>NC_083762.1:56430983-57057650 GCF_963514075.1 Conger conger
TCACCTTCCTGTCAGCTTTCACCAGTCTGGCTCTTCTCCTCTGACCTCTCTCATTAACAATACATTTTTGCCTGCAGAACTGCTGCCTGCTGGATTTTGTTTTACTTTCACACCATTCTCCGCAAACTCTAGAGACTGTTGTGTGTGAAAATCCCAGGATATTAGCAGTTTCCGACATATTCAAACCAAAAAATGTCAGATCAAATGTCAGATCAATATTTAATTAAATAATTAATAACAGAAGTTCTTAAACAGATCCTGCAACAGATTGGCCCTTACTGTGGACCGCTGTGTTATGGTAACACTTTCAATGACAACAGGTGCTCCAGCAAAGATTTAAATATAGGCTACAACATGCTGTCTAAAACAAACACATACAAAATTAGATAAATAATAACAGACAAATGGTAACCTAATTTTGTTATATTAGTAATGCAATTTGAGCATGATGTTTCTAACAATGTTCTATTAAAGGAAAACACAATTAAATATACCAGCCTATAAATGTTTTTTTACTTTTTAACAACAGTAATATTTGTACTAGCTGCAACTGCCTGCTTAAATTTGTTAAACTTTCAGTACTTGTTATGGAAAAAGCTGCTTACGGAGGGTTAATGCACCAGACCCAAAACACCAACATTGGTAAACATGAAACTTAGCAAGGGTAACAATGTGAAAAAAAGGAGCATTTTATGCCCGTTTAGTGCTGTTTTTCCACCTAAATTCATGTGCCTCAACAGTGAGCTAAAATGGATCAAGAAAAACCATCAAATGTATTTTACTGAAAATAATTCATAACGAATCCAATAAATTGAAGATTTAATGACAATTAAACTTACATTGAAATGAAAAATTCTGTACAACAAAGAAACAAATGGGGGGCGGGTGACTCTTTTGATGCCAGGCCAAATGTGAATTCATGGTACAACAATTCAGCGCGAAGCTAAATAGCACAAAAGTTTTCTCAAAATGAAAGCTATCATGGTTTTGCCTGACGGAGCAAAAAGAGCCCCAGTGCCAAGATGCGACACTTAAAAGAAGAGAGCTAATGGACTTAATTAGCCTCGGTTGGAAAATCCACGTTCGTTTATGATCTAATTCTGGAAAAGCATTGGGAATAAAAGTGGTGCTATGGAACAACTCCGAAAGCTCAAGGCAACATCTGCACTGGAGCTGAATCAAATGATCGCGTATAGGTTTGTAGGCTTTCAAACAATGCTTATTTGCTCTAAGCGCTCACACGTGAAAGTGATCAAACAGGGAATGCAGACGTTTAGCAAACTAACTAAAAGAATTGACCAATCAAAGTCTATACATTTCGGCACATGAAAGGAACTGCATCAATCAAAGGCACAAGTACATGAAAAAAGATGGCCTTTTTGTCATGCGATATCCATGTGATGGGAAAATCTCTCTGCACCAACATTTAGGGCAATGCTAAATGACCAATAAGGCATTTCCCTCAAGTTCAGTTTTAAAATGAAACCTATTTTATGGGCATGCCTCACTGACATATACACATGGGTGGAGAGAATACTTTAAATACTTAAGTATACAGCAAGCACTCCTATATCAGAAAAAAGAGTAATTCGTTTTTCACTGAATTACTCAAGTAAGAGTAAATAAAAAAATATACATATATTTTGCACGTCAGGCTGGTCATAAAGCTGGTCCAGCTGGGTATGAGCTGGTTAACCAGCTACTGCTGGTAGCTTGTCTGGTCAAACCATGTCAAGCTGGGAGTTGGTATGAACTGGTCAACCAGCTAAACCATGTCAAGCTGGGAGTGGATCTTAACTGGTCAACCAGCTACCAGCTGTTTCAAAACCTAGCTTTTTTTCAGCAGGGTTAGCTATTTTTTCCATTTTGTTTTGTCTTGCTTCGCATATTTTCACACTTTTCATTTTTTGTTTTAGCATTCGTGCTTGCATGAAAAATAAATTGCTCTGGGTGCTATCCAAATGTATTATTACCATTTCTGCTGCATTTACTGTAATCAGTGTAGTCTGTCTATGCAACCTGTTTGCTTGAGACAAATTGATTAAAGTTATAGTTCTAGGTGAGAAGGTATCCCACCTTAAAACTGTTTAAGAAAGCAGCACTGACCAGTAAGAAGCAGAAGCAGCAGAAGAACGAACGGCTATATCTCTTCATTAAACAAGAATGGTTTATTATAATAAAACAGTATTACGATATACCGCAACTTGTCAATACAGGGACTGATATAAGTGTGATATCTATGTTTAAAAACCACATCAATTACAAACTTGTATGAAGGCACAAATGTCTGTTTGGGTCTCCGAAATGTATGGCGAGTCTATTTGCTATGTTTATCATAGCTTGACGGACTAAGTAGTCCCAATATTTACAAAATTTCACATATTTACCCTTTTCAATTTTGACCGGAAAGTGATGGATGCGAGGCATCTATCTGAAGCTTGTGTCGGGTCACCTATTCTTATGGGATATTTAATTAAATAAGAGTAGGTGCATGCAAGCTTTTCACTTCGCCACACTGTAGACAAGATAATGGCGAAGATCTACATATAAAATCTTGTTCAAATTAGGTTTACCAGTCCAGCCATCTCAGAAAACATTTTAGATGGCCTCTTTGCCAGCATACAGTATACCTGCATACATTAAGACTTAACAGAGCAATGCAGTATAGGGTAATAAACATTTCAAGAAACAATAGTTACTAATAACATTCAGTCAGTGAAGGTGGGTCTAAGGTGAATAGCAGGATTTAAACAAAGACAAATGGAAGCACTTGAATCGTGAGGTGTGTGTCAAATGTGTCACTTCAAAAAGCCTCCGTCTAATGTCTAATCTGGGACATCCCTGCCCGTTGGTATGACAGCTGGTGAGAGGTATGGTAAGAGTTTCTAGAGATCTTGATTCTTACAGTTCTTGACTATCAGGGAAACTTCTAAAACAGGCTAATGAATGGCTAAATCTGCAGCTGAGGTTATTGTAACAAACAGAAAAAGCTGATCCGTAAATAACATTTATTTCACGAATCAAATTTACACCAAGTGACACTGTCTCTTCAAATCGTCTCCTATCAATGCTCCAAAGGTCATACAATTATACTTGTAAATTCGATCTGACAGAGACTAGCAAAAGAGGGAGTCACAAGTACAGTATGCATCATCACCCAGACAAACATCTCAAAATGGATTCATTCAATTAAGGAAAAAACACAGCCCGATGCTGATTAGGACAGACGTGAAAACTGGTCATTTAATTTTTTAAGCTGTGCATCTGTCAAAGAGAGTTAACCAAACTAGACTGGTAAACTACAACAGTCCCATTGCTGCTGATAGCATATTATGCTCTTGTCAATTCACAGACAGAAAAGTATTGTCCCTCGGACCAGGTAGAACCTGATGTGGATCATCTTGATATTTTTAAAAATCTGTCATATTGTGAGATACATTTTTCTGATGGTACATGGTTGTATACAGTACACTGTTAGACATCCATATTTCCACATATCTTATGCCGATAGTTATCTTTCAGTGACAAGTGAATTAGTCTGTCCTACTAAACACTATTACATTTAAATTATTATCAATTTAATTCGAAAATATGCTAAATGAACAAGGCTTGCCTTTTGTCATCTGCCTCCTGCAGTTGCAATTGTCTAATAGAGTTAGCCTCTATTAAAATGTAGGGGAAACCCCTTGTCTTGTCAAAGCCCTGTCTACTCCCACTCTCTCCATTGTGACAAAATATTGCTTCATAATTTATTACAACAGAAATGTATGTACTGTTTATTGGAATGTCACCTGTGTACACTTTTTTATTGTAAGAAAGCAGGAGCATCATAAAATACCTAAATTAAGTATCCTTAATAAATTATATGTGATAATCAACCTCTCTCCTTAACAACCACTTCCAATAAAATTCAGATACTTGAGAACAGTTCGGCAGGTTCAGCATTCATCAATCATTAATTTAAAAAAATGCAGCTCTGAAAGACATGTTTGCAATTATTCCAAAGTAGAATTTTGATTGAATCCAGCCCTGTGTCTCAAGGATATTTCCAACAGAAACAATCATAAACACACACACGTCCATGCACAAACAAACACAGACACACACCCACGGCCGCACATGCGCCCAAATGCATACACACACGCATGTATTTGCTCATCATTTTTTTTTTCTGCCACCAAGGAAAAATGTGTTTACATACAAAATAAATACGTTTGGTTGCTGTCCTGTCCTGGTTGACCGCTCTCCCCACAACAAACGGTGACGAGGGAAGAGTATTGTCGAAGGGAATAAGGCCTTTTAAATGTCCACATGCAGCATTGTGTAGCATTAGCTCTGACAAAGCGAGGCCCTCATTGCTTCTGACTGACCGCAGAGAGGGTTTTATTATTAGAAAGGACATAAACAGACTAATTAAATCACAGCAGTCAGGCTGAGATGACAGCTGGTGTACCGTGTGACCAAACGGATCCCAATCAACAAACGAGAGGCTCAGCTAAAGCCTGCAGGGTCTGTTTTCACTTTATATACACCGGAAAAAGTTAAATAGGGATATGTGACAAATGTGTTATTTTACTGGTGTGGACTTATGGGAGCGAAGGTTTCTCCGTATTTCCTTGTTGAATGTCTCATTATGTCAATTGCTGCCTTGCTTTCATTTTTAAGCCACGCCATTCCTTATAAGTAAGTATACCCATTCTTATAAAGCAATACACACACAAGAAAGATGATAGAGAGCATTACAGGTTTAGCTATAAAGAGTACTGGGCTCATGGCTCTTATCATACAGTGGAAAATCAGGTTTTCTCACAGAGCATAGGATTATTGTAGAGGGCCATCTCTTGACAGCCTTGGCAGAACGGACAACACAATAAAAAGGCAGTTTTGCAGTACACAAGCTGTTATTTATTATCAGCAGGGCTCCGAGTACAAAGTGAGCTAAAATAGCATTAAGCTTGCTCGGCCGCCTATAAATAACGGCTAAATGAGCACACATCTGGAGCTAGCTAGTCATAGCAAGGCTATCTGTAGCTTGCGTCAAGCATTACCTCCCATTACTGAACAGCAGGAGCCGCAGACTAAGCCACCATGCTTCTTACAGGAAGGAATGAAATTTGTCCTCATGCAAAAATGCACTTAAGTGTAGGTAATTGTCAGGAATCCAGAATGTATGCTCATTACAATGTGAGTACCCGCGCTTTTGAGGTGGTCCAAGGGCTGCAGCCTCAAATCCCAGATGTTCGTATTACACATAAGCAACAGTTTTCTTAAATTATGACTTGTAACATATATAAATAAATAAATAAATAAATAAATAACTGCAAAAACACACAGCACAAACCAAACATTACAGTTCAAGATTGTCAAAGAATCTGTTTATGGCAAGTACATCCTGCGAATTTCCTCAAATTCTCAATCACTTAGACTCTTTGTATGGATTCCCTCCGGTTTGATGGGAAGTTTTCGGAGCGTGTTTCCTCTTGACAATTTTGTCCAGCCTGACACTTGCCTACCAGCCGCCTTGAACAGGAAAACAGCGGCTAACTTTAAAGAAGGGTTGAGTCCCAACATGGGAACACAGATAATTGCCCGTAATTGCTCAAAAATGAAAATGAATGGGACAAAGAGACGAGAACCAATTAGCTCCTCTGAGCTTACATCTGTGGACTCAATTCAGCTATCTCTCTGGAGCATCGACCTCTTACGGCAAGGGGGACTGACAGACAAAACGGGATGACCCTGTAAACCATGCAAAGACTTCCCTTCTCTCTCTCCCTCTCTTCCTCTCTCTCACTCACACTCGTTCTCTCTCCTGTTTTAATACCTCCCTCGCATCAGACACCTGGTGGAGCTTCTGCCACGGATCTGCGTTCCTCCCCTCCTCCAAAAGAAAATCGTTTTGTTACACCCTGCATCATCTGCCTGATGATACATGCAATTCCCCCGTCTAATTACAAAGAGGATTTGAGCTCCATTAAAGTCGCCGTGGCACAGAAACAAGATTTGAAATGGCACCCAGTGGCCAAAGTAAGATTTCTCCTTCTTCCTTTTTTAAATCTCTGCTCAAGGTCTCACATACACACATTTACTTCATAAAGTCATTTCTTCCCTTAAACCAGGGAGGTGTCGGTAAGGGTGAGAGCTGTGCTTTGGCTTGTACTTTCTGGTTCAGGTCAACTCAACAGTAGGCAAGTGCGTACTATTTACTTGTCTCGAAGTCAGGAGGTGACAACCTCTGTACAGCTACACTGTACACTCACAGAGTCCCCCTTCTCCTAAGTGCATTATTAAAATCAAGGAGAGAATACTCCACCTATCAGTTTAATTGTTGATACAATCACGTGTTTGTCAAACAGAATTCAAATAAATTTTACAATAGAACCTGTTATAATTGATAATGTTGGTGCAAACAGATTAAATGACTGGAGAATCTGTCTGATTTTACATTTACACAATGACAACAGAGTGGTTAATCTCCAACATTGAACAACTGGCATAAGCAGCCTCTGGGCTCTGTTTTCCACAAATGGTGAATGGTGCACCATCAATGGCAAAGACTGTGGGCTCACTGGCACAGCTACTTTCATAACCAGAGGCAAGGAGCGCCCTGGTCAAAGCGTGTGGCGCAAATAAAGTCTTTATATTGCATTTAGGAGCCATGACTAGCATGGCTCTGGTTCACCATTGCAATGGAAGATGAGGATATACTCATCGGAAGAAGCTCCTCCCAGGAGGGGATTAATGTTCTAATGTTCCAAAAACAGAACAAATAAGATAAATTTGTCCTAATTAATTAGAATTTTATTGAAATATTGCCTAAATATCATGTTGGAGAACAGTTGGTGGTTGCACACATAAAATAAAAAACAATTAAAAACAAGAATGAATACAGGAATTAATGTTAAATTGGATAGCAAATCACCGAATGAACAAAAGGGCTAATGTGCAACAAGATTCATGATGAAAATGCCATTTCACCAGTGCAACAGAACGGCATTTGCCAGAAATAGTGCACTCTGTGTTCAATACCAGGCAGTCCTGAAATTGGTTCCTCAAAATGATTCACAGCATAGCACACAGGATAGTTTTAGTCATGAAAACACATATAGGATAAAACTCATTACCATTTTAAGAAGATTATTGAAAAGCCAAATTTGATGAACAAGTGCAAATATTAAAATATTGTCCTTAAAATTACTATTCTCAATTCGGATTTTTTTAAACATGGGCTGTCAAGATTGAATAATGTTCTTGCACTTTTCCCAAAATTAATATTCAAGAGATAGCCAGAAAATGAGACACATCCATGTTTTTTTTTGTCATTTTATTTTTCTCTGTTCCAGAAAACTGTTGCCATCTCAAGCATGTTTTGTTAAGTAAAATTACCTCTCTTAAAAAAGAAAAATAATTTAAATCGCAATGATATCATGAAGGAATGAGATGTTTTTCTGAGAGGCATGGATAGAAATGGCAATGTTTGCCCTCCTTATTGCATGTATGTTCTGTCTGCCGCCCTGTCACACAAGAGTGCTTGACATAAACAAGATTGCAGAGGCATCCGGCAATCAATATCAGGATGGCTTCAGCACCCAACATCATTTGTCTCCACATCTATCCTTTGACCAGAGCGAGCATTCACTCAAACTCATAAATCTGGAGCGATTTAAATCCTAGAACGAGCAGCCACCTCTCTTTAATGATTTATTTTGAACGTTTCTGCGAGCGAGAGATTTGTCCAAATGCGGTGACAGGTCACCTTCAAACGCCTGCTCATGCCTCTTCAGCCCATACATCTCCATGCCAACAAGCTCCTCATCTGTTCAAGCAAATATTACATCCAAAGAGCCTGGGTGATTGTGGATGAGCGAGGGAAGCATCGCTGTTGTGTGTTTAACCCAGAGCGCTAGTGCCTTCATTTCTACACTTGCCCTGACTATATTATCAGCGTAATTACTCGGCAGGGAGGTCATGCGGTCAGGTTTTTTTTGTTGTTCCTCATGCATTTGGTTTGTTAAATCTTTGTATAAACCTTGTTTTCAAAATATAAAGTGCCAAACACTGCCAGCAATTCAAAGTTGTACTCCACACTTTCAGGACCTTGGTGTCTGCAGGTATTTGCTCCTACTGTGCACTACACCACCTGATTTCACTTTCAATTACCTTGTTACCTGAACCAAGCAAAGACAAAGTGCACATTAAATAGCCTCTACTGTCTGGGATTCAGTTCAGATAAAGCACTGACAGCTCTGTGTCACCGTCAGCTTTCTTGGGCTTGTCAGACAAAGCAATGGAATAAGCAAGCCAAAATGCCTAACTTTCCTATAAAGTGTAGGCTATTAGCTGTACCAGGGAGACATAATAGTTCAAATAAAATAAATTATTAAAATTACATTTTCATTTTACATAGGCCTATAATTCTAATTTAATCTGACTGGAAGATGAATTTCTTCACCTCTCGGACACGCGTAGCTAGCCAACGTAGAATGTTGCTGTGCACAAAAGTACAATACAAAACCAAAATGAGGCAGGCAGATGAGAATGATAGCTAATTTACTGATTGCCAACATGAACGTGCTTGCTACCTGCTTCATGGCTTGCAGTTGCGAGGCTTCTACATGATTACATTACATTACATTATTGGCATTTGGCAGACGCTCTTATCCAGAGCGACGTACAACAAAGTGCATACCCATAACCAGGGATAAGTTCGCTGAAAGACCCTAGAGGTAAGTACAATTTCAACTGCTACCTGTACAAGAAAGATAAGGACAAGGGCCATTTTTTTTTTTTTTTTTTTTTTTTTTTTTTTTTGAACAAACAAACAAACAGAGCAAAAGTCACCAAAGTTAACTATCCAAACACTGCTTACCTAGCCAACTAAAATACTGATACACAAGTCACAGAGACAACAATTAAGGTTCACAGGGAGGTAGGGAGGGATGGGGAGAGGTGCTGTTTGAAGAGGTGTGTCTTCAGCTTGCGCTTGAAGGTGGGGAGGGATTCTATAGTTCTGACCTCAACGGGGAGTTCGTTCCACCACCGTGGAGCCAGAACAGACAGTAGTCGTGAGCGTGAGGTGGAGGTTCTGAGAGGGGGAGGTGCCAAGCGGCCTGTGGAGGCTGAACGAAGAGGTCTGGCAGGGGTGTAGGGTCTGATGATTTTTTGCAGATAAGCTGGGGAAGACCCTTTAACTGCTTGGAAGGCTAGCACCAATGTTTTGAATTTGATGCGAGCCATGACAGGCAGCCAGTGGAGGGAAGTAAGCAGGGGGGTGACGTGTGAGTATTTGGGAAGGTTGAAGACCAGACGAGCTGCTGCATTCTGGATGAGTTGGAGGGGTCTGATGGCAGACGCTGGGAGGCCAGCCAAGAGGGAATTGCAGTAGTCCAGGCGGGACAGAACCATCGCTTGGACCAGGAGCTGGGTCGAGTAGGGGGTGAGAAAGGGGCGGATTCTCCGTATGTTGTATAGGAAGAACCTGCAAGACCGGGTCACCGCCGCAATGTTCTCGGAAAGGGACAGTCTGCTGTCCATCACCACGCCGAGGTTCCTTGCACTGGGTGACGGCGTGAGTGTGGTATCCCCGAGGGAAATGGAGAGATCCAGATGGGGAGAGGTCTTAGCAGGGATGAATATCATTTCAGTTTTACCTGGGTTGAGCTTTAGATGGTGGTTGTCCATCCAGCTCTGGATGTCCCTCAGGCAAGCAGAGATACGGGCTGAAACCTGCGTATCAGACGGCGGGAACGAGACGAAGAGTTGGGTATCGTCCGCATAGCAGTGGTAGGATAGCCCATGTGCAGTGATCACAGGGCCAAGGGAGCGAGTGTAGAGAGAAAAAAGAAGCGGGCCAAGGACTGAGCCCTGGGGAACTCCTGTGGCGAGGGGCCGAGGTGTCGATACCGAACCAGCCCAGGCAACCTGGAAGGAGCGACCAGAGAGGTAGGACTCAATCCAGTCCAGGGCTGTGCCACAGATGCCCGTTGCTGACAGGGCAGACAGGAGGATGGAGTGATCCACAGTGTCGAAGGCAGCAGAGAGATCTAGAAGAATGAGGACAGAGGAGAGGGAGGCTGCTCGTGCGGCATGAAGTGACTCACTGACGGAGAGGAGCGCAGTCTCTGTCGAGTGGCCCGATCTGAAGCCAGACTGATGGGGGTCTAGCAGGTTGTTGTTAGAAAAGAAGGAAGAAAGTTGAGTAGAAGCGGCTCGTTCTATAGTTTTAGAAAGGAAAGGAAGAAGAGATACCGGGCGGTAGTTCTGGATGATGGAGGGATCCAGGGTAGGCTTTTTTAGCATTTATGGTATTTCCTCAATTTTGACCGAATAATGATTTTGTTTCTTTGCCTCCCCTGTGAAACAGCTAAGATATGAAGCTTGTGCCGGCTCACAAATGCTGGAACGGTTTGCGGACTTCCCATGTAGGAATCTTGTCATTGAGGATTTCAATATTGTCAGTGATTTTCCAGTTAAACGGATTTCAGATGACTAACGTATTTATTGGTATTGAGTTTTGTGGCATAAGAAAGTATCAGAAAAAAATAAAATCAAAATACCCATTCAGCTTTCTTGTACTGAGAATATAAGGGAATGAAAAGAGAAACACTTGCTCCCTAAAAAATTCTCCCCGACAAACTATACAACGCTACCCATGTTGTGTAAACCATCATGCTCACCTGTGAGACTACACTACATACGGACAGTTTGATATGTGATTCACAGACCTGGCAAAGAGCCAAAGGAAATGTAATGTCATCTTTGGGAGCATTGTTAGTGTGAGCACATTCTCTTCAAGACAGAATCTGAGCTAATGCTTTGTTTCTATTCACGTGTCTGTTTTCCTGACAAAACCTGAATTTAAAAGTAGAGGTGAGGTTTCAAGTGTATGACATTTGAAGCCCTGTTAGTGTATAAACAGTATGCCGTTGAGGTGGGTTTGGGGGGGACTCACCCACGCTGGAGCTGTAGTCCCCGTTCTCGTCGGCTCCGTGCTGGTTGCTGCTGCCGTGGTAGTTGCTCATCACTTCCAGCTTGATCTTCTTTACCTTCATGGCCTCGACAAGGGCGGCGTTTGTGGCAGCTGCTGCTGCAGCCGCGGCAGCTGAGAGAGGAGAGAGAGAGAGAGAGAGAGAGAGAGAGACTGAAGTTGTTTCTATCCAAATGTTAAGCGAATTCCCATCTTATCTTCTTTCTTGCTTTCATTGATAATGCAGATGCCGATAAAAGCAGCATAATTAATTCTGAAGTATACAGCAGGATCTTGTCTCCGAACTCATTGGCCAGTGCTTCATCCCACAGCAAGGCAATGATCCCAAACATACACCAGTGCTCTTAATGATGTTCCAAACAGTTTGTTTTGGTAAGCCTATTGTCGGGCCTATGTGTCATGCTGTTGTTTTTTTCTTATTTCTCTGGCTTCCTCATATTAACAAACACCAATAACAGACTCCAAAGTCAATCAAAAGACTAGAATCAAGACTAGATACTGAAAGCTTCCTTATACCTTTACTAATCAGAAACAGCTGAGAGGTGAGCTGTCCAAATACTTCAAGGATTACCTGATGAAAATGAAAGGTGATGGCGCCTTAAACTCATTATTCATTGTTTCATTTCAAGTCCAGAGAACAGAGCGAAAAGAACAAACTGTCCAAATACTTATGGACTGCACTGTACATATTAGATGAACATGGATGGGTATTTTAAGCTTTGCTGCAGCTTTATTTTCCTAAGCCTGAAGCAAAGGTAATACAATCCAATAAAGCTGTTAAAAGCTCAGACATTTAGAAGAAATTATCATTGTGGATATTAACATGATACATCGCAGCATATATATTTTCATGAGTTTCTGAAAGTAGCCTGAGGAGAAACACTATAATACCAATAAAAATATCAAAATGTACATATCTGTTTTAATAATTGCTGCTAAGTATGTAATACATGGCTTATTTCAGTACATCATGAACAATTTTGTTTCTATGAATTTTAGTTCATCTGTCAATGTAGAATAAATGCCATTGTTGACAGACAGACATGTGAATTTATAGAACTGTTATGCGTGTAAATAAATGCTGTCTTTGTACTTGTGTGTGTATATTTTTCCAGTTGTGCATGTGCAGGTATCACATTGGCAATATATGGCTCATCACAATAAAAATAAATGAACAGCACACAGAACACATAACACATTTCTTTAGTCTAAGCCAATCTAAAAAATCTGTAGTACAAAGGGCATCAAATTTCTCACCAGCTTTGATGACCATAATATGGTTCCTCTTTTGTATTTGATTAAGTTAAAAGGCCGGCTATAGGGCATCAAAAATAATACAAGTGTCATTTTCCATTTTCAAGCTGAAGTTGAGGTATTTCTGCTCCTAAAAAATAGGAAAATGAAAGTAAATATCTGTTTTAAAGGAAGAAAGAGAAAAGGTGTTCAATTCTCACTCTCGGTTGGCACAAGCACTATTTCTTTCCGGCTAAAATCACTTTCTAGCAGATGTCACTGACATGTCACAGGAGGATGAGGGTGTTAAGAGCACTAATGCCAGGACTGATGTACTTGCAGAAAAACTGCATCTCAAGTGAACAAACCAGTTTGCACCCTCTGACCTTCAGAACAAGTATTTTCCCCAAAAAATGCCACTCCTAAATGCAGGGATTGAACTGTTTGAATGGGCAGATTACGTATAAGAAATACATGAAAAAAAAGAAAGATAATAATAATAATAATAACAATTTGTTATTATTATCATTATTTATAATAATGATAACAATAATAATAATAATAATAATAATACTAATAATAAAATGTATTATTATTATTATTATTATCATTATTATAAATAATGATAATAATAACAAAAACAAGGCCACTTTAAATTAATGTTTCAAAATACAGTTGACGCACCGACATTCTATACCAAAACATTGAACAGCTGTACAATAATTAAAGCTTGTTGGTTGAAAATTGGTTCTAATTGTCACAGCTAATGGCGTTTCAACATCACAGCGTTCACAGAGAACATTCCATCAGTTAAGGAGCTAAATCTGGGCCTAAAGTGGGTCTTCCAACAAGACAATGACCCAAAGTATTCAAGAAAATCTACCAAATAATGTCTCAGGAGGAAGAAGATCTGTTATTTTGGATTGGCCAAGTCCTGACCTAAATCAAACTGAGATGCTGTGGCAGGACCTGAAGCAGGAGGTTCATACATGGCAACCCTCAAACCTCACCCAGTTGGTTGAATTCCGTAAGAAGGAATGGGCAAAAATCCCTCAAGAAAGATTGATTAGTGGCTATAGGAGACATTTACTCCAAGTTATTGCTGGAGGTGCCACAAGCTACTGACTGAAGGGGGTTCACATATTTTTTCACACATTAGTTTTTGTTACGTAAACCACTTTTGTTAAATAAACAATGAGAATATACTTGGTTTTTTTATTGTGTGTGCCCTTTACTCAGAATGTCTATATTGAGAATTTGGCTTTAGATAAAGATTTAAAAGTTTATTTTAATATTTTCTACAAAAATAATGGCCATCCCTGTAGGGTTCACACACTTTCAAAAGCAGCACTGTATGTTCTTCCAACATTCTTTTAACTTTCATTTTCTTTTAATTCTTTTAAAAAGATTTACTGAGCCAGAGATTAAATTCTGGATTCAATCTGTCCTTCAATTTGACCTAGAAGTACATGTATACTTTCATTTCTTTTTTAATCATCAAAAAGTGTGGTATCACAAACATTCTGGAAAAAAAACACATGGTTTAATTAACTGCATACTGTAATACAATACTCCCACAGTCACAATACATATTTAGTAAACATTGCAGGCTCTATCGTCAAATTAATCATTTTAATAACATACTGATAGTCGAGAGTTTATTCTACGAAGGCACTGAATCATTCTCTTTTAGCTGTAAAATATTTGCATGAGTCATTTCATTTCTTGAGGGTTTTCAGTTCCATTTGGAGCTCTACTTACCAAGGTAAAAAAAAGTTACCTTTTGCAAATTGATCTGTGACTGCCATAAAAGCTATTAGACCTGCATGTCACAAGACCCCAGATGACTCATAAATATAGATAAATATCGCATCACTTCACGCATGACTCAAGTACAGCTATTAGCTGCACATATCTAGCTAGTGCACAGAGAGCAACATATTGAACATGTGAAGGCGGAGTGAAACACATTCCGTACCTGAAATTAATGTATCGCTTGCTTCTGAAATTGCACAAGGTTTCCTTTTCAAGACGGTTGTACATCTCATTGTAATGATTGCTCTCTCTCGCTCTCTCTCTCTCTCTCTCTCTCTCTCTCTCTCTATAGAGAGAGAGAGAGAGAGAGAGAGAGTACATTATTAAGTATTTATTAGACTTATTTTTTAGACTTCTGCTGATGCAGCCGCTGCCACATGATTGGCTAATTAAAATACTTGCTTTAAAAATCTGGTGTACAGGTCTACTTAATAAAATACTCATTGCGTGTACATTATATATATTATATATACAGAACTGTGCAGAAGTCTTAGGCACCCTAGACTTTATTATATTTATGTTTATTTTTCAGAGTGCGCTAGTATAAAAAGAACACATTTGAGATTTCCAAATATTCATTTTCCAAAAGATTTAATTTGACAGAGACATTTTTTTACTGTAAGCAATTACTTTTTACATAAAAACTTGATTAAGGCTGTCTGAGATCAGAAGCAAGGAGCCAACCAAAGTCTGCAGAAGAACTGTGACAAGTTTTCCAACATGCTTGGAACAACCTCCCTGCTGATTGTCTTATACAACTGCAGGACAGCGTTGGCTATCTCAGAGAAGTGATGCAGTTTTAACGCCGAAGGGTGGTCACAAAAAATATTGATTTGATTCATTTTTTAACTATTCTGCCAAATTAATAAAATGTAATGTAAAATGTATAGTATGTTTATTTTGGACCTTTCATTGAATTATTTTGGAAAGAATCTTATCTGTAAAGAATGTTGTGCAGGTGCCTAGGACTTTTGCACAGTACTGTATATTTTTAATATTTTTTTATTTAATGTCCCTTTTAGTGCAGGGGGTGCGCAATGAAGTAAAATTACAGGGTTAGGGAGCCAGCCTAAGCTCTAACCCTGGGTTTTCCGTATCACAAAGCTGACTTATTTAAATCGGGGTGTATTGTTAAGGTACCCAGCACATGTAAACATGGCAAAAATGTGATGTTTAAAATTCCCTTGGAATTGGCGAGCACCCCTGGAACTCTGATTTATTTAGGATACAAGGAAAAGCATCCTATGTAGGTTTCGAAAACCGGACCTGTAAAAACTGATGGTTAACGTATTTGATCCTATCTCCAAGGGATTTTGAACTGAAACATTTTCTAAACCCCTGATACTGTGGATTTGGTTTTAAGGAGCCAATAAGTTGTATTGAATGATAGCCTTAGAATGATAGTATTGTTCAAATTTTGAGAAGCTAGCCTGATTTATGTTAGCATTTTTTTTCTCCCTCGTTAAGTATATGGACAATTCATCATCAAATTAAATAACGTCTACAGCCATGGAAGTATAAATAGCATGCATATTGTAAAATCACCAACAGAATGAGGGTTCTCGTGTCAGGATACGTTTTATTTAACCCCCTTTGTCACTATTTAATTCATTATGACAATGAAATTTTCAATCAATCTGGTCATACCATTTTAAAACTCAATCTGTATAAGCTATTTTAAGATGCCACTGCTTTCACATCAACCGTTCCTTATTTTGTAACAGGTGGGGAGGCAAATCACAGATAACACAAGTCATCATTAAAATCGGTATCCTTATCATGGCAAGGATCCAGTGAACCAATCCATAGTGTGGTACAGGTATTCTGAGCATGAGAACATCTTATTCTATGTACTGATACATCTTACAATGTGGACTTTCTCCATGTAGACTTTCTAGTTTACCTTCTAGTTTAATACCTGAACTGTTACCATCTTAGCCTATAGGCCAGGGAAGGATGAGCATCCCCCTATAGCCAGGTACCTTCAGAGATTTCCCATCATGTTTTTTTTTCACCACTGTTTGAGGGTTTTTCTCCCCACTAGGGAGTTGTTTACCTCATATGCTACTTGGGGGTTTTGGGTGATATTTCCTCTTTTTTCTTCCCTTCTGTTACTCTGTAAATGATCTTTGGGACAGTCGAAAAAGATGTGTACATAGGAGTGCTGTCACCTGAGGTTTATATAGGCTATATGGTGCAAGATGTGCCTCCATATAGGCAATGCCATCCGTGTGCAAGCAACTATAGTAAAACATCTGCTGAGTGTTCAGCTGGCCATTAACAAGCTGTTATCGGGACGACTAAGGAGCACTGTAACATTCTAATGGTATATCATTTGTTAAGCTTTCACAAAACAACACACATTTTTTGTCTGCTTAAACAAGCCATGACTTTTTCAATAGGCACGTTGAGAACACTGGCATGTTCAGTGACTTTATCCAATTTTATATCCTTTGGCATCTAAATACATTCTCAAAATATTGTATTATTCAGTATGCGTATAATTAATGGGTCAGTCTGATTTTGGATAATAAATGGCATGTGAAATGTGTTTGATAGGGGTGGGGCATTTGATGAAAACTCCAATCAATGGACGTCAGTCAATAGATTAGTAAACTAGATGTAATTATATTCTTTTTTTTTTTTTTTTACAAACCTCCAGTTGCTGCCAGAGGCAATGGGAGAGCAGGGAGGGGGAGGGTTACCGGCAGGTGGAAAGTGATTTTGCATTTAGCACAGAACATACAGCATTTTACAACTCATAAGATCCATATCATATGGTTACCAAGTTTTCTTTTGAGGAAAAAAAAAAAAAGCATCATGCTCATTTTCAGTAGTATTGTCATCAGATTTAACCCTCTGGGGCCGGTGTTGTCGCTGGCGACTACCGACACAATCAGATCAACTTTCCTTTCTATTTGGATGATTCAGTTTGTGAGAGTTTACCATACAGCTGCAATTAACAGAGGGTTAAAACAGGATTTGGCCAGTGTTGTGGCTGTGGCTTCACTGTATTGGTAAGCCCACCTGGCACCCCCACAGGCAAAAAATACTGTCTGTGAGAAAAAACTTCCACTTCCACTTTGAGTCTTAACTTCTGTTACTTTGTTTCAGTAATATTTAGAGTAATTCTGAATACCATTTCATTTTTAACCATTGTTATTGCGATAACCCTTTTATGCACAAGCTATGCAAATCCCTTCGAATGCACTACATGGGTCAAAAAGATGGAAATACAGAATGATGAAATTAATTTATTGAAAATATATAGAAAATAAAAACTCAGTCAGTCACTTTTAAGAGGGTGATGCCAAATAGGATTAAATTGAGTTGAGTTTGTTTACCTGTGAAATGGCATTGGAATGGCATTGAGCGTAGCTGCACTGTAATGGGTTGCCAAACTAAGACAGTCTGGATACTTAATTTTTTATTTTTATATTAAGCCTAAAGGATCACATAATAACCATTAACCTACAGTACATTTTCTACATTCATAGTAACAATCATGTCAACAAATTTCCCTTTAGATTTTTTCAATATGTTTCTACAAAATAATTGCATTTATAAATGGAATCTACACTGTCGCACATTTGAAGTACATTCATCATACAGTGTGTGCAGTGTTATTTATTTATTTTCTAAATCCTTGATCAACACATCAATATCACAGCACAAAAAAGGGCCTTTCTCCAGTTCTGTTGAGGATGAACAACTTGTTTTGTTTTCTTTATGCTGAGCTAACCTGAGCTACAGTCTCTGTTCTTTGCTGTCCCCTCTGGCCTCTCAGTTCCTATTTCCACAAAGACACTGATAGCATGACCTCCGGTGTACATGAAAGCAGAGGGAAAGTGATTCTACCTCCCCTGGTTGAAAGCGCCAGCCCCGCATCTGTGAGGCCCCATTGTTCCTGATTGCTTATACTATGGCTTCTTTTGAATTTCAAACGCAACTCCAAAAAGCACTTTTTGTTCCAAACACTGGCATCTGGTATTTGGACAAATCAAGAGTGGAGCAGGAGATGAAAACCCATGATAAAAAGAACTGAACACCAAGTATATAATTTGAGTGTATTTAACTCGATTTCTGCTCTACATACTTGTTAAAATTGTTCAGAACAGTTGAAGGCAACAATATTACAAATACCCTATTTAATGGTGCTATCCGCCTTGCAGAAAAAGGATTTGAAAATTTAAACTAATAGTTAAAACAACTGTTATTGTAAGTTGATGCAATATGTGGTACAGCACATTAGTAAGATGCAACTGTAAGGTAATACAATGATCGTCCATTTCCCAGTAAAGACTTGAAGCCGTGACTGTGTAACCTGCTAGAGAGCAAACGCATTAGCTGGAATACGACATGCTTCAGGCTAAATTACAGCACAAATAGTCGCTGCTGGTACTTTCTGAGCTAATGGCCTACATCACTATGGCCTAATCAGGATAATTAAAATTTACTCCAGGCCGAATGCAACATACAGTGATATAAACTGCCGGCCTTACCGTTTCACTCTGATGCATTCTATTTTGATTATTTATTTATTTGAACATTTTTCTGGCCAAATATTGGAATCTGTTTTTGTAAAGAAATCTGAATTATTCCTATCACATGACCATGTCATACTACTACATACTACACACAGACTGTAAACCGCTTTTCAATCCTGAGAATAAATCTCAAATACGTTTTTTTATTGATTTTATGATGTGTTAAATGCATATTTTATCAGCCTTTGATAGTATGCATCAAAATGTAGAGTGTAACACTCCACTGCAGAAGAGTCTAAAGAATCTCAAGAACCATATATTCCACTATACTAAAACCAACACTACAAGGGACATTTAACATTTAATGAAAATTAAAATAAAAAAATAAATAATATGTCCTCCAACACAATTGCATTATGTCAAAACAATCAAAGGCAGTGCAGCACACATAGGAGAAGTTGTGCAATGGGCAAATTCTTTTCTTGTTTTTTTCTTTCAAAATGTGATACTGAGCCCTGGTTTACCCCATGCCTGTTTTTCTGTTCTGTTTTTTTTATGGTGACCTTTAATGTGATTGTGGCTGTGCATTGAGTTTGTTACTTTGTTTTAAAACTAATTTCTGGGTATCAGTTTTTTTTAGAGAACGGACTGGTAAGAGTGCACATACAGAACAGTGAGCGAGTTCGCAGCTGAAAGTTCTAGAATATGGAGGATGGAAATCGCGTTGAAAATCTTCAACGCAGCTGCAGCGGTTTCCAAAATTTCCAAAACTGGACGGGTTTGTGAGACTGGTAAAGCGAGTATCTACCAAGTTTCGAGGACGGGAAGTTCGGCCGGACAAACTGTCCTTGAAACCTGGAGAGAAATTAGGCCTACATGTGGGATGGGCTCAGCCATTTCTCAAGGAAATAGTTTATAGCACGTAAATCTCCACTCTCCTCCAAAACCACTGAGCTCCAACTGTGAAGTGCGGCAACAGATTTTTTTTCTTTATTACATTTTGACCATTGTAAATGTGCGTTAGTCATGTGTGATCTATCTATGTTAATTGCATTGTGTGCCTTCGGGTTTTTTTCTGTGATATTGGGCTCAGGATTATAATTTCAACATCACCAGGTTTACTTACCACTGAAGCCTAGCTAGCTAACAGTAACTCTATATTTCTGGCCCATTTTATTTTATTTATTCTTTCCTCTGTTGGTTCAGTCCTATTGAGACAGGTGCTACAGCAGTCTTTATACAAGTTATTCCCAAAAAAGTCTTGCAGGGTGGACAACAACCGATTTGTAGGGAACCTGCCGTTTCCACTTTGGAAGGGTGTCGTATACAAGCCCACTTTTGAAAGGAAGTGCGGAAGAGAAGGAGCCCAAATATACCTGTGGGGGGGATGATTCCTGATGACATAAGGCCAGGTACAGTGTGTGGCATGATGTGGGGGTTCTCCGGAGAAGTGACGCCCTGTGTTCTCTTTGGAGGTCTCCCAGGTCTGGAGCTGCAAGAGAAGGACATCATTTTTTTACTTGAGATGTTCCTTTATTAAACACTAAAAGAGTAACTGAATGATCGAGATAGAGATAGAGAGAGATACAGAGAGAGATTGAGATCGAGAGAGAGAGGGAGAGAGAGAAAGTGAGTGAGTGAGAGAGAGCGAGAGAGAGAGAGAATAAATAACACCCTGGCCACTTTAGAATGCAATTCAATTGCAAAGGGCTAATATTTATGTAAAAACAAATTTCTTTTCAAGGACAGTTGCTTTCCGCAGGTCAACACGGTATACTTCCACTTCCAGTAATTAGATTACATGCTGAATTCATTCCCTTTATTGGAGATCAACCGCTTTTTGATGCATAATTCATAGGCCGCACCTCGTTACCTACGATGCCCGGCACTATTAGAATTACCTAATTTACATATGCTACAACCCAGCACACGGTGCTCAGGTTTGAAATTGCATGTTAACTTGTTATAATTATTGCAATCGAGCCACTATTGATTTATGAGCTGAATATGTTCAGCCCGTTGTAATGAATGATACCTTATAGTTCTGCGGAAAATTAAAAGGCAATGTCTGCCTACGGAAACATTCGGCTTATTTGATATAAGGCCGGGGTTAACTGAGAGACGGTGTGAAAGAGGAAGTAAAATCCGCAGTGTCGATACATGCCTTATGGGATGTTTTATTACATCATTATTAATGGCTGTGCACATGAAACGACCAATACTTAATGTGATGTAAAAATGTCTTCAGAAATGTGTTCATTTCCATTTTTATATCTCTATTTAAGGTTATGAATTAATCAGACGGTCTTAGGTTGTACGCCGTGTGTTGCCGTTATTGTCGATATGCGGTAGGTACATGAGAAGCAATCGCAATGAAGCGCAGTGTTAAGTTGTCGAAAAAAAGTTCCTGTGATCAAATTTCATGATAATGTAATTGTAAGCGCTAAAAAACACAAACACTTTGCAAGCAAAGGAAGACCCTGTCAGACAACCCATATGTTCAGTTGCTAAGGCGGTGATGAATACCCTTAATTTCCCAGGGAAAGCTACAACAGAAATCCACAAAGAAAATGTGGCAAATCCATAGTTCAGCCGTTAATGAAAAATGTAAAGAATCCATACAAATGTACAACAGAGATAGTAAAACTTTACATTATTTACAGTATTGCTTTCATGTAATTACAGCACACTGCTTTAACAAAGGAAGGGCAAAATTGCCATTGCTTGGGAAAAGCATAACAATAGCAAAATTAAATATGGGAATTTAAGTCATCTCGCCAAGACAGAACATTAAAAAAAACAGGATGGCCAATATACATATTTTGACTGTATGCAGCCAATCAATAGGTGTTTTCAAAGGCTTACAGGAAGCTCCTCCCTTAGACATGTTTTCAAGGGAAAAGTGTGACAAGGCTAATGTTGTGGGTCATGAGAGGAACCCTGGCTAGACTACACCCAAACAGTCTGGCTGGCTGTTCAGCAAAGGATGCTGTGTTTCTAAACAGCCTGACATTAGGATATTACAGATTGAGATATAAGAGATATACTGTACTGTAACATAAGCTTCAGTGTTGAGGTCATTGGTAACACTTATATGCCGGCTCTATATATTTTAAAATATATATTCACAGCCTGTAATTACTGATGTGTCTTTAATATATTTCTATACATTTAATTCAAACCTTCATATACTGTAATACTGCTATTTTCCTATCAATCATGTAATATACCCCCAATGACCAATCAAACATAAATTTATAATTAACTGGAACAAAAAAACAGAAATATAACATATGACATTTTTTATCAAATGTTAAAATGTAAATAAGTATCAGGCGGATAGCCAGGGCCTAGGCACACCACTGGGTGTTTAGCACATACGTACATATATGTCTGCAGTAAGTATACAGTGCCTTTTGCTCACTCATGGAATACAATTGGATAGGCTAATTGTTTATACATTCGTGTTTGTTCACACACTTTATCTGCTCCAAAACGATCATTTGCAGAATAGATCTTTTCAGGGAAACTTGTCTGGAATTGAACTTGCATTTTCGAGTTTTGTCATCAAAGAAATGGATGAAAAGAGGTTAGAAGCTATAGTAGCCTACTGTTGTTCTACTAATGAGCTGCAAATGTGATAGTTAACACGGACATCCATATGAAGTTTGGGAAACCACCGGTCTATATTATCTGAAACCTCACTTTGTCCCTCCCACAAGTTACCAAGACAGTAAACCCAGAGCCATAGAAAGAGAGAGTTGTGCCAACTGCTTTCACTCCAAAGGGACTGTTGTTAGAGCAATGGCAGAGTCTTAATGGCAGAGTCTTAATAGTTCCAAACATTGCAGCAGCGCCCGTAGAGTTTCACTGAAACCAAGATATTTCAAGAAAAGGATTTTAATGGTAGGCAATTAACCAACTAAACAAAAGCAGCGATCTTATAAGCAGCTACAGTAAACGTTAGGAGGAAGTTACTAAATTGAAGGGTTCACTTACTTTTTCCAGCCTGCACTGTGAATGATTACTCAATGAAATCAATAAGAAATTGTTTGTGTTTATATTGTGTTTATCTATAATTGTGACTTAGATTAAAAGATCCGACCACATTCTAAATCTAAATAAAAATCTAGGTAATTACAAAGGGTTCACAAACATTTTATTGCAATTGTACCACATGCACGCTAAAATGTATTCTCCAGAGGAGGCTGCAGCAATGAGATGGGGCTAGAAAAACTATTTGGATTTCCAAACTAGGGTAAAAGTAACAGGTGGATAAAATAAGTTGTTGAAAAATGCATTTAGCTGATTAAATGTTTTCCTTTCTTATAACTGTTGATGAATGAGGGCTTTTTTCCTGTAAAAGATCAGATAAATGAGCTCTCTATTCAAGACTTCAATTCAGGAAACAAAACAGACCATGCTCACTCCAGGGTCCTAATCTAGGAAAAAATGTCACAAATGTAGACTTCCTCCTTTTATAGCTTTGCAAACACGATGGAAAGAAAATAGTGATTAACTTTCCCTGAACCTTGTTTCCATTACTTGGTTCATGTTGACCCATAAGCTCAAGCTGGAACTTAGAATCTGATACAAAACTGCAGCTGAGAGGAAAGTGATTACTGTAAAATGAGCCAGTACACATTTCTACACACTAAAAACAACAATTAACTAAATAAATAAAGCATTATTGTTGATCAGTTTTTTTTAACTGACTTAAACATTTAAGTTTTAGAGCAAAATTGAGCTTTGGAAACTTTTTATCGCAAAATAAAAAAAGCAGTATCAAAGCAACAAATTATAACTAACTGATTTGGCATTCAGAAATATAATGCTAATTTGAATGCTCCCCAAAGCTGCATATAATCTAAAATAAACAGTAGATTCCCTGTTACATTTATCATAAAATCTGTTGTTAAAA
The DNA here is from genome assembly GCF_963514075.1 of Conger conger. NCBI lineage: Eukaryota > Metazoa > Chordata > Actinopteri > Anguilliformes > Congridae > Conger > Conger conger. The sequence goes on from NC_083762.1 coordinate 56,454,427, forward strand.
CTATGTCATAAATCATATACAACATAACTCATCTGTCCAGTAGCTGATAAAACTTAATACTGAAAGTTCCAGTACTTCCAGTACTACCAATGATGAGCCTAGATAGGCTGAATGGCCTGCTCACATCACTATGAATTCTTATGTTCTTTACCTTTTTTCCTTATTTACACTTGTGTAATACCACACTACGGAGGTGCGGTTGTATTGATGTATTGTCAATGCTGTAAATGAATAACAGTACCCCACCACAAGCCAATATAATGTCCATTTCTATAAACTATTTCAGAATGAATAGCACTTTGTCTTTTGAATGTAAGGCTATCAGGCCTTTATATTAACCAGTCATTGCCATTTGTGAACTTATCACAAAGCATTCCCAAACTGTTCCTTCTCTTTATCTCTCTCCAGCAGGGAGTAAATAAATTATCTTTTGTTGCAGTGAATAGCATTTTCACTGAGGGATTTTCCTGTTTGTTTTTCATTTATTTTATGGTGATAGCTGTTCACGCCTCATTGACTTGTTTACTGGGGTGCCGACCAGCAGTCAAAACAAGGTCTCACAAAGAAAGCAAGCTCCTTACTGAACATTAAGAACATTAAGCCAAGCAACAATTTATATATAATAAATATTTTAATAAAAGTACCTTTTCCTTCTAGGTTCAGTTGGTAGAGGTGCCTGCTGCAATTGCATCCTTTGGCATATACAGTTACATTAAATTACATGTTATTTTGGAGACACTTTTATCCAAAGGAACTTACAATTTCACCAAAGCGACTCTCCTATTGTACAGTATAGCATATAGTCTGAAAAATTGTAATTGTAATCCACACTTTGTTTCAGCACTGTTTTGCATTGTTGCAGGTAGCTGAGTGGTAATATTGAGAAAAAAGATGAACAAATTTGCAAATGACTCTGATATTGTCATCAATCAAGATTATGAATATTACAGAGCTAATGATGACTGTCACCAAGCCCATTAACAAGCAAGGTGTATTGCAAAATCTGCTAAGTGGCTAGCAAGCAAACTAATAACGTAGCTTACTTGCAACTTTATAAGTACAAAATACATTTTAAACATTTTTTATAGTTTTTAGAAATAGCTTTCCAATCATAACCCACCATCAATTCCTTTTGAGCCTAATATTGAGCCTAAGTTGACCACAGCAGCAAACAGCACAGAGTATCTCCAATAATAAACTCACAGTTTATTATTGGATATTCCTTTTCCTGATATTCCTCATTTGACATTCATATTCCTGCAATCAATCGCTGGTGGTTGGATCTTTGGGCGGATGTGTCAAATGATGATTACTCTTCCCTTAAATAAGTAGAAATCATGCTTGACGCATTATAACAGGAAATTGGATAGAGCAAGCTATTGTCTTGAAGCTTATTTCTGCCAAAAAAGATTATGTGTCATATATTTTTTTGCCCTTAAGTAGGACTTATTGTGTTATAATTAGTCATTACACAAGGCATCCATGTGTCAATTTACAAATGGAGTACCACTGACTAGTCACTTATCATCTTTCAGTGTGCAGCTATAGCACACTGCCACATGTTAATTAATGACATGATCCATATGGACATTTCTGAAAAGACCCACATAGAACAGTTCTGACCAGAAACCCTTTTTAAATGGCATTAACATTTGTTTTCCAGCAATAATGAAACTGTTTTGACATTACTGTCTGGACAACCTGGAATTAAGTAAGCAGCTTTTCTTGGGAATGCGAGAATGTTAACATGAAAGACCTTTTAAACATGAAACACAATGAGACCTTTGGCTCTGACTAACAGAGGCACATGCGCAAACACAAATGTACACGTGTGAACATGCACACACACATAAAACATCTTTGACTAAATAAAAGCATTATACGATTTAGTAATCGCCACTGCTTTGGTTAACAAAATGAAACAGGTCTGATCTAATTGTTGAATATTTCCTCAGACTGATCTCATTTTCATGAACTGCAATGCATGGGAGACAAGTCATCAAAACAAGGCTTTAGAAACTTACTAGTCAGGGTGCCTTTGAGGATATTTAATTAAAATCTAATCCTGCATTCATTAAGGCTCACATAAATTAAGCTGTCATTCATAAGATTTATGGATTCTGATTTGCATATTGCATACAATTCATCAATTACTCAAGTATGAAAGGAGCACAGTTCCCTTGGAGCCGTCTGCTACCCTGTCAACACTTGAAATGAGGTAAAGTGCACAACTGTCAGGCATTCAAACAAACTTTTCACAATGTCCTCCTCTAGATTAATCAAAATTTCTAACCATCCCTGACAAGACTGTACACAGTGCATCTGCAGTTTCAATTATTCATCCTGTCCACATGCTTGACTGTTTAATTGCAAACAAATACGAGACAGTCCCGCAGACTCCCCTTAACGCTATCCTCAGCCCATACTTGTTCCAAATAATCTGCATCTGGGTCCGCATATACAGTATGTCTGCTTGGCATTCAGACAGTCCAGAGCCGGGAGATTCCTCACACAGGCAATGGTGCACAATACGGTCTTGAATGCTTCTTATAGAATAAGTAAAGGGAGAATGCCTAAGCCATTAATATTAATGAGCAATAAATAACCACACAATTAGAATCACTGATTATATTTTAATATATTTTAATGTCAGCATTTTGTTTTCAGTTTGCAGAGATTCAGGCGTCTGTGGGATTTAACTGCAGTTAACCCATTAGGCATCACCAGGGCTGGGCCAGTGAGGGTTTCTTTGCATTCATTCCTTTTTTTCACAGTGCAATATTCAAATAGTATATACCGTTTGAAAGTGTAAAACTCACGGGTCTGTGTAACCTAAGATGTCATTGCTTTACCGAGAGCAGTTCCTTATTTTGTAACATGTGGGTAAAACAAGCATGGGGGGACCTCACCTTCTCTGTATTTTAGAAATCCACATTCAGAAATAAGGTAATGTCAGTGTCCTTTTCAGGACAACGGACAAGTGGACCAAATGCATAATAGTTTCTCATTATAAAAATGTGCTAACTCGGAGAAACGTAGCTAGAATGCCTGTATCGGTAACGTAGTTACAAATTTTCTCAAGGACCCAAGGATCGCAGTTTCAGAATTGCAAAGATTGGTTGTGTCTTCAGGTCACCAAGTCTAAATTAATGACACAATGGCACCTTTATAACAACAAACTCTTTGGAAGGGTGGCATGAAGAAAGCCCTTACTGAGCATAATAAACAACACCAAGCATCTTGAGTTTGCCAGACTTCATTAGAATTATGACTGGAAGAGAGTGCAATGGCCAGATGAGACCAAAATTGAACATTTTGGCTATACACACCATCAACAAGTTTGGTGGCAAAATGGAGTGCATACCAGGAGCAGCACCTCATACCTACTGTCAAATGTGGCAGCGGGTCACTGATGTTTTGGAGATGTTTTCCTGCCAGTGGTCCAGGGGCATTATTTAAGATCAATGGCACAATGAATTCAACAAAGGAATTCTTGGCAGAAAATCTGGTTGTCTCTGCCAAGAAGATGAGGATTGGTCAAAGGTAGATTGTCCAGCAGGACAATGACTCCAAACGTACATGCTAAATCCACACATAAAGTAAAAACAACACCCATGTTATATAATGGCAATCTCAGTCTCCAGACTTAAAAAAAAAAAACAATGGTTTGAACTGGAGAGGGAATATCTCAAAGTTAATAATGATTCTGCAAAGTTCTGCATGGAGGAATGGTCAAAATCCCTCCAAATGTGTTCTCAAACCACATCAAAATTTATAGGAAAAGACTCATGGCTGTCATCTTTGCCAGGGGTGTTTGCACAAACTATTAAACCAGGGGTGCCAATAATTGTGGAACCTGTTTTTTGGGGAATTTTTTTCAAAAAATGTGAAAGTTTATTTGATTCCATTGAATCATTAATAAAGCACACATTGGAAAATAAAGCTTATACCAATAACTGTATGACTTTTTAGTTTACAGCACTTTTTGTGCATATTTATCAATGAATCTCCGGAAACCACAGGCACCATATTTAACCAATTATGAATCATCCCAAATAATATTGAATGGCTTTCACATTGCAAACCATGTAAACAACACAATAAAATCTAGTTTTTTATTCAAATTCCTGTTGAAAGTCACTGAGGCAGTAGATATTTATTGTGTTTAGAGAAAATAAATAGACAAACAACTACGCTGTGACCAATACCCTTTAAGATAGTCAAACATGATATAAAGTCAATCACCTCAATATATTAAACAATTAATAAATGAGTATGCTACAGCTTAGTAATTACATACTTCAAGTGAAATGTTATTGTTCATACGAGGAAGCCAAATATTACTTCCTAACTGGCATTTAAATACAACAGCATTACACAACACAGACATGCCAATACTAATTTCACATGTTTGTCATTACTCATTCATACAAATTGGTAGCTTGGGATACCGTAAAAAATTCAGAAATTAAATCATGAAGACTGGATTGCTTTTAATGTCCAATTAAATAGGGCAATCACTGATGCAATCACTGTGATCTTGTGGTGCAAGACTGATGGAGAAAGCTAAGGAAATGTATTCCACCCTGAGACAAACACAATTTAAGTACAAGCTAAACAGGAAATCCGTAATGATTAACATTAATTGGACCATGAATCAGAATCCCGCGTAAAACATTAAACAAAAAATTATCTCCTCTTTATGCTCTTCCTTATCTCCATTAATAATTAATGAAATGTTAATAATCCGGAGAGAGGCACGTGATTCGTAGTGGGAAAGGAAGAGGGATGTTTACATAATATGACAGAGATCTCTGTATGCAAAGAGGTTACGCCAGTGCCCCATTTTCTTTCCCATGTTCAAAGTCAGAAATAATCCAGCCTATTCCCCCGAGTTCCTTTGCTGAGAGAACTGTTTGCATATTTAGATATTGTTTACGCAGCCCGACTCATCTGCTCTAGATCACTTTAGGCCGGCTCTGATAAATTCTGCCAGCTGCGCTTTAAATGCTGCTTAAAATAACACCGCCGCCGCCACCGTAATTTTATTCCAAAACAAGGGTGCCGTGAGCGTGACAGCCAAAGCTCTCCTGCGAACCAAAGTTAAAGTTTGTACGCTGCGAAAGGAGGACAGTCAAACCAATTTCTCAAAAGAATCTTTCCGCATTTATCTCCGTGGTTCTTCCGGAGCGATATCTTGACTACGTGCGGAGGGAACACATAAACAAGACCGCAATAAGTAGCGTAGCGCTCTGGGGACTGGACCAAAGCGACACGTTCCCTCACTACTGGTAGGCCTTCACTGCAGACAATAGAGATTCTGAACTTCATGCATTTAAAGACAAGCCTGGTCTGACCAGTGCCTAAAGTGAGGATGTTTGCCCTACATCAAGCAAATTGCTTTTTGATTCAGAGTTTCGGAGGATTTAATTTAGTGTGCTTTAGAGCTTATAGGAAAACAGTACTCCTTTTTTGAACTGTCATGGAAGGTTACTGTTCATCTAGCTATATTGATAGCACACTGGCTGGGTCCTTATGATTACAGTACACTCTTAATGTATGCTTTGAACAAGATCCATGTGCATATTATATTACATAACAATGCATTATAATTTCACATTTTGATAAATTGTTTGCAACATTCCTAAGGCTAAACCGTTCAGCTCTATCTTCTAATAACTTGTAGGCAAAAGGAGAACTGACAGTATGATGAATATCACAACAGACAGCTTCGATATGACACAATTTTGCCAGATCAATATCTCACTGCAATATGCGGGGGAGAAAGAGAAGCAGATATTAGTCTACACAGTGTATTACAGATGAAGTGCCTTTCGCCTCTCTGCTCTTGTGCTGAACCCAGGCAATGTTTCATAGATGTCTGAAATGGATTACAGTCTCTTACATGCCCTGAAAACTAATCACAGTGGGAGCATCTGTTTCAAATGACCACTGTACACTGTGCCTAAAACCACTTGTACAACATGATTACTAACTCGAAAATCAGCTGCAAAGGACCGTGGTATGAATGGTATTCCGAACAATTGATCTAACATCATTGCACATTACATTTAGCTATTTAGCAGACTCTCTTATCTGGAGCGACTTACTAAAGTGCATACACAAAGGACACGATTTTCCACAACTTAATCTATTTAAAGCATCTGGAGGAACAGCTACAGGAATGTCAGCATACAGACTGTTCAACTGCAGAAATTGTTCCAAGAGCTACCACTGAAACAGAGAGGAACAAGGCACAAAATACATTTATTTTTGATAGAAATGACACTTGCTTGGACTCACGCAGTGTATTACAACAGAGATTAATTTACAAGTAAATCTTTGTACTATTAAATATCAACCATTTGAGATACATGTTGATTTACAAGCAAAGAGGAAACAGTTGCATGTACTGTTTGATGAATAATTTAATTCAAGTCTTAATTTTATTCTTCACAAAACACTGTTTGGCAAGTTCAGCAAGAACAAAAACAAACTTGGCAAACTGTGTTTATGAAGAAAAATGATTGCTTGTAGAAATCAACATTAAGGGCAAAGACCTATTGCAGGCTATCCTTTCATAAATAAGCTATCATCACAACATGGTAGGTTCACATTTTCAAATTCAGAATAAGTAGAATACCTCTTCATTCCCATGGATAATTATGACTGCCAAATACTCACAAATTCTACAAATTTGGCTTGTTTACTTTAGTGTTGATTGCTACATGATTCTGTGTGATGGTGATAGTGGTGATGGTGGTGTGTATGCATGTGTATGTGTGTTTGTGTGTGGTTGTGTGTGCGTGTGTGTGCGTGTGTGTGCGCGTGTGTGTGTAACTGCAAATTAATAAACATGGCAGAAGCATGATACAATATCCTGTGAAGTCGATCACAATGTACACAGGAAATACCACACAATGAAACACTTTTAATGCAGAACAAGTCTGTATTGTCTTTTACAACCTGTTCAAGAACATTTACCACATGTAAGTAATTGGTTACTGAGGATGTTAGTCAGATCACTGTTTTCAGTCTCCTTGTGAGAAATGTCGGGAGTTAGGTAATTAATAACGTCTCAGGTGAAAGTCCAACTGCCCTCCTGCCCATGCACGGTCCCACATTCTGCTCTTTGTTCGTCTTCTTAAAACTCACCCCGCTCACTGCCTCTTTAAATGAAATCTTTTCGCCCCTCACATTTTAAAATTAAAACTGCGGTTCCTCAACTGAATCTAATTATTGCCGTTCTGGAAAAGTTCCACCGCTTCTGCTTTTTTCTTTTTTTTTCCACTGCAGATTTGTTCACTCCCACTTGGAGAGTATTCGCCCGGCTCAGTGATGCTTCACTCTGGTGCAATCCTGTTAGAATCTCACCTTGGTCTGCCCTCATCACTGGCTCGCTCAAGCACTAAGTGAGGAGCTAGGGAGTGTTTGCTCATTTCCCAAGTACATTATTTCACTCATTAATCACCAGACTGGAACTTCTGGACAAGCCAGAATCTGTTATGTTTCCTTCAGTGCCCTGCATCTAAAGTCTGATTAGATTTTAAAATGGCCATTTTGCTTTAGTCTAATAGACACGCTGGGGCTATAGAGCCCCTACCTGACAGTAAATAGCCAAAGATGATACATTTGGTTTAGTGTCAGAGCACATAAACATACAGTGCAGTCCGTAAGTATTTGGACGTCTCAATGATGTTCCAAAACAGTTGATTTTGGTAAGCCTATTGTTTGGCCTATGTTTTTTTCTCCTACTTCTCTGCCTCATACTGGATTCCGTTGCTGTCACTGCCACAACTCTGGTCCTTATGTTGACAAATGCCAATAACAAACTCCAAAGGCAAACCAAAGGCATAGAATCAAGACTAGATACTGAAAGATTTCTTCTACCTGTACTAGGGAAGTGATTGAATATACCTGACAAATCAGAAACAGCTAAGAAGCCAACTGCCCAATTACTTTTGGCCCCCTAAAATGGAGAGACTGTAATAGGGATGTAATTCCTATTTACAGATCACCCAATATTGATGAAAATACCATGAAATTAAAGATGACAGACGAAGACCATTTTAACCTCATATTCATTGTTTCATTTAAAATCAAATGTGCATGAGTACAGAGCCAAAATAACCAATAATTTACCAAATATTGATGGACTGCATTGCACATTCACATATACAGTATATACAGTATCCTAAATAACTTTTAATAATAAGAATTGTGCATTTTTACACCTGCTTAGAGACAGATTGTATATCAGTCTATGTTTTGTTCATTATATACCTATTTTGTTCAGATTTTAAATGCACAATTTTGCAGTCAACCTGCAGGTTGTTTTTACTCTGTTCTCTACCAGTCCAGTTCACACATCTTTCTTCAGACAGTGGGGGCCCAACTGCGGGCAGCTGGAGGGGGGTCACTGATGCTCGACGAGACACGGACATCCCACCAGCTGAGATCCTTCCCTCCCCTATGCTACGGCAAATGATGTGCCACCCAGCAGGGCAGCCAGACATGGCTGGCACTCATACAGTTAGCAATCAATGGCACAAAAACACCGAGCTATTTTGTAGCACAGGAGCCGTAACTTATAGCAACATAGTGGGAACTATTAGAATGTCTTTATCTGGTAGAAGCTCTTGTCCTGGCTGACGTACTGAGTAGATGAAACACAAATTCACTATACAGTCTCAATGCGTGAAACGCTCATGAAACACGATGATTTTGGAGCAAAAACAATATACAGATATAAGTGTTCTTGCCAATTTTGACTACACCGTATTAGGCATCTGAACATATAGCAGGAATGATAACCACAGTCTTTAAGTGTTAGGGTTTTTTAACTAAAGATTTTGTACATGCCAAATTTCTGGTCAAATATGGCTGATCATAGAAAATCAATGGGAGAGACTAGATTATGGTCCAGTAGATGAAAACATGCACACGTATCCAAACAACCGAACACCCATCCAAAGACATGTATGCACACGCACACACGCACACGCACAGAGAAACTGTTCATATTATCCTATAATTCGTTTTGAGGATGGAATTTTGATGCCAACCAAAAAAACATCACAGTGACACTAATGCCTGCAGGACAATCGGGCCTATTTTGACCTCTCCCCACAATCAAGGGTGTTCCTGATTTGAGGCTTCTCCCAAATTATTATCTGCCTACATTACCCTGTAATGTCAGGTGGCTTAGGCAGTATTCTAAGGCAGGGAGGTGTCTTCATTTGACCGATTTTGAAGGCAGCATCGATGTATCCTTGGGCAGGCAGGATATCCCATAATCCTTCTTACTTCTGTTAAATTAATGCCGGCTGACAACAGCGGTGGAGTTTGCAAAGAACTGTAAAAGACCTTGTCCACAAGTGCAAGTACACAGCGAGCTCGATATTTTGTTTTAGTTGTGCTTTTTAAACAAAATTTCAATTACTTAACTTACTTAATTACTTAATAACATATTTAATGTTAAGCCTCCGTGAGCCTCCGTGAGCTAGCCAGCTAAATTGCTTGTAATTACGCTTCGCATAATCACGTTACTTTCACACTGACATCTTTCTGTCTTCGAAGTGGGTCTTTGCATGCTGCAAAGGCACCTCCAAAGTCGCCTTTGAAGGACAGATTACTAATCAGGCAGCGAGACAACGACGAATCAAGTCAACTGACTTTGGTTTTGGATGTAGCTTTGTGTCACCGAATTTCAGTTTCCAGTGTGCAATCATGATGTATCAACCCCCTTATTGGATAAAATGCTATGACAAGATTGTATACTCTGAAACTTACAGTAGTTCTGTGCCTGTGAACGTATAGTTTCAGTAATGGTAGTTTACATGAGTTACTTTAGTTAGCTTAACAGCTGACCACTAGCAAGGTAGCTACAGCTAAGAAGGCTACCTAGCAAGCAAGCAGTGAGTGGGAATAGCAGTAGATAGCTAACGTTATAAAGGTTGTTTGGGGTTATTGTGTATTCTGTCATTTCAGCTGGTTTTAATTAATGTCAGTTCCCTCCTAGTCTGTAACTCACAGCTGTGAAATGATACCCGACTTTCCGATTCGTAATTCAAAGTTAATGGGCCAGTGGATCTTTCCTGGTCAGAAAGTCGTAATTTTAAGTTTCCAAAGTATTTGGAAGGCAGCACGAGAATCGGCTGCATATATTATTTTACACGTACAAGAATTAGAATAAGTGCCAAAACCTTGAAAAAAAACTATACTATATGAGTTCAGAAATAACCAATCTGCATTAAATAGCTAAATCCGTTCCAATTTCCAATTAAATTGTTCCAATCCGAAGAAAAAAAATTGTATGCATTTATTTATAAGTCTAAATTAACAACAAATGTTTATCATGTTTATCCATGCCAAAGTTATTTTATGTGTTGAAACAACACCACAGCTTGTTCATAATGACAGTTTTAAAATATGGCCAGCGTCAGACCAGGAGCTTGTTTGTGATACCCATGCATGCTAGTTCCCGCTCTGCTAATTCTAATGAGGCAATGGACTTTGGCAACCCCAATCATTAATGACTGCATTCCCTGTTTCTCTCTGGTCCCCTGCCTACACAGAGCTGACATTTTAACAGGCTGCAGTCAGAGTGGAGAGGCATCTGTACTCCAAATAAATGAGCAATGTAAATAGTTTAGAGAGAGAGAGAAGTAGAGAGAGAGAGAGCTAGAGAGAGAGATTACCCTGTGAACAAAAGCCCCTTATGAGACACAAGTGAGAATTAAAAAAAAACTCTCAGTGCAGGGACAGAGGGGGTGGGATGAGCCAGTACAATGTGTCCCTTCTCCTGCAGCCACTTGTTATCAGGCGGAGCGCAGAGCTCCTTTCAATCTGCATTTAAATACATTCTGTCCACTCATTTGCATTAATTTCTCCCATTATATCTGGAGATGACCGAGTGTTCGGGCAGCACAATGTGCCGGCCTATCGCTGCGGAGCGGGGCCCACACCTGATGCCAATTTAGCCCCGCTCAGATCTTTTCATTACCGCTGCCCAAAGTGACAACCCCGGCTCTCTAAAGTCCTTGGGACTTTTCAATTGGATTTGCTAGAGGAACAAAAAATAAATTGTTGTGCTGCTAGTCTCAATCTCTCTCTGCCTCTCTCTCTCACACACACTCATAGACACTCTCCCTCTCCATTTCCCCCTCTCTGCCTCTATCTCTTCTTCCATCCTCGGCACTCTCTCTCTCTCACTCTTTCTCTCTCACATTGCACGCCATGGGAAAATGAGAAGCAAATGATTCTCAGTGGCCTCCTGTTTCCACTATTTGTTCAGTATTAGGCTGCACTTATCTCCCAGAGAAAAAAAAGCAACATGTGGAGAGAAAGTGACAGGCGGGAATACACTCTCCCAAACGGGCCCATTGTGCCCTGAGGATCCCCATTCAAACCAGAAGGGGCCTTTCTCTCAGACACACACAGAAACATTCGGCTCTGCCACAGTCAATTACCAGCGCTAATCCACCATTGCAATAGAAAGTAAATATTTCATTACACTTTTAAATAAACAGTTGGTCTGGACTGATGGAGAGCCCTCTTTGCTGTGGCAGCATTTGCCACTCGAGGATTCCTTGAAGGCACACAACTGTTTGAATGAAGCAGTTCTTTCAGCACTGTTTAAAAGAAGGGGGGAGGGACATTTTAACCACTCTTTTCAGTTTAACCACTAAGACCAAAAAAAAAAAAAATCTTCGAGCAAAGTGCATGTGACAGCATTGAAAACACGTGGAAAACACACTTAAAATATGCCGTATTTAAGTTTAAATGCACATGAATACCATTTGTCTCCAAACATTTCCGTGGAAATGTGCTCCGTGTGTTTATTTTTCTTTTTTTCCGCGCATGTTAACACAAACCAGCCCTGCGGACAGCATGTCATTTCCATCCAACAATAAAAACTGGGTAGTCTTAGAAGAATTAGCAGATAAAATGAAAACACGAGGAGGGAAATGACAGAAAGATCCCAGAGCTACACGCTCATTAATCACTGAAGCGTCTTTGACCTTTCATTCGCCAAGGGCAGAAAGCAAGAAGCAGGGTGTCCGGGCAGGAAAGAAAGAAAAATAGATGAGAGAGAGAGAGAGAGCGAGAGAAAAGACAAGAGAGACCACGGACGTGGAAAGTCCAGAAGATGCCACACCACATTCTTAATGAGGAGCAGAATTAATGAGTTGCGTTGGAGCATTAGCAAATTCAGGCATTTCCCAACCCCTAGGTGGTACGGACAAGTCTTGAAAGTCTTGATTTAGACTGATGGGCCCCTCGTCCATTCAGACGCATTATCAAATGAATTACAGCATGAAAAGATGTAGACACATTGTTCGGAGTCAGGAGGACTGCAAATACGGACCAGCGAGACAGACTAGGTGGGCAGGAGAAAGGCTGGGCTACAGGCTGCAGTCGACACCGACAGTAAAAAAAAAAAAAGAAACTGCAGTGGAAAGAGCCAAAATGGAAGCTGTGGGGAAAATGTTCAGGGCGAGAAGACAGAAGGGTGTGTGGGGGGGGGGGAATCATCTCTTAAAATGCAGAGCAACAAGGCAGACAGATGTTAATGTATAAAACACCGCCAGGAAATGAGACACTTGGGAAGGATGAGCCTGGAATGCGCTAGAATCGACCACGCTAATCACACAGTGTTTACCCTACACTCCACCAGCAGCAAGCCGTGCGCCACATGCTAACTTGCATATACATACACACACTGTGCATTTAGCACAATTCACCATCAGATTTAGCATGCAGATATGAGAAGACGCTAAAGCTTTCATCCTAGTTTATGTTCAAGGTTTCTTTAAATCAGACCTTTCAAGTGCTTGCTCCAGTTTTAATTGCCTATTTTTTTATTGACTTGGTTTTAATTGAAACCAGTGGGGATCTAAGAACTGTGATATACTGATATCTAGACGTAGGTTATAAATATAACAGAAAATATGAGCATCATAAAGTTATTTTTGTTAATGAATCCCTCATAAGATAAAATAAAATATATCCATAGACAGTAATAATGAGAATTGAAAATAAATTATTTGGCTTCTGCTGGGATTTGTAAGCAGTGTAGTGAAAGTAATGATATGGCTCACGTAGTGCTCTGACAGTTGGCAGGTACTGTAGATCACAGTTACTGGGAAGCAACAGCTATAGCTATTACTGTGCCTACATAAAATGCCTGTTACTTCTATATATGGACGGGAGTCTTTCTGTCTCATGAGGGCATCTTTTTTTTTTACTTTAAGAGACTTTGATATCACCTTGAAGATGTCGACCAGACAGTGATGTGATCTGATGTAAAACTACCTCCAACAATCAACGTGGCTTGTTTTTAAAGCTGGCCTGGACTGAGGCCTGATACCAACCTGCATGTGTGTGTCAGAGCTCCATAATGTTTGGGACAGTATGTTTTTTATAATGTTTTTTTTTATGGCCTATGTTTAGATTCATGTGGCTTTACATCCACTACATATAAATTAACATGCGGTTACATACACTCAGTGACCACTTTATTAGGTAGAACTGTACACCAGCTTGTTAATGCAAATATTTAATCAGCCAATCATGTGGCAGCAACTAAATGCATAAGAAATGGTCAAGAGATTCAGCTTTTTTTTTGACCAAATGTGTTTTTTAGACCAAATGTGATCTAAGTGACTTTGACCATGGAATGATTGTTGATGCCAGACAGGGTGGTTTGAATATCTCAGAAACTGCTGATCTACTGGGATTTGCAGAGTTTGCAGAGAATAGTGTGAAAAACAAAAAATATCCAGTGAGCAGCAGTGGTATGCAGATGACCATCTCTGAACACACAACACGTCAAACCTCTAAGTGGATAGGCTACAGCAGTAGAAGACTTAATAAGTCTAATAAAAACCTTCTAAAGTGCTCACTGAGTGTATATAAACAACAGTAAATGTATATGCACAGCAATGTAAAAATAAATCTGTAACAATACCAAAAAGCAATCATTTGCATTGTATATTCCCCTATACATTGGTCAGCATTGCTATTTATCTTCATGATCTTGATAATACATTTCATTTGAATATCTATTTCCATGAGGGCTTCCAGGAATGGATATGTAATAAGGGATTGGGGGGCCACAGCATGCAGGAGAAACACTGTCAACTGAAGCCTGACATCTGTATAAAAACAGAAATAATCTACTGTCAGCAGAATGTTCAATGACTCCTATCACCCCGCTGCTGACAAAGACTCGCGGCTGCGGGCACTCTCTTGTTCTGCCAGACTCAGGGGATAGGAATGCATGCTAATTACCATCAAAATATGAGCTAAGCCTTACCATTTCGGGAATTGCTCTTTAACCTCGCAAAGGACAGGCCGAAGCCAAACAATGAGCAATACAGTATGCGGCATTGAAGCACTATGACATCGCGAAAATAAACTAATTTATTGCATTGCACGCTCTGTGTCACCGCCTCAATTTCACAATGCTTTTACATTCTATAAGGCTAACGTGCTATAAACAGCACGTTAGCACGACGCAATCATCTATCCCTATCGCCGATATTGTTATGTTGATCTTGATGGTCATTAAATTGTCTTGCTTAAAAGAGGAACAATTCTTTCTTTTAAATTAATTGATATGTTCTAATTAAACATCACGTACCAGAGGGGAGTTCATTTTTCACAATACATGACAGTTTTCTCCAAGCAGCTAAACGGCCTTGCCCTCTAAGTACAATGTACAATGGATTTTTAAATTTTAGCTGTAGATCAATGCATTTCCTCAAAAATTTAAATGAAAGTGCAGAAAGCATTTTTCCCCCACAGAGCAGAAAGAGCTGATGAGACAGGTTTGGTTTAATCTCGGGCAATAGAAGTCATTAACCGTTCTCCCAGGAATTAAAATATAGCTTACTCTTTTTTCCTCTCACTTATCATTAACATCACTTTAATCTCCAAGCGTTTCACACTGCCACGTTAAATCATCTCCTATTGCCTTTTGACAACTGAAGAACAGTCTTCCTTTTCCTTGCTTAGCAGACAAAATCCAGGACATGATGTAACAAAAATATATAAAATGATAGTTAATTAAAAATCATTATCATCCTCACCACCATCCTTGCCCCATATTTATTTGTCTTATTTGTGTCATTCACTAATGTGCCAATGTAGCTGTAATATCAGAGATAAAGTTATAAAATGCTATATTTGATGACAAAGCTACACCCATCACCTTCAAGTAGATCATACTGCGCAGAGATATACAGACATCATCTATTTCCTGTATAGTTTTATGTGGGTCATTTGGACAGGGAACATTCATTTCTTTGTCCTTGATTCAATGAAAATTTAAAACAAAAAATAGACTTTTTTTCTAGAGCAGAATATAAATCAAGTAGTATGCACAATTTCTCAAAGATTTGGACATATATAGGGCACGTTCTTAAATTTTTGCCGTTGGACCTCAGTCAGAGCAGTTTGTGAAAACTTTGCGAAACCTTGAAAATCTGATGTTTTGTGAAAATGACCTGCTATTGTTCAAGTGAGGTGAAAATAGTACAGATGTAGGAAATCATATGATCTCTACTATACTGTGTGTGTGTGTGTGTGGCAGGGATAGAGAAAGAGAGAGAGAGAGAGAGAGAGAGAGAGAGATGTGTGTGTGCCTATATACACTCACTGAGAACTTTATTAGGTAGACCTATAAAGCAGCTTGTTAATGCAAATATTTAATCAGCCAATAATATGGCAGCAACTAAATGCATAAATGGTCAAGAGGTTAAATGCATGCATGGTCAAGAGGTTCAGCTGTATTGTGTATTGTATTGTGTATTGTGACCAAATGTCACAATGGGGTAGAAATGTGATCAAAGTGACTTTGACCGTGGAATGATTGTTGGTGCCAGACAGGGTGATTTGAGTATCTCAGAAGCTGCTTATCTCTTGTGATTTTCACGCACAACAATCTCTAGAGTTTGCAGAGTGCGGAAAACAAAAAAAACATCCAGCGAGCAGCAGCTCTGCAGGGAAAAACGCCTTGTTAATGAGAGAAGTCACTGGAGAAGTGCCAGACTGGTCAAAGCTGACAGGAAGGTGGCAGGAAAGCAAATAACCACACATTACAACAGTGGTATATGCAGAAGAGCACCTCTGAACACACAATGCGTCAAACCTCTCAAGTGGATAGGCTACAGCAGCAGAAGACCAATAAGTCTAAAAAATAAGTTGAATAAATACCTAATAAAGCGCTCACTGAGTTTACGAAACAATGAGGAATACATCCCATTTTATACATATCCCCTCTATTTAATGGGACCATAAGTAATTGCATAGTTGACCGCTCGCATTCTTAGTGCAGGTATAATGCTTTCAGTATCTAGTCTCAATTCTAGGCTTTTGTTTGCCTTTGGAGTTTGTTGTTTGTGTAACATGAAGACCAGAGTTGTGCCAATGACAGTTATGTCAAGGAGGCCAATATGAGGCTGAGGAATAAGAAAAAAGAAAAACAGTCATAGACATAGGCCAAAAAATAAGCTTACTGAAATAAATTATTAGCAGTAGAATCCCTCTTTCAACATTAAAAAATATTTCTGATCCCAGTTCAAGTTCAAAGGCTAACTGAAAGTGATACTTCAAAAGTACCATTCAATTCCACAAACAGCTGTTAAAACAGTCTTCTGTTAGGTCGTATTTCAGAAAAATGGACCTTTAACCAAATCCATAGATGAAGGGCGGAAAAAGCCGATTAAGCAAGGACCATCAATTCAGCCCGCAGTGACCTTGCTACAAAATACATGCTATTTTGCAACAATTAAAAAGAAGCAATAACTCAGGACCGTTGGTGTTCATCCTGCTGCAGGAAAGGCACTTTATCAGGCTGTTGTCATGCAGTTCAGAACAATGTGAATACAGAGAGCCTACAGTAAAGTCAATTGATGGCTAGAGCACATGGCCATGCTGGCTATGAGAAATGTACTAGATCTGTGCTGTGTTCACGGAAGTCTCTAGAAGAAGGATGTTTTTTCCGTAGCAGCGTGCACACACACCGTAATGTCATTAGCTGTTTTCTGGAGCATAGCACACTTAACATTTATTTCCCCATTCAAATTTCATAAGCATGCTCAAGCCACCTATGATGTTATGTTGTGAACTGTACTTCATACGCATGAAATGAAATCACCGAGCAACAGATAAATTCTAATGCTGTTAAAGAGGCATCCAAACTTCATTTATTTATACATGCTGGCACTTTGCTGCAAGTACTTACAGTCTCGTCGTGCTCTTAAAGCAGGTAGTTATTATTTTGAATATAACTCTAAAATAAGAAGGGCATTATTATGCAATGCTTTGGATGCTGGATGGGTCCTTTGAGCTGAAAATACCTAGACTGAGACACACTTAGGAGGAAATTTCCCCTTGGCAAAGCAATGGCCTCCTTCACAGAGTAATAGAGCTTGAAACCCCAGGCATCGGGCAGAGAGGGAAACCATTACTTAGCCTGTTACTGGGAGGGAAAAAATGCAATTAAGGCTCTCACCAGGGAATGGGAGTTCAAAACAAAGCTGAACATCTATACACAAGAGCTTTTTCATACCTTTACTCCAACACACAGTGCAAGGGACCAGGTTTTATTGCTTAAGGTCTCACTTGAACGACAGGAGCGTTAAAAAAAGTATTTGTCTCTCACACAGAGGAGAACGAAGTGGGTGGGTATTTGCAGAAATAAACTTGAATTTGGGACAGTGGATCAAAGTTACAGAATACATATAAAATTGAAAGAATATTAGATTCAATATATATGTATGCCTCTACAGATAAAACTGAACAAATGAAAGTGTATCAGTTTGAATACATAGCCGAGGAGTACCTGAACATGTGCTTTAGCGCAGTAGGATTGCTGTTCTCTTTAACACAAATACGGTACACATGCACGCACACAGACATACAGTACATAAACACACACACACACACACACACACACACACACACAGCTTAAGATGTAACAGAAACATCATGAGTGTCTCCTTTAACCAGATCACAAATTTGCACTATATAGAGATGTATATGTAAATACACTAGCTACATTCAACAACATTTTCTGAGTGACAAAGCACCGTGTCGTCATTGGACATTTAAATGTAAATGAACATATAGCAAAGCTATTGTAAAGAATTCCAAAAAGCCAGACAGAGAGAGAAAGAGACTACTCTGCCAGCACAACAATGTTGCCACCACTAGCAAATCCAATTGAAAAATCCCCAGGACTTATACAGCTGGAGCTTTCACGTCGAGCGACAGTAATGAAAAGATCTGAGTGGGGCTAAATTAGCTCCAGGAATCTGTCAATTGGAAGATCCAAGCACACAGGAGCTCCCGTACAATGGACAGGCCAAACCCCGCTGAAGGATAACAAATGACTTAATCGCAAAACAACCACTGAAATTCTTTCAGAATATAGCACAAAAAACAACTGAACAAATACAGATAAGAAGGATTTCATACTGACTGTAATAGTAGAAGATGCCAATGAAAATAGAGAACGTCAACATACCATAGCCCTAAAAATATTAAATAAAAAAGCAAAAATGCAAGTACTAATACTAGTAGGCTAGATCAAATGTGAGCAGGTTCAAAACTTAATTTTGTGCATACAGTATGTCATTGATTACACGCTGTTGACTTAAATGAAACTCATAAGGAAAAAAATTGTTCAACTATATGTAAAAGGTCATTCTTTCAATTTTACAACCCCTATGTTTTTAAGATTTCAGTTTAACACGAAAAACACTTCCACATTAAATATTTAAAGAACTGTGTGCCAACAGCAAATGAAGAAGGTGGAAACATTGACCAGGGTTAACAAGCAATCCATGCATTATGGAGTGTTTCCAATGTTGCTTTGCAGTGAGTTCAACTATTCATTTACCATTGTTTTCATGTCATTGCATGTTGCTAAAGTGATTTCTTAATGTTCCATATACACTCAGTGAGCACTATTAGGTATTTCTAAGACTTATGTTTCAGACTTAATAGTCTTCTGCTGCTGTAGCCTATCCACATTAGAGGTTTGACATGTTGTGTATTCAGAGATGCTCTTCTGCATACCACTGTTGTAGTGTGTGGTTATTTGCATTACTGTCACCCTCCTGCCAGCTTTGCCCAGTCTGGCCCTTCTCCACTGACCTCTCTCATTAACAAGGCATTTTTGCCCGCAAAACTGCTGCTTACTTTTTTGAGTTTTTTTAACCATTCTCTAGAGACTGTTGTACGTGATCCCAGGAGATGAGCTGTTTCTGAGACATTCAAACCACCCTGTCTGGCACCAACAACCACTTAGATCACATGTCTACCCCATTCTGACATTTGATCTGAAAAACAGCAGACCCGCTTGACCCTGTCTGCATGCTTTTATGCATTCAGTTGCTGAATGGCTTATTAAATATTTGCATTAACAAGTAAACTAACTACCTAATAAAGTGCTCAGTGAGTGTACATGTATGGTCATTAAAAATGAATTCCAAGAGACTGTACTGCAAGGGATTTGACCTGGCCTTTTATCTGAGAAACCTGAGTACATTGTGTACAGGCAAGTTTTTCCATGAAAAATGTGATGTCATTCTGTCAATAATATTTAAACAGAAGTCTCAGTGTGTATAAACATACAGCCCCTTTCATTATTGCAACTGAATTAAGTCTTATATGGTTAATCTCACCTGTGCTTTTAGGCCAGATTGGTCTGTATTCCCCAACCCACCCCCTCAGTGCTTATGGAAAATGAGCACCGGTTCCTGCTGAATTGAAATTTACAACAAAGTACCAAACAGAGTAATTAATGTGATGTTTAAAATGGTACAATAGTTGTCTGGCCTAGTTTGGACAATGAGAGGCTAGGGTGAGTGGAGCACTTTGTTCCCTTGAAAACACTTGATACTGGAATGGAATGATTCGGTTCTCTGATTCAGAACGCCGACTGGTAACTACTACAAGCCTTTAGCGCAAAAGAAGAAGTCCTTTTAATCACTCAAATATTAATCACAATAAAAAATGAATATTCAGAGAAGCCATCTTCCACTTGGGAACGTGGGAGGACAAACTGGACTGGACACAGTTTCTTTGAGCCTGACGATTTCCTAATGTTTTTTAATAAGGCTGTCGAGCGACTTTTTTCCCCTGGATTTATAAACGGAATCACAAAACAACAGGCTTTTCAACAGCTGAGCTCTCAGGTGTGAATTTATTATCGGCCCTGCCCAACAATCACGTGTTAAACAGAACAAAAAGCCCTAGCTCGTAAGCTTTGACTGTATTAGTGTGCTGATATTGTTTACAGGTCTCTGGGGAGGCCTGGGTTGGTCTCAGAGGAGTGAGAATAGGTGGGCGGTGTTTAGGAAGAAGGGGCTCATGTGGCAGAAGTATTTATTGTGTCAGGTTGATTTATTGAGTGAGCTTCAATTCCAGTGAATGTGCTCAGATATTTATTTCCCTAAAGGCTCCTGAACAAGCCTCATTCCGGAGATCATCGCTGGCCATTTCAGAGAGTCAGGAGTTTTTTATTTTTTGTTTGTTTCGTTTTTCCTGCCTCGATTAAGAGGCTAAGAAGGGCTCCTTACCATTAGTAACTTGAATGGGCATCAGCATAAGGGAGTATACTCATCATGGGATTATACAGTTCAATCCAAAAGTATTGGATCAGCAAGGTCAATTCCTTTGTTTTTGCTGTACGCTGAAGACAATTGAGTTAAAATATGTAAATATGGAACATATCACCTTTTCTATCAGACCACCCATTTTTTAGGTGAGAAAAGGTGTTTTTAGGTGTTTTTTGTTGCCCAGTTTTGTCCTGTTAGATTGATTGGTTAAACAATACATAGTTCTGAATATCTACTCTTGGTTTTAGCTTTGAGTTTTGCCTGTGAAGACTGCATTTGTGTTAGAAAAGATAAACCAACAGCCAGAGCTGTCCTTGGGAGAAAAGCAAGCCATTTTGACGCTTAGAAAAAATGGGAAGCATTGGGGATAGCTTGTACAACAACTTGGAATGTCCCGAAAAAGAAAGAAACCACTGGCGTACTGAGCAAAAGACATCAACCAGGTTGACCAAGGAACAGCAGTTGATGACAGAAACATTGTGAGAGCTGTGAAGAAAAACCACAAAACATCAGTCAGTGACATCACAAACAATCTCCACAGGGCAGGGGTGAAGGTATCTCAATCAACAGTTTGAAGAAGATAGGAACAATTTAGAGGCTATACCACAAGATGCAAACCACTCATCAGTAGTAAGAATCGGAAAGGCAAGATTGTAATTTGCAAAGTGCAGGGACGAGCCACAAAGTTTGGAACAAAGTTTTATAGACTGATGAGACCTGAGAAAACATAAAAGATCATCTGAGAAGCACGGTGGAGGAAGTGTCATGGCTTGGGCTTGCATGACTGCCTCTGGAGTGGGCTCACCAGTTTTTATTGATGATGTAACTCATGATGGTTGCAGCAGGATGAATTCAGAAGTCTACAAAAACATTATGTCTGCCAATGTACTGAGAAATGCATCCAAATTAATTGGGAGGAGCTTTCATTAGGGAGAAAAAGTTGATGGTTTTAGACTGGCCAAGTCAATCACCAGACCAAATTGAGCATGCATTTCACCTCCTAAAGAGGAGATTGAAGGGAAAACCCCTTGGAAAAAAAAAACAATTGAAAGAGGCTGGGAAAGCATCACAAGAAGAATGCAACAGTTTTGGTGATGTCAATGGGTCGCAGGCTTGATGCAGTTAATGCAAGCAAGAGATAGTACATCTAGATGTGAAGCTGAAATTCTTGTCTCGTGTTCATATTTTTATCTCAACTGCAAATGTATTCAGTATATTGCAAAAACTAAGTAACTGGCCTGTTCTAATACTGTTGGAGGGCACTGTATCTTGTTGGTAAATTGCAAGCTGAGATATGCCAGAATGGCCGGTTCTCAAAATGATGTATCCAGAATGCAGCAGCTCGCCTGGTCTTCAACCTTCCCAAATACTCACACGTCACCCCCCTGCTTACTTCCCTCCACTGGCTGCCTGTCATGGCTCGCATCAAATTCAAAACATTGGTGCTAGCCTTCCAAGCAGTTAAGGGGTCTTCCCCAGCTTACCTACAAAAAATCATCAGACCCTAGACCCCTGCCAGACCTCTTCGTTCAGCCTCCACAGGCCGCTTGGCACCTCCCCCTCTCCAAACCTCCACCTCACGCTCACGACTACTGTCTGTTCTGGCTCCACGGTAGTGGAACGAACTCCCCGTTGAGGTCAGAACTGTAGAATCTCTCCCCACCTTCAAGCGCAAACTGAAGACGCACCTCTTCAAGCAGCACCTCTCCCCATCCCTCCCTACCTCCCTGTGAACCTTAATTGTTGTCTTTGTGATTTACTTTGTGTATCGGTATTTTTAGTTCACGTAATTCAATAATATTATTTAACAGTCTGCATTTTTTCACCACTTACTGTTCACTCCAAAACAGCCTGCTGTTACTAGCCTATATTCATAAACTGTCTCAGAGCAGGATCACCATTTTGGATCTGGTATCCCCTGTACATACCCAAACATTATCTATTATGGGCTAAATGCCAACAATGATCCAGAACAGCACTCCAGCTATTGACTGCTTTGCGAATATAGGACCAGATCACACAGAGGGATACAGCACTAATTAATAACATTTGCCAATGTGAAATGCTAATGCTACCTTAATATCCGAGGGTCATACAACTGCATAATTATCTTAGTTCCCCAAAAAAACAAACAAACAAATAAATACAGATCGATAGTCAGATAAATAGATAGCTAAATAGATAAGATCGGTGAATAAATAAATAAACACCTCTCATGGCCTTCCATGATTGTCCATGATAATATAGGTTTTGTACAAAACCAATGCACAGTACCAGCGCCTGTTAGATATCAGTCACAATTACATAGATACATATTGAATACTTTGAAATTTACTTGAAACTACCAACTCCCAATTTGGTTGCAAACTGATAAGTGGTTCATGCTGCAGAATTGACATTTTCTTTGTATTTACATTTGTAAATGTTGTTGAAATACAGCGCATTACAACAAAGCCACCTTATATGAAACATGGGGTAAAATGGCTTCCGGCCAATTAGAACACCAATAATATATCAATGCGAAATGCATTCTAGGAAGAGATGCATGTGAGCATTAAAACATTTAAAACATTGATGTACTGGAGTTGAAAATCTTGAGCATGTACATTAGACTCCACAACATGCAGCAATGCCATCATGGGCAGGAGCACAGGACTAAAGTTTGGATTAAGGTTTGGGTCAGGGTTATGACTTAGCTGGACCAGGTTAGCAAAAGTGACAGTTTTTCTGGCTATACTATATGCTCACAAAACCAGCAGTATATATATAATGCTATGCAATTATCTGACGATCTCATGCTATGTCTTCACTGAGGTACACTGTGTTAGCTCATTAGGCCTGTATTACAATGGCGCATTCCAGTTAGTTGACAAGCATTTTTCAATTTCTTTTTATGAATAATGCAACCCTTGTAAGTTACCCTTCCATCATATGTCAGCTATGATTTATAGTTTCATACCACAAGTTAGCTGCCATATAGTTAATATAATAGCTTAATATAGATAGTGATAACGACAAGCTACAGATGCTCTTTGTAGATAAGTATAGTTACCGAATAGCCTTCTGTACTATGTCTGATAATATAATGGGATAACCAGCAAGAACATGTGTTATTCATCATTATGCATGTTCAGAATGATTTATGTTTGTGTTTTCATATCTCTTCTCAGTTGGTAAATGTGGTACTGTAGCCAAGCCAATGATCAAAGATTAAAGACACTTTTTTGAGCTCAATATTGAGGGGAAAAAAAACAGATGGTATGTTTCATTGATTTTTCAGATAACTGTCTTGACTGGTTAACAGAGTGACACTAGGCAATCTCACTCAAGTTGCTCCATTTCTCACATTCCTTGTGTTTGTGTGTGTGTGTGTGTATGCATGTATGTGTGTGTCTGCATCTGCTCTCTCTCAGAGAGAGAGCAAAAGAGCGAGCAAGTGTGAATTCTTTCATGTTACGGATGATCTTCTCAGCTCTGTGTTAGACCTCTAATCAATCCTTAATTATATAAATAAAATGTAATCAATTGCCACTTTTTGGTTAATTGCATATTTGCTTGACTTTCACAAACTGAAAAACACACAAACAAAATGCAACACATTGAAATACCCTTTCCAGCATTTGTATGAAAAATATAATAGCTTAGTTTCATAACCTTAGAACCATTTCCCTCTTGGGCCATGTGTCAAATGATCATTAACATATTCCAAGCACAAAGTTTATTCTTAGTTAATGTGTATTTATGGAAGAACCCAACATTACAGCTCAACTTTATTAAATGTCACTCTGTGTTCTTGGACCAAGAAGAAACGCATCAGTTTTTGGAATGTGTATCTCTGTTTTTGTTTATCACAGTTTATGTATACCCAGGCCATTATATTCAATTTCCTCAAAATACACTTTATCTCAAGCTTTTTTTTGCTTTCAGATGTTCTCTGCTTTTACCACCAGTGTCACTAGTTTTTAATGGGTGCTACATTTTCTCAACAATACAGAACATTAGCCTGGCCTACAAGCACAACTAACAGGGAAGGAAGCTTAAATTGTCATTTTAAACTTATGTACATGTGCTTATGAATGCATCATGATGTGTCTGTGAAGAAATTGATTCATGGAGTTTGAATGAACACAGTTATTCCAATACTATCCGATTATGGCATTAATGGCGCCCCAAACAATGACCAATGAAAAGCAAGCAAAAAAATAAGAGCAACCCTGGAATTCACGAAATAATAAAAATAATTATTTGCAGTATGTAAGTATTCATGAGCATTCACATTCAAAACTAGAGATCCACTTTTTGGCCATGAAAAAGTCCTTGGCTGCTTTTGCTGTGTGTTTGGGGTCATTGTCCAGCTGCAAGGTGACACAGCATCCAATGAGGTTTGAGGCATTCGGATGGAACTGATCAGATTAGATGTTTCTTTACACTTCTGAACCTGTCCTATTGCTGCCTTCATCAGCCACAGCACAACACTCATCTGTCCAAAAGAGTTTATTCCAGAATTTTATTTTTTTTATTTATGTACGTTTTTACAGACTCTAATTTGCCCATTCTGTTGCATCTTGCAGAGAACCCTGCTGGTTTAGCTTTTCTTTATTTTTGTTTCTGGCACATCCCTACTATCCCTATGCCTACTGCGCATCCTGTAGAGTGTTCTTGATCTGTTGGACAGTTGAAAATGTTTTTTTCTTTACAGCTGAAAGTATTCTCCATTGATCCACTACAGCGCTCTTATGTGGTCTACCAGGTTGTTTGCTATGGCTGAGGTCAGCAGTGCATTCCTGCTTCTCAACAATGTTCCAAACAATGCTTTGGATATGTCTCTTCATTCTGTATATGTATACATTTTAGGGGACCATGTATAAAAAGGGCTTCAACTCCTACAAGGTTCACTCGAAATGGAAGTAAATACCTACAAATTAATTTCAAACCCAGTAAGCTGAAATACAGAGCCAATCAACAAAAGGTTCACTGTGTGTTTGTGTTCATGTACTTTGTAATTAGTTGTACTAAAATTATGTGTACACTCATAAACTCGCAATAGAGCACAGTTATAGTCAAACTAAAGTCTTTAGATTGTAAAACCGATAACTAGAATGGCTGAAATGCTTCTATAAAAAAATATTTCTATCAGACTGGTTTCCTTTTGGAAAAAGAGATCAACATGAATGCAGACCCCAGGGACTGAAAATGGGAAATAAGCATTTCCTGTTTCATTCCGCATGCCAAAAAATAAACAACTTAGTAAACAAACAAGAATAAAAACTAAAAATTACTTGCGGTACAGTGGAGAAAGAAAACACATTTTGTATACTATTAAAGACACACACAATGTGTGTTTGGCCTGCACAATATATTTGTCTTTTCAACAAGTAATGCACAACCTAGTTTATGTCTGAGACAAGTGCACATGGATACACCAGTATATATTAACAATGTAAGACTTGGCCACAGTATAGAACACTTTCAGAAAGTTTATGTCAATAATTTAACTCAGGGATCATACAAATGGCCCCCTGTTCAGAGCCATGAAATGAAAGTTAACATTTTATGAGATCAGTGTCCTGCCATCTAATTAGTGGCAGTCTGATTTATCCAGTTTTACATAGAATTATGAAAATGAATGAATGAATGAATGAAATGTGGCAAAAAAACACATGCATTTAATGTCAAGTGTACATTTACACTTAGCAGATACGCTGAGCGGCTTTCTTGTTTTCACATGCAATCCATGTACGCACCTGGATATTAACCAAAGCAATTTAGAACAAGTACCTTGCTCAAGGGTACAATGACAGCAACCCCACCTGAGAATCATAACTACAAAAATCTTGTTGTATTCCCATTATGAAACAACTGGTAAATAGAACGAACAGGTTCTATTTACCAATCCCTGCTTCATGTTGTGAAACTCAGCATGTTTGTGCATATGTGAGTGTGTGGACTTATGAGTGTGTGTGTAAATGTGTTTTTGCATGCATACAGTATATTTGTGTGCATCACAGTGTGTGTGTGTGTGTGTGTGCTGCATGTGTTTTTTTTTAAGTTGCAGACCCAATTTCAAGGACGGTTCATTGGTCATTTTAACTGATGATCATCTATGCCATTTACCACTTGACTAATAACTGTTCACTGTTCCCAGATTTGATAGAAGATACAATTTTGCTCTGCATGTAATGTCATCATTATCAACTGATCCACAGCTAATAGCCAGAGAATCTTCTAGAATGGTCAGTAAGCCCAAAACCCATAAACAGTCAAACTGCTATGAAAGAAAGGACAGGCTCAAAATCAGAGATGAAGCGTTACCATATTCCTGGTCATACACATTTGAGAAAGCGCATTTTATAATCCTGTTTGTCCACTTCAGGTTCATAGCTAAAAATCTATATTACATCGGGGCTTTCAAGTGATTGAATTGAAATGCTTTAAACAGGAAATGCTATAATCTTCAAAGGTGTATGGGGTATATCAATTCAATATCAGCAAAATATTGTGCATCTTCACACTCCTCAAAATACAATAGGTTTAAACTGATCAAAGTACATCAAAGACTCATCATTTGTTCCCTAGAGCAGAAAGGGCTCATTTTAATTGCAAAATGTAAATGCTCACAATTAAAGCTTTGTGGCACTTAGAGCTCCCCAAAAAGAAACCTTAAGAGTGGCATACAAATGAGCAGCCTTCAAGAGTTCGTTTGGCAGACCTGCAGAAACATTGGTATTAAAATCACTCCTTAGCCTTACACCATTCATGGCTTCCTCTTGCATCTATTGTTCGAGGATTTGTGCAAGATTTACAGTGCCCTCCAAAATTATTCACATGGATAATAGCAATGAAGGCTGTACAGCACAAACAAAACAAAAAATGGAAACATTTAATTATTTTATACTAAAGCAAATGTTAAAAGGAAAACATTTTATCACTACATAAAAGAAAACGTTTTTTTTTTTTTTCAGAAATATATACACCGCAATTATTCATGACTCTAATAATTACTTAAAATCAAATCCAATAAAAATAAAATGGCTGGCACAGCATACTACTACTCTTCATCTCAGTCTGAGGGAACTGTATTGTGGTTTCCCTTGGCTTCTCGATTCACTGGGGTAAAAATATAATGTAACACACATGGAAAATCAATGCATCATCCGTCACTATGCCAAAAACAACTCTCAGAAGAAATAAGGCAAATGGTTGTTGACTTTCAAATAATTAATACGTTTAAAAACCACTGGAACAGTGGTAAACCTGCCAGATAGTGTACGCAATGCATCTTTTCCCCACAGACAGTGAGGCAGATGGTTTTGGAGGCGAAAACTAAAATAAGAACCTAAGTGCCACAATTGGAGATCAGTAAAACTAGGTTGCATCTTGGAGACCAAAGTCTCCATATCTATCATAAGACACCATCTCTATGTCAATATGTATTTTGGATAGGTTGCCAAAAAAAGAGGCCTTTGTGGTACTTGAGTGGCACGGTGCTTCTAAAAAAAGCTCTAGCAATCACTAATGCCTTGTGGCTGAAAGTGGCACTTCCTCCTGTATTCAATTTTAAAAAGTGGCACTTTTGATACTTACGTAACTGGCATACTGACGTTACTTTAGAAGGGGAGGTTGCTGAAATAATAATTTTTGCATCCATCTGTGAAGCAACTACTTTCCGCTTCAATAATGTATTTTGAGAATAGACATTTTATTAAGTATGTTATTGTAAAAAAGAAGACAAATTATTCAATATACATCACCAGGTTCCACAATTGAGTAGAACTGGTGTTTGCTGCTACTGTCTAAGTTCTAGTCATCAAATTGACATCAAGCTTGTACAGTACTGCAAGATTAATTCAACTTCAGTAAACTGCTACAATTGTTTGTTTAATAAGATGATTTCAAATACAACTGTAAGGAGGGGTTGTGGTGTTCTTTTAATCATCATTTACCACATACATTTTCAGCAGCACAATAGAACTTCCACCACTGTTTGTTGGCTAACAATGCAATGGTTCATAATATGGAAAAGGTTCATCATTATAAAAACAAATGGAAGGCACATTACTGCAACAGTTCAATTAGCTGTTCACAGTCACACATTTGATAGTCTGTGTACATAAATAAAATACCCAATGACCTTACCACACATCCAACATATATTACATTGGTTTGCAAGACCAAAAGAGCAATATACAGTAGTGACCTGTATGGAATGTTTGAAGAATACTTTCTTGGATGATTCAACACAGCATGGTCAAGGACAGCAGAGAGGAAAGAAAGGCAAAAAATGTCATGAAATAGAAAGGAACTTCAGACCTCCCATTTTATCCGAAATAGTATCTTGCCCAAGTGTCCAACATGTCTAAAGCTGCTTTCACATGACCAGCATCGAAACACTCAACATGGCATCGAGCCATTCAATTCCAGAGTGAGCGTTGAAGCCCGACTTGGCAGCAATGCTAAGCCTGGCGTAGCACACAGCTCAAAATAAAGCCAAATTGAGCACCATCAGGGTTCAATTATTTAAACTTTGACTTTGTTTGATTACCTTTCCTAGCGTGCCCAGTCACATCGTTACGCTACCTAGCAACACAGACAGAGGCTACATGGCTAACTGAGTTAGCCCGGTTAGTTTCTGGACGTTTTTTGGGGATAAACTCAATATTATTGTTTTCACAAAGCGAGTACACAATTTAGCCTTTTATAACCGCAGACAGCCTACTACTATCACATATTGTCGTGGCAAACTAACTAACGGCTTCCTGGATGGATGACGACAAGTTTCAACAACTGCCGGCACTCGATTTTTCTCATGTGTAGTCAACCCCTTACTTGCCGTTGAACATAGAGTTTGACACTGAACATGTGAAAGCAGCTTTACTGTCTCCTGGGGTACCTATAGGACAGTGGGCAGACATACACAGAACTGTCAATCATCAACTTAGAAATGGCAATTTACTATTTACTCATTACACATTTGATTGGCCTTGATGAACCAAGGAAAAGTTTTTGCTCTCCACAGAAATGAACAATTATTGGTCCATGCCAGTCTATCACCAACAACACACAGAAGCCCCAGAAAATATTTCCGTTTCATGCACACTTCCATCACTACCTTAGGGGCCTGTCGCTCTCTACAAAATATGAGTTACTTCTTATGTACTGTACAAAGTTTATTCGGAGAACTTTACTCAAATGAACACCAGTATTGGTACAATTAGATGAAACAAGAGAGATATGATTACATAAAAGCACATTATACTATTAAGATATGAACATGCAATGCTTTAATGCTGTAAATATGTGTCTGTAAAAGCAGGGGTGTATGACAGGGAAATCCTGGAGGCTGATAACAATAACCAAAATTTGGCTGGCTTTATTCTCCGATGTCAATACCTCTCTGTTGCACATTATAATACAAATGCAAACTAAGCAAGTGTCCACACGCATGGAACACATACATCAGGTAAATGTACAAATATACTGATACAACCCTGATATTATTGTAAACTCTGATTTGTGGGTCATATTGAACATCTTAAGCTGTTCGATTTTTATTATTTCTTTCACAAATGTTGTGATTTTAAATTACAATTACAATTTTACATGAACATTCCATACTGCTACTCCCTGAATTCAAAACAGAAGAAGAAGAGTATCTGTACAATGTCTGAAACTCTATTGTGTAAATGGGGGCAAAGTAATTGTTTCATCACTTCCTGTACAAAGAGAACAAAGTGTTTCAACAGCGAGGTACCAGTTCAACTGGAGTTCTCTTCAGGCCAGCATTGCCTTATCATAAACATTTGAGAGATGTTTCCTTAATTAGTTTTGAAGTTTCTTCTTTAGATAATGTCAGTAAACTGACAATTAAGTCCTGAAAATGGAAAGAGGGAAGTTAAACACACCCTCCGTGCTCCTGATAACAGACTTTGAGCTGTTCAAAAAATATATACTGATATATTTATATATAATAACAAAACCTAAAGTTTGGAGCTCAAGTCTTCACAGTTTAAGACTTAATTAAGAACAAATATCTTCATAGTATACTGTACATACAAATGTAAGATTTCTGGAAACTTACAATTAAGAAATCATCCACACAAAATAATACACTTTAGTATATCTTTCACTGTAAAACATTGTCATACATTTTTTAGTCATCTTCATTTCTGCATCTCGAAAGATAAGATGTTTGTTTTGCTGTTGGCAGCAAATATTGCATAATAATTGCAGACCAAGAGAAAATGAGAGAGATGGGGGAAGGGAGAGAGACAGAGAAGCAGAGAGAGTTTTATGTTCACTGTGAATGTGTGTGCAATCACAAAACTTTGAAGGTTGCACAAGTAGGCCATTTAAGATGCAAATAATGATAATGACACTAAAAAAGCTAAATATGTATTGAGTGTAAGCAAAGACATTGCAAAAACGTGTGAAGCACTTAAAAATATAACTATGCACCAAAACAATTCTTTCTTTTAAATGGTACACACTGCACTGAAAAGCTCAAGTGTGAATGCATTGTTAGACAATGTGGCTTACTACTGGTACTATAGTTGCTGTCCTAATTCATAACTGACTTGGCCTATTTGCCATGTGTACTGGACATAATGTTCATGAATGTACAACTGATTCTTTGTGAACTGTAGCTTATCCGACCTGTTCTGCAGTTTGTTCTAATGACCTTGATGTGCACTTTGTTGTATGTCGCTTTTGATAAAAACGTCTGCGAAATGTAATGTAATTTAATATAACAATTAGGGGTATGAATAGTTAAATGCACAAACTGTTAACCAAAACAGAGTTGTACACATTTACCAAAAATGGCTCAGCGATAACCGTTTCTCTTTTTCAGAAGCTGAAATGGTAGGCTCACTTTCATTAAATAAATGTGCTTTCAAGTGGTCGGACAATTGAAAAAAAGATTCTTGCTGCTTAATAACTTCCATCAGGCTAGTCCTAGCAAGCAGTGTTTAGATATGTCAGAGGGTTAAGAATGCAAACACCACAGGGAATTGAATGGTGCAGTACTATAATTATCAAAGAATTTCTGTGTGAAAATCTGTAGCTGTTGGTGCACTTACGGTGTGTTGTATGGTGTTTCTTAAAGTTCACAGAGGACTCTAATGGGCAATACATCATTGGCAAAATGTTGCATGCAACATTACTAAGCAGGCAACTTAAATATATCTAATGTTACCATGTTATTGTAGCTATATCACGCAAATATTGGACATTAACATGACCACAGAATTTTGAGTGCACAACCCTGTCTGTAAGAAAGTTCTCAATTGCAGCAGATTGGGCTCATTTCATGCCAATCAAGTCTGTCAGACAGAATCCACAGGGAAGAGGGATGGATTCTCCCTGACAGACTTGATTGGCAATAAATGTGCCCAACACAAGGAATTATAATTTTAAATGATGCATTTAAAAAATGTTGATGTCAATGCAAATACTTAATTTGCCAATTAGGCTATTATCTGACTTACATTGTTGACATTTTAATTAAACTATCTTAAGATGGCCCAAAATTAAGTTTGAAAATGCAATTACATTTTTGTCAGTTGGCTACTTCATACATAAGCCCTAGCAGTCATACGCAGTATAGGTTACACGGTTAACCATTTTCAAAATGGGATGGTAACCGTTTATAACAACTGATGATTTGTGACATCCCTAATAACGACCATTAAATAATGTAGCACAAGACGGTGTAAATGATTTCAATACTCATGTTCCACTGGGCTGATTATCTCAGATGAAATTCTGCCAAAATGCCAGCAGAGAGGGATCACATCACACCGAGCCAGGGACTGAAATATTGAAATAACCAGAATGTGGCTACGTGGAGACAGCACAAAAGCTTCACCAGCCCCTATCTGGAGTCCTCTAACACACAATACACACCTGTCTGCCGCAGAATGTGCACCTATTCTCCCACCGGGAAGCAGGTGGCGTGTGGAGATGTTTCCGGAAAGCCTTAAAAAATGACAGCTGGCGAGAGGAGGCTCAGACAGCTGCAGCCTCACACAAGCAGGGAAGAAAAACAGAAAGCAAACAGCGCTAATACCCTCAGGGTTGTTGACTCCAATTCCTCTAACCCACAGAGCTTTTAACCAGGCAAACAGAGAGAAAAACTGTTGCAGTGAAACAAAATTATTGCCCTGCACCAGCTGAACTGTTTTCGTTTTCAGTTACAGCTGCCAGGACCCAGACAGTACTGTATGTAAACTGTAGCAGCTAAAGGAGGCAGGGTAGTTCAAGTAGATACAAAAGCATTGCTTGTTGATATTTAGGGTTATTTGAATGAAAACTCATAATGCCAGTCATGGACCTGATTTCAATCAGCATAATTGTGCATAATGTTTTACCCAATAAATGCATGTTTCCTTGTGTTACTGTATCATGTGTACTTTTTCACAACCAGAATTTCTCAAGTGCATTTTGATGGTCAACGAACACCCAAAACTGTTTGTTCAGAAAAACCAACCGCTCTGAGAGGAAAATTTAAGGACAAATGTTAAGTAAAACTAGACCAGGATCCTCTGAGTTTAGTTATTTTTGCTGAGGACAGCGTCAAATATGTACGGCATCCAAGTTTTGCCAGTTTCGGCAAGGTTACCGGAAACTGTCTCCTAAGTTCCTGCAGGGGACACATATGAGAACATGGGGTCCATGCAGATAAATCACCGGCACTATTCAAAGCCAAATCTGAGGCAGAGACAAAAGATGCTGACAAGCAGGGAGCAATGAAGAATGAGAGGCGGTGGAGCGTCAGGAGGGGACGCCCACGAGATCCTTCTCAGAAGGGAGCAGTCCTGGTTTCACACTTCCCCTGGAGAACGAGAAAGGTGACACTCAACGCGCTAACCGGAGTGATTTGGCAGATAGATGAGCCTCTCTCTGTCACCGCGTCCTCTTGCGAGTAGGCTAACCGCTAACCGCTGTCCTCGTGTCGGTCACGCCTTACAGCCCCAAGTGCGTGCGATTAAGCGCCTCGACAAAAGCAATAAGTAAATGTGGGAAATGAATAACTCTTTTTCATCCATTTGGGAAGCTTGGGAGAATGGAGTCCTTTCTGGATAAAAAAAAATTGTCCTTCGGGATAAAGGACAGAATAAAACAGCAGAGACGGGAACCTCCTCTCTGAACATTAGCATACAATCAGTTCGCTCTTCGGAGATAAACTATAAACCAGCTAAACCGTTTCTTTTACGAGTTGTAATCTCGATCTATTTATGACTTCTGCAAAAGAAACGCTTATATGACCCCGAGTACCAAACATAAAGCTCGACACGCTTAATTATCTTGGTTTAATTATCTATGACGTTAAATGATGTGTGCGCTTCTGAAGATAGAGAACAGTTCAGATTTCTTCCTTTTTTTTCCCCAAACACTTGATAACTTGACATATCTTTAAGGAGTAAATTGAAATGTGGAGAAATGCTCGGAGGATCTCTGTGCATTTATCTAAAGCATTAGACGAGCTTGCTATTACTAACCTAAGAAGAATATGGAGGGAAACAAGTCCATTCTCATTATGAATTTGCTCCTCAGCCTTTTCTCAGTCAAATCGAGTACCTGCAGTTCCTGCAGCAAGAGTGATAGGCAGCTCTTACCTTCTGCATCACACTGTTTCAAATGTACACTTTCAAGCACGAAAGTAGTGAGTGCTGAAACATCGACAGAAACTACACTGATCTTTGATGTAACATTGCAAAGACAACTGTGCGTTAAAAGGTGTTGAAGTGAAAATCACGGAAATCAGCTGTTCTCAGAAACAGATGGCTGGGTGAGTTGTCGAAACATATGATGCAACCATCAGCAACCCTGAGAGGAATTTAATCAAACCGAATTATGACAACAGAGGTGATTAGGTCACTCCATTTCGCTCACGGATTTGGAGATGGCTATTTATGAGAACGTAAGGTCAATGCTATTTACAAGCGCTGATGTCGATATTCACTTATGCAGTAATGCGACAATGAGTCACCGCATTTTTTAACGGTATCGCTTCAACTGCTATCGCCAGTTTACGGGAATAGAAAGAGATAAAAAATAGAAAAAAACTCAATTTCCACAACAAAGACAGGAAATCCCACACAGATTTGTACGGTTCTCTTTTTTTAGCGTTTACCTTTAGAAACTGGAACGGAGAACAAATACTGCCTGGAGCTGGCAGACACCTGCGATGTATTTTCTTTCCCCCTGACATTAAAGTCCTTCACAGAAATCAGATTTTAATAAATCATCTTGGAGTCTGACAGAGTTTATCTCTGGGGGTCGCTTTGACTCCAGAGCAACTAGCAGACAGACAAAGCTGGGGCCGATACAATGTGAAATTAAATACCGTCAGCACACTGAAACAAAGGAGCAGATCTGTCACGCCAAACCCTTTACTGCGACAGAGGAAATAAAATTCCAGTGCAATCTGAAGTACTGCAAAGATCGGACCAATCCATTTACCCCTGTCCAATTTGCTCTCTTTACTACAAACCCACACCCATCCTCGACACAGAGATCTAAAGGACTTGTGGAATGTCACCGAATGACCACAGTATCCGTTTTTTCCTATTCTGATCGCAGGATACAACTAGAACAAAAATATCCCACACATTTCCTTTTTTGTTTACAGTATGACACTATAGACATGAGTCATCTCCTCAGCCGGGAGGAGCGGTCATGCATATCACTTACAGCGAGTTACATTTCTAATTCATTTAGTTCAGCAAATTTTGTTTACCATATTCATTTTCCTTTTGTGTCTACAGTATCTCTTTTTATAGGACAACGCACAGCAGTGACGTATATTTACAAACGGCACTTCTTAGTTTAGGTTACAGTCTCCATTTTATGCTTCCATTTTTCGCAATAAAAATGTAGGCCTGCTACAAACTGTACAAGCAACATGCACTGGATCACTCAAAGCGGTCTCAACTGGGCTGGAGCAAAAGGAGAATTTAATGAGGAAGCGGAACTGTTTGTTTGAGTTTAATTTGATCTTCTCAACTAAATGTTATTAATTACAGCAACCTCCCCCCCCCCCCATACTGTGTAAATGGTGGGAACTATGTGACCTCAGGGCCATTTAATCTAGCCCAACTGTCCCCACTGCAGAATATAGGCTTGCTCGGTATGCTTGCTGTCCATGCTAACTGACATGTTCCTGCTGTGAGTCTTACACTGCTGTTGGTATGCAGCTATTTGCTCCTGGATCCATGCTGTTGACAGAGGCGGCTGTTTCTTTCCAAGCCCTTTGACGTTCTTATTAGCTTGTTCCCGGTACAATACATCATACTTTCTGACAAAAAGCATCAAACCTTGACCCGAAACTACATCAGTCTACATGCACATGTATGATTCAAGCAATCATACACTTTAGGAACTCAACTCCCAGACCAGCTTCAGAATACATTTCAAAACAACTTACTATATGACGAGAAAAGAGTTTCCTGTAAGACAAATTCATTGACTAAATGAATGAATAATCTCCAAGGAATAAAAGATGCACCATACATTATGGATAATATTGATTTATTACCACTTTCAGAAACTTCACCATATGTTGTTGTTGTGAATTTTATTCATCAATATGGTTTACAAAAAGTCAGTATTTCTTTACGAAATATTGCAGTACATATCTTAACCGTAACCCAGTTAATATGTATGACATATTCCCTGCCTGGCACTGTGTGACTTTAAAAAGATCACAAGTAAAAATAAAATAGAAAACTACAAAGCCATTTGTTTTATTATGCAACCTCAGTTCCAGGAAGCCATATATTTCTTTCCCTTTGAGGGGGAAAAACAGTTCTTGCATTACCCAATGTCTGGTCACCATCCCATCATATTTAGCAACAGAACAATTACAGTCCTTCCACTAGCAGTCCTTCACAGAACATTACTGACATTCTAAAATAAATACTTTTTCCTTTCAAAGCAATGACGCATGCATAATATTTTATTATGAGCAATATTAAATATACATTACAGTAACTTTTTCACTTAACCTTTATAACCTTTTTTCAATTGACAGAGTTAAATTCTGAGACTCTACAAAGTTGAAGTAAACACCAATAAACACAAAATCTTTTTCAACATTTCAACATAGCATTTCAACAATGCAGCAGCTGCCCCAAATGCCTTGGGGAATAATGTTTGTGGTATGTCTGTATATTTTAATCTCCCACCCCATAAAGAAGAAAAAACTACAGGACAGTGACTTCCTGTTAAGCCTTGATTGAGGAGAGCAAGTCCGTAGTGTCCTTCACTGTGTCCTGTACTAAGTAAGAGATTGCATACAAATTTACAAAAGAATGATCATTAAGTACTTCTGAAAGCATACAGGCAGTGAGAAAAAATACACCACAATCATGTGTGTCATTCCATGGTCAGCAGTTTATATTTCAGATGGGAATTAATTCATCATTAATGTAAAATGATACATCATAAGATTGCTTTTAGGAACCACTCTTTTCTTGAGACGCAAATACACACATACCAGTACAATCTTCAGCAAAGTAATGAAATATTATTATGTAGTTCTGTAGGACACTGCAATAAAAGGAAACAAGAATTTTCTGCAAAGTACAGCTATGTAAAAATGTTTTATCAAAGCATTTCCTAATCATATTTGCAAAGGCGTATTTCAAATATTGCAATCTACATCTATGGCAATAAATGCGTTATATTTCATGACAAGGGCTTTGTCAATACAAAGGAAGGTAAATCCACGCCTCAAAAACTATTCTCCTTCCATTAGAAAGAACTAGGTCATCCGCTCATAATTGTCAATCATGCAATAACTCTACCTCTGCCACAACCGACTACTGCATTGGTTGCCTAACAAAGCTTATTGGCATGCAAAGTCTGCCTGACTGCATGCATTCTCCTTTCCAGAAAAGCCAATTCGCGAGTGAAGCTAAAGGATGGATGTCCAAGATGAATCACTCGCCTAAGTGGATGTCAGAAGCTCAGTGTCTCCGGTTGCCCTACTTTAACAGGTGCTGCTATATTTTACAGAGGAGGCACTTTGCATTCTGTTTGCTGTTTAAGGATGAAATCATCAGGAGAGCATCTTAACATGCCACGCATGTGGGATCAAGGGGGAAACATGAAGTAAATCTCAATGATCAGGCTCTCGTTTGAGGGATATGTAAATGCAACCTACTGTATGCAGCTGAGGTATCCGGCCCGCTTACGTGAAGACGGCCTCTCGGCTGCATAAGCATTGCTGCCTCAGCAACACACAGAGGATTGTTTTATGAATATTTTTTTTCCTCCTCTATCATGTGTGCATGTGTGCACACGCATGACCAGACATTGCCCGTCCTACAAAGGACTCTGCGAGCATCAGTGTCAGGGCTGGGCTCAGTAAACATTTTTCCTCAACTTTTTCCTGTCAGCGGTTGTTTCCTCTCGTTACTCCCCAGTCCGTCTGCCGAACTGCGCAGTCACTGCCCAGCTGGCGAAGGCAGACAGCAGGCGCACAGCCACCAGATGAGGCGCTGCCCCGCCACGGGTGAAGCGCATTTCCGCCAACTGATCCCATTTCCACTGTAGCCACAGGTACCGGTACAGTCTGGGATAGAGATACCAGAGGCTTCGTTTCTATGCAAGGATTTTGTCCTAAAACTTGAAACTGTTCTTATGCATTCTTAACTCCAGACGAGGCATACAAACTTTACCTTGTGGCTATGCTGCTGTAATGCAGATATTATATTTTTTTCTCTTCAGTCATGAGCATTTTGCCAATCCTATTACACATGGCCAGATTTCCATACATGAAATTCGCATTCTGTGACAAACACCCAGCCTTAATTACTGCTTCACTGCAATCATTACTTAATATTTAACATTAATAATCTGTCTGATAATTTCTTGGAGTTGAAATAGTGTGATTTTTGTTGCAAAGACTACACTCAGTGAGCACTTTATTAGGTATTTATTAGACTTT
This sequence comes from Conger conger, assembly GCF_963514075.1. Taxonomy (NCBI): domain Eukaryota; kingdom Metazoa; phylum Chordata; class Actinopteri; order Anguilliformes; family Congridae; genus Conger; species Conger conger. The sequence goes on from NC_083762.1 coordinate 56,493,013, forward strand.
ATTTATTTAATATCTAATTATTTATTAGATATTATTTTTTTGACTCATTAAGTCTTCTGCTGCTGTAGCCTATTCACTTAGAGGTTTGATGCATTGTGTGTTCAGAGATTCTCTTATGTTGTAATGTGTGGTTATTTACATTACTGTTACTTTTCTGTCCGCTTTGACCAGTCTGGCCTTTCATCTCACCCATTAACAAGGGGTCTGGCACCAACAATATTATACAGTCAAAGTCATTTCGATCACATTTTTCCCCATTCTGATGGCTGATGTGAACATTACCTGAAGCTCTTGACCCATATCTGCATGATTGTATGCATAGCACTGCTGCCACACAACTGACAGGATAGCAGCAGCCAGTCTCACTGACTGTGAAAAGTGGCAAGCATTCAATTAGTGAAAATGTGTCGGATACAGTAAAGCGAGGGCAACCAAATAGAGACCAGCTAGGTCGGTGTACATAAACATAAACCTTTCAGCTAAATTGCCAGCTATGTTACATTATTAGGCTAGCTAGTCATACACACCGACACAGTGAGTTCACTAGGCTATACAACTAGCTGAAGTTAGACAATTGCAGTGACAGTGTTAATGCCAGCTAATTAATAGCTAACTAGGTCATGTTTATTCGTTAACACACAATTAAAACTGCGGGCAAACTGAATGTAGCTTTCCATAATGCCGTGTATATAAAAACAAATAAAGCAATACATCATTGGACTACTGTTGCATGCATCATTACTAAGTAGGCAAATTGAAAAATAAAGGCTATAATTACATGTAACCACAGTTCACAATTTTATTAACTTATTTTTTCAATCTATATCTCTAATGTTGGCCAGAGCTAGCTTACCTACATTTTCCAGGACCATGTAGTTTAACTATTTCTAAAATAAAGTAGAATTATTGGCAAAAAAGAAAAATCCTTTGACCAGCCAATCATTTCCATTGGATATTGAAAGCTAAAATTCCCTGCTTTAAAAAGGCCACATTAATGGCACTAATGTCACCACAAAGATCGCCCTGCGCTGTATAAAATCAAATGCATTGGCAAAGATTACTGTTACATATAAATATAAGTCAAATTGTATAGAAACCATTGGTATAAAAGTAAAATCATTAGACTAATGGTATCTGTAGAAAATCCCATTTTTATATTTACCGTTATTCGTTCCCATCAGCCTCCCTGCCTAAAATAGACCAGATTTATTGTGTCGCCACCACGACACGGTGTTATAATATTGCACAAATATTGGATATTGGAATTTGGAGTGCACAACCTTGTCTGTAACAAAGTTCTCAATAGCAGCAGATTGGGCGCATGTCATGCCAATCAAGTCTGTCAGGCAAAAACCATAGGCAAGAGGGATGAAAGAATTATCATTTTAACCAATGCATTTAAAAAAAAGATTGCCAGCATGCCTGGACGTAGCCTACATGGCTTTTCCTACAGACTACTTTAAGATGGCCCAAAATAAAGTTTGAAAATGCAATTATTTATTTTTCATAAATAAGATGCGACCACGAGCAGTTATAAGCAGTATCAGTTACACGGTTAACCATTTTCTAAATGGGATGGAACTGTTTACAAAAACGGATTATTTGTCATATCCTTGCTCTCCATCAAGGTGTATCTGCACAGATCTTTGACAACATGCTACAGCCCTGTAGTTTACATTCAGACCTTTTCATTTATACGCAAATAATTTGCATACAATGACAGCATATTATTATTTTGATAAAATATAGAAAATAGATTGTAAATATGACGTACAACATTTTAACATTTAATCCCACTGTGAGAATCAAAGTGGCTTGTGGGTGACACTATCATTGAGTGACTGCGAATGCACAGTAGTCTGCCATGTCATTACCCATAATAATGGGTAAATTACTTTTGGACAAATATTAATAATTATGTCTAGGCCCACATACGTGCATATACACTTTGTGGATAAGCTATGTTGAACGAGTGATACAAGATATGTGGTAATGAATATGCATAAATATGCAAAATAAGTATATTGTCTCTGACTTTAATATGAGAAATTGGCAATACACTTTGCAGTGCACTACTCTAAGAATATGAATTATTTGAGAGGTTTGCCCAGTGGTGAGCACATTGTTTGACATACAGTTGACATTATAAGCTATATGGCTGTAGCAGTTGTCAGAGATCTGTGCAGATACACCTTGATGGAGAGCAGGTTGCTGTTAGTGTTAGGGCTGATCAATTTAATTTCCTGTCTTTTGAAGCTTTCAGCAAATGCAAACATTTCACATGAAACTGTTTTGTTTTGTGATTAATGGGCTATTAGAACACGCCCCATGCACACATCAGATTTATGTTTGCGATAAGAACCATGAGACGCAACATTTTGGGTCGTTAACTAGCTTTTGTAGCCATAAGCATACGTTTGGGGTGTGATGGGAACATATGTCAGCCAGGGCTATATTGATAGCAGATAACATAAGGTTTGTATTGACAACAAATATTAAGCTATGCAAAAGTGAAATGATAATATTAATAATATTAATGTACAGTAAAATATTGAAACATAAAGAAAAGGAAAGGCGTAAAATTGTTATTTACTGTATAGATTTTATATCATGTGATATAAAACAAAACCTGCCTGGATATTTGAGGGAATTTACTGGATGGAGTTGATAAGCTCATTCACAGATGCATAGTTTTAGGATGACTTATAATTTACCAATCATGTTTTCTTTTTATCTGGATGATCCATATGGAAGAGCCTCAAAACCAAGTTAAAAATTGGGACCCACACCAGGATCTAGAATACAAATGCCTGGACCTCTGGTGCTGTACATCATCCAGGTGCAGAAATGATCTGTGCAGTGATGAGAGTGCAGAGAATGAAGTTTCATGAAGCAAAAATGGGTGGAGATATCATCTCATGCTATTGGGACTGAATTTCAACCAATTACTTTGCTCTGCTGTGCAGAGTAAAACATTTAGATTGGTTCAACCAAGTCACTAATTACGGCGGCACGGATGGTGCAGTGGGTAGCACTGCCGCCTCACAGCAAGGAGGTCCTGGGTTCGAATCCCCGTCGGCCGGGGCCTCTCTGTGCGGAGTTTGCATGTTCTCCCCGTGTCTGCGTGGGTTTCCTCCGGGTACTCCGGTTTCCTCCCACAGTCCAAAGACATGCACGTTAGGCTGATTGGAGAGTCTAAATTGCCCATAGGTATGAGTGTGTGAGTGAATGGTGTGTGTGCCCTGCGATGGACTGGCGACCTGTCCAGGGTGTATTCCTGCCTTTCGCCCAATGTATGCTGGGATAGGCTCCAGCCCCCTGCGACCCTGATCAGGATAAGCGGGTTCAGATAATGGATGGATGGAAGTCACTAATTACGAAAGCTTATGAAAGTTTGTAGCTCCAGTCATTGTTGCGATTTGAATTCTCACTCTCCCATCACTACTGTGTATGTGTAGCAGTGAAACAGGAGCTCTTTGCATATACAGATAACAATTCAAGTCAGAATCCATGTCCTCTGCTCTTTCCTGGATCCAGAGGGACACACTCTTTGTACCGTTTTCAGTCACCATCCCCAGAAAGCAAGTAAAATGCAGCTGTCGTTCTTAAAACTTTCATAAAAACAGGAACAGCTAAAAGCCAATTTCTGCTCTAGGGTGAACTTTGAAGGTGACTTCAGTGTTCCAGCATTCATTTTTCCCCATGAAATGGTCTCTCCAGAGTCTTTTGTTTTCTTTAAATGGCAATGTTATTGTCCTTCTTTTAAGTCCTTTCTTCCTCTGACCCAGTGTAAAATATAACAGAGCTGAATATAAAGAAACTGGGAGCAGTCAAACCAATTCACATGTAATTTACAGCAGGCTCCATCAGTATTTCCTAAATTAATAAGAATGGAGGAAAAATCTGCATATAATAAAAAACATGGATAATCTATATTTTATGTTCAAACATATAGGAGCAGAGTTTGCATGTTCTCCCTGTGTCTGCGTGGGTTTCCTCCGGGTACTCCGGTTTCCTCCCACAGTCCAAAGACATGCAGGTTAGGCGGATTGGAGAGTCTAAATTGCCCATAGGTATGAGTATGTGAGTGAATGGTGTGTGTGCCCTGCGATGGACTGGCGACCTGTCCAGGGTGTATTCCTGCCTTTCGCCCAATGTATGCTGGGATAGGCTCCAGCCCCCCTGCGACCCTGTTCAGGATAAGCGGGTTAGGATAATGGATGGATGGATGGAACATATAGGAAAAGTATATACTTTTATTTCAATACATTTACTCTCATGGTTCATTTGTTTATTTATTTAGTAATAGTAAAGTGAAATTGGCAACACAATTTTACATAATATAGTTAATATCAGTCTAAATCAACTATATTGTATAATTATATAACTTCCTGTTTCACTAGAGCTTATAAATGAGGCAATCCACATGCATAGTCTATTTGTCAACCATCAGCATGGGAAAAGCCAAAGTTTTAACAGCACATTTTATTAGATGTTGCGATACCATTTTTTCCTTCCAGATACCAATTCCGATACCTGAACTTGCATATCGGCCGATACCAGGTACCATTCCAATACCTGTGTGTAAAAAAAAAAAAGAAATGTATATATGCATTTTCAAACTTTATTTAGTGGGCCATCTTAATAGTATAGTTAAATGTCAACTTTGTAAGTCAGACAATAGCCTGTTTGGCAAATTAAAGATTTACATTTACACTGACATTGTGCAATGTAACCTCACAGTTGCAGAAGTCTGTAGTTAAATCCCTGTAGTGTACTTTAAATGCATCCTGCATGTTTTCATCCCTCTTCACTATGGCTTCGGCCTAATAGACTGGATTGGCATGAAATTCGCAAATATGCTGCTATTAAGAACTTTGTTACAGACAGGGTTGTTGTCTACTGATTTAACTTTTATGCCAATACAGGTACCGATATTACAAAGCTACATATTTAAATAACAATTTTGATCAGGGGTGCATTTCCCGAAGCCTTCTTAACGCTACCTCGTTCGTAAGTTGTACCTTAAGCTCTACCCTAACGTTTCGGCGTGTTTCCCGAAACATTCTTAGCTAAGTATACCTTCTGTACGTTGTACCTTCGTAAGGTTGGTCTAGACCACTCTTAGCTATACCTTAGCTCACTCCACTGGTGGCCACCACTGTTACGACCGCAAGCCTCTGAAATCAGCTGTTGCTCTTAGTTACATCTCAATCTGTGAAGCAATATGTACATTAATAATTCTACAGTTGTAGTTGGCTAATAATATGACTAAAATACCACATTAATGGCGCTGTTTTCATGCAAATAATAGAATTGTAAATTACGAAGGATGCATGTTGCACTTTATTGAACATGTTGCCTAATTGCCTTTTAAATGATATTCATGAAGTGACGATTTCCCACTCTCTCTGTGTGATGGAGCGATGTTTAACCATAGTTATTTCTTGGTTTTTTTTGGACAACGTAGTCCTAAACCTGGAAAATAATGTTTCCTTATTCAGCACCATGTCTAACAATATCATTTTGTTCATATCAATTTACTGGATGGAGTTGATAAACTCATTCACATATGCATAGTTTTAGGATGACTTATAATTTACCAATCATGTTTTCTTTTTATCTGGATGATCCATATGGAAGAGCCTCAAAACCAAGTTAAAAATCGGGACCCACACCAGGATCTGGAATACAAATGCCTGGACCTCTGGTGCTGTAATCATTCAGGTGCAGAAATAATCTATGCAGAGATGAGAGTGCAGAGAATGAAGTTTCATGAAGCAAAAATGGGTGGAGATATCATCTCATGCTATTGGGACTTAATTTCAACCAATTACTTTGCTCTGCTGTGCAGAGTAAAACATTTAGATTGGTTCAACCAAGTCACTAATTATGAAAGCTTGTAGCTCCAGTCATTGTTGCGAATCTAACAATATCATTTTGTTTCCTGTGAAGCTGTGGGACCGCTTATTTCTTTGTTTTTTTTCCACCATATGTTTTTTAAAGTGTTGCTTTCGTGTTGGTGTGTTTTGCTTGTTGGTGCGCTTTTATTGAAAACGTCAGGTAATCAGAGAAAATAGTGAATTACACCAGTAATGTGATGGTGCTTCTGCCAAATCAACCCTGATTGCAAAGTCATTTAAGGCACTATAACGAAGATATTAAAATAATGTCAATAAAACATGACATGCCAAAGAAGGCGTATTGCTAGATGGCGTGGCCACAAACCGTATCACTAACCGTATATATTATTTGGCGAAAATTCTATATACGGTAATTTAGTTTGTACGTTTTTAATTATATTAATACGTTCCCACCAGTCGTGATAAATGCAATTTTTTAAAGTAATCCTGTGGTGTTTTATTCATTCATTTATTTATTTCATAACGCAGTCAAACAGTCGTTGCATGGAGTGCATAATCGATCTTAGAGCGAGTTGATGGGCCTAGTAACATTGCACGTAGAAGCTATCCCTTGCACAACCGCCTAAGTGATAGTTCGGGGAACACACATAGAAAAGTAAACAACTTTAGTAATGTATACCTTCGAGAGTCTTCGTAAAGCACTAAGAGACACTGTTATCGGGAAACGCACCCCAGAATAACGAAATGTACAAAAATATTATTACAGCAATAATGTATTTTGTTCAGCAATGAGTTTTTCTTGCTTTCTTTCCATTTCTATTTTAACAATTTCAGCTATGAAAATTCCAAATCAAAACAGCCAGAAATTCTCAGAACTGTAGGTGTATCCTTATGGTTTTCATAATACAGCTTTCATAACACATTTCCAATACAGGACAGATTCTTTTTTTATCACTACAGTTAAACCTTTTATAGCCATCATGAGAATTAAAAGGGACACAAAAGAGCAGAGGACATCTTTGGAATCCCATCAGAAATTGGCTCCCTTAGGTACAGTATTCTCTTTCTTCTGTTAGATCCTATCCAAATTTATGCACTGCATTACTGAGCAAAAAAAATGTTAATCTTGTTAAGGATGTTTATGTCAATTTCTATTTTCTTCTTTTTGGACATATTTGTATTCAAATTTCATAACATATGAATCCAAATGTATGTAGCCGCAAAGGAAGGAGGTTGTTATTACACAATTTAATAATAACCGCTCCATGACAGATTTCCAAATTCATTCATACATTATCTACTGATACAAAATGTATTTAAAAGGGCAAAAAGAAGAAACCCTGCTTTCATGTCCATGAACTACATTTCTACACATGTAGTCAGATTCTTCTATCTGATATTTCATATATTCAGCATATACTGTAGTAACATATGGTTTTATGTTGAAGAATAGTGCTATTTAAATCATACAGGACAATGTATGAAACACAATGTTGTATGTTAGTTGCTCATGATTGGAGTCAATTATATAAAGTTATTTTATTATGCTTCTTTGAAAGAGATACACATGCAAATAATCCTTGACCAAGTTACCAGCTGTCAGTCTCCATTGAGCTATAAAATTGAACATCATAATGAAATAGAATAGGCAGCTTTATATCATCCAGATGATGAAAATGAAAACATGAAAATAATATTTGTGCCTATTTGTGCAATAGGTGTATGGAAAAAAATAAACATAAATCTAGGGTGTAAAACAAGGATGTTTTAAACAGTCAAGCTGGTCCTTCCTTGAGAGATGAGCCGCATCTCAAAATCAGTTATTGTTTTCTATCAATTACTTTCAGTCTGCAGAAAAGATTTCCATGACATTGTAAACGGACTGCCGCTCTGATCACAGGTGGCTAATTTTATTCCAAAATGGCGCTCCACTGACTTGTTAATTCGTGTAAAAGTCACATTTATGGTTTTTAACAAATCCCATTCTCAACCAATCAATGGCAATACCACGGATCACAAAATGCATGATGAGAATGTTCATTTGAGATGTGTGAAGGTGCTTGAATCAAATTTGGATTTTTAGCAAACTTAATTTTTCATACATACATTCCTCTCATCCAAATCAAGCAGCTGTCGCTCTTTTTTTAAGTCATTATCACCGTAGGATGTTATTATCCCTCTTGGACATGGTTGCTGGGTGACGGGTATCTTAGCACCCACTCTGACTGGGAACGATTTGAAACCCATCCAAAGATTTCCCATGAGCACCTGTGAATACATTTATGCCTTGATGAAAACAAACAAAGCGTGAAAGAACAGCGAGCTCATTTGACAGTCGTTGTACAATTACTTTCTGAACACAAAATAATATTTAATATACATATATATAAGAAATAAATACATATGTTAATACCACTAGGTACATATTTTAGTACATATTTCAAAAATGTATGGTGGTTGTAACATATTGCGACATAAAAGTCACTGCAACACTGAATGTCACTGGTCTATACAACCAATTATTTTCAACTCAAAGAGTTTTTGACCTTAACATTTTTTCAAGAATTACACAGTGTAGTATAAGGCAGATCAGACATATCAGACAGAATGCCACTCACTGAAAATGATCTGTGGTAACAGCTAAGCCTTTAAGGCAAGCCTACAGTAGCCAATAAGAGAACATTTACAGTTCCCTTCATATTCAAATGCATATAGTCTTCCTCAACTGAGTTTTAATATTGTTTTCACAGAGGTCAAATGGCAATAAGCAATGACAAAAATATTTGTCCCACAAGAATAAAGCCAAAAGGAAAACAAATAAAATAACAGAGGTGATGGTGTTCAAGAACTGGGTTCATATCTCCTATGAGAGATTAGGCCTGCTGCCATGTAACCCTGGCCCACTAATGGGTTATTAGTCTGAAGTCAGTCCCACAGAATGTAAGGCCCAAGCAGAAAAGCTCATTTCAAAACCGAAAAGCAATTTTCACCTGTGTGGGTGTTGGAGGAAATTATTTTATGTGGGAGGAAATGTGCAGAGCGTATCCCAACAGGGCAATATCCTCAATAAATTAAAACAGTGACACCGTTTCATTAAAAAAAATGCAATGGTTAACAATACTGGCCCACAAAATTGTGAAACTGTGAAAAGTGTGTGTTGAACTTTAGGCAGGGAAAATGTAGCTATGTCATAAACGTGAACATTTTTCATTGCGTCCAGTTTCGAGTTTGAGACAGTTTCGAGAATCTGTTTTGAGATACGTGATGACACACGATTACTGATTACTGATTACTAAAGTGCACGTAAAAGATCCATTCAACTATAGAGGTCATATATGAAACACTGTTGTGATCTTCAAAGGTTATCCAATTAGTGGCCAGGGGTCCGGTCAAACATAACCTGTCATTGCCTGTCCTTTTGTCCATTCTAAAATGATATACACTCACCGAGTGAGTGCATTCTGCACACACACACACAAACCCACAGTTAATAGACATCAAAAATCTGATGATTCATGTCAATGTCCTGGTCAGCAGCTAGGAAGGTTCACTGGGAACATTATAAAGGATATACATGCATATTTTAAGAATACGCATTCAACCACTTACACATATATCATTCCATATAGACCTGGAAAATGTGTGGTCCACCTACTCCATTAAAAAAAATAAAAATCAATCTGGCCCCCATGAGAAATTAGTTGAAGAGCCCCGTGTTAGTGTCCACAAATAAAGCATGCACAATTATTCAGCAGCCTAGGCTGAAACCCCTTTTACTATATTAGCGTCATTTTAAATACACTTAAATAAAGATGCATGCATGATTGAGGGTTCAATACTGTAGAAATTGTAGCCATTGCCTCTCCGCTTGGCGTTGGGTAATAAAAGTGATGGATTGTGGGTAATGGCCCTACTGCAGGCTGGGGTGTCCTATCTGAGAAGTGGTGTACTGTACTTTCCATACTTTTCAATCTGGATAAGCTCTGACCCACTGAGCCACTCCACTTGGACACGGATCCTTTCTTACCACTTACCTTGTACAATCGATGGCTTCGTACTAATGCCAATGATGTAATCCTGTATATGGACAGTGGCCATTGTGAAAGTGATTGATTTCTCTACGACGGCAAGATGGGCAGGTGCTTTCAAAGATTATTACAGGCCTCCCTGAGCAGCGGTAATGGCCAAGGAACTTTGCCGCCATTACCCGTGACACTTTACGCTCCGACAATGTCCCACCCCGCATCCTGGAAACGAAAGCCTGCCTTGTAAAAATTAAGACCGCTGCATGGTTCGTGCTTGACTGGTAATTCCGACATTCCTTCATATCCCAGATCAGAGTATACTCGGGAATTTGATACTGTACAAAGGCAGTGGCTCCCAAAGCAACCGGTCAATATTAAACGTTTTCCAATATGTATATTTTTGAGCCCTGCAATGGGAAATGCAATAATAAGCACAATAGATCGAGGGCTAAGGGATAAATATACTGAAGAATGATAACTCAAGTTAAACATACCCCAGTATTGCTGACATATTCCATTTCCTATTCTGTTTCTTTTTCTTATTTGAAAAACTGACCTGCCACAGGACTTACAGTTTGTTCACTGTTTGCTTGGATAATCCGACTGAACCCTTGATAAACTGCTGCAAACGACACAAGGGAAATCTCCTCAATCACAGCCGTAGTCTGCATTCGCAGACAGCGGTAATCTCGGTTTGCCCATTTGCAAGGACAACATGCTCAGTGAGTCTACTGTATCATGAAAATGACAGCAGTTGTTTCAGAATACAAAGCATGCAGCAAGAAAAACATTGTATCACTCACAACTCACAAAGGCTACATCCTATGCCCTTATTTGGGTTTATTCGTAAGAGATATTAAATTGATGGTTTGCTGCTTTGTATGAAATCCATGAGTCAGGATTTTTTTTATTCTCCTTGCACATTGGTATGTTTAATAGGATACCTGGAATTATACAAAGCTAAAGAAACCATGTTTGCATTATGCAAATATTAACCAGGACAACAACTCGAGGTCAGTTTGCCAATACTTGAAGTTTTTTTTATGTAAACATTGGTTGAGGGCGTGAATTATGATTCATTTGTGTGATTGTGAACAAAGTGATTTCATTTCAGTTCCAGGCCTGAGCAAATAAAGATAAACAATAGAAACAGGCATCCCTTCTGCACAAAATATCTACAATATGTACATCTATCAAACGTCCACGTTTTATGCGTTTCATATTTGTGGTGTAATTTATGAAAGCTTAAAAAACTATATACTCGAATATTCAATTACTGTATTAAAAACCCACGAACCACGTTATGATTCAATATTTCTTCGAGCAAACATTTCAGCTGCTATCACTGCAGAACCGAGCAACAGATAATGAAAAATACACTTGCAAATATTTACTTTTATAGCCTACCTATTACAAAACGTGGTGTTTCCTCACACAAAACGATGGTTTACCACTTGTTGAATTGTAGATGTTTATATTTGTAGCTTAATATCTCGTTAAAAGTACGTAAAAACGTACTAAATATAGATTATGCGTGTACGCATAATTTATTAAATGCATAATCATATAGGCTAATTAACTTTTGATGCGAGGCCTTCATACAGCCATCAACTAGGCATGTCCAGTTTCGTCATGCAATATGATACGATACATTCCCATTCCTTGTTTCCGTTGCAAAATTACTTTAGCATATATATATATGACCAAACACAATTAAGATTAATAATTTTTATTGCAGAACAATTTTATAATTTAACAGATCATTTCGTAAGATAAATATACGTGTCGCAATGTAAAAATAACACGAAGAACATGCTGCTTTGTATGAGCATTCATACAAACAGTTTTTACTGTACTTACTTTATTTGGATACATAACGAGGTGAAACTTCAACAAATGCATCTTTCATAGACCACTTTGTTGGTACCTCCGGACTACATAACCATCTGAACGGGACTTCGCAACTGTTATACCGACGCACTCACCTCGCATTTGTGCAGTCATTGTACAAAACCTCGAAGTCCTTCCTGGAGATGAGCTTGCATCTATTGACTCCTGGCTGGATAGCCCCGAGCCCCCGCAAGATGCGGACCTGTTCCACATTGCACACGACCGGCGTGATCTCCAGCCTCTTCAGCTTGGTGTAAACAGTGTGCAGCCCTCCAACAAAGTGTTTTAAAAAGAGGTCGAACGCCTGGGGAAGACAGATGAGCTCGCGACCGTCCACGGTAAAGGAAGCTATCTTCACTCCCCGTAGCTCTACCGTTTTACACTCATTATTCTGTGGAGTGTTTTCCACCGGAGACGGGGTCGAGTACACTGGTTTACCGGGCAGGGTGCCGACTGGGATGCCCGGGCTGGTGGTGGCAGTAAGCTCCGCTCGGAACAGGCTCTGTCCGGTAGGCGCAGATGAAGGCGAGGGAGAAGCGCTTGTCGAGGGCGAGGTGGTTGTGGCTGAAGAAGTTGAGATCGGAGGTGGCTGAACCAGAGCGGTCGGGGGGATCAAAGCGGCTGGTACGGCCATGGTCAGAAGTGAGAATAAGTTAAAAGTACAAAAAACAGTACATAAAGAGTGCCCCGAGACATACAAATACTAAAAACCCAAGTAGGAGAGCTCTTTTGAAATAATATTGTTGTAGAATTAAATGAGAGGCGGAAAAGATTCAATTTATCCTCGGCTCGGCAAGTACATTGATCACTGGATGAGTGAGACTGACAGGGGGGGAAGTGGGCTGAGACTTCTCTCTGTGTAGACCAGTTGTTGTTGTCACAAGGTACAGAGAAGGAGGAGCCAGAAAGCTGCTTGAGGGACGTGGAACATCACCGCGGACAGTGCAGCATGATTTTCTGCTTCATAGAAATAAATTATTACAAAAAAGTTATGAAGTAAACTAGATTATATTTTACTGTTTTAATAAGTACTTCTTAAACACGACGTCCTTTCCGCGATTCGCCGACATAATTACGCTTGTTTAACTGTACATGCAATTTGTCAGATAATTCTCTTCAGGAAGATTAGTTAATTCAAGATTACATGCGATTTTCCTCACTGTGTTTTCTAAGAGTCTCGTATAAAGGCGTGATATGTCACAACCTGTCAAAAGGAACGTTATGGATTTATGAAAATGTGCGAGTGTGGTTATAGTAGTGTCGCTTATAATTAATTGAAACTGAAACTGAGAATTCGACATAATGTAACACTTACCATTTAATATTCATCATTAATCAAAACACATTTGAACACTTTAAATGTTGAACATTTTGCAGGCATTTATTTATATACAGTGAGAGAAGACTACATGTGGTCCCTAGTGTACTCATATATACTCTGTTAGAGATTAATTAACACTAATAATGTGCACTAATTATTGTGCACTTTATGAAATTAGATTGGAGGTTCTTAATGTAGTACTGGGGGTTCAAAAAACCTTAGTTGATTCCAAGAAGGAATAATAATAATAATAATAATAATAATAATAATAATAATAATAATAACAACAACAGCAAGATGACGAATGCTTACATTTTACATACATAGGTTTATGTTAAGTAATATTTCAATACAGTCGTAATGCTCTATGACAGCTCTTAACACAACATGTTGCCAGTTCTATGCAAATGGCAGCTGATTAATTGCATAGCCGAATTGAATTCCCAGAAAGCATAGTTTTGCTTGGGCAGAGTCCCAGTTTTTTTTTTTAAATACTTTTTTTTTGAGGAGCTGGGTTCTCACAAGACATTGAACAGAATGTATGGATACAGTACATGAGACAGGAAAATCAAGTTAAGGTCCCATCTGTTGGTTAGTGGAACTAATAGAGTTGATTAATAAAGCATGTTGTAAAACTGCGTTTAATCCGATGTGACTGCTCAGCTATCCGCCTCCAATGGTCGCGCACAGCTTGAAAGCAGGAGAGGCATTTGAATGGTGAATTAATGAACAGGCCCTGCATGTCTTAACATGCACAACACATGAGTGATATCTTCAAGTTACAGTGTGCAGGGGGTACAGTTATTAAGCAGCTGCTGTAACAGGATTAGTCTGAATGGGCACAGCACAGGTACAACAATTAAAAATAGTGTGCCTCTATTGTCCGCGTGCGGATTCAATGCTGTTGCAGAGACGTACAACTGAAAACAGTCCTTTCTTCTTCATTTCAAAGGACAGGGTAAAAAGATTCTTATTTTTCATCTTCCTGGGAAGGGACACTCTATGGGTTGCCAGTCCTTGTATGGCAAAGGGTTCTATGATCTATTGTACGTCTGTAGTCCAAACTCTCTGAGCTCACAACACAGTTATTAAGCAAAGGCTTTTTCTGTGGCCCATTAGCGAGTCTGGTGGCATGTTGAACCTAAACAAATGGCATATACTCAAAATATATACCAGTGAAATTAAATGGGTGATATTAGCTCAGAAGGTAAGAGCGGTTGTCTCTGTGTCCCTGAGCAAGACACCTAACCCCAATTGCTCCCAATGAGCTGATTGGTACCTGGCATGGCAGCCTATCGCTGTTGGAGTGGGAGTGTGCGTGAATGGGCGCTATATAACTGCAGACCTATTGCAGAACATGCTAATGACTAGTTACATTACACATGCACACTCCAAAAACTTGTACCACAATTTAATTTGATTTCTGTAACATTTTTACACACTTTTTTTTTGTATTTGATTTGATGCAGGATTTTGGCCTTGTTGCGGCCATGTGTTTACAATCTATGAAGTCTCCTCCTCCGACCTCAACTCCGCCCACACCTCCTTTGAGGACAAGAAGCATGCTCAATTGCTGCAAGCAAAATGGTTAAAAGCAATGTGAGGTGATCAGAGATATATTGAAAATAACATTTTTAGCAACAGCCTGGCACTGTCATAACAATAGTATTTAGTTGTTCAGAACATTTTTTTGAACTCGGATGTAAAGAAGGAATCGATTGTCCAGAGCTAATTCTGTTTGCAACTTTTTTAGTCCAATTGGCTACACATACAGTAGCTAGATAGCATGTGTGCCATATCAATTTTAATGACTGAACATTACTTACAGATCCAACAGAAAACACACACACACACACACACACACACATCCCCTTGAGAAACTTCAGCTGTTGCCACTGAGGGAAAGCAATTCCAAGATTAACTCTACTTCTTGAACAAGCCCTGTCAACCAAGTTCAGATGCTAATATACGTTCACTTTTGAAAACCATGTGGAACATTCCAGATGTCTTCAGATAACCATGGACCACTAGATATTCTTGAGTTGTAACTGCATTCTAAATAACCTTATAGATGGGAGCCATGTTTAATATGAGATGGTATAAAGTATTCTGCTCATAAAACGAGAATAAAAGTAGATGTGCGGTTCCTCTATAAACAGAATGACTGCTCCATTGAGAGTCTGTGCTCATTCTGCATTGACAACCTCTGCTTATTCTGCAAAAACAGTGATGATTAAAATGAATCTCTATCAGGTCATCCATTAAATTGCTTGCAGAAGCTAACCCTTAACCTTTGTCATTGATTGAACATAACAATGGCCATTCAGCTGCCATGCAAAGAGCACATTTGTTATGATCTACACAATGCCATTCCACTGCTCTGACTGATCAATGAGTTCACCTCAAAACATTCAAACTGCCTATACCTTAAAGAAGAATGATGTACGTTTATTTTCTCCCAATTGTCTGGCACCAAATGTGCACAACTGACACAAAGAGGTTCACATTATGTCAGACCTTCAATTCTGTGTTGTAATGATGCCAATATTTTTCAACTTTGAGTATTGATAAGCCATTTGAGCAACATCATGATACGAAGGGTTCTTTCCTCAGCAAAAATAAATAAATAAGTTGAATGAATCTGTCATTGTAAAACATTATACTACTACTACTGCTACTACTACTACACACACATATATACATACTTAATGTCCACCCATTGCACTGCCTTTGTAGCATCTGGTAACAAGTATAAAGTTTGATTTTAAGCTTGTGTTGTGGCTTCTGCAAAATAAAAATAATTTCAAAAGTATATACATCAGGCTTACTCAACAAGTGCTTCCATTCATCATTATTCATGGATTTGGAAAAAATTCTGGTTGTGGGAAAACCCTGACATTCATTCTGAGGGGATGACTCAGAACGTGAGAACATAGGTCTGCAATAAATTCAATTTTCTCTGACTATCCATTGTGTTGTGATCCTGGATTCTGTCTGTTAGTTTATTCTGTGTTTTTGTAAATGTATTATTTTCATATTCATGTGTGGTTTTCTGTTTACATTCATTAGTCTTTGCATTCGTCTTCCCTGTGATATCTGTGTCTTCATGTTGTTCTGGGCCCGAGTCACTTCCTGTCTGCGTGATTCACTATTCGGGTGTTTTCGGAATTTTCTGGTTTCCCACAATTCCTTGTCAGTTTTGCTTTTCTTACTTCCTGCTTTCTCTCCATTCATGTTTGTAGATAGCACTAATATACTAATCCCAACTAACATAATATTGGTACAGTACTAATTATATTAACACACTAATATGTTTGTCTAACTAACAAACTAACATTCACTAGTTTTGGGTATTTATAGTTTAATCATGTAACTAACATATTAACGTTCTCTATTGTCTACTTCCGGAGCCGTTTGTATTACATGTGTGTCTATGTGAATCCAGTCCCGCGTTTTCGTTCCTCCCTTGTCATTGTATTATTACCCTTTCATGCATCTCACGTGATGTTTATTTGTTAGACTGCCCTCACTCCCATGCCCCGCCTAGGTTGTCTCATTCCCCTGTGTATTTATACCTGTACTTATCAGTTTCACTTTGCTAGTCCGTCTCTCTCTGTTTCCGAGTCCTGCCCTTGTGTTCCCTACCACGGTTCTAGCCTCCGCTTCCCCATGCCTTCATCCCTGTGTATTCTGTCTGGTTTTATTTTTCTGGTTTTTGACATCTACCTGGCTTTGGACTTTCTGTGTTTTTGGATCTTGCTTTGTACTTTCGTTGGTTGGCCTGTCTCCTTGGTTTTTTAACTCTGTGTTACGATTACCCTGTGCCTGCCCCGCATGTACCTGTCTGCCTGGATTTCGACCACCGCCTGTCCCTGGATTACGTTTTGTATTTGCCCCCTGTTTATTAATAAACCTGTTATTTTCTTGTACCCTGAAAAGTCTGCACTTGGTTCCTCTGTCCCCCAAACCTTACACATTGAGAAGTCATAAATCATAGGCAGCAAAAATAAAATCATGAAATAATACACTTGTTTGTGTGGTACAGAAATTATAACACTTCCTCACAAAACGCTATTTCATAATCCATAAATGGTTATTGAACGAAAAGTAATGAATGTCAAAATTTGCATTATAAAAAAAATCTATCCTACATTTGAGCGCAGATCAATCTATAAACCTTTCAAAATTTGTCAAACAAAATGTTAATTGTACCTTAAGGAATTTAGTATGTGATGAGAAATTAGATGTGAGCTCCCCTTGGGATCACGTCATTTTCATGAACAGCATGCATAAACATCCTGCCTCACAAGTAAAGCAAATGGCAATAGGACTACATGCATCATGAGAGAAATACTAATACATATCTTAACAATGTTTGCCTGTACCTTTCCATTAGTATGCATTGTGTTGCCTGATCAACTCTTTATGTCCACAATAGTATCTGGAATTTAAATGCACTTGAGCTCAGCTTCCAAAAACCTTATCACTCCTTAGTTTGATACAGTATACTAGGTGGTTGTATGTGGTGCAGGTCTGGGCTATGTTTTATGAAATGTCTGCTCAGTTTTAAACTTAAAATGAAAAGTTCCTCGTAAAATCAGAGGAAAAATGACTTATATCATCACATTAATAACTCCCGGGAAAGAGGGTGTCTTCTGCTCTTTCAAAAAATAGTAGTCAGATTGAGACAGTCTAAGTATTTGGTCACCTAAAATTGGTGGGACTATGTATAACAGTGGCTACAATTCCTACATTGTTCATCCAATATAGATGGAAAACAGGTAAAATTCTGCACTTTAACCACATAGTAATTAATTTACTTCAACTGCTTGTTTGCTGGAGCACAGTGCGAAAAACCAAAAAAAAATGTGTCACTGTCCAAATACTTATGGACAGCACTGTAAATGTACGCAACGTCTACATAAAATCTGGTGGATCAATAATCTCAGTGACTGCATTCATTTTTGAAGTTGAAGTATGAATGTGGAAACTGGAAATTTGCTGATGCTGTTCCGATATCTTTCTAAATGGCATATTCTTGTTAAATGGAGATTTAGAAGTCTATGTTCTATTAAAAGAAATATATTAAGTCTAACAGCACATTTAGTACAGAAAACACTTCTGCTGCTGGCCTGTTTGAGCTTCTCAGAGTGAATTTTTCTAACCTGATACTCCTGAGAGGGTGAGTATTGATCTTTTACTATCTGATGGTACTGAGCTGTAAATAGAAAATATCACAGACAAAGCAATCAATTAAAATGAGCGCAGTTCCTTCATGGCTTCAAAAGTGGTTTACCTTAAATTGCAAAGGATTTATCTATAGCGGGATTTATCAAAATATATTTTTTAACCATATAATTGCATGTTCACTAAATCATGTGCAAATTCTTCTTCTTCATAGTAATACTACTACTGCTACTACTACTATTCTTCATCCTCCTCAACTACTACTACTACTACTAGTACTACTACTATGCATAATAATAATAATAATAATAATAATAATAATAATAATCACCATCACCATAATTGTTTAGGGGAAAAACATTTTTTTAAATTCTGAGACAAAGTAATGAACATAAATCCATAATAAATATGCCTGGAAACGACTTGTCAGTAGATGTGCTTATGTGTAAACAGATGCTCCGGCCTTTTGGAGATGGTGTTGATGCTCTATAAATGGATGTAAAAGTGATCTGCAAATCATCTGAATCATGTTTGATATATGCCACATCCTTCTGTTGTCAGTTCTGCAGAAAGCGGAAACACCTGCAAAACACGGATAACGTTGCGTTCAGGCCATCTCGCTCAGAAGAGGCCGTGTTCCAGCGCGAAACCATGGCTCTGCCAAGGATACCGAGGGCCAGGGTGCCGACGCCAGCAGCGGTGCCAGTGACATTGATGTTTGTTTGTTTTGTTTCTCTTGCCCATGAATGGGTCGGAAGAGAAAAAGAATACTGTCTTTCATGGGTACAGAGGGCAGTTTGGGACTGTGCCAAAAACTACAAATCAGAGAGCCGAAGCAGTGCATCATGGGCAGGGATGATACTGCTCGAAGAAAGGAAATAGACTGCTGGGAGTCCTCCGGACGGCTGGAGTAGCGGGGAAGTGAGGAGGCAGTTTGACATTTATATGTTGTGTGATATACAGTACGTATGCTATGCTGTCATCAATAGTAAGAGCTGTCCGTTCATGCGTTTGCATGTTAAGTATCCAGAAGTGTTATGGTGATGATGTGGCATGCCATGATCTTTGGGATTTAGGATTCTGTCAAGTAGACATAGTAGAAGTTCTAAGTCTGTGTATCTGTTTATGTCTGTGTGTGTGTATGTGTGTTTCTGTTTTCATGTGAGTGCAAATGCAGATGTTTGTATGTCCGTATGGGCGAGTGATATGTTCTAGAACAGCTTTAGCAATGAGAAATAAAGCACACATGTGGTGACAAATAGATATCCTTGTGAAAAAAAACAAAGAAAAATCTAGTGTTTGTTATATGCGTAGGTTTTTCTTCAGAAATGAAGTAAAACCAAAAATACGCAGCCAACAGCATGCTATAAAAGTCTACAGTTTATTGTGCTTTCTTAAAGGACGCATTGTGTGTGTGGTGCCCTTTCCCGCTGTCGCTGAGTTCTTTATGTATTCAGATTTAGTTCAGGGGCATAAAATCCTCCCCAGAGGCATTGTTGTCCTTGTGATTCTCTTCTAAATGCAGCATCACATACTGTAGCTGTGGCTCTCCATTCTCAATCGCAGCGCCCAGAAGGCAAGCCGGAGAACAAATGAGAACATACAGTACGATTCATTGCAATACAACCAATCCTCCCACCCCACCCCACCCCGCCCATCACAAATTATTCAGGTTTTTTGATGCATGAAACAAATGTTTTTTTTGCTCCTTTCAGCATTGTACATTCGGAATAATCAATATCTGTCATAAAGGGAAACTTGTGTTTCTGCTTGGTTTCACAGAACCAAGGGGAAAAAAACCGGGGGTACATTTTACACTGAGTGATTTTCAGTTGTGATGCCTGCATAGATGTGCTACATATATAATGATGCGTTGAAGAAGGACACAATATCCAGAAAGTTAATAATCATTATTTCAAGTTATTGAGATTCAGTATTGTCAACATCCTATGGTAAGAAGAAACCCGATAATGTTTCTGTCCAATCCTCAATGAATTCATCCTATGAACAATTATTGTCCGTCTAGCCAACACCGGCAAGTCATAGAACTACATTGTTGTCCAAAAAGTATTTAAAACAAGCCAAAGAGATACAATGTTCTTTGATCAGCACAATTCATCATAACAAAAAAACCTTTGTAAATCTTACTGAACTTTCTGAAGTTTTACTGAAACAACTTTATTCCTTATTGATAAGTGAAAAGTAGTTTTGTTTCAGGTAGACTGACAGTAAGGAAGGCAGTGTACATACTCAGGGATTGCATGCGATTGTGTGTACTAATGTGTATATTTTTCAGTTACAAAAACATCCAAAACACAGCTCATGGCTACTACTGTATACTGCCTGTGACATCATGTGTTTACTAGACAATGTAATAGGGAAGCCTAACAAGTGCTTAATAATGGCGTATTAGGTTCTAATACATGGCTAATTAGCTGCTAGGAATTGTTGGTTCTTATACTGTACATGTTCTATTAAAATCAGAGTCGAAAAGTGTGAAGTCATACTAATGGGTATGGATCCAAATTGGTAAACTCCCATTTTCAGGTAGAGTTTTGGCACTGGTGTGACCAGAGAATGAATGAATGAATGAATAATAATAATAATAATAATAATAATAATAATAATAATAATAATAATAATCTGTTTATGTGGAAAATTAAGCTATTCACTTCACATGTGCAAATAACTGTTGTTACGACATTTAAACAAGGTCCATAATTTGAAGAGTGGAGGAAAAGGTTATAAAATCATTGTTTTCCCAGTTATTTTATTGCATCTACCAAGTGTATTCACTGCTTACAAGACTATGCAAATTAGCCATCTGCTGTGTCGTCAGTTCCCCTTGGAATATTCAAAGCAAATAAATATTCCTTTCAATTGGGTCTACTCTTGTTATTTTTAATTTGTGAAGACCACCTGGGGTTTCACAAAGAGATAGTAGTGCATAGTAGCAGTACGGACCTGTGCACTGAACAAGCATTAGGAACCAGGCACCTTTTTCACATTCTGCTTTTTAATTAATAACAAAATCAGAATGATTCTATGATAGCATTTTGGTCATATTGTGAATTTCTATTTTTTAGAAAATACAAAAAGTGTATTGTTTGCTGGCTTTTTAAAAAGTAATATAAGCTAGCATGTATTCAAATCTGTTGAGAATGTTGAGGCCACTTGTTGGATAAACTGTTCCCTATAATATTTTCAGATTACAAGAGCAGGTGCTCTTATCCAGAATGAGTTGCAGTACAATACAATCCACAATTATGCAGTTCAATATATACAAAAACCCCAGCTGTTATGATGCACTGCTACACTACACAGTACAACAACATGATGGGAGCCATCTCTTTCGGTGAACAGAGCATAAACTCACAACAGGAGTGAGAAAATTGTCAACTTTGAAAGTAATGTCAGCTGTACATGAGCACCAGCATTATTCATCCACGGACTGAATGCTCCTGATTGAAAAAGTGGTTGTCAGAAGTGTTTTCAAAAGTGTTTCGTGTTCATGTAGTGATTATGAAGTTGTTACAACAGCATTAATAAATAATTATGTAAGAGTACACTTCATGGAAAATTGCCTTCGCTAATATTCCTAAAACCAGTAATCTTGTAAGCGGCTTGTCATAATGAAAGTGATGACTTCAACCAATGGTGAAAAGATACTTATTTGAGCATTAGTGCTAATAGGAATAGATTATGCAGGGATATTTTTTAATGTGACCTTTATTACGCTAATTGAAACAGTATTCAGTAGTGGAGTAATCAAGTTGAGCAGGGAGTAATACATCATTGTGAGCAGTGCTGTCAGTCGGTAGCCATTAGAGCCCTGTTTTGTTTCTAGATGGATTTGTGAAAATATCTCTAACACCAATCTGCAGGTTAATGGGGACTGAAAAAGCATAAAGTCATTCTGGATCAAACAGATCATGCGGTTGGAGCAGTTGCTTTGTTGCTGTAATTTACAACAAATGGGAAGTGATGTAGTTAGAGTTTGAGATAATCCAGATGACAGCACAGAATCACTGTGGCCTATCATTGGTCAAAATTATTGGCAGCCTTGTTTTCATGTATACTCTAGTGGCAAGATAACACTACCAAGTTACAGTAACTTTGATAATGTTCTTTGAGATATTTGAGATATACAGAAGATATGTTTTTTAAATCTGGGGTGACAATTCCTCCGTATATAAACTTTGACCATACACACAACAATAGGGGGTCTGGCAGTGGAAGAAGAACACTTATATTGAAACAGATGTTATATCTATGGTGATCAATGGCACACCCAGCATCAGACTATCAGACGCACCCAGAAAGTGACATGATTGTCTGATGCTATTTTCTCTATGGCAGTCAGATGGTGCTGTTAATGATTGGCAAAGATATTGATGCAGATGTATTGTCTTTAATTTCATAGAGTATCGATAACGTAGGATAATTGTAGGCTATTCATGCTAGCTAAGCGTTTGTTTTAAATTGACCCTGGTCTGCCTTCATATTGTATGTCAGTGGTCCCAAACTCACTACATAATTAATAAAATGAAAATGGGCCAACCATGTTTTCTGCTTCAATTGTTACTCATGTTAGACAACTGCATAAACCTCCACTGGCTTCTAACTGCATAAACATCCACTGGCTACCTATGCTGCACACATCCGCTTCAAGGCGCTAGTGTTGGCTTTCCAGGCTGCTAAATGGACTGCCCCAATTTACATAATCTTTAATTGCTCACTACACCCCAGCAAGACCACTCCGGTCTGCTAGCTCTGGTCGCCTTGTGGTTCCCTCACAACGAGCACCTGGTCGAGCAGCACGTTCACGCCTGTTTTCCGTTCTGGTTCCTCAGTGGTGGAATGACTTGTCCTTCCTCCTGATTTCCTCCCCCCCTTCGGATATCCCTCTTGTCTAGCCCTAACTCTTAATTAAAAGTTGTATTTTTGTTTAGAACAGCTCTTCATGCGTGTTTTACTAGTTATGGATGTGATGCTTTAACTTGAGGAAGAACCTATGCACTTGTAAATCGTTTTGGATTAAAAGCATCTGCCAAATGACAAAAATGTAATGTAAATGTTTTGATCTGAAATGGAAACAAAAAACAAACAATGGGGTGAAATGCTCATGTATTTTGGTTTATTATAGCATAGTAGAGGTGTAAATGGTAAATGGTTGGAATTTATATAGTGCCTTTATCCAAAGTGCTGTACAATTGATGCTTCTCATTCACCCATTCATACACGCACTCACACACCAACGGCGATGCAAGGTACAGCACAAGGTGTGCTAAACTTAGACATAAAAAACACTCTATCACTTCAATATAGCATTGAGTCTATATAATATAGCATTGTACTCAATGTAGTGCTCAAATGCTAAAATCTTTCATAGAATTGTGGGAAATGAGTTTCAAAAGTGTCCATATTTTCTGGGGAAGGATCCACAGACCCCTGTCATTTTGCTGGGTTGATCACATCCCTGATAATCTTTAGGAACGTTGAAAATATCTACATTAAGCATCTATGTATGGATTATAAAACCACACAGCTTTATAAATGTTGAAAAGGTTTTCACTTTAAGGGACATGCAGTAGAATTTTACATTAAGCATCTATGGATGATTTATAAAGCAATACCTCAGCATTATGACAATGAAATTGAAAAGAATGTCACTTTGCAGGATGAAGGACAGTAAACAGTGCATTAGTACACTACTGTGTGTTTTCTTGAAGGGAAGTTCAGCATTAGTTACGACTTTGTTGGGGCTGGAAAGTCGTAAGATGTATAAGAGTGAGAAGATTCAGAGTCAGAAACACTGGAAGACCAAGACTGGCTGAAGGTCCATCTTGTAAGCCAAGAGTAGGCAATAGTATCACTCATTTCTCTTAGCTATTAGAGTTGTATGGCACATTTTTAACATGCCAGATCTTCATACTAACATGAGTGAAAGGGACCAATTTTCCTTGCTGATTTAGATCTTCACAACAAGCTCACGACACCAAGTGACATCATGCGTTAGGCCACAGTTAGCCCAGCATCCTAAATAGGTGTTTTATGTAACAGTTAGTTAATCTTTAGCCTTTAGCCACGTGACATGGTTGTCATATTTGGTGTAATGTATTGCATAAGAAGGTGTTATGTCTCCCTTTATGAAGTATGACATTTGCTTATGTATGGTATATGTAGTCATTATGTCATGTTTATGAAGGCTTTGCATATGATTCATAAAGTCTTTATAGTGTAAGCAACACTTTGTTTAAAGTGTGTCCATGTATATTGTATAGGGCAATTAGGAGCACTTCTTTCCAGCAACAGTGAAATGTTATCCCTTCATTGAGAATATGCATGCAAGCTTAGGAGTTTAGTAGAGTTTAGCAGCCAATCTCAAGCACAATATACCAGTTATCTGTAAAATGCCATTGGCACTGTTATACCAATACTGCAAAATTTTGGCAGATGACAACATTGACAGCAACTTCATTAACTTCAGTAATTGCTCCCATCATAAATACTGGTTTTTCACTTGAAATTCTCCCTTGTTTAAATTATTTGAATAATTAGATGCTAAGCAGTCAGTTGGTATCAATAAAATGCCTATCATCCTTCACTGGCACAAAACTGTATTGGTAAGAGTTTCTTCACTGAATTGTTTGTGTGACATTAATCAAATGCCACATCTAATTAAAATAGCTGTAAACAAAGATTTTGCTTATTTATTATAGAAGATGTTCACGTATTCTCTGCAACATAAATGATTATAATGGCCATAGAATTATGACTGATGTCCTGTCTATCAGTGACCTTCCCTTTGATAATGAGATTTTTTTTTTCTCTATAAAAAGAACAACACACCCTATAATTACACAGTGTTACTGTAACTGAATTGATGCATCAAATATCAACAGTAAAGACATCCGCTCCAAGACAGGGCAGTGCTGCAAAGTTTTCCTGAGCACCCTGAAGACTGTTCAGCATTAGCATTCATTGTTTTCCATTGCTGCACAATGAGAACATGAACAGATCCTGACACCACCGCCTTCTGTCTCATTAGCAGACCAAACACGTCTTGTTTAACAGTCTGTGAAAGGGATATTGCTGTGTTTTGAATAGTGACCCCCATCCTGTTGGTGAAAGCATCAAAATTCCCCCAAACAGCTGCCCTGCTGTCCTCATTGTTTAAACTTCCTCCTCCATGCAAAGGACATATCCGAGGGCGTTTTTTATCTTTCTCCTTGCCATGATGACTTCTTCTTAGAACTCCTCAAAGATATTACTTTGAGCCATGAGTCAGTTGATGACGCCCATACCCCCCACAGTGTAGATTTCCTGCAGTTTGCAAGTGAACGCATTAACAAATATTAAATATGACATACTTTATCAAACAGAGCAAAGATGAAGACTAACAGCTGATGCTGGCAGTGTCATAAGCAGTCTGTCTGTAATGGAATTAATGCATTAACAATATGTCTGCTTGCCAGCCTTGTGTCCCCTCCTACCCAGCTCTGGTCCCATTGAGCTGCCATTAGGCAGGAGCATTAAGTTGTATTTAATATTCAGCGGGCATTCACAGCTTTCCAAGTGGCATAGCACTGCATAGGGCACCCAGGTTGAAATCTGTCGCACATTTGGGGAAAGTTTGCCATATCTGGTGTATAAGTGTATGATGATACCTTCCGTCATATCCTGATGAAGGCTAGTAAGTTGGAACCCTTTATTAAGGATCTCCTTAGTGGGCAAAGAATAAGAGTGCCTTGAAGATATTACTAAGGGTTATATATACTGGATTTTATGAGTATCACCATAGTTCCCACATTTACAGATCAGAGAACAGGCAGAAAGATGAAGCAAAACAAAACAGAGCAACTGTAAAGCAAAAGTCTTTGGTCGGTAAAGGTGCATAGCAAAGGTAAATAGACTGGTTTGAGTCTTGCTCTTGGCTATAGTGCCTGCAGGGTGGAGTTACAGTACATCAGCCAGTGCTTCTCTGATAACCACTACATTAGCTCCTATGACAAACCAGGCACAAAATGCTATTTGCTCTCAGCTCAGAGACATGGTTGTCCTCTGTCTGGATATGTCCTGTAATGCCGTGTAGACTGTTAAATAGCACTAGCTTGCAGGTAAGAGAATTGCCAAAGTGCTCACATGTCAGCTGTGGGGCTGTAGGGGTGTGGTAATGATAACAAGAGATGTATAATTGGTGATTCCTGATCGGAATTCAAACTTGAATACTAAACGGTGAATACTAAAATGAATTATACGTGTTCAAATGGGAGCGATTGACTAAGTCTGCTTGTAAATGCAAGTGCATTTGCATTGCCCCAAATGCATCTAGCACAATATCCACGCACTCTCTTTGTACTTGGGGCATCTTTTCTCTAAGTCAACGTGTTTTTCATTATTTTTCTCGAGTAACTAAAGTGTCACAAACATTACAATGAGCCAGATGTTACATCACATGCCGCAACATTAATTACCGTCATAAACCCATCTGTGGAATTGCTTTTTATGCAAATTTATACTGCATCTGTATAAATTAAGTTGTAATTGATGCCCTTGAGTAAACCCTTAGTCTTTTTTTACCAAAGTGCTCTTAATTAATTCTTGTCAGGTAAAAAGTACAAATTGTCAAAAATGCAGAAATGTTAGCCTTTTCATGACTGTAATTGAATTATTTGAATAATTTCATGGCATTCATGCCCTCTGTTCTGCAATTCAATTTGAAAAGAATTTAAATAATAAAAGTGTCATGTTTGTTTTGTAAAAGGACAACATAGTTCATGAGATGCGCTGCGCTAATTGTATTATTTCTTTCTAGCACAGAGAAGATGGGAAACAAATATTTATTTATTAATTTGCAGCTGTGAAATAATTTGAGCCACATCTCCCTTCTGTCCAATACTGAGTAATATGATATTGACCATGTTGTTTTACCTTTTTAATGATTTGCTTACGAAGCTTCATATGGTTGGTTGTCATATTTGTTTAATAATAAAAAAAATTAATCAGTGTTGATAATAACATCCAATTCCCTAAAGAATTCATATGAATGAATTCTTTTGATCCAGCATTCTGATGTTCAATACTGGCCTGGATTCAATCAATGCTGCCAACTTATCTCCAGGCAAAGTGAAATTCAGTTTTTTTTTAATTTTAATAAATGAGGTGTGGCCATATTCTGTTGGCTTGGCCATATGTTCATAGCATAAGCCTTATGTTTCTGAAGAAACTTTCTTAAGCTGTAACATTTCTGCCTCAATAATAGCTTTTCCCCAGTTACCCAGACCCAAAATTTGAGTTGGGGATTGTTGGGATCTGTTAGTGATACTGTATAGTTCCTATCATGTGACTAAAGCCTCAACGTGATGATATGGTAATTCAGTCTGAGTCAAATATAAAGATCCTGATATTGTGATTTCAAGTGTAATGTGAATCTCAAAATTGAGTTTGTGTGTATTACACACAATGCTTTGAAAATAGTACAACCCCACGTAAGATGAAGAAACACACCAATGAGTTTGAAAATGTACATAGATATCTCCAATATGTTTGAAAATTTCCACCAGAAATTAAATTTAAATCCACTGAATCGGTAATGAATGTAAGTGACTTGAATAAATGCAATTGTGTTTGATGATACATATGACTGATAAATATGTCAATTGGACATAAACATGCAAAATAAATAGAATAAAAATGTTCCACTGCAAAGTCCAATGGAACTTTGGGACATGTGGTGTTGAATGTAACCATTTCAGTGATACACACCAAGGGTTATAAAACTGCAAACAGTTTCAGTGCCATAAATGCTACCTCCAGCATTGTTTATTGCTATTTAAATAGGAACAAAATAATAAGAATTTTTTTAAATATAAAATGTAGATTAGATCCAGATAATTGAACATCCATCCATCCATTATCTGAACCCGCTTATCCTGATCAGGGTCGCAGGGGGGCTGGAGCCTATCCCAGCATACATTGGGCGAAAGGCAGGAATACACCCTGGACAGGTCGCCAGTCTATCTCACGGCACACACACCATTCACTCACACCATTCACTCACACACTCATACCTACGGGCAATTTAAACTCTCCAATCAGCCTAACGTGCATGTCTTTGGACTGTGGGAGGAAACCGGAGTACCCGGAGGAAACCCACGCAGACACGGGGAGAACATGCAAACTCCGCACAGAGAGGCCCCGGCCGACGGGGATTCGAACCCAGGACCTCCTTGCTGTGAGGCGGCAGTGCTACCCACTGCACCATCCGTGCCGCCACGATAATTGAACAGAAAACTGTTAAAATCACCAAACCAAAACTTTATAATTCATTATGTTGCTTATTATAACACGAGAACACAGGAGCTTGTTGCCCTCTACAGGAGAAAATGTGTACCTTTATCAGTAATCTGAGCAATGAAAACATGATCATAGCTTTTTAAAATGAAATATGCAAAAATGTATTGGATAAAATATAGATATTGCAGTACATAATACATTCAGATGTTACTTCACATTACTGTGAAGTATATTTAGCATTATACTTTCAAAAAGAGAATATATATTTACAATATATTGCAGTGTATTCCATTTCAATGTATTGTTTGTAATTGATTCATTGTACAGATAATGAATCCTTTTCTTTCTTTAAATTGTTAAGTCCATTACATCTATATGTTTCCTTTTCCTTTCTGTATTGACTGTGAGAGCATTTGGTGTGTTGAAATAACTTAATTTGGCTGTGAATTTATAACAGCTGTGAGCACCCACTGTAAACTCACATGAGTACCTTAATTATTTTCTATATTTTCATTATAGTTCCTGTCACCTACTACTCAATGTTTTTCTTGCTGAATGAGATAGCTCTTATTATTTTATGTTGTATGGGAAACTGCTCCCATTACTAAATCAAATCAAGTGGTTTGTAACATTCTGGTGAAATTTTCAGTGTAAACAGTCTGCAGGGATTATTTGATATAATAAGTTTCTGCAGGGCTAGAAACCTACATTTCGAACAGTAAGTACTGGATTCTGATTAGTGCATGAGGATTTACTGCTAACTGAACTAGCAAACTGGAAACTGTGCTGATTCTTTTATTGTTAGACGGACACAAAGTGGAATGGTGAGTGCCATATTTCACCAAATTAATTAACATTAATATATGTTTTTATTTATTTGTTTATTTTTGCTGACAATAGCCAATTGAAAGTGAAATTATCCCAGCTGACAAGAACAGCTTTGCATGGTTTGACCAGCTCAAGATATGTTTTCAAACAGCTGGTTGCTGGTTGACCCCCTCATACCCAGTTAGACCTGTTTATGACCAGCTTGACCAGCTCAATTTTCAAGCTGGTCAAACTGCCACAGCTAGATTACACAGCAGGGAGCCTAAAACATTGTTTGTACTTTTGGATTTTGAAAGAAATACTGTAGCATTGCGGTCTGCTCCAGTGCGGCTTAACTGCTCTGCTAAAGGGAAATTCACATTTAGTGCAGTGGTTCATTCAGCCACACCTCCCCCTGGAGACCTGGAGACAGGTCAGTGCCCCATGGGTGTGGCAGCTTGTGCATGTGAGGGAACTCTCAGTGGAAGGTGGGTCATGGTGAGAAGTGGTGGCAGAAAGTTGCTGTCATTTTGACATTTTCCTAACAGTGTTGAAGAAATTAAATTATGAACACAAATGATTTTGAGTAGTGTTTACTAATATTTTGTGTATTGAACTCAACATGTCGACTCAGTTTAGACTCAGAACATACTACTTGACCACTTATTTTTCACCATATGTAAAAACTGAAATGATTTTAGGCAAAGGTTTCCATCCAATTTACTAATCAACTCATCTAGGGTGATAAGTTACTTGAACAAATTTATTTTTTACTATATTTTCGACAAGCTCTCTCAATCTCCACCCTCAGTGTCAAACAATGATGACAGAGAATTCATGAACCCAAGACCTGTTGTCTGGTATCTCTATATATTTTCCTGATTAAATCCCAGATGATCTTAACCCCCACAGACTGGAAAAGAATATCTATTTTATTAAAAACAAAATTCAACTTTATTTACCATCATGCCTCCATTCAGTTTATAGTACATGTTTATGATTAAACTCAATTTCAATTCACAGCTCAATTCATATGGAAAAAATTATACTTGAAAAAGCAAGGTACTGACAAATAGTCTGACTCCATTGTAAAAAGAAGAAGAAGAAGAAAAAAGGTGTTCTTTTAAATCTCTTCAAAGACATTGGGACATTTAATTATCTGACAAAAGCTAATGATCTGGGACTCCCTTTAAATCATTGCATGATTACATCATATGTTTTACTGTAAAAATGAAAAGCTCTGAATTATATTTACATTACATACACTGTACATAAATACAAGACCAACACTTAAGATAATATCAGTACACTTACATAGGTATCAGCTCAGCTACTTAGTTTACAATGAAGAGAAAATAAGCATCATTGATATTAACTGGAAAATATGCACTAATACATTAAAAAAAGGTTCAAACGGTGATGTCCCAGTTGTTGCACATTCAATATAAGTTTCCCAGTGAAATACAATACAACTCTTCATGAAATCACATGGTACAAATGAAAGCCATTTTTCATGTCATCATGGCCTTGCAAATGGGAACATAAAGTAAATTTGTGCAAAAAAACCTGAAAAGGTTAAAAATGATTTATTATCAATTAAGATTCAGACTTGATTTGAGGTTAAGCTATAAATATATCCATACAAAGCATATGTGACTACCATAGGAGACACAGTGTTATGAAAAAAGGGGGAGGGGGCCCATTAGCTGGCTACTGCTGGCTGTGGAGGTGTCTTCAAAATTGTCACATCAAAAAGACAAATTCATATGCAAAGGCTGGGGTGTTCGTTGAATGTAAGTGCTGCATATTGGTTCATCTGTGCTGTTAAAACTAGTTTCATGAATTTATTATCAATTTTTGCAACTAGCTGTGGTAGTTCTCGTCTCTGTAATGTTTTTACAGTACAGTTCTTCGGAGGCACTACTGATTATTGCATAACTTTGACCCTGGCTGCCGTTACAACATTATGCCTCATTTATGGGTAAAAATTCAGCTAAAGGAGATACATATATTGAGTGTGCATAAGCTGAAAACTGTATGCAAAACGAATGGCGTGCCTATGAGTGTAATCAACTGATAAATTGTCATTGTAAGGGGAAAATAGGTTGAACTCACAAATGTTGTGACACTGTCAAGTTAGTCAATTCCATTATATTTCATATGAAAAATATAATGCAATTGTGCCACGAAGAAGTGAAGCACACCACGTTATGGCATGGTTGCAATGAAAGCTCTGACAGAATATTTTTGAAAAAGAAAATATGCACAGGTTTAGATTTTTTCCCTTATTTGTTGTGAAAAACAGAACCAGTTAGTTAAACTGAAATTGAATGATATTTCTGTCTGTACTTCGGACAATGCTTTAAGCATCCTGAATATACCAAATTCTACAATTTACTATCTGTAAAAATGTATTCAAAGTATTTCTCTGTGTTAAAAAGTCCATCCACACAATAGTATATACATTCTATATAAAACTGGGCTTTGAAATACTCACATATATTACATTATTTAAAAACACCCTTTGTACAGAAAAGGGTAGAAAATAAAATTTAAAAAACAAATATGAAGTGCCCTTCATTTCAGAAAATCACAAATCACAAAAATGATATGAAATGAGAATGTGTCGATGAGAATTACTATACAACAATACATGTATAACAAGGTGCTGGTGATGTTTGCTTCCCAAAAGGCAATCAAACATTTTTGACTTGAAGGACTAAACATGCATCCACACAAAATATACGAAACCAAGCAGAAAAAGAAATTAAAAACATATTGCTGTCATTTCATATTGAGCAATACACACAGCATAATGCTTTTACTATTGTTTTCAGCTTTTTTCAGACTTCAAATCACTTTCCATATTTCATAGTAACATAATTGCATTACTTAAACAGGATACTGCTTGTTAAATACTGCCATTTACTGTCTCAGTTCTGCTGTTTTGAATGTTGGTACCACATCAAAGTGCAAGCAATTTGTGCTCCGAAAAAAATGAATACCACCATACACATGGAACAGTGTTTGTGACAGACCACATCATTTCTACCTTGGTCTCTAATTGAGGTCATATTCCAGATAACCCAAAGCATGATAATTTGAGCAGGTCCCTTTAAATGTACATGCTGAACAGAGAAAGAGACATGTTGTTTTGAGGTTGGTTGTTTTGGATATCCTAACTAATCCAGGTGGCCTTTCCTTATAAAGCTTTTTCAGGTATATGGAAAGTTCAAAATGTATAACACTGTTGTTAATATGCATTGTGCTCCGGATTGTGTTCCGGATGCATACAGATTTCGGCACATCTCAAACAAGAACCAAACAAGAAATGCATTTCTCCATTAACACCGGATCTTTTGTGACATTTTGTGCAAAAGTTAGTCTCAAATATAGTAAACGTGTCTTTGAGAGTAAATGTTTCACATTCCATTATAGGTAGCTCAGAGCATTGCATTCATAGTGTCTCGGAGTAGGAGTACTGATCTTGTCCTTACATAATCCAGTATGAGCTAAAAGGCTAAACTGATCCTACATCAGTACTCCTACCCTGAGTTCAAGACCTGGGCAACGCTACTGTACATAATCTATGGGTTGAGTGACAAAAGTTTGACTGACAGGTAATATTTAAAATGATGAAACATCAAAATGAACATCAAGCATGCAATATTACAGTAGGCTTTTACAAACAGGTGAATAAGTCTCCCTTTAGCATCCAGCTAAAGCTCTAGCCCTTGATGCAGACCAAACCACCGTCTGAAATGGAACACTGACAGTGCCAGGGATCAAGTCTGCCTCAGCTGCACTTTGACTGTAATCATCTGACACTGGACCCCGCTAAAACGCAGCAAAGGCTGAAGCTGGCCAATACAGCTAAGAGCGAACACGTTGGCGTGCAATTGCCAGAACTGACCGAGTGTGACATAGCCTTGGGACGGGCCAAGTGGGGGGCAACCTGTAGCCTTGTGGCTAATGTACTGTACATAACACGGAAGATTGGTGCTTCAAGCCCTGGTGTAACCATGATAAGATCCATGCAGCTGGATGGCCCTTGAGCAAGGCCCTTAACCCCCATATTGCTCCTGGGGGCATTGTCCCTTGCTTATTGCAATGGGTCTACACATTCATCAGGGCATTCCAAACTAGGAGAAAATGTCAAATTGGGAAAGTAAATGGGAATGATCCCAGTGAGCAAGCACTAGTACGACATTCTCAGACTCTCTTTGGCTTGTCTCCACAGAGGAACCCTATTCACCTCAAAAGCAGGGGTCACCAACCCTGTTCCTGGAGATCTACCATCCTGTAGGTTTTCAACCATAACACAGCACGCCTCATTCAACAGCTAGATAACTTATCAAGCTGCTAATTGGTATAGGTGGGCCAAATTAGGGTTGGAGTGAAAACCTACAGAATGGTAGAGCTCCAGGAACAGGGTTGGTGATCCCTGCTCTAAAGTAGGGTCTGAAGTGTTGAAGTTCATAGATTAAACTATTTGCTGATACTGAACCCTTGATCTAGATAGGGCTTCCCTATGGAGACACAGAGGAGCCTTTTACATTACATTCTATATTACAATTACAGATATTATCCAATTTACAGATGACTAAACTGGGGACAATACCCCCTGGAGATTAAGCGATTAAGGGCCTTGCTCAAGGGCCCAACAGCTGCACGGATCTTATTGTGGCTACACCTGGATTTGAACAACTAACCTTCTGGGTCCCGGTCATGTAGCTGGGCCACTAGGCTACAGGCTCCCTTTTGGAACCCTTGGTTTTGAAAGTGCAGCTTTTGCACTTAGAATTAAGAAAATAGGCCCTGCAGAGGTCTGTTCACTGCAGGACTATTTTCCATTCTTTCATCAGCTCATCCTGATCTTAACTGAACTGTCTGCTAGTGAATCACTGTAGTGGGATGGTGGGCCACTAGGGGGCAGCTGGTAGACGCTGTATGTGTGCTGGCAGATATTGTTCTTTCAGAAATCCATTATGCCCTTTTTGGGAGTAAGGAAAAAAATCCTTGTGTCCTATGTCCTACGTTTCTATTAAAAACAATAGAAATTGTGAGCAATAACAATGTGACAAATTTTTGCAGGGGGCTAATTCACACTGGTCATGGGAACTAGAGACAAAGCATCACCTAACACCATTTCCAAATGGGGATTGTTTTCTGCTCAATTTATTATATAACAAAAGTGCCCCCATATTAAAATAATAAACTTTTTTTCGGGAACTAATTGAATTCTATTTTCTTTTAGTGTAAGGTGCTTAAAGTGTTGTAAATGATACATACTGATATTACAATTCTGGAAATACTTCTTTTTTTAAACAAAGCAGGCAGATAAAGTATAATTAACATAAAACAACAGAAAGGTTTTTGTACATTTTTTTTCTTTTACATAAAACTATATTTACTTGTTCAGATTGCACTTTACGGATTGCTAATCACAGCACAGAATGCACCACCAACGCTTTTTGAGACTAGAAATATAAATGGAAAAAAAAAGAAAAACTAAAATGCATTCAGAAAGATATCTCCATTAGGAGAATCATGTATAACTGGAAAAATTTACGATTAAACATCCTACTATACAAAGCCTGTTAGGGATGTACACTGTGTAACCTGCTCAAAAATCCACTTTATGAAAAAAAGAAAGAAAAGAATTTCATAAAGGTTTGTAAAAATCATTAATAACATACGTATACGTATATACACATATGCAGTGTGTACGTGTGTGAAAACAATTAGGTCCTTGATCATCTTGCCATTGGCTGGTTGGACAACTTTTTACGCCATCAGAAATCCATTCATAGTAGCTCTGTGTATTCAGATGCGTGGAGTATTGTCTTCTAAAAAAATCCAAATAGGTAATACGATATCCTGTAGATGTCCTGTAAGCTGCTTGGAGCACAGAGGAGCGGAAAGTTGCAATAGATTTGGATTTGTGCAATAATACTGCTCTTTAAGAAACCTGCCGATGTGTTGTGACGCGAGTAGCACAGTCATTCAGTCTGTATTGTTCTTTCACATTATAGATGCAGAAAAGCAGCTTTTTATACAAAACAACAATGTATACTAAAACTAAATATATATATATATATATATATATATATATATATATATATATATATATATAGTTGACGATGATACTGACCATAATACCTGCGTGTCCAAACAAGGAACAAATATGCCTTTTGAACGTAAGAGAAATGTATCAAACAGTGCTCAGTAAAGGACAGATTCTTTGACTTTGCGCCAGTATCCTATTGGCTTCCGGGCCCTACCCTCAACCGTTCGAGAAGAGCCAGACCCTGTTTTCTCCTCGGACGTCTGCATAGCAGTCCGTCCGTGTCCTTTGCCACTTCCTCACTCTGATGGGGGGTGGTGGGGGGGTAGTTCCGGGCAGACAGGGGGGTCACGTTCAGCCCAGCTGAGCGCGCGCGGATGTGGAAAGTGCCAGCTCTCCCGCGTTGTCCGTATGCGCTGTCCGTACGTACCATTATCCCCGCTCCTTCCCCCCCCCCCCTTTTCCCCGCCTGCCTCACACAAGCATGTGCCTACGGCGGTGCAGCGCCAGGTGGTCGGAGCGGGAGAAACTGCGGTCGCAGTCTGCGCACTTAAACGGCTTCACCCCCGTGTGCTTCCTGTAGTGCCGCGTCAGCTCATCCGAGCGGGCAAACTTCCAGGTGCAGCCGTCCCAGGTGCATTTGTACGGCTTCTCACCTGCGCAAAATCAATCCTGTTATTTAATATCGTCTCTATAAGTACATTTCAGACTCAAATGCAGCCCTTAACTTAGTCTGCTTTGACATACAATACTGTGCTAAAGTTGTAGACAGATTTAAGTAATTTGGTCTTTTTCTATTTAGTCTTTTGCTTTGTGCAGATTTGTGCAGAGTATTAGTACAAAAGAGAACATTTGAGAGAACATTAATTTTCCAAAACAATGTAATGTAAATGTTACATTGCAATTTTGCCATTTCATTAAATGCAACTTGGTGATTTCATCTTCCAGCACATGAAAATATAAAGTAAAGATTAAAAATGACAAAACGTACAGTCATACGGTCATAGGCCCACTCACCGGTGTGTGTCCGCCGATGTGCTTTCAAATGGGAGCTTTTGGTGTACACCTTATTGCAGCCCTCAAAGTCGCACCGGTGGATGCGTCTCTTCTTGGAGTCTGGGGACTCGGATCTCCGAGGACGTCGCAGGCTCTCAATACTGAACGGTGACATGGAGCTGCAATACACCAGGGGAAGAGACATCCCAACAGGTCATTAATGACTTAATTTAATGTGAGGCTATTTACATCCATATTGGATGATTTGTGTAAGAATCACAGAACCTTTATACATGGTTCTCCTATTTTATAAACAGTCATATCTAAACCACATCGAAACAAAAATGTGTGGAACCGTGACATAATTATTCAGTTATTTCACTAGCTTATGACAATGTCTTCTTTTAAAGCACACAAATGTTTTATCCATTGGGCAACATTTCCACAACAGCCTCATTTGCATATTATGGTGCTCAAATAAAATTCCCAAACAGACTATGTTTTCAAAAATAGATTTCATTAGAATCTGTGTGCTTCAAGAGTTCTGCAGTGTTCCATGTAGCTCTCCAAAGCTTAACACTCAAGTGTGACTCTCTGGCATTACAATATCCAGAGGTCACATAGAATAAAACTTGCATTGTTTGTCTCTGACCACTAGAGGGAGTCATGTCATCTCTTTTCGAGAAAGGCATGGCAGCTAACTTTCAAAATCTGCAGTGAAGCACATACGAGATTGACAAAGGACCAACTATGACAACATTTTGGCCAGATATTTTAAGAACCTTTGTGTTTTTTAGAATTAATGTTTTCATGTTCTCAGGATACTGAAACAGCACGAGCTCTCCAAATTGGTGAGTCAATAGCTACACAGGAAGAATGATACAACTGTTTGTCACGTAGCCTACACACTGACATTGATATGAATAAGCCATGTTAGTGCATATAATCTGTGGGTAAACTGACTGGCCTGCATAGCAATGATATCTGCATCTCACAGGGGGTACAATAACCATATTAGTGATCCCAAAATCCCACTGACACAGAAAGGACAATGCTCCACACCCTGCACACCTAAAGGTCCACTCCCGAAAGCCACACTAAGTATATCTGTCCACTGTGAAAAGAGCCATACAAATCAAATTGAATTGAATTAAGCACACATACAAGCATACACATAAGCACACACCCACACTGAAAATAAACATCCATAAACACATAAACACACATTCATCCACTAACACACGCGTACTGTACATACAGTACACCACACATGCCTTAACACAGACGTGCGCCTACATGGCAGGCTAAACCAAAATGTTATGAATGCTCTCTGATAGGAACAGAAATGTAACCGCCTAAATGTCTGCAGTGCGTTTGTAACACTGCCACATAATGGACTGCCCACGCTTCTCTTCTCCTGCATCAGGAAGACTCTCCCTAACCCCGCTCTCCTCCGACTGGCACAGAGGGGCGGAGGAGAAGGAGGCAGGGGAGGAGGAGGAGTGCGAGGAACGGGGGTGGTTTTGCAGGGGGCCAGACGGCCCTTCTGGTGAACTGTCTCAACCGCACAGCCCACTTCCTGCTTCTCCCTCGCTGCAGGCATCACCTGTTGCTCTTGGCAGACAGCCACCCTGGGGCCCAGCGGAAATGAGCAAATCCAGCAGAAATGAGGCTGAACGACGGCTCCCCTCTCCCACAGAGCCCAGGCGAGCAGAGCAGACCAGGGCCGAAGGAAAACACACGCCGAGCATCGACGCTAAAAGAGCTAACTCGGACGCCGAGCCGACTTAAAACTTTTATACGCCCGAATAGCGAACTCGCACAGCGCACCAGACCGGTTCAAATTCACACACTAAGTCATAAACACGGCGAGCTGAGTCAAACTCACACGCCGAGCCAGGAGGGAGCTCCGACACTAAAAGCAGCTGAGGACGGAGAAATGCCCAGGACACACAGAGGTACAGAGAGGGGTCAGCAAGTGATCTTGTTTTCATGAATTGTAACTGAATTTTTGTATTTGAAGAATAGGAAACTGCACACTGTAGGACATGTTTTAAAAAAATACACACATACACCTTTCCAAACAGTCTGGCTCTCCCCACTAATCCACACAGATAACAATAACAATAATGATAACACTACTACTACTACTACTACTACTACTACTACTACTACTACTACTACAGAACATCTACTACAATCACACTAATTTTTAAAAATATGGAATGAGTCTACAATAGAAACCACCTCTCTTTTAATCTGTCACTTTTACTTTCTCTTTCTTTCTTTTGAGGGTTGGAATAGGAGGTAGAGAGCTGGTACTTTGTAGGCACAAAAGACACACTTATGGTGGGGGATTCATTTTAATATACAGTATAATTTGGATCATTAGTCGCAGTAAGGGAATCGATATCCAATTACTGCTCACAGGCAGATGAAAATATTTTTCAAAAAACAAATCAAATTAACCTTATCAAATCAATTTCTTATTTCCATGTGGGTTTGCATTCTTTTGACATTGACTCAGAGAACTGTATTATTTATAGTAGAATGTGCATTATAGACAGAAAAACAGAGAGAAAAGCTCTGTCACTTTCCCTCCTCCGTGTCTGAGAAGAACAAAGAGGAAGTACAACATAGGTTACGGTCTAATGAGGTTCCTGCCTTGACTGTACTTTTGACTCTTTCCATTCCAGTGCATCATCTGCAAAGGAGTTCTCTCTGGTTCACCCTGCTCTGTGAACCAGTGACATCACACTAGCATTACTCTCACTCTTGCCTTTCTCTAGAGCAGTGGTCCTCATTCCTGGTCCTAGAATGCCGCAGGGTATGCTGGTTTTAGTTTTTGCCTTAATTTCAGCAACCAATTCAGGCACAAGAAACAAAGTGAGGTGAATGAACTGTTATTAACTGCTTTAATTGATCAATTAAGTGCTGAGTAACAACAATCCTGCGGCTCTCCTGGGCCAGGAATGAAAACCACTTCACGAGAGCAACTGACAAATACAGTACATAGGTACAGTATATACCGTATACATATAGATCATGATAGATATTTAATCATACAGTAGCTGTTATGTATATGCTTTTGAGATCATTCCTTTCCAAAAATTCACAAGCAATAAACCAGCGATCCCCCATCCACACACACACACACACGTTACGGTCAGATAAACAGGCTAAGTCGAGCTGTAGTCGAGCTGACCAGCGGTGCATCGGGGGCATAAATAATGAAGGAGAGATGAAGTGACAGACCGCCCTGGCTAACTTTCATTCCCCGGGCGTCCATTCTTTCACAAGTCTCCAACCCCTACACTCACCGGTTCTCCCCCTGAACCCGCTCTACCGAGTGGCCCCGGACCCCAGGGGGCCACCAAGAGAAAAAAAAGGCAGAGTCTTCTCTAACAACAGTTCAGCCGACCATCCCCAAGGGATTCATGAATATGGAGTACAGGAGGGGGAGTAGGAGGGGGAACCGGTGTCAAACGCTCTCTCCCAGGAGGGGCCTTGACTTATTCATGGGCCTACCTCAGACCGCCCCACACAAGCTCGCTGTACAACCCCCGCTTCTGTATCAGGTAGTTTCTCTTTCTGAATAAACACTAAACACATGGGTCTGCACCGGGCTGTTGAAGAAACAGTTTACAACACTACCATTCAAGTAAAAACAAAGCAAAGTACTGTAGGGACAATGTGGGCCCAAAAAGCTGGAATAAACAGAATTACTCTCATGAGATGCTCTTATCCAGAGTGACCTACACAGCTTACGTTGTTTGCATACTCTCCATTTATACACCTTGATATTTACTGAAGGTTTAGGTTAACTACCCTCTCGGGAGTACAATGGCATCACCAAACCTGGGAATCGAATCTGCAATATCTAAGCCAAGCGCAGTTCAAGGTCAAGCAGCTCCAGTTCCCTAACTGGTATACCCCACAGCCACTCCTGAGGAATAGGATATGAAGATACAAGTGGAACGGAAGATGAGCAAACATTGAGCTCTTATCAATTGGTTAACCATAAAACACAGTTGCACATTTCACCTCATGGATACACCGGATGTTTTATTTTCCAAAAACAAACGCATAATTGATACAGGAATTAGGATTAGGAACCCCGGTTTAGCTTAGCCTGCCAATATGAATATGCAGTACAGTGCAATCCGTAATTATTTGGACAGTGGTACAATTTTGGTTCTTTTGACTCTACCTTGACTCTGTCACCTTTAATTTCATCACCACATTGGGTGATCTGTGGAGGAATTACATCCCTTTTCATACACAGAGTTGCACTACACATGATCCCATAGGGAATAGTGCGATACACAAGTCCCATTCATAAAATTGCACATTTGTGGGTGGATGCATGGAACGTATCGTGTAAAATATGATATACTAGAGGAATACTGAAGAGAAATATCACAATGCTAAAAAGAGGCAATCAATAACCCAGGTAGAGCAACGTAATTTGCAGCATTGACAGTAAGTCATCGTATATTTATACTCCAACATTGCTCATGGATGTAAGAACAAAAGAATGTCTAATGAGGAGAACATCGCTATTTAGCCTCAAGAGAATATTGGTGCGAAGTGTGACACGTCTGGCTAAGACACCCGCCTGCAATGACTTTTCAGGAAAATTCCGAACAAAACATGTTACAAAATACCCACTGCACACTTGTAGATACAGAGAAGATAGAGGGTAGAGTCAAGGCTTGAAAGTTTACGTGTGTGTGAGAGACTAAAGCAAAAAAGTGTTAAAAAGTGAAAACTCAGTTAACATTCTCTCACTGTACAAATAAATATGAACCGATCTCATTTTCTCAAGCAGCTTGCACATTTCCAATAAAACCTTGCACCCTGCTGTCGCTCGCAGGACATATTGAGCCGAGAAACCCGGCTGGTGTCAGTTCTCAGTTTCAAACATGCGCAATATGGGCATGTGCAGGGCCTGGCCGATCCTCGCCCGTCTCCCCGTCGCCATGGAGAGCAGGGAGTCCGTGCCAGGGCTGGTGCCCGTGGGAGCGGGGGCGCCCGCGCGGGTCACGCACAGGCACCCCGGCTGCTTTTAGAAAGCGGAGGGTGAAATCAGAGTCTGGGGGGCCTGCGAGGGTTCGCTTACGCTGAGCGCAAAACCCCGCCGCCCTTGCACTCTCTGCACGCACACCGCCATCTGCCCTGCGATCGAACACCCAACCCGTTCCCCCGACACTCAGCCTCCAGCGATAACACGTGGAGTAAAAGACTGTCCGTTGAGGATTTTCCTTAAGCGTACCAACAAAGAAACGCACACATTGATGTGCCCGTATGCACACATACAACAGAATAATCATTGCTTGTACTAATGCTATTTTAGATGTGGGCGGCTATTGGAACTACAGTAGCTAATGGTTGGAGGTCTTATTATGACCGATTAAGACTGTATGCTAAAAAGACCAAAACATGACAATCACAAGGCGGCTGATATTCTATATGTATTGCGCTGTAACTTAACGACCCTATTATTTCTACACAACTCCAGCTCATACCAATGCCAGGGAAACTAGGGAAACAGAGGAAAAGCTATTTGAGTCTGAAAAGCAAAAAAAGGAAAAAGGTCCGACAGGAAAAAGAGAGTGATACTCACTCTTGCACAGCCCTGGCTATGGAGAGAGCTGTGGAACCTGTTTCATTAACACTGTCCAAGGTCACATTTGGCAGGTCGTCATCATCGCTGTCGCTTTTGATTTGTCTCGGCGACAAGCCATTAGGGTCCATTTTCCCTGCCGCAGAAGAGACAACAAAAGGAGAAATTAGTCAAACAGCGTGAGGGCTAAACCTGAACAGGTCAATGAGTCACACATTAAAGTCCCAAGACAAAGGATGAAAGCTTCTCTGCACTCCATTACAGGAAGAATCACAGGTACATTACAAAACCATTGAAGTGGACTGTGTGACTGTGGGCAAAAGTAAATAACACAGTCCTTAAGTGTATCTGATTTTAAGTCTCCTTCATATCCTCCCAAGACCTGCCAATTCTCTTAATTCCAAATACCAAATATTCTACTAAGCTAATATCAGTAGCAGCTTGTAGGGTCTGTTTTTATCAGCAG
Source organism: Conger conger (assembly GCF_963514075.1). Classification (NCBI taxonomy): domain Eukaryota; kingdom Metazoa; phylum Chordata; class Actinopteri; order Anguilliformes; family Congridae; genus Conger; species Conger conger. Next base: position 56,535,561 of record NC_083762.1, read on the forward strand.
TTCTGGCTAGGTATATGTGCTAGGTGTTATTAGTGCTACCCCGTTTTACTGCTATCCTAAGGTATACAGACCCCAAAACTGCAAAGTTACTTGAGAACAAATTTTCTCAGTGTTTATGACAGATTCTCCTGCCACACAGGCACTGCTAGAGACCAAGCTGGCCAAATAACCACATAATATAGAGAACGCATTGGCGGTAGCGCTAGGCTACAGCTGCCGGTGTAACTGCACAGCTTGCTCCCCTTGCACAGGAACCAGATATTGAGTGGAGCAGGCTGTGCCAGGGGAGCAGGCTGTTACACCATCATAAAGGTAAATCTGAAATGGAACCAGGCCTGTCATGGTCACAGACTGTAGAAAAAAATATGGAGCTGTGTCTGTGACGTCACCCATTTACTTTTCATGGGCTTGTGAAAAGTGTTTTTGACACAGTGGAATTGGAGTTTTCGGGCACCACCATGTTGTACACATTTGAGCCAGAGAATGGGAGAAGGGGGAGTTGAGTTCCCCCAAAGTCGTACACTAAGTGCCTCAGATACTTGACTATAACAATAACAAACAAAGTAAAAACACCTATTGCATTAAATATTTTTCTTGTAGGAAAAATTTATTTATTTGTATTTTTACGGTATTTTGACCATTGACTCAAACACTAATACTGGAGCCAACAGCACAGGCGCTAGTGATAAGCATCTCTCAAGACCGGTAAGTGTGCCCCAAAAAACAAAGCCCGATTTTGGCTGCTAGGTCACAGTGCCAATTAGCTGAAAGGAATTAAAATTACAACAAGAATGTCAACTATGCCTTCGAACTGGGCTGTCAGTTTAGCTGTCTAACATTAAAAAAACCATTAGAAGGTTGCCAACCCTGAGCAAAAATACACCAATATTAGCTAGCTAGCCAGCTAGCAAACATTACCTACTAGACTAACTTAATAATGGTTGCAATTTAGCTAACATTAGCGAACTTGCCTATCTTTAAAAACTGCTAATATTCAGATATTCAATATTCAGAAGAAAACTGTGATGAGAAATCCCACATCCCTGCTGTAAGAGACAGCTATGCCAGCTTGACCAGCATGAAAACTGAGCAGGTCATAAGCTGGTCTAGCTGGGTATGAGCTTGTCAACCAGCTACCAAATATTTCAAAAGCTTGACCTGTTTTTTTTTGGGGGGGGGGGGGGGGGGATCTGCAGGAGTGAATTCAAGTTTTACTGCCATCCAAAGTCAAATTCAATACAAATCAATTTTAAATATACACCAAGGTGTTCCAGGGCACAGTACAGTTAAAGAAACAAAATGCAGTTTTATTTCAAAATAATTTGAGCCAGATCTGCTGTGCGTTAGGATGAACCACACAGCAGATATTAATGATCTTTGCACACTAAGCCTGTGAGGGAGGAACACTCTCTCTCAAACACACACACACACACACACATACACACACACACACACACACTCAACCACCAGACTACTCCTCCCCCATGCTGTCAGGACCTGTCAGCCCCCACCCTTGGTTATCAGCCCATGGTGGGGGTGGCATGTCCTGAGGCTGTGCCAAAACACAGAACCATTTCCTGAAGCCAGCCATATGCACAATCACCAGCTTCCTCTGCCTGCTCACCACCCAAAGAAAACACGCCCAAGAATCACATGTGTGTAGGGTAGGGATGGTACCTGCCCATTGATTTAGATACCAGTAGAGGTTAGCATATACCCCTAAATCAGACATCCTCCATTCTACACCATTTGCACTGCCCAGACAGTACTATAAGCCCTGTGTCTCAGACGGTCTGTCAGTAACTGGGCTCATTATGAAATTAGCCTTGAGAGGATACTTCTTCCGTTGCTAATGTCTTTTCAATACATTGTCAGGTTTATCAACAGTCCCCCATATTATTAGGTTTTGTCAGTCATCCCTTCTTCTTGGTAATCCCATTGGCCATCTAGTCAACGGAACCCACCAACTGTATATACTGTATTATAACATTTTAATTCAGCACAGCTTTCTGGTGCATTTGTTGAATCCAACGTGGCACACTTGTATGAGCCCTTCATTCAAAAAAGGAAGAGACACTTATGATAAGAGTACGATAATGTTCTTGCATGAAGCCTTATAACTGTATTTTAAGCTTTTATTCAGATTCAGTTTTTTGCTTGGCTAAAGTAATAATGATGGATTGCACCTTCTCTTATTGTCAGCTCACATTCCACACTGTTGCAAAAGGTGGGGCTCCATATGAGACCTGATTTATTTTCTTGTTCGGAGCTTGCAGCCATGTCACCTGGATTCTTCATGGCAGTGTCACCTGGTTCCTCCTCACCTGTCAGCATGTCTTGCTGACCTAGGCATTGGCATTCATTGGATTTCTCAAGCTACTCTATCGATTTAGAAGCGCTCAGCTTGACAGTTGTCAGTACTATTACTTCGGTGTCACCGTGGACGAGCTGAAGTAGGGGAACCAGCAGCACTCTGTGTTCCCATATTTCACTCATTCTTCCACCCTGATTACAAAATGCCAGTTGTCATAAGAGTCAGCAATATCAAAAGTCAATATGTCATCATATCAACTGCGTAAGTAGCAGGGGTGGAAAGTACTCAGGTAATTTATTATATTTAAGTACTACTTTGTGGGATTTGTATTTTACTCTAGTGTTTTTGTATACTTGTACTTCTGTATATCATAATTTATCGTACTTACATTTTTCATTTACACATTTACAAAGAACTTGTTACAAAAGAACAAATTGCAACTGCAATATTCTAGGGTATTTATTAAGCAAAGTCAGAAAGGCAGTGATCAGAAATTTCCAGACAGGAACAGCAGGGGTAATCACAATCGAGGTTGGGATCACAAGCAAAAATCCGAGCACAGTAAGGCTATCCGGACAGGCAAAGGTACAAAACGTAATCCGAGAAAGTCCAATCAGAGTTCGGTAACAGGTAATCAAACAAACAACAAAAGGGTAATCCAAAAGATGGAGGTCAGGGTACACAAAACAGGTCAGGACATGAAACAGCCAGGCAGGAAATCACTGGAGAGAATGCCATACACACATTACAATCTGGCAGGGAACTATGGCAAACAGACAGCTATAAATAGACAAACAAATTACTAAAATGATGAACAGGTGTGAACACAGGTAACGAGACACAGGTGAAATTAATCGATGAATGAACAGACTACAGAAAGCGAACTGGGACATATAGCACAAAAGACACAATGGGAAAACAGACAGAACCCCCCTTTCAAGGGGTGACACCCAGCGCCCTAATATCTAGTTCAAGGTGTTCTGAGAAAAAGTCTCTAATGAGGGAGGGGTGTAGTATGTGGCGTTCATGGACCCACAAATGCTCCTCAGGCCCATAGCCCTCCCAGTCCACCAGGAACTCATGACCCCTACTTTGGGGTCACACCTTGAGCAGGCAGGGAACAGTGTACACAGGGTTGTGGTTGATGAGCCGGGGGGGGGGATGGGGTTCTGGCAGGAGGGCTCATTCGAGAGGCTACATGGGGCTTGATGCAGCATATGTGAAAGACCGGATGGATATAGCGCAGTTGAGGTGGGAGGCTGAGTTGGACGGCTGAAGGACTGATCACTCTGGTGATGGGGAATGGGCCGATAAACCGTGGAGCCAGGTGCGCGGACCAGGAGGTGTGCAGCGAGGACCTCAACCTCATTTTCTTCCTCCTGGAATAGCGGCAATTGGTACCCCAGGTAACAGGTGAACGGAGACAGACCAGTGGACGAAACTGGCAGGGAGTTATGGGCGTATTCGACCCAGGGAAGTGATTTAGCCCAGGAAGTAGGAGACTTCTCCACCATGCAGTGGAGACTCCTGGTTCATACCCTCCGTATGGTCGTTCATATGAGGGTGGAACCCAGAGGTGAGCCTTGGCACCGATGAGTAAACAGTCCAGAAGTGGCAGGAAAACTGGGGCCCTCTGTCCAAAGTGACCTCCTACGGAAGACCATGAAGACGGAAAACATGTAGAAAAAAGAGTTTTGCAGCTTCCTTGGAAGGCAGCAGCTTCGAGAGTGCCAGAAAATGGATGAACTTGGACAAGCGGACTACATTGGTATGGATGACCATCATACCCTTAGTGGGGGGTAATCCCGTAACAAAGTCCAAGGCAGCATGGGAGCAGGGACGGTATGGAATGGTATCCTGTTTTATAGTACGCCACCAGAACCAACAGGACAGAACGGCTAGTGTGTGACTGACCCCTGGGTGGCAGGCGAGAGGCAAAGCGTGTGCCCCATGCAAGGAACGGGGGTCAAACAGGATCAGGGACAAAAAGTAAACCGGATGGGGTGTCCTCGGGTACTTTGTATTCCTTCCTTGACAGTGCTGATAACATCTAGCATGGTGGCAGGATGGTGGCAGGTGTGTATATCCTTGAGAGTGCTTCTGGCTTGACATTCTTAGATCCGGGATATTAAGTCCACATAAGCCAAATCGGTTGAAGAAGAGGGACCAGCAGGCTTGGCGGTCTCTTTGCTGTGCAAAGGTACTCCAGGTTACGGTGTTCAGTCAGTGAACGGTATGGGAGACCCCTCCAGCCAGTGAAGCCACTCTTCTAGCCAATAGCTCCTGGTAATTCCTCTCTGCGGGAGTAAGAAAACGGGAGAAGAAGGCACACAGGTGCATCTTGTTGTCAGACGCTCGCTGTGAGAGTACCGCACATACACCAGCCTTTCATGTTCAGGCATAGATAGAACAGGGGCCAAGGTAAAATGCTTCTTAAGTTCTGAAAATGCTTTCTCAGCTTCAGGGGACCAGGTGAACTAAACCTTGGTCAAGGTCAGAGTAGTGAGTGGAGCTGCGAGCAAGCTGTAGTTCACCATGAAACGTCTCCACAAATCCAAGAAACTGAATAGTGAATTTATGGAACTTGCATTCCTCAGCTTTTACAAATAACTTATCTCCCAACAGGCTTTGCAGGACCTGACGGACATGCTGGATGTGTTCTTCGAGTGAAGAGGAGAAAATCAGGATATCGTCCAAATAAACAAAAACTAATTTGGATATCGTGGGGCGACATGGCTCAGGCAGTAAGAGCAGTCGTCTGGCAGTCGGAGGGTTGCTGGTTCGATCCCCTGCCCGGGCTGTGTCGAAGTGCCCCTGAGCAAGACACCTAACCCCCAAATGCTCCTAACGAGCTAGTCGGGGCCTTGCATGGCAGCCAATCGCCGTGAGTGTGTGTATGAATGGGTGAATGGAGAAGCATCAATTGTACAGCGCTTTGGATAAAGGCGCTATATAAATGCCTGCCATTTGCCATTCATATCATATCCTGTAGAATGTCATTAATCATGGTCTGGAAGACGGCGGCGCGTTGATCAGCCTGAACGGTTTAGTGAATGACTTTCAGTTCTGGAGAGAGGAAAAGGCTGAAGGGATGAGGGGTATAGGGCAGCGGTTCCTCACGGTGATGTCATTAAAGGTCTCGGTAGTCAATGCAGGGGCGTAGGGACTCTTTCTTTCACACAAAGAAGAATCCGGCAGGGGAAGACAACGGTTAGTTGAGACTGGAAGCCAGGCATTTGGTGATGTATTTCTCCAACGCTTGGGTTTCAGGAGCAGACAGGGAGAATAGTTGACCTCAGGGGCATGGTACCTGGGTGCAGGTTGATGACACAGTCGTAAGAACAGTGAGGCAGTTAGGAGCAGGCCCGGTATTTGTTGAAAACTTGGTGGAGGTTGTGGGAAAGGGATGGCACGCTTGACAAGTCAGCGGGTTCCCCCTCGGCTGGTAGAACAAGAGTAGATGAACCAGAAGCAGTGTGGAGGCAGGAAATATGACAGCCAGGACTTCAGCCTGTTATAGTGCCTATATGCAAGTTTCACCACATGCAGTCCCATGTAATTCCAATGGAGGGAAGAAGGGTGAACCTGATGTAGGATTAGATGTCATGCATTTTATAAATATGGCGGGTGGTCTAAAATTCTACAGGTCCTGGAGCATCTGGTAAGGTAGATGTCATCATGAACACCAATAAGTACCAAGATATTTAAAAAACAAAACAATATATCCCCCACTGAATGAGCTGAATGCAATTCACTTATGATTATCTGCTTATATAAGTACACATATCATATAATGAAATATTAAATGTTTGTAGACAAGTTTATGCAGTTTAAAGCATTTTTAATAATTAAAAGACTGGTTTAAGCAGGTGGTTTTAATGTTGTGCTTGATTGGTGTATATATATCTACACTCACCGAGCACTTTATTAGGTATTCATTAGACTTATTATTTACACTTCTACTGCTGTGTCCTATCCACTCCACATTATGATGCGTTGTGTGTTCAGAGATGCTCTTCTGCATACCACTGTTGCATTACTGTCACCTTCCTGTCAGTCTGTTCATTCTCCACTGACGTCTCTCATTAACAAGACGTTTCTGTCTGCAGAACTGCTGCTCCCTGGATTTTTTGTTTTGTTTTTTTTGCAGCATTCTTGGCAAACTCTGGAAACAAGCGTGAAAATCCCAGGAGATCAAGATTTTCTTACCTTTGCCTTGCTCAAACCAATCAATCAACCAACAATCACTGACAATTATTCCACAGTCAAAGTGACTTTTTCTCCATTCTGATGGTTGATGTGAACATTAACTGAAGCTCCAAACCTGTATCTACATGATTGTATCAATTGCACGGCTGCCACACAATTGGCTGATTAGATAATCACATGAATAAGTAAGTGTAATAAAATAAAAATCTTCTTAATAAAGTGCTTGGTGAGTGTCTATATATTAAAAAGAGGTATACTGTATAAACCTCTTGGATTCTTTTTGCTGTACTTTCATGTCTTTGCTTGTATCCATGGTAACTGCACCAGAGATAGAGCACTGAGGAGCCAAAGCCCCCTGGAACAGGATGATCAGGCTGTTTCGCTGTGTGTGTATGTGTGTGTGCATGCATGTGTGTGTGGACAAAGTCCTTCTAGGGGGGTTACAGGAAGCCCTGGGGGAGGGGGGAGCCATGGCTATCCCACTGAGTGCGAACCCTCACCCCATTCTGATGTAGTCCAGAAACTAACAAAGCCTCAGGAAGCACTCCAATTTTTTTTCCAAACAAAAGTTTAGAGTTAGCAGCAGGTCGCATTTATATTTTTGGTGCTAGTTGCCTATCCAATATTCAGTAGACTTATATAACACTGTACAAGAAACCTGTTTGGCAGACGTATTGTATCTTGTCGCTTTCTTTTGTCTGCTATATGCTAAAAGTAATTGGATTGTGATCTCTTTGGATAGCAGGCCAGTAGCTTTTTATTTTGTATTTAAAACAATGACTGCCTCCTTACATTACATTACATTATTGGCATTTGGCAGACGCTCTTATCCAGAGCGACATACAGTTGATTTGACTAAGCAGGAGACAATCCTCCCCTGCAGCAATGCAGGGTTAAGGGCCTTGCTCAAGGGCCCAGCAGCTGTGTGGATCCTATTGTGGCTACACCGGGATTAGAACCACCGACCTTGCATGTCCCAGTCATTTACCTTAACCACTACGCTACAGGCCGTCCTTAAAAATGATACACTGAACTTAGCTATCTAAGGTTTCCTTAAATCTCTGCGATCTCTTCAACATGGAAAATAACCAGCTTTCAGTCAGCCTGAGCAGGAATAAGAATATCAGGTACTGTCCTGTGCTACCTTTAAGATTGTTCTTGGCAAATCACCTCAAGAGGCACTCTCCCAACAGGAGTTCCTCAGGGACCAGTGCTTGGCCCCCTTCTGCTCTTTGTACTAAATCACTTAGATCTGTTATTTCTGTCTGGGGTTTTTTCTACCACTGCTATGCTTATGACACCCAACTGTTTTTTCTTGTTCCCTTTCTGACACTCAAGGCTCCATATGTGCATTGCTACATACCTGGCTGAAATCTCTGCGGTACCAGGATGTAAAACTATCAACTCAAACCCAACATCTACAAGGAAGACATATTCTATTTGCCCAACAAATCCCCACCTCTATAAGATCTTCTAATGTATCTGGACCATTCGCCAGCATCTCCCTCCAGGCCTACAAACAACCTCTACTGATACTGATAGTCAGTTCTCATAGACTGCCTAGCTTCTGTGAGTCATTCCAGAAGGTTCAGTCAAAACAGGGACAAGAGCACACAACATGTTTTCAGTAATGGCTGGTCCATTTGAGGATGTTGTACCAATGTCTGTTCCTAATTCTTTAATTAGCTAATTTATCTGGTATTTTTTATTTAATATTCAGTAGACCTACATGCAGAAGAACCTAGTGTGATAGCATATAGACAAAAGTGCAAATAGTATGAATAAATGAATAAATCAAATAAATGTTTGGGCTAATTAAGTTACATCTGAATTAGATCAACACTGCCTTACATTCATATACAGTACACATTATTTGCCAGGTTTGTTTCTGATATTGACTTTCAGACTGATGAAGAAACGGCTTCTGCACACTAAACTGCAGTGGCATCTTTAACATTAGACCTACACTATGACACAATCCACATTTATTTATTTTATTTCATGAAAAAATGGTGAAAAACCAAAACCATGAGAGGGGGAGAGACCACAATTCTGGACAAGCTGCAACTTTCCAATAGACGTGTTGGAAAGTTGCAGTGTAATGGTTTAAGACTGGACACGCTTTGACAACAACATCCAACATCATCTGCAGTCGCTTGGAGATCAAATAAAAACCACGCCCTTCAGGAAATCAGTTTCAAAACAGAGGTTTTTGAGTTTTTTGTGCTTGCGAGATCTGTGGGGACTCATGGAGTAATTTGGCACAGTACTGTACAAGCAGTTCTGATTTAAATCATGGTGCAATGCAACTGGACTACACTTCCTGGAACAGAGGAAAGACTGTACAATAATCATATACTTCAGAAGGGTTCCTTTCATCTTACAAACCCTCATTCCAATGACCAGGAGAGCCTCTGGCTGTCCCTCTGCCCACACAAACATGCAACAAACACTAACACACACACACACACAAACCCTATGTAGAAGAATAATTTAAATGACTCATACCTTTTCTATTTATGTACAACCCAAAGTGTAGGTAAGCAGACACAACCCAGTCTGAATCTAACAAATAACTCTGTATTTGAGACAGAACAACTGTATTTAGCTAAGAGTGAATAGCTGGGCCAGTTAAATGAAGCAAAGCTTTGCCTATATCATTAAAGTGAAGGGATTTGGGGAAAAGTGTTTACTAGTTAGCTATTCTGGAGAAAGTACAATTAAATTTGGCAGAGGCGTAGGCTGCTCAGCAAATGGCACACAAAGACACACACCACATGGAAAGGAGGCATTAACCATGGAATAATAATGTGGAACACATAGCTGCTGAAGTGAGGAAATGGTATGTTGCTGTTATGCTATTACAGTGCTACTGCTACAATGGCCGAATAAAGCTGAATGATCTCCTCCACTCTGTAACCATCCCACAGGTGTTTGGACCAGGTCCAGAGGGGTGCAGCTAAAACATAGGCAAAATTGGGACATCCACCAATGGAAATAAATGTCATAATTCACGGAACCAAATAAGGATAATTCAGGGTCACTTAAAGGGACAATAGGTAAGGTTTTTGTGTTAAAACATTGTTACAAGACCATTGTAAATCCCTTCCTATTGTTGAAAAAGGCTCACTGACATGTTGACTCTCCCTCTGCCTGTGTTTATAGTCCTTGCCACAGCCAATGGCATGGCTTATTCAGATTGTTTGCGTGTAGCTGCCCAAATTGCACTCCAGACAAGCTATCATTGAAACTCTGTATACTATTGCTTATTATCCAAGCTAATACTACATATCTAGTTACAAAACAATACCAGTTTGCTATTGGTAGCAACAAGCAAATAAGCCATAGTTAGTTCTACGAATTTACAAATATCCACCTGAGGCAATACGAACATAGTAGCAAGCATTACGGGCATTGTTGCACATGCGTTGTGTCTCAGGTGGATATTTGTAAATTTGGCAAGCTAACTAATAGCTAATTTGCTTGTTGCTACCGATAACAAACTGGTATCGTTTTATAAGTGATATGTATTCTTTGCTTGGATAATAAGCAATAGTATAGAGAGGTTCAGTGTTCGCTTGTCTGGAGTGCAAATTGGACAGCTTCACGTTCCTTTCATCTCTTTACCTGTTGAATCATGCAGGCTTAGCAAAACCTTTATTTGTCTCAAACTGTAATTGTACTTGCATCCTTTGCGGTGCACTATCATATATTTTAGTTATATAGCCAGCTAGTTCCATAGCCAAATACGTTGCTTGCTCATAATATAGTTGGGTAGCTAAAGTGAAAACCTATAAATAGTGTTGTGCAGCACTCTAAAGTCAACATTTCATAAAGTCACCTGTTTGGCGAACATTTTCTAACTAGAACACTACGAAAAGACGGCAGGCTCTGTCGCGTTTGTTACTGTCAACTTTCCAAAACAGAGCATGTTGTGGTTTGAGGATGTTTGTTGCTGCAATTCCTCTCTTGACCGTTAGGAGTCAGAAATTACCTATTGTACCTTTAAAGTGCTACATAATCTGAAAGAGAGAGAAATATCACTAAATATCAAGACAAATTTGCTAGGACTCAAATCATAGGAATAGACTATGTTCATTCATTCATTATCCTAACCCGCTTATCCTGAACAAGGTCGCAGGGGGGCTGGAGCCTATCCCAGCATACATTGGGCAAAAGGCAGGAATACACCCTGGACAGGTCCATCGCAGGGCACACACACCATTCACTCACACACTCATACCTACGGGCAATTTAGACTCTCCAATCAGCCTAAACTGCATGTCTTTGAACTGTGGGAGGAAACCGGAGTGCCCGGAGGAAACCCACGCAAACACGGGGAGAACATGCAAACTCCGCACAGAGAGAATAGACTATGTGATTTTTAGTCTATTCTATGTATTTAGTCTATACTATGTAAATTGAATTTATTGATTATTTATTTATGAATTATTCTTTTATGTACACCCCAGTACTTGATTATCATTTAGCGTCATGTCAGATAAACATAGTTGGCTACACAAGACCATACTGTACAAGGTAGAGAAACAACTTTACTAAAACTTTGCATTTTGGCTTGCAGGTGGCCATTAAAGGTTTGGAACTTTTGGCATGCCTGGGATAATCTAACGCATTCTTACCTTTGCCTTGATTCCGTATCTCCTCGAGCAGAGGTAGAATGATGGGGGAGTTGGTGTGCGCTGGGGGGCGGATGGACCCATACATCAGAGGCACAGGCTGCACCACCACAGGGATGCGTCGGACCTGTCCAGGCAACTTGCCGGTCTGGAGGTTCACAGGGCCGGAGGGTGACGGGGAGGGGTGGACGATGTGCAAAAACTGCTGGTTCCTGGCTCTGGAGGGCGAGACCACCAGCGGCCCCGGTGCAGAGGAGATGGAGGTGATGACTGTAGGTGAGGAGGAGGACGAAGAGGAGGTCAGGGAAGTCACTGGCGAAGAGCGGGGCGAGAAGATTCTGGAAGGGGGCGAGGTGCGGGCTTTGTTAATGGACAGGTCGACGGGCTCGGTCTGTGCATGGAACTGTTCGGGCGAGAGGAGGTCCTCAGGGGGCTCCGGCTTGACTTTGCTCAATAGGAGCGGGACCGCTTCCATATCCGGGTAACTGTGCACTTTGGGGGACTGTGGAGATGAAAGCGAAAAGCAGCTTGCCTTTAAAAGTCCACACTGTACAGCGTGCCATATGCAGAACAGGAAACAATGCAACACAGGCAATCTTACCAAACAAGATTCAATGCCTTTTCCCTTTTTTGAGGACACATTCATAAACACACAAGCACACTGTTCATAGAGTTGACAAAATTAAATTAAATTACCATGATTTGATAAAAAAGTACAAAAAGTGCTGCTAGTATATGTATAAGTATGAAAGTATAAGTAAAGATTATCAGAAGAATATAAGAGTTTACAAATTACCCGATTACACAGCATGTTCATTTAAGTCTAACAGTTTTAAATAAACTCTCAAAGTATTAAAACAACAGCTAAATGTACCCTGTAAGTGTTGGTTTTACATTTCCCAGTGTATATCTTTCAAGTGAGATCTGTGTGACAAAAAAGTCACAGAAAAATTCTGCCAGGAAACACAATGTAAAAATTGTCCTTCCCCCCTGTGTAGTAGGCTGAAGCGATCAGTTCAGCTTGTCTGTGACTCCTACTGAGCCATTTTAGGAATATCAGGATTGAATGGCACCGAAGATGTTAATGAAAATAAAGGATGCAAAGGCAAGAGAGGAGTTTCAGGCAGACACCAGTCATCGCTCCCTTCTGCTTTTCATCACCCCTCCAGGAACCCATCCCTCCTGGCTCCACAAATATCTCTAGTCAATCTTTCTCCCAAGTCTGGAAAAACATCATGTGGGTCCAATTTCCCGACCTCTTGCCTCCTAAAAAGATATTCCCATCAGATAATGTAGCTTTTCAGCTGTTGCTGTAACAAATAGTGATCCACACCTTTGTCTCTCTCTGTGGTAATGTGTATCCAAACGAAACATGTCATTGTTGACATTGCATTTACACAACAGTGTTCATGTAAACTCGCTCGCCTCAATTTTGGTCCAGCTAACAACAAGTAAACAAATTCAGGCTTGGGAGCAATGTTTCTATAAACAAAAAGACAAACTTATAAAGACATGAGTGGGTATGCAGCTTGTGTGCATCATTCAATATTAGTAACATGAAAACAACAATATATGCATTGCAGCAGCCTTACGAGGAGATACTTAGTCAATGAAAGTTATTTTGAAAGAACATTAATGTTGGGAGACTGCCTTGTTAAGTTGAAGAAAAAGTTCTCAAGTTACAAAAAAACAGATGTGAAAAATGTCCTTGTGGTGCATTTTGACATTACTTTGTTTAAAGACCAACATTTCTTTCTGTGCGTGTAATGCTGGCTGAAGTACTGCTTTTTTTTCTGTGGGCTATTTTTAAACCAGACTGCTACAGTCACTTCTAACCAACAGTAAAAGGAACTTTCATAATCTCATGAATCAGCAACTTGACTACCAAGTTCACAAGGCTGCGTTTCATTTTCCGTGAAAGATGGCTAGATCCTCTGACTCAAAGTTTAAGGTTAGGTCAATGTTCATTATGCAGGTCTCTGCCCAATGACTCACACACCGTCACGCATTGTCTCACTGACAAAAACAAATCCATAAACAAAATAAAATAAACACCATAAAGGATATTAATATGTGAGAGGTGAGGAAATGTTGAAGTAACATTGGAGAGGATTTGCTCTTAATATAGTATACACAGATAATTAATATACATACAGTACAGTATTATGGCAGAGTGCAATGTAGTATAGAACAGTATGTATTAATACTACAAATATCAGATCAGATTCATTTTAGTAGAATTGGTTTTAGCAGTTTGTTTGTTTTGATTTCATGATTCTTATGGTTGTCATGATTTTCTTGAATTTCCTGGTAAGTAGTGAATACATTTTTAAAAAGTTAAATGAAATACAATTTTATTTGTATCATCCTTTTTGCAAGGGGTATTGCCACAAAACAGCTTCACAGAGATTCAGGCCTGAAAGTTCTGCATCTTCCATGAAAACATGAACAACAGATGAAGCCAATAGATCCATGGCTACAAATCTACTTGCGTCACAGCCTGAGGGAATTCAGACAGGCCTCTCATAGTAGTGAAGTTATGTCATCAGTGACAATGGGCTTAAAATTAGAAGTGAAAAGATTAGGGGGGGCTTTATAGCACATTTCCTCACACAATGCGTATTGCACTGTATGAGGCAGCAGTGTAGTATAACGGTTAGGAAACTGGGCTTGCAGAGGTCAGGGGCACCAGAAAGTAGGGGCCAACTGTCGCCCAATTTTTGAGCCTATTCACTTCTGTCAGCAAGTCTCTCAGTTTAATAATGAAAATTCCATGTTAAAATAAAATTTCTGAACAAATTACGTTGCCTGACCAGTATTGACTGCATTCCCGACTGCTTGTGAATTTCTCCTAATATATATTGTGGGGAATGTACGGTATCCACACACTGTCAAAAGAGGAAAAGGGGAAAAAATATTCAGATTAATGTACTCTGTATACCCTAAGGCACAATGACCTACAGTCCTTCTAGTGTTATAGCCAGTCTCTTGACCAGACAGCCCACTGAAGTTTGAATCTGTGGTTTCTGTCACTGAGGGTTTACTGTATATACTGTATATGCCATAATAAAATCTGAATGCCCTTTTTTGTATTAGATGATTTAATCTGCTACGGTATGTCTTGTGTTTATTGTGACTTTAATTGACTTTTATGTTCTTTGGAACAAATTATGTCATTTTGATTAATGTCTTCTCAACAAGATAATTAACTGGAAACATTGACTGGATTTTTGCCTGGATGCGATATTAGGATAGTCACAGTTACACACACTCACACTATCTTCTGTGGTTTCTGAAAATGTCACTCAGATATGATCCAGAATGTTCCGTTGAACACAGTCAAATAGCTTTCAATTATTTATTTATTTTATTTTAAACCAAAGGCCTTGCTGGGCTAGGTTTGATGCTGGGCCATAGTTTGGACATCTATGGCTCTAGACATAGCTCACAAAAGCTTTTGATTTGCCTTCGAAAGATGCTAATTTAAAAATAAATCCTATTAAAAGAGGAATGAGGAAAAAAATGACTCAAGAGCTAAGTGATATTAGCTGATTCAAAATGAAATAAATGTTGCTCTCAAAGCACCTTTTAAATACACATGCAGTACAGTGTGATTGGAACATATGTACAATAAACATAAAGGCCATGCTATGATGGGTCTTATACGACTGGTATGGAATCATTTTTTTATATTTCTTGTACATTTAATGCCTTTATATAACTGTACACCTTGGTTCTTTTTGAAATATAATATTCTATCAGTATGATTAATTGGTAAAGCTCTTCTGAAATGATAAAAATCATTACCTTGACAATGAACAGCACACAAGCTGATATTGAGGAAAATGTATATTTCAAAATTCAGCATATGTGACCACGAATATTAAAAATGCTGCTTCACTGTTACTGTATGCAATGAAATACATTGCACCATTTTGCTAGGCAAAATGAGGCACTAATTATTTCTAGAGGGATTTTAAAAAGACACAGACAACTCTGACTTAAAACAATGCTCTGCATTTGTATCTAGCAAGCATGTAAAATATTGTAATGACTGCATCACTGTTACTGTATGCAATGAAATACATTGCACCATTAAGTAAGATAAATACACAGATTTTAGAGCTCTCTAATGAAGAACCAGTGGCCAAAATTTACAAAATACATAAAGCACTAAATAATTTTTAAAAAGTTTACTTCTTCGTATAAAATATGATTAACATAAAAACTGTTAAGCCACACTAACTTTCTAAAAGATGTTTTTAACCATAGTGATGAACAGGCTCCGACAAAACACAAATGCTGCCATTTTAGATAAAAATAAAATATGCCCATATACGGCCGCCACTGTATCGATACCGACATCACTGTATCGATGCGTGGATCATCGAGAAGCGAATTCCAATATATGGCTGTGTCGATATTTTGAGCACAGCCCTACTTAAAATGGTATTGATTTGCATAATCCATAGCTGTAATCAAGTGAGGAGAGAAGAGACATACATTCCATACAGTAAGTTGTTTTCTTCAACTACTGTATAGTTACTGTATGTCCTAACGAATAGAGTTAATGATCTATTAGGAAAGCATAACTAAAAGGGGTCCCTATCAGCATCCCCTTGGATACAGTAAGCATAACCCATTGACGAATGGAAGGTATTTGGAGAAAGTTGGGGCTCTGTTTTGGAAATTAATTTGAAAATTAATAATATGTGGCTTGAATTGAATTGAGAGCATTAGTGTGACATTATTTCAGCTTTCTAGAAACTTCCTTATTGTCTTGGACACAAACAGTAAATAAAGCTCACTTTGTCTTTTGATCATTATTATCTTTTGACCATAATTATTTTCTTTTGACCATTCAAAGCCTCCCAAAATAGTTTTACTCAGTTTTACTCTGCCAAGTTTGCCAAATTGTGAAATTGCCAAATTGTGAAACAGGTAAGACCAAAACCCTCTCACCGTCTCCTCCAGCTAGCCTAACTCTCATTCCTGCTGACATTCCAGTGTCAGAGCTAACTGGTTAGCCCTAGCTAATCTTACAAATGGTTTGGAGTCAAACATTTAACAAGATAGAGCGTTTCCAGCAAGGGCCTGGCAGAGAGCCATGCAAACAAGGACCGTGTTTTTCTGCTGTCTTTGCTAGCCTGTTGTTTTTAAAATGTTCTGAGATAACCCTGATGGCACTTTAAAGGCAGAGCCCTGTGGGTCGCCCACATCCTGTAGCAAGGCAACGGCACAGCAAACACGGGGAGAAGCTTTGCTCCAAAGTGTTTAGGGAGGAGAACTTGCTACTGTAAGTCACTAAACGCTCAGAGCACAGTATACAGGAAACATATTCAACGCTAACTGAGTATAGATGAGTCGAGTTGTGATTAAATGCACACTGTGTAAAAATGATCTGTGTGAACATTTTATAAATGCTTTGAACATTTGCTGAATATTTGAAATATTTTAACAGGTGAAACATCATTTGGTCGGCAAAATAGGTTTCGGCCTTTAAACTATTGGACCATTATTAAGTTAAATAAATTAGCATTAAATCTGGTGTTCCTGTATTTACCTAATTCTATAGACTAGTGGTCTCCAACTGCAGACTACTGCTAACACTCCAATAGCTCTCAAGGACCAGTGATATACTATGGGACCAGACTGCTATAGACTGTCTATGCAACCATTTTATAGTTTATTAATAACACATGTTAATATATAAACATGAACAACATGATCAATGCTGTACTGTACAGTGCATAATTGCTTTGAAGGCCATAATGTGAATGCAAACCTACTTGCTCCAGCAGTACGGTGTGTACATGTTCAGAGCTTATGACACAGGCTGTCTGTCGTGTGATGATGTGCGAATGAACTCCTGGGGGCTCCTGGCGGAAACACATTCGGGTCAGCCAGGAATCCCCACGAGCTCATTCACCTATCAAGACTGTAATGCAGTGTGTGTGTGTGTGTGTGTGTGTGTGTGGGGCGGGGGGGGCATTCAAATGAACACTAATGTGATTAGAAGTACTTAACTGTACTTTTCATTGCCTTCAGTGCATATGGCAGCTGCTTTCTAATGGTGGCTCTGCCCCTTGAGCTTCCCTTAAATTGGCAGTACTGAAAGGTGGTGTTCCAAGATTGCAGCTTAAAGACCCAGACCCTGTATTCAGTCATAGAAAAGTAATGAGTCTATTCAACATCAAGTTGCATAACATGACCTCCGGCTGTTTGTAATATTGCATGAATATCTCTAAATGCAGGATGCATATTCAAACCCATAAATGACAATAAAAACTGCACACTGCACACTAATCATGAGATTGCAGGATTGGAGATCTATAAATGTCATTTTTTGTACATTTGTAATCGGTACGAATGAGACTTTTCTTGCAGGGCTATGGAAATGCAGAAGGGATATTAATGTACTGTAAATGCAAAAGTCAACCTAAAAACAAGCGTCAGAATCAGAACACTGAACAGCATGTATCCTCAAAACATGTATTGCTCGATATCACATTATCTTCACACATTAAAATAGACAAAGGGAACAGAATTCTGCCATGGTAACATTAAGGGAAAGCCTTAACTGTTGCCTAGCAACAGTGCAAGCCTATCTATAATACTTAATTTAAAACATATACAGTATCTACATAAATAAACCAATCCTAACATTTACAGTGAAGCAGGGAATTTGCTGAACAATGCCAAATGTAAACCAGAAAGAATCCCTCCCTATTTGAAACTGACATTCTGTGAATGCAACACCAAGATCCCATTACAATGACGTCAAAGGACTCTTTCCACAGACATACAAGGGAGGGTAGCGAGTTGAGTGACACCATAAAAAAAATTTCAAAAACCTTTCCTCACTTTTTAAACATCAATGAGGAGGAAAAAATTTAACTTGAGATTTTTTTGATAATTGCTATCCTATTGTACCAATGTTGATTTATGCTGTCTTGTGAAAAGAGTGTAATGTGCATCCACCTCAAGATGACAGATTTTTCACTTGCTGATGGAAAATCTTTAGACTTTTTTATTTGTATTTTCTTTTTCATTTTTAAACCACACTTTAAAAAACAAACAAACAAAAAAACAAAACAGGTAGCAGCAGGTGGTGGAGATCATGTGGCAGGAAGTGAGTTTTGGGCAACATAAACATGGAAAGGATGACTGCCAGTTCCAAGGAGCCCTAGTCTGTGTGCCTATCAGTCTTTGTTCTTTAGAATGCGCATAGTGGGTGGGGGGGAGCAAGATTTTCCTGGACCAGCTGTGTTTCTCCACTGTGTTCAGCTCTGTAATAACTGGTATTAGCCTTCTCGGACAGGGTCTGGGAATAATTAGAAGGTTTCATGGAGAGGAGAGAAGGGGGAATTGCCTGGAAAACAAGCATTTGCTTACCCCTCGCTCAGATTCCAGAGGTTCTGCTTTGACTCTGACTGCCGGCATCCCGTCAAGCATTAACATCCTGTTATTAATGGAGTCTGTGAGCAAGAAAGAGAGAAGTGTAAGAAACCAGAACATACAGTAAGAGTCGCTACAGTGTCAACGCTTCCTGCCTCGGGTTCTTACTTGGGTTTCTGTTAAACGCAAGAAATCACACCACTAGTTCACTATTATTAGTCCTGCTATGACGGTATACATGCTACACTGTACAGTATTCAAGATGCAAAACAGAGGCCGGAATCTATACTCCGTGCGCACTCTATTAGGTATTTAATCAACTTATTTTTTAGACTTATTGGTTTTCTGCTGCTGTAGCCAATCCACTTAGAGGCTTTCTTGCGTTGTGTGTTCAGCGATGCTCTTCTGCATACCGCTGTTATAATGCATGGTTATTTGCATTACTGTCACCTTCCTGTCAGCTTCGAACAGTCTGGACTGCCCACTGTTGCTTGCGAATGGCCAGCAACTAATGAGATTGCATTTGGGGTTTATAATGTCCTGCAACATCGCATAATTAACCTTTTCCAATTTGAGACAGAACAAATTTATGTCAGAGCATGTACATACAGTGTCCTCAAAAGATACACTAAAATGACAAAACACCCTCATGACACCCTGACAACTGTAAAATTACATTTATAGTTTACCACTGAATATCACAAATTCTAAGTCAAGGGCCAACCAAGCACTACTTTATATTTCTGCACAAACTTTATATCAACTTGTGTACAACATTTGGTAAAGATTTCGACAGGCATTTAAATTCCACAGTTCCAGAGTTTTCCAAAAACTGCACCCAGATGTCCTCAAGTGTCCCCAAATCTCTCCAAATAGAAAACTTTCAAAATTAGGTTAACCAGAACCCTGTTAGCCAGTACAATTAACATTACAGGTTTATCTATAGCAAGTTTCATGTTTACGTCTGCAATGCAGTGATATTCATAAACTGTCCGTCACCTTAATATGACACATTGTATCTTGTTGGAAAGGGGTAGGAAACCCTGTACACAAAGCCTGCCATGTTTTATCTGCCATTAGTTTGGTACTGATATAGCGTAGCAATTCATTTCTGCAACATCAAGAAGCAGTTAATTCGCTTAGGTTCAGTTGCAGAAAAAATATAGTTCTCGAAAATAGCTAAATGGATTATGAAATAAACAGAAAATAGTCATAAACTTTAAAATTAAATGAACTGTAAAGCTGATTTTGTAGCCTATTTAACAATTAACTTGCAGTGCTTACTTACTGTGTGGTAGCCTAATATTTGAATGTAATTAAAGCATACTGAAATGACCATTCATCTGTTTTAACTGTCCATGTTTATTCACCTTTTGCTCACTGCATAGTGCAGTTGCAGACCAGTTTCCCCACAATATGAACAGGTAATTATACCAGCTAACTTGATGAACAGATAATTATGCCAGCTCCCCGATCACCTTCATGTGTGATCAAATATCTAATTGGCAATGATGGAGCCAAACCATAAACCACTTTTTCATTTCATGTTCATCATCCATCTGTGCTCCCTGGGTAGGCTACTTTCTAGTAGCCCTATTTTACTAAGTGAGCAAAGAGTGATAGCGTGTTATAAGGGTTCCATCACTGTGTCAAACTAGCAAGGTTGGGGCTCACAATAATCACTGCTAGTCTGATTGGTGCCTCACCAGATTTTATATGCCAAAAACGCCACTGACTACAACAAAAGGGCTTTTCAATTCTTTGCAATTGATACAATACTGCAGTTAGAGAGTAGCAATAGTTATGGAATACATGCACATGTGGGTATACACACATTTTTGATTGAATAATAAAAAATAAAAATATTTTTTATTTTAAATTGATTTTATAAAAATATTTAATAGATATATTTTATGTGTGGGCAGGGGAGGGGGGTCCCGTTCCACATTTCATTACGTTCATTTTGTAAGTGTAGCTAAATAAACTTGCAAATGGTCTTACTACATACATATAATTAAATCGTTCTGCTTTAACAAAGCTTATCATGGTTTACATGTCCTTCGAGGAAGTTCTTTAAATTTATAGTTGACCTCGCAGAGGTTTTATCCGATTTGGTTCCAGTTTGTTTAGTTCATCTGCATGCAGCGCTATGAGGATGGGCTGGAAGCAGGAGCTGGGGAGGGTGAGGGGCGGGGGCGGGGGCGTTGCGCTCAGCACAGTTCCTGCCCATATCCAGGGAAGAGGCAGCTCATACCATTGCTCTCCCTGGATACATCAGGAGAGAACTGTTTTCACAGTGGAGACAGTGCCCGAGAAATACACCCTCAGGGGTGCTTTGTACATGGACAAAGAGGAAACTGAGAGAGGGAGAAAGAGGGAGAGAGAGAAAGAGAGAGAGGGGGGGGGTAGAGACAAGGCTCAGAGGAGACAGGTTTAATGAACTGTTAGAATCTGATTACAAGCTAATATAGTTCTTGGAGCAATGCAACCATATTAGACAGATGAAATGCCTCAACAATCCGAGCCAACAAGCCACTTCTTCATCTCTTCAGTTTTATGCGTGCGCTATTTAAAGACCCCGGTTATTTCAGCTGCCATACAAAAAGGAAACTGACATTTCCGACGAGACATATTCAACTTTTTCTTCAACACAACAAACAAATACCAAACCATCCTTCGGTATGAAAGATAAATACTTCATTTGTCTTTCTTTTGAGTTGAAGAAATAGTTGAATTGAAGAAATATTTTTTGTTGCAGGATAGTATTTATTGCTTATGATTAGAACGTCACTATATTGATATGTCAGTATCGCTGAGGGTCAGAGGAGAGAGGCCCCCCATATGCTTCTCTGCTGTAGCAGTACTGTACCTTTTAGAGAGAGAACACGCAAGGGAGCCAAATGCAACAAGACAAGCCTCCCTCAACCGCCGATGTCCTGAAGTAACCCGCGCTGTTGTCGTAAAAGCGGCCCTACATGAAAGAATGCAAGCAAAGCGAATGCCCCCTAATCGTTTCTGTTCGACTTCTAACTTGCCATTGTGGACAGTGCTCAGATTTCAGTTCAGCATTTTATCAGAGATGTTCAAGTGAAAGTGCAGATATCACATGTTAGTGGGAAAAGCCCACCATGTACATTTGCAAGAGCAGGTGGTGAACTATAGACTGAACAGGAACATTTGGGGTTTTTCGGCTTTTTCCTGATACACTATGTCCACACTCTTCCTGCTAAACCATTCAGCATTTTTTCTTTGCACTGGAATTGGTATGGTTATTCTGTGATTCATGGTGGTTTTAGCAATCATTTGGCACTGATCCACAAACAACACCACATCTTCCCCTTAGGCCTGTAGCATTGGCTCTCTGTTCTCCTCTTAGCAGTATTATACTACATTAATTTAACAGGTGCCCTTACCCAAAGCAACTTAAGCACTTCTACATGAGTTAGCTAAGAAACAGTAACCCCAGACTAACATCTGTCTTGGACCAGTGATAGTGTATGGATAACCTCACTAAAGTACGAATGTAGGCTAACGATGCTAAGCAAGACACTACTGGAAATAAGCAATAACATGAGAATACTGGGACTACTATAGTTTTGCAGGTCAAATCCTGTGGAATGCAGAGTACTGGGGAATAAACACAATGTGGCAGATACAAGTCAGCTTTACATTATTTTCTGTTAGAGAAAGTAATATATATGACAGCACGGTTCCACAGAAACAGATGCCCCTTAACTGGATTGAACCCTTCTCTACACTAACATGAGGACTTTGGTTTTAATTGCAATATAACATCTGCACATACTTCACCCTAACTGAGTCAGATAAATGACTCACAATTCTTGAGCTTCATGTAAATGCGACTGACTTTTATATGTCATCACCTCCATTAAAATACCATAATGATACTCTAAGTTTATACAGCTAATGTAGGAAAATGCCAGATTTCAACTAGCTGGCACCTCTGGTGTATAAGCCATTACCTGGCAAATACAAACAGCATTCTGTGGGGTCTAATTTCAGTTATGAAGATAATGTCATGGGTACGTAGAATAACATTCTCGTTGCAAAGTATGATATTATTGCACATATTCAACCAGCCTGCAAAAACTCTGTGCCCAGGAAATCCTGGGTTAACAGCCTTGGAATTTCAGTGTGACCGACGTGTCCTTTGGCTTCAGGTCTGTGCAGATCGAGATGGCGTTACCATGGAAACGAAAGGTGGAGCCTCAAACTGACGCAGGTCTGGGCAGAACACAAAGAGACCAGTTTTTTCCAAGGAAGACCAGGCAGACATCCCATAAGACCGTCTAATAGAGGAGACCAGGGTTGGAACCCCGACATTGGTAAGCACTGTCTCATGCTGCTCCAAAATGGTTACATGTCAATAAACTGAAAGCCAACCATTTTCACAGAAGAAGTGACATGCACTGTAGTGCTACTGTAAAGAGCAAGCTTTTAAAAATAGTATTTTATTTTCATAAATGAAAATTTTTGTCCCTCAAATTATTTACAATGATCTGTGATACGTACATGCCAAAACCACATTTTAGATGAACAAAAAGAAAAACAGAAAACACAAAAACAAATAAATTATTTAAAAGTTGAAATTCTAAACTTGGTCATGTATGTTGTGATAGCTGTAATGGCTACACCGTGGGCATACTCCAGGAAAGGATATTTCAACAACAGTTTTGAAAACTATTAAATGTAAACAAGTCATGCCAATTCATGGTAGTCACTCCAATCTCTTCCTCTGCCTGCAATGATGCGCTTTCTCTCTTCCACCGTCTCTCTCTCTCTCTCTCTCTCTCTCTCTCTCCCCTCTCCCCCCCCCTCTTACTGTACTACTGTACTTGCACTGCACTGTACCTCCATGGATAATTCTTTTCACTAATTCTCACAATTCTCACTGATTTCCATGCTGTCTGCCCATTGATTATTTTAAGTTGCAATCTTATCTTCTCAGTTCTGATTCATACATGCAAGAAAACAACATCCAGCATAGTTATGCCATAATAGCCAGCTTCATTTCACTGTGGGAGGAAGCCACTGTTCAAGAGAAACTGGAACAAATTAATCTTGAAGTACATCTCTACTGATATGATGATGAAAAAGTTCTGATGAAGATCGTTGAGGTTGAAACGTTATTATTTGTTTTAGGAGCGTTAAGTGAGTGTGTGTTTTTTTCCCGACTTTCATAATGGAGCAGTAATCAGAATTGTTGATTTCAGTGAGATGAACGAAACTGAAAGGCTAAATGTGTCATGTTCCTGTGTATGCCACCTGGCTTTTGCATGTGGGCTCGGCAAGAGAAGATTCCCGCCTATTCCGGATGAGGAGCACCTGTGCAGACCTGACACCAAATGCATTAAAGCCCAGAGAATCTGCAGATCGAGGCGCTCTCTCTCCTGCAATAATATCACGTTGCACTGCAGCGTATAGGTTTTTCTGTGTGACAAGCGTTTGAACCGCCTATGTATATGTTAGTGGGAGTTCTGCTTTTCTATGTGCAGGTGGCAGGGCTGTTTGTTTTTCTTTTGTTTTAGATTAGCGTAGAGTAGGGAAGGTACCACTAGAAGACTCGGTGAGTGAGGGATATCATTTTGTGACTTTTCAGAGCAGGTGTACCTTAGAGCTGGTTGTTTTTTTTCCTGCCCCTACCATCCTGACACCTAGGCTTACATGTTCGGTCTGCTTTGTTAATTTGTGTTAATTTGTTTTTTTGTACGTAGATATTGACTCCTTTTTGGTTGTCACATGGTGTGTTATTGGCCGGTGTTATCCCGTTTATTATAACGCAGGGAGAATTTTTTGGTCCGTAACAAAATGTAAATGTAGATAGTGTACTTAAAACCCGCTGCCTAACTGGAAAATAAATAGATAAATAGCTTAGGTGCATGTGATCGCAGCTAATTTGTAACATCTCAGAATGCAACCATAAATCAAAACCATAAACCGTGAATAAAAGGAAGCATAAATAAATACATAAACAAATAAAATAAAAATTCAATCCAATCCAAGTCCAATTACTTTTGGTCCCATAAAATGGGGGGACTATGCATAAAATCCACCCGATATGGAGGTAAATACCCTCAAATTAAAGGTGACAGCAATTCGTTGTTAACTCTAGCCCCTCTTTAACCTCATATTCATTGTTTCATTTGAGATCCAATGTGCTGGTTAATTGTTAAACTGTTCTACATTACTTTATTGGTCAAAGGTTTGGCTCACTGTAATTTTAGTCCCTGAATTATAGACCCTGCTGGAAACAACAGTTGAAGCTATGTTTCGAAACAGCTGGTAGCTTGTTGACCAGCTCATATCCAGTTAGGCCAGCTTATGACCAAACTGGTCAAGCTGGCATAGCTGGATAGCAGGTTAGCAAACCATTAGTTTATTACCAAAGCATGCTACATTAATTGTTAATTAATTAGGCTCATCAGGTTATGAGCATCACAAGTGAGGAAAGATAGAAAATTGACAATTTGAAATATACAGAACATTTGTTTTGCCACTTTTATCGCCCATGCTTCAGACTTGATGAATGCCTACATAAAACTATATAGCCACACAACTGTAAATTGCTTGATAGGGCTTGAAAAGGTGTGATGGCAAATTACTTTCTTGAGGTTGGCCAATGACCTCTGCAGCTTGAAGTCCATCAGCAGGACTGACAGCTGAGTAGGAGAGATCGAGGAAATAAAGGTGAGGTTGATGTGTGTGTGCGTGTGTCCACATGTGTGTGTTTGTGTGTGCAGTTGGCCTCCCCGGTAGTATCTGGAAACATTCCTGAAGGCTCTCATGCTGACTGAAGCAATCCCTGCTGCAGCACGTTAACACCATGGCAAGCTGGACACATGATGAGCAGATCGATATGAGGTGACAGGCCTCTGAACAAAATCTGACCTTCTGTGACCTATCTGTGACCTCAGCACATGCTCATTTTAAGAGCATGGAGTGCTTTTTCATTTCATAGCAAAAACTCAGCATTCCCCATCCAGTGTTTGGTAAAACTCCAACAGCATGAAGCATAATGATTTCTATTGGATTTTAACTGCACCAAAAAGCTGCTTGAAGGAGGGTAAAGTCATAAAGCTAATGTGAAAAGAAACAGCAAAATGTAAGAGATATTCAATTCAAAGTCAACGGCAGCCCACTTCATGGTTGTTAACTCTAGCCCTAATGTTATTTTGCGTTGTTTTAATTAGGCTGTTTTGACTCAAAACTTGAGAAGCTTGAATAGAAATTTGTTATGGTGTTTTATAAAATGCATTATCCTGCATTGCAGGTTAAGAAAGGGATAATATCCTATGACAGGGTGGTGCTTACCACCCTGAAGGGCAATTCTTTGACTATGACTCGGTCAAAGGATATTATGCTTATACCACAGCTAACTGGCGAAAGTAATGTAGCTATGGACAATTTCTAAACAAATGTATTAATTGAAACATAATGGAATTGGATGAAAAGATTGTCCCTGTTGCTGAGAAAAAATTGCTTCGCGAAGGCTAAAATTGTCTACAAGCTAGCTGCATCTTTGCTGAAGAAGCTCACCAGAAGCTCACCATTGCCGAAAGGAAATAGGGTACTATCTTATGTCAGCTTGCAGAATTATGGCAAGAAATGTATAAAAAAGTGATGCTGTATCACAGTAGTCTACTGTAACTGTAAAAATTAGCTGGCATGTCTTGTTCTGGCAGCCAGTCCTGCAAGCCAGTTATTTTTTTTGTGTCTTTTCTATTTGGTCGACCTGTTCCTTGTTGAGGTCTCTTTCCCCCTTGTTTTCTTTTTGTTTTCAGACTGTCTTGCCATTCTGCTCCGGCCCATGCATCACAAATGCCGTAATTTCTGAAAATATTTAATTATTATTGACTTCACGCTATATGTAGTTTACAGATAATATTAGTATACTGAATATATTTTAGCCTTTCGTGGCGTTCCGTGTCTAAGTATAGGCTATTCTGTCCTCAGCGCTTGTGCCACAGCCAGTAGCCGACAAGTTTGATCATTCTCTCCTCGTCACGCACTCGTGTTGTAAATTATTGTATTATTACTGCCTAAGTTAAAACACTCAGTTACATTATATTTAAACATCTCCCATGGTTATCTTTCCAACATTGCAAAGCGTTATTAAATAGCCTCCAATAACATATTTTTGTCACCAAGTGGGCTATGATAACCGGGCTACTTCCACATTGCATAGTGTATGTTGTTGCTTAGTCGGATATTTTAGCTGTGAAAAAAATTCTACACACCTGTTCGATCTGTTCTCCTTAGCAAGGTTATCTAAGGAATCATTCACAACAACGTAGTCAATATGTGGTTATAACACAAGATAAAGCGATGAAGAATCACCTGATGCGAAACGGTTGCCTCTGCGGAGTGCGTGACAACTGTATAATGACCACCTCGGAGTGGATTATTCCGCTTATACCATGGTCTTTTACCAAAGATGTAAATATAAGCGGGGTTCTTAATATTTTTGGTCAATTCACCCTCAGAATAAAACTAACTACTTCAGGCCATTAAGGTGGCTACTGTTTCAGCATGTTGCTGTGCTTACATTCTGTTAAAAATAGAGAGGCTAGCCAGATGGCTAAGCCCGGTTTTGATTATTTTTTCATCTTGGTTAAATGCAAGGTTTTAAGCATAGCATACATTGGTTGCTTATTTGCAAGTTCTTATTCGTAATTCCCTTTTGCCTTTTCGCAATTTCACTGCCACATTTTGAAACACAAATTGTGTCGGACCTCTAGTGATGGGAACGTTCGTTCATTTAGGTGAGCCGGATCTTTTGGCTCTGTTCATTTAAAAGATTTGTTCGTTTGGCTCACGCGTTCGTTCACTTCAGGAAAGTACATGCATGAGTCTCACATGTTACTCAGTTCGTTCACAGCATTGAACTGTATTGGTTCAGAGCGTTAACAAGCCGCCTGCATGTGGCTCCCTTGGAATATCACCCAGTCTAGTTGTGGAATTGATTTGATTTCACATTCCACCTTTTAATATTAATTTAGTTAATGTGTGAACTGCAAGTGTAATTATTTAAATACTGGACAGCAATTGGTTGTTAACTGTCACCCCACTTTAACCTCATTATTACGTTTCAAATCCAATGTGCTGATTAATTGTACTACTGTTCTAAATTAATGTTATAGCATAGCCTATTAATCCAAGGAAAATAAAACTAACGCAATATTTTTAATTTTTTGGATTGCACCCAGACAGTAAGCAATCGGATCTGGCCCGAATCACCGGCTTAATCACACAATGCTGTCCTGATAAGTAGCCATTGGACACTGTGCGAGTCACTAAAATCACTGTCTTTGGCTAAACAGGACGAGCAGATCTCAGTGCTTGGGGAGAGAGCCAAACAAACAAATTTTTCATGGAGAAGTCTCGACTCAGTTAATTCATTTACATAGTAGCTAGTAATTTTAATTAGAATCTACCAAAACATGAGAGCTTACGGCTATTAGCTATCTCGATGTAACATTACTATACTTCACTTAATCATTTACAGTTATATTGGATGCCATTTCACAATTTTTAAA
The DNA here is from genome assembly GCF_963514075.1 of Conger conger. NCBI lineage: Eukaryota > Metazoa > Chordata > Actinopteri > Anguilliformes > Congridae > Conger > Conger conger. The sequence goes on from NC_083762.1 coordinate 56,563,676, forward strand.
TGCGAATAGCTTTATTGGCATGACATAGTCATGGTTAATAAAAAAACTGATATCACACTGCTGGCTTTTGGTCTCTTTTTGGCAAACTGCAGGCAGCATATTCATTTAGAACGGTGACTCGGCTTGACCAGGACTACCTAATAATAAATATATATTTAAATAATGCAAGATCATCAACTTTTTTTGTTGAGTAAAGATTTACACTCACACTGAATACATGCATGATGCAAACAGTATTTTTCTAATGGAATTCATCCAGTTGTGCAGGGCATGTATAATAGTGCATGTATTTCATCCATCTTTTTTTGTTTTCAAAGTATATGATAAAGATTATACTGTTCAACACACCTTCCTATCGTGCACAGATAGCAGATATGTATAGCCAAAATGTTAACCACTTGTCTAACAAATCCTTCTGGTCACATTCTGTGTCAAAATATACTGAGATACAGTATATTAGTAGGTTTTCTTATCAGGATAGATTTACACTATAGTCGGGTCATTGTATCTGTGAACTAAGAACAACTGGAAGTTCACATTGCTGACATAAAGGAATTGGGGGAAATGAACCAAAACAATCAGGAATATGATTTTTTAAGTATTTATTTAATTATATATCGTATAATGGCTTGGCACTGAAATCTTTTTTTTTTTTTTCTGGAGAAGGGGCATTTCTCTGGAAACACATTGTTCCCAGAATGCCGTGCTCCTGTGTCCAGTGCCCTCAGCCAGTCAGTGCATCTGTGACACAGAGAGCAGACCTCCTGCCAGGGGCACTGTGGGAAACAAAGGGAGCAGTCGCAGGGAAAGTGGACTGGAGCCAAGATCTATACTGAGTATTCTTACTCTCCTTTTCAAAAAGAAGGAAGAAAACAAATGGAAAAATGTATGATGATGATGATGATGATGATGATGATTATTATTATTATTGTGGTTGTTGATGTTCTTGGATCAAATCCAAATCTTCACATTTTTATATTGTTAATACAGTATAATTTATGTTTAAACTGAAAAAGATACCCAATACTTTTTCATTTTTCAAATAAGAATCTACAGTATTAACACTGAAATGCAGTATTAAAACAGTAGCTGTATCCTGTCCTCTTCTGAGGAGAGCAGTTATGTCATTGTGGAATTTAGAAGTAGGAATATTAACTTGTGAATCAGTTTTACCTAGACCCTGACTTCAGACCAGACTCTTCTGGCCTCTTCTCATTGTCTCTGTAGGCTATGGCTCCAGACATTTCCCTTTCGCCGTGCCTCCAAACCTCAAAATGTGACGAGTCAGCCAAAACAAACCCCCAGCAAAGGAATAGAGCGACTGCTGCTTGATGCTGTATTCTTGCATCTTCCATTGTGTAGTTCTTTTGTTTCCCTCCAACGAGTGATTATGAAAGTCGTTTTGCAATCCTTTAAACATCCCTGTTTGCTGTTATGTGGTCATATGTTGCACCATTTTACATAGCCATTTGCAGTAAAGTTAAGGTGCATTGTAAGGCCAAGACTTTCACCTTTACAACAGGTTGCAATCTATTTTTTCTTAATTAGGTGCTTTTCATGTTTAGAGGGACTATTTACCCTCTATTTCTGCCATGTGGTTTAAGGTAAATAATACATCTAAGATGAAAAGCACCGAATTAAGAAAGAATAACAGCTTGTTAAAATTATAATTAATTGATGGCAATTGGGGTTGGAACAAAAAAACTGCAAGGGGTACTCCAGGACCAAGTTTTGGAACCAGTGCTGTAGGCCATTCAAGAAAATCAGGTGAATTGTTTGTCACTGTTGGATGTTGGATGTTATTTCTACATGGATCACCTAATGTAAAAGGCTCTCAAATCAAAGGAGACAGTCTGCACTTTAACCACATATTCATGGTTTCATTCCAAAGCCTATGTGCTGGAGAACTTAAGGAATGCACTGTATACATACAGTATACTGTCTGCTCTAGAAGCATTGGCACCCTATTGTTTTGTATGAGCATGTGTGATGGGAAGACATAGCAACTGAAACTATGATCTGCTAGCTTAGCCTGCTGCAAGAGTCACAGCCAATATGATAAAAGGGCTTGTATTCTAAATAAAAAATCACAGCACCTTACTTGCTCAATTCATTTGAAGGCTGGCCTAACTAATTAGTAATAGCTTTTATATAAACACTTGTTTGTTTGTTCACTGTGTAATGTTCCAATTTTTAGATCATCACGGATATTAATCAAATTGCTCATACAACGCTCATGCTCAGAAAAATGTAATTAATCTTACCGGATACTCGTTTAAGACGAGTAGTCGGCTCACCCCTACTTAAGACTACGGAAGACTAAAAATAGAAAACCAGTTGAAGAATTCAAATGCAAGATGATTATCTGCAATGCCTGAAGCAGACAGGTAAATACCATGGTATGGTAATGGTAAACTCCTAAATACATGCAACATTTGTGGTTTGTTTAAAATCGGTTTTACAGCAGCAGGCACTTGATTGACTAATGCTGTTGTGCTGTTCGGATATGTAAATTGTTTTCACCAGAGCGGTACTGCCCACACATCCACTGGAGCACTAACCCTGTCACATCCCCCCCCCCCCCCCCCCAGACAGCTCATTGGCAGTCGGTTTCCCACATCCTCTCTGAAGAAGGCTGCTGAAATTGTGCGCCGCAAAAAACGGGTGCTTAAAAAAGAGGCCTCGCTCACTCCCGGACCGTGTCCTGACGACATTCAAAATGAATTCCGAAAAGAACCCCCGGTCATTCACATTTTCAAACACATGCTCAGCGCTGTGGCTCTTTGTGGAGCGTTTCTTCAGCCCTAGATGTACTTTGGCCTCAGTTTTATTATTATTTTTTAAATCTTTTTCTGGCACACCGTGAATGACTTCAGATTTTCCATCTCATAAGGCGCGTTTTCTTTGGCGGTCGAGTCAGCCAAAGGCTTTGGGTGCTATCGGGACACTTCTGGATCGGGTTCAGGAGCAGGATGGCTTGTCTGTTTTTTTTTCCACCAGTGCGTATGCACTCCAGAAATCACCCCATTTACACGGAGCCATTTATTCCATGTTTAATCAGATTAGCAGGCAGATCAAAATAAAAATGCCCCATGTAACCACTCAATCGGAACAAATTGTCCTATTCCGATTTACATTGTATTTGGTTTAAAAGGGGTAGTCTAAACTTTTTGACAATCCATTTGACAGGAGAATATATGCCATGTAAATGCTTAAACCGACTACTTTCTTTGGATTAAATCCATATTGTTTGTTCACAGGGTAAGTGACACCACCAGGTTTCAACCCAGCTGGGGAAATCAAAAATGTTTTAAGTTGCATACAGTATTAAACATTAAAAGAAGTAAGAATTGTGGAAAGCTTCGATGGTCGAAGCGGCTCAAAATAATAAGTTATTCAAACAGAAATATCGACCAAATACAAAAAAGGCTGTAAAAGTTTAAATACTGCAACTTTTTAAATATTTTGAATATTCTTCCTATTTCAATCACTGCACAAATCAATGCCCAAATAAATAAATACAGTAAACTACTCAAACCATTAACTTAATGAACAAACACAACAAAAGCATGGTGACTTTGACTTGTTGCCCTCTTCATGGTCCTCAATACTGTCAATACTGAAACTGCTTATAGGATGGTGCTCTCCAAAATGCCCAATAACTTCAGGAGATACCAGGAAACCAGCCGAGGTGAAGCCTGGGAATCAGACCTGGGTCAAATACATAACTGTGTTGGATTCCAATACTTTTCTGGACTCAATTGATCATGCCTGGTGTAGGATCAGAAGGGGTTTACACTTTCTGAGAGTTTTGCAGTCTGATGGGCAGCCCTCCCACAAGAAGCAGGGCTGGGTCAGTTCAAGGTCTGAGTTGTCATAGTTGTCTAATCCAAGAACAAGAACTTGTTCAGGTAAAGGAATGCAGTATTGACTCATTATGACAAGCAACATATCAATGCGACACCAAATTAATTGAGATGAACAGTGAAACTGTCAGATCTGTCTTTGACAGTGGCCATTGGGACGCAATTTACATGAAATGAATTTACTCTTAGAAAGTGATTGACACTGTCATAAATAATAGACAGAAGTCTCCTTACAGAACAGCCATCAAACAAAGCCAATGATGAGGTGACACAGGGCATGCCATGGACATTCGAGTCAATGGTCAAGTTAGTAATAGTAATGCTTGGCACAGTGGTCTTTTGAAGGCAATGGGCCTCATGCAAGAGCCACTCATATGAACAGATTTGTTTTTAAATCGCATTTGCCAATTTTATTATATTTTTTCTGAGGTAGGAACAACATTTAGGTCCCGACCTGTTGTACGAATTAATGACCAGAATACAAAAATGTTCTTGCATGAGGCCCATTGTCTCTCTTCCCTTTCTGTCTCTTTTCTTTTTTTTCTTTTTTCTTCCTCTTCTTTCGTCTTCCCTCATGTTTGTAATTTCTACTCTGAAAGTGAAAAAATACCAATGCAGCTGTTAACCAATAACAGAGTTATATGGTCCTTGCCAAACTATGGAAAGGAAAAGCTTATGAAAAGGAAATATTTGTGAGGAAATGCTGCTTAAAATACCATCATTACATCGGTACACATACGTCCGTGAATATGTTTTCATGTTTTCAGACTGTCTTCAGAACCTGGTCCCTATCTTTTCCAGAAACTCTGTGCCCAAGTAGCCACAATTGCTTTCATGACTGAACAAACTTGTTTGAACTTTGTAATAGCTGCCACTAAAAAAGACAAACAAGCCACAGTCATTTGTGTTGCTGCCTGTGCACACACAACAGTTGTCACCTTTTTACGTGGCACTGCTCAAAACAAAACTAGAAAGTAGAACTTTCCGAGTGCATGGGTGTCTGAGGCATGTCCTCTTTTCAAAAACAAGTCTAGCCTCCTCCGGTTGTAGTAGCATGGCTAAATCAGTATGCAGTGCAGTCGTGTGACCTTTGGTTGCACTCACGCAGCACCAACATCTCTCTGCAATAGAGCACCCCCCCCACCCCCATTATCAACTTCTCACCACACACTGAACACACATGCCCAGGTTTTCTGACAAGATAAGCCCACGATTGCACATTGTTTTTGTCATCTCAGCTCAATCAATGGGAATATGTGGAGGGAGACTGATAACAGGCATACAGTGCATTCATAAATATCACTGATGTATTATCAATATGCATTCATTGTTATCCACTGGCACTTGTATATTCTGGTGGTATGCAAATGCATGTGTAATTACAGTACATTGAATAGAACCTAGATGTTGTTCATGATGTAATGTTGTTAATGTTTGCAACTGAGAAAATGTACTGTAGATTCATAGAGAGAAAAGGCATACACCACCATACTCATCCCAGTATTTTACAGTAATACTGTAGAATAGATTAATATGAATATTGACCTTAGTTATCAAATATTCACCCCATCCACAAGATACTGTGTTTGGTAATAGAAATTTGAAGCATAACCAAATTATTATTTTTAAATATTCATACTTTTCATGCAATTTCTGTACCACAAGAGCAAAACAATAGTTCTCTGAAGGACTACCATGACCGTTTTATGGCTGTTTCTCCCTTTTCTCCTATTTGGGTGTGCGTGTATGTGTGTCAATGACAATATGAACATACAACTTAAATCTTCAACAAAACCCAATGGATATTTTCTCCCTAAGAAATATAATAGCCAGAATACATAATTACTCATACACCCTGATCCACTGGCACCTTTTGTATAAAATATTGTCCCTACTTCTTCATTGTCAATAGCACTTGTCAAAAACTCTGTTTGCCATGATGGATGAACTAAGAGTTTCTGGTGTGTTCAGTATTTGGGCGAAAATCCAGTTTCCTCATTAAGATGCTTTTGACTGCTGTGATCTCCACACTGTAGATGAGCCTTCATTAAAGTCAAGATGAAAGAAAAAACAGTGTGTGAATGGATAGCCTGTTGACATATTTTGACCAGAAAGTGAGTGAAAGCATTAACATATATTCATTTTACTCTGTATGTACTGTAGAACCCTATAATTTGGGAGTTATTGATGCAATAAATTAAACAAATGAACACAAAAAAACACAAGCAAAGAATAGATAATATAGACAATTATAAGAATGAAATGTTGACTATTATGTTCAGCACGAAAATAAGGAATTTGCTTGCTAACCCTGAAAACACACTGCAGTTTGCGAGTGTAATGAAAAGCCAAATCTAAGTGTTAAGAACATTCTGTCTGCTGGCAACAAAGCCCACCAATATGTATGCCTGCGAATGGAAGCACAATGTATCTTTTGTCATTTATTTAAGTTTTTTTTGTTTAAGCATTCAGCATCTGGGTCAAAATTAGAGGATGACTCTTCACAGTATTGCTGTGTTTCTGATTCTACACATTTGCCTCAATCCATTAAAATATAACTATTCTTATTTGTTTTAACAGATTCATACTGTGAATATGAATATAAATGTCCCAAAATTTAGATACATTTTAGACAAAGAACTAATAAATGTCCGCTGTACATGAATGATTAAAAAATTGCACATTCTGATAAGATAAGAGGCAGGCTAATGGCATCAAATCAAACCCCAGTGAAAAAAAAGGGAAATTCACAGCTGGGGAACAACATATGCCATATGCCATAACAATATTTCCCTCCTGAAACATGCAGACTATCAGTCCTTTTGTGTTTAATAATAATAATAATATTATAATAATAATAATAATAATAATAATAATAATAATAATAATTGTTGTTGTTATTATTATTGTTATTATTATTTGTGCAATGCTGAACAGTACTCCCCAGATTAATTCATCCACAGCATGCATGCTTTCATAATATGCTCAGCAGCTGTGTTTACTTTTATGCTCCAAATGAGCCCATGATTTTGCGCAAAGTATTGTTGTTCCCGTTCTCGGTTACTATCCAACAGGAAATATCCTGGCAGTGACTGCTAATTGAGGAGAGTTATGGCCCGTAACAGCAATATACATTAACACGGGCCAGCCAGTGTTAAATGCAGTCAAGGAGTGGAATGCTGGAGGCTTGAAATTGATCCCACATGTTGTTTGAATAATTTGTCCTCAGGGTCAACCTACAACTGTAAACAAAGTCCACACTGATTCATGCAAAGCTGAAGCACACGAAGGGTACACAAACAGCACAGTGCCCTGGACCTCGTCACAAACGAGACCGCCCCATTTCCCTCAAATGTTTTGGACAAGACAGTCAACTCTTCATTCCAGAAGTCGCATAACAGAACAGCTCGATGATATGAGCCCCCCCAGCACCCACTTCATTATTATGAAGGCAGGCTGGCTGCTGTGCTGTGTTTTCATACTTGTGTAAAAAGATATTAATGCAGTCCATTGGAATCCGGTTGTGTTTGTTTTCTAGAAACTAGAATAGCTATATTTGTTTTTAATTTCCAGAATCCAGATAGAAAACTGCTCAGTGAACCATGTGTAATGAGACAAAGGCTCTGATATATTAGGGCTCAATTACATCAAAATGGCCAGATCTCATTGCCAAAATCATCAGGGTAAAGTCGTTGGAAATGAATCAGAGTTGTAATCCCAATGTTCTCATTGTAGAATCTTGAAGGCTCATCAGGAAGACCTTGGCCAAATTGAAATGATTAAGGAATTGGAGATTTGGAATGGTGCAGACACTGTGATTCATATAATTTCACATCATAATACCCAGTGTCCAACTTCCATACAGTGAATGCAATAGACGTGGAACACGACAGCAGTTGCCAAAGTATTGATTTGTGAAGAATAGCCATACATTTGCATAGTTAGGAAAATAAATTGATTGGCCTAAATGAGATAAATAAAAAGTTCAGTAATTATATTTGTCTGTTTTTCTCTCAAAAATTCAAGGCACATCAACAAAGGAAAGAATATGCAACCATGCTCTGTAATTTGAAAAATAAAAGCTTCCCGAGTAAACTATGTTCTCGTACAGACACAGCTGAGGGAACAGTGCAAGAACAGTGTAATGTGATGCACTAGCCCGAATGACAGTAATATGTTAATCCTGGCAAACCAGCAGTTTTCACTTGTCAGGTTGACATTGAAGAGCCTTTCTTTAGAAAGCAAAAATTACACCTACAGCCTTTGCTAAAAATTGCACCTTAGCCATTTCCACTCCACTCCACGACCTCAGCTGCATGCCATTGGTAAAGTATTCAGTGTTAATTCAGCTCTAACAGTAGGCTTACATAATGGTACACATACTCAATCGGAGTAAAATGTACAAAATCACATTATAGTTATTGTGCTGACGATTTTATCCAAAGCGACTTACAGTTGATTAGACAAAGCAGGGGATAATCCCCCCTACAGTAATGTAGGGTTAAGGGCCTTGCTCAAGGGCCAAACATCTGTGTGAATCTTATCATGGCTACACCGGAGCTTGAACCACCAACCTTCCAGGTCCCAGTCATGTGTTCCTTAGCCACTAGGCTACCGGCTGACCCAAGTTGATTTAGCTCTAACCATTTTGGTCCATAAAATTACTAAGTGTAGGATTTTGATAGTATCAATACTGATGAACTGAAATTGAAAATTATTGTGCTGACTTTTGTTTATTTCTTTGTATACATGTATACAAAGTGTTATTGATATTTTGTGTATCAGTATTAGTATTAGTTTGGCTAGTTAAGGGGTTTGGTCATACTTTTGCGTTTGTTTGTTTGTTTGTTTGTTTAAAAAAAAATCAAATAGGCCCTGGTCCTTATCTTTGTTGTGCAGGTAGCAGTTGAAATTGTACTTCCCTCTAGGGACTTTCAGCGCACTTATCCCTGGTTATGGGTATTGTACGTCGCTCTGGATAAGAGCGTCTGCCAAATGCCATTAATGTAATGTAATGTAATGTATAGATGGGCATTCTGTAGTGAGAGACCCAGTCCTGGTGAGCTGTTATTCTTTTTATTTTCATCTGCCCCAATATGTTTGCTCTTTCCTCTCAACGTGAGCACGGTGTATCCAAAACCACACTTTAGTAAACACAGCTGGGCTGGACAAGCAGGGCAGGGGTCAAGTGCACCACAGGATGGGCAGAGGGGCATTTGGGAACTTCACAAATGTCAGAATATAAAATAACTGAATGAGTGAGTGACTGAGTGAGCAACCTGAATTCAGGGGCTTTCTGTCCATGGCTCCCACTTTGCTGGGTGCTGTTGGGAAAAACACTCACGAGCGCCTTTGTTTAAAATATTCTAGAATTTTAGCCTTTGTCAGGATCAATGAATCAGTACAGGTGTTTCTTTCCTGACGATTATATTTTGGCTGAAAATAGCAATATTGTGGAGAACGTGGTTAGCTGTGCAAGGCGCTGGACCACAATATCATGAAATTATTCCTCTTCACTTCAATACCTGCTTTTGATCTAACTGTGCAGAGAGGCCTTCACTTGTTTTTGATCATCTGTGATCACGTGTGATCTGTGATGAACTGGTGACTATTGTACATATGAGAAGCATGACATGACAGTACTGGAGACCCCCCCTGCTTTCAGAGAAGAAGAAGATGTACTTTATTGAACCCTGTGGGGTAATTTGTCCTCTGCATTTGACCCATCCTAGTTACTTGGCCACCATGTGGCACCCAGGGAGCAATGTGGGGTTAAGGGCCTTGCTCAAGGACCCAACAGCTGCACAGATCTTATCGTTGGCTTTTCAAATGGGGATTGAGCCACCAACCTTGCGGGTCCCAGTCCTGTACCTTAGCCGCTAGGCTACAGGCTGTCCCCAATAATTGTGGAACCTGTTTTTTGGGAAATATTTTATATTTTTTATTTTACTTTACTTTTTATTTGAAAAAAATTATTCAATGATTCCATTGAATCATGAATAAAGTGCACTACTTTACACATGTTGGAAAAAGCACTTTTTGTGCATATTTATCAAGGGTGCCAATAATTCTGGAGCCCACTGTATGTGATCCACCCAAGCATACCTGTTCAGATTTTTTGGCTGATGTAGCCAAAAGCGTAGAATTACAAGTACACTCCAAATTATTGAGTTATGATTGAAAATGAAAATATTTAATCAGCCAATCATGTGGCAGCAACAAAATGCATAAAAGCATGCAGACATGGTCAAGAGGTTCAGCTGTTTTTCAGACCAAATGTTATAATGGGGAAGAAATGTGATCAAAGTGACTTTGACCGTGGAATGATTGTTTGGTGCCAGACAGAGTATGATAGATATTGAATATCTAAGAAACTGCTGATCTCCTGGGATTTTCATGCACAACAGTCTCTAGAGTTTGCAGAGAATGGTGCAAAAAACAAAAAACATCCTGTGAGCAGCAGTTCTGCAGGCAAAAAAGCCTTGTTCATGAGACAGGTTAGAGGAGAAGGACCAGACTAGTCAAAGCTGACAGGAAGGTGACAGTAAAAAATTATAATCATACATCACAACAGTGATATGCAGAAGAGCATCTCTGAACACACGACGCATCAAACCTCTTAAGTGGACAGGCTACAGCAGCAGAAGACCACTAAGTCTAAAAAGTAAGTCTAATAAATACATAATAAAGTACTCACTTTAATTATGCTGGGTGTGCGCTCAAAGTCAGTACCATGATCATATGCACAGTATGGGTTAAGGGGGGAGACAGAGATATGCCACCTCCAACATTTTCATATGAATTGGACCCAAGACGAGCTAGTACACTTGTGGGACTTGATGTTTGACCATGTGTGAAAAGGTGGTCTAAAGGGATGTCTTGCTCAAAGTTGAAATGAAACCTTTGCTTGTGGCCATGATACATTTCAATGCGCTGAAATGACTGGATAAAAATATTCCACTATTAGCACTGTAACAATCAGACCTTAAGCAGGGACAAACAGGGATGCCGCATCCCTGCAATGATAATACGCACCAAACCTCGGTGAAGCTTGCTGAGAGATAGCTATGCTTTTCCGTGAGAAGCACTTGAATCCTCTGCTTGAGCTTGACCCCAAGCTTGGAATAAAAACACTGAGCTGCTGATTACTATCTGGAACTCTAGGGCTGCACGGCTCACATTATCAGCACAGCATATATCTCCTGGTGGGCAGGGAAGAAATCAGCAACACTCAGCAATCAAAAAAGGAATTACTTGCTCTTGAAGAAATTGAAGAGGAGTCTTTATGTATGTCTTTAAACCTGTGCTCTGGCAGTGGCCTTTATTCGGTTGTTGGATATACGTATGTTCAAAGAAAGTCAAATATTGCAAACAGCAGAGTACTGACAGAAGAATATTGATGTGTTAATGTAGGCCCCATACTGCCGCGTACATACAGTGGGGTCCAGAATTATTTACATCCTCAATAATAAACGACCTGGATATTAATCTATACTTTATGTTCAAACATATGGGAAAACTACATACTTTTACTTCAATACATTTACTCTTATGTTTCAATGTTTTTTATTTAGTAATCTATTTTTTTCTGAAAATCACAGGTGCCAAAATTATTGGCACCCCTAACAATTATTGTAAATAAAATCAAACAAAGGGTGGAAGTGGCAATACGATTTTACTTTATGCATGCAAAATCCCTTTGTCAACCATCAGCATGGGAAAAGCCAAAGAACTGTCAATTCGGATGACACAGATGGTTATTGACCATACCAAGTCAGGTAATGGGTAAAAAAAAGGAACGCAGTTTAAGAATTGCAGAGATTGGTCTAAAAGTCTAAAAACAAAACATAAAATGGCACCTCCATACCAACAAACTCTTTGGAGGGGTGACATGAATACAGCCCTTACTGAACACAATAAACAAAGCCAAGCATCTTGAGTTTGTCAAATGTCATTGGAATTATAACTGGAAGAGTGTACTGTGGTCAGGTGAGCCCAAAATGGAATGTTTTGGCCTTACACAATCAACATGTTTGGCAGCAATTTGGAATGTATACTAGGAGAAGCACCTCATAATCTACTGTCAAATATGGTGGTGGGTCATTGATGATTTTGAGTGTTGCTGCCAGTGGCCGAGGGGAACGGTTTAATATCAATGGCTCAATGAATTCAACAAAGTAACAGGAAAACTGGTCGCCTTTGCTAGCTGAGACTTGACCGTAGGTAGGTTTCCAGCAGTACAATGACTCCAAGCATACATCAAAATCCACAAAGAAATGGTAAAAACAACAACCATATTCTGCAATGGCCATCTCAGCCTCCAGACTTAAATCCATTGAAAAAAACAGTGGTCTGAACTGAAGAGGGGGGTACCCCAAGGATATCAATGATTCTGAAAAGTTCAGCATGGAGGAATGGTCAAAAGTCCCTGCAAATGTGTGATATAGCCTAATCAGAAATTATTGGAAAAGACTCAGGGATGTCATCTTTGCCAGGGGTGTTTGCACAAAGTATTAAACCAGGAATTCCAATAATTGTGGAAGGTGATTTTTCTTTGGGGAAAAAAGATTATTTGAAAAATGTAAGACTTTTGTTGAATAAAGCACACTGCTTTAATAAATAAAGCACACTTCTGGAAAATGTTGAAAAATAAAGCTTATGTCAATAACTATTATTTTTGGTTTACAGCTTATTGTGCTTATTTATCAATAATTCTGGAGCCCACTGTAAATGCAGAGACACACAAGCCATTTTGCTGCACTGTCTTTATGACTCACCCTGATTGTATTGGTGCCGAACACATTATTCGGTGTTATTTCAACCCTGATAGCAGTCCAAACACCATACACTGTCAGAATAAAATCTACTCTGTCAGAGTTTGTGTAACAGAGAACATGTATTGTGTACTGTTGACACAGGGTAAGACAACCCTGGTGAAGAATCAGATTTTCGCCACAATCTACAGCTTTTGGAGTCACAATCTCATTTCCCTTCCTGCTTTACTCTCAAGCACCCCCACCACCCCACATACCGATATCCCTTTCCTCCAGCCCTTGCCCTCTGTCATAGAAAATATCAGCCATGGGGGGCCAGTGATCTACAACTCAACACACAGAGCTAGCGCTGTTACATGTGACAGCTACCCATCAATACCAGTGACTACCACCATGGAAGTGAAAGTGCAAAAGATGACATCTGAGACACCACCCTTGCAAACACCCACCTCCTCCTCCACCCACCCAAACCCACCCACCCACCTCCCACCTCCCCCCCCAGTGTCCTTCCACTGCCTTCCAAGCCTCAGAGTATTTAACCCGTTGCTAACGGCTACCCTCAGCACCTCCCCTCTCCCAAAGCAGGCTCTGGTGTTGTGTCAGTCACCAAACAGCACACACCGTGCTCACACTGTACGGCACCTTTGGAAATTATGTGGGGTTTTTTAAGGGCACGGGGATCCACAGTCTTCAGCTACAGCCTCCCACACAAGCACACAGCGCACCTTGACAAAAGCATGCCGAACTCTTAATGAGAAAAGGTGTGAATGCACATGCAGTCTACACTGTCTGAGAAGAATTATGAGGCAGTCCTAACTATTTCAATTCACCGCTCTGCAGTTTACAGGATGCATGCAATCATGATAGTAATTTAACATTTGTTTACAGCACGGTGCATAAACAACAATATAGCTATGGTCAACGTCAAAGCTTTTTAAGTACAACTGTTCTACTGACAATGATATGCCAGCACGCCAACTATTCTACAGTTGACAGTTCATTTTGCAAATTGTCTCACACAACACACATGGAATAAAAAGAAAAGGGGATGCTAATTTAGTTTTTGCTTACTTCTTGTTTGGTATTTCCCCCATTGCAATACAATGCACAGACAACAATGTACAGTATAGTATGAAACATGGTTTGGTATTTGGCTTGACACTGCAGTGACAGCTCACAGGGTCGCACGAAAGCAGACACGGAATCGGACAAAAAAAGGAAGGAAAAATAAAAAGAGGAAGAGAGGAGAGAAAGCAGGAGAAAGAAAGCACAGACCTTATCAGAGGCTGCTGAGCAGTGGAAACTGTTTTCCTTTACAGAGTCCTCGCTCTCTCTCGTGCTCTCCGCCGCTCTCTCTCTCGCTTGTTCGCTCTCACGCGCTCTCGCTTGCTCTCGCTCTCTCTCGCTCTCTCTCTCCCCTCCTTTCAGCCCCTCAGCTGCTCAGCGCAGCTCTCAGGAAATGAATGGGGGCTCACAGAGAACTGTTGTACTTGCAAATGACTTACCACGGTCACATGATCTGCGCGAATGTAGGGTGGGCCGGTGGGTGGAGGCTTTCGTAGGCAGGCGAGGACAATATACTCTAAGCTTTAACAGCATGCATCAAATTACACAGGGCCCCTAGTGGGAGGTTTCCGACAAGAATGGTGAGCTCTCACCACTGAGCTTGCCTGTGGTAATGAGAGTCCCTCCCCCAAGGAGGGTGGGAGGGAGGGAGGAAGAGAGAGAGAGGTCATAGTGAGCACAGACTCAGTGTTTTGTTTGAAAAAAAAAAATGTAATTGGCCCATTGTGAAAAACGGAGAAAAACTGACCCGGGCAAGAACAGTCGGACGTAGCTGTTGAAGATTCACTTTAAGTATGATTTCTAAAAAATAGGAAAGCATGCCCACATTCATTCACATTGTCCAATATCCCTATCTTCATTTAAACTACGTCTCAACACACAAGCGTGATGATTACGTTCACCAACAGTGACGACATTAAAGCCTCAGTGGAGATGTTCTGGGAATCCTAATTAATGTAAAGGAAATCAGGTCATGATTAATGTAACAGGAAACGAGAACATTTGCATTCCTTTTAGACCCTGCAGGACCAAGAGGGAGAAGTTTGTGTTGAGCATTGCATAGAGACCATTGATCATAGGATGCAACTGACTAGCATGCATGTTATACTGCAATATATTGCAATAGAATGTCATCAAGAAAAGCCTCACCGTATATGAACATCTAGAAGTTTTCCTGCTATTCAAATATCACAATGTAGGCATGCATGTAAACACTAGCTGGGAAATAAGATGTCTCCTGCTCGTATTAACTCCCAGTGTCTTTGAATTGACTTTCAAGAGATGGTGCTATTGGCTATTGTAAGTAAATATGTATTAATCAGCATCATCATAGCATATAAAACACAAATATCATAAAATGCACTTTTGAGAATAATTAATTTCAACTATCAATAATAAATATGCCTATTGGCATGACACCCTTGAGCATGATGCAATACTTTTAGAATTTATGAAATACTGTGGGCAACTAGAATCATACACTGTACAAAACTTTTTGAATGATTTGTCCCTTGATGACACTTCTTGAGTAAGTGTGTTTTCATCTACCAGGCTAGAGATGATGGTGTTTGCAAAAAGCCCATCTGTGGGTCACACATGCTTACTACTTCTACTACATTACATTACATTATAGTCGTTACTATAATAGCAGTACTACTACTACTACCATCACCACCACCTCAGACGTTGGAGTTCCGTCGCTGTCCGTCGCTGTCCATCTGAGGGAGGTAGTTGCAATGTAACAGTTGCCAGATAACATGGGGGTAGTTTGCCCATTGGTACAATGTAGCACACTGCTATTCAACTCCATGTCCTGTGGGCCGCAGTGTCTGCAGGCATTTGCTTCAACCGTGCACTACACCATCTGATTTCACTAATTAGCTTATTATCTGAAACAAGCTGGTAAAATAACTTTGGAAATCAGGTGGTGTAGTATACCTGCAGACACTGAGGCCCGCAGGACTTGGAGTTGAGTAGCACTGATGTAGCAGCTATGTTGTTTACTGCTGCTCTGCTACAAAATCAGGGCCCTGTTCCACAAAGCAGGATTACAGCGTTAGCCGGATTACAGCACTGAGTAAAACCTGGACCCTGCCCAAAAACTTACTTTGTGCAGTGATCTGGCAAACTCAGTAGTACTGCTTTGTGGATCAAGCCCCAGATTTGAGTCAAAATTATCAAACAAAACACATTTTTCCTTATTGTTCCAAACTCAGGAGACTCAAGACTGACTCTTGAAATCAGTATCAATTCTTTGCTTTCAATCAGATTTTTTGCTTGATCATTTTGACACAAATCTGACGTCGCTGCTAGATCTTGCCAATGGGCAAACAACCGCCATGCTAAACTACCTCCCACAGACTGAGCACAACATCACGCCTACATCAGTTCTCTAGTATGTTGCTGTACTGTCAGGGCCTACTACTGTTGCTGCTGCCACTACTACTACTACTACTACTACTACAACTGCTACTACTACTACCAATACTTTTCATGATGCATCCTTTATACAATGTGCATGCAATAAAACAAAAGACAAAGGAGGCTCTTGAAAAAACTAAAACCTAACAACTGCTATATGATTTACGTTAACAGTTTTATTGAGAAGAAGGGAACCGCTGACACTCTAAATACCAGTAAATAATCACATTACATCATGCTTTTGTAAAACAAATGTTAATATATAACGTTTATTAAATGGGGTTGATTATTCACTTCAGCTTTGTAAGTTGTACAACAAACTTTACAATGTCCAATGAATCAGTCATGAGCAAAGCTGACTGTCAGTCTGCCGTGCTAATTTCTTTAGCTAGGGGGCTCAAAGCACTCAGAAAAGTAGAAACACACACATTTCTCTCCTTCTGTTTGAATAAATAAAAACATTTAACTTGAAGGCCTACATAATGCTGTCACAGGCATGATATAACACTTGGTATAACCAGTTTATGACAACATATTGCAGCTCGTAAAAACATAGTAACGCCACAAGAATGTTTTCCATGATAATGTAGATTTTGTTTTTGTAAATTATTACATTGTTATGACACTTGCCATCTGCTATAATACACTGCCATGTATGAGTAGGATAAGTGATAGCTGCCTTTACAGCACGTTTTTCCAGTAAAGTCTTACCAAACAACCAGCTTCATAGCCTTGAATGTGGTTACTTTGCAAGTGACTTCCTGATCAAATCCAAATCAGGTTTCAATTAACAGCTCAATCAACATTAATTAACCGGGGCTCAGCTTGTATGAAAACCAGTACATAGTCTCACTCTCCCAATGGGTCTGTGCTCAGGAATATAGGTTTATGTAAAAAAAAATATTTTGAAAAGTGTTTCAAGATATTGTTCAATGGTTGAGGGGAGTGATGGTTGGAAACTGCCGGGAATAGGGGCCCTGGCCCTTGGTAAAAGGCCATGGAGACCCCGCGGTGACTGTTATCACTGCGCCCTGCGCTCTGTATCCAGCCAGTTGGGGCATACCTGTTTACTTATGGCTTTTACTACATTTCTTGTGTTTGGATTAAAAACGGCAAAAGTCAATTATGGTACTGAATTCCAATGATGGAGTTCCAGATATGTCATCATTCATGACTATTGGGAAGTTCCCAGTGCAGGGCAGCGTTGGAGATTAAGCATCCTCTGGAGTAAAGTGACCTTAGCTGGCTGAAATGATTTGAACACAAGGAAACATTCAGCCACCAAAACCCACAAATATAGATGTAAGAAAAGATGTCATTGTTCACAGAGGAGAAAGTTATAAAATAGCTTAAAGTAACAGTATAACAGTATGGCCTCTTGGTGTCTTTGAAATATTTATTATGGGAATTTAGAGGAGCTGAATATTAAACTCATTAAATTAGATTGGGCACTAATGAAGAACTAATAACGTGGAGTAAAATCTTAACTTCTGGAGAGTACCGACATAAGCTGCATTATAAAAACAAATGGCTGTGCACTCATGTAAACATATGGAAATATTGTTTTTTATTTATAATTCGTTTTCGAGCAGACACTTATCCAGCGGGACTTACAAGGCACATAAACAGTAGGCGGAACATAATTCAATACAGTAATACAGTAAATGCATAAAGCTTAAAGCTGATTTGCTTTTGTCTCAATTTAATTAGCATACACATAGTGTCAACTACCTACATAGTTTTTTTTTTATGAATACCTTGAACCTAATAATAATATGTACAGTGGGCGCCAGAACAATATGCTCAGAAAATGCTGTAAATGATTCAATGGAATCAACCAAAGTTTTACATTTTTCAAAAAAAAAAAAAAAATTCCCAAAAAAACAGGTTCCACAATTATCGGTACCCCTGGTTTAAAACTTTGTGCAAGCCCCTGGCAAAGATGACAGACATGAGTCTTATCCTATAATTTCTGATAAGGTTAGAGACCACATTTGGAGAGATTTCTGACCATTCCTCGAAGCAGAACTTTTCAGAATTATTGATATCCTTGGGAGACTGAGATGACCATTGCAGAACTTGGTTATAGTTTTTACTTACAATTTCTGTGTGGATTTTGATGTATGTTTGGAGTCATTGTCATGCTGTACTTTGTTGAATTAATTGTGCCATTGATCTTAAATAATGCCCCTGGGCCACTGGCAGTAAAACTCCAAAACATCAATGATCCACTGCCATATTTTACATGTATGAGTTGCTTTTCCTTGTATGCATTCTATTTTGTCGGCAAGCATGTGTATGGCTGGCCAAAATGTCTCTCTTCCAGTCATAATTGAGGTTTGGCAAACTCAAAATGCTTGGTTTTGTTTATTGTGCTCAGTAAGGGCTGAGTTCGTCTCACCCTTCCAAATAATTTCTTGGTATGGAGGTGCCAATTCATTTTTATTTTTTTTGACTTGGTGACCACAAGACACAACCAGGGACATTTTTGGTGTATAAATTCTGGTGGGGCACCAATCAGATTGACTAGCAGTCACTATTGTGAACCTCAACCTTGCTAGTTTACCACAGTGGCGAAACCCTTATAACACACTATCACTAGCTGCTCACTTCAAAAATATGGCTATAAGAAAGTAGCCTACCTGTGTTCACGGTTTGGTCGATCATTGCCAATTCAGTTCATTAATTTAGGTGGTATAATTACCTGTTTATATTGTGGGGGAGCTGGTCTGCAACAGCACTATGCAGTGAAGAAAAGGTGAAATGAACGTGGACAATTAAAATGAAAGGTCATTCCATTACCACAGAGCAAAACAAAACAAAATCAGACAAAAAATTTCATTAAATTACGTGCAATGAAAACTATTTGAATAATGCAGCAAACTACTAAGCATTAATACAACAAGCTATATCACAGAATTATTCAATGAAAACGAGTCTAGCAGAAGGGGCAGTTGTTTTTCCAGCTAATTTTTTTAATTCGTTGTGCATAATATAAAGATGGCACAGCGATGCCACAGTGATCCATGGATTACTTATGGCCTCCATCACCATCTTCCTTACCAGCTGTGGGGATAATATGTACTTGTGTCCTCAATGATTGAATGACACAATGTAGTTAATTTAGACTGAGATTAACTAAATTAAATAAAATTGTATTGTCAATTTCACTTTGTTTGATTTTATTCACAATTGTTAATAATTTCATCACCTGTGGTTTTCAGAAAAAGAGAGTAAATCCATTGAAATAAAAGTATATATTTTTCCCATATGTTTTAACATAAAATGTAGATCATTATCCATGTTGGTTATTATATGCAGCCTCAATTTGTATTAAGGGTACCAATAATTCTGGAGCCCGCTGTAAGTTAGAATTTACATCATATTATAGAATAGTCATAATACAATCAATTTACTTTGCAATGGCTTACAATGGCCAGTAAGGGGATACATTATATAGTACTGATTACTGTATATACAGTACAATCTGATTTGCTGTAACTAGATACTCCTCTAGTTCATAGATGCATTATTTGGCCATTTTAAGGAAACCAATTAAAGGATTAGTTAAGGAAAGTGACTTGTTCTGGTGGTGTGCTCACATAATGGATAAACTGCCAGATAATCACAGGTTCTATTGCAATCTTTTTGAGTCCTTGTGTAGGGGCATACCTTTAGAATGCAATTCATGAACTGACAATTGCCATAATATTCTTTTCATTCAATTAATTGGATTTCTAATTGGTAGGAAGGTATGAAGGACTCTTGAAAACCTATTAGGGATGCTCTAGGCCTTGAGTTTCATGCATACAAAGCAGCAAAATCTGGGAGACAAGGAGAAGCGAGGTTCACGTATTAGAACATAGAGATCTTGCGATGGTGTCATGGGATGGAGAAGTAAGATAGTGTAGGGGTCTGGACCAAGAAATGGGAATATAAGTGGTGGTGAAAAACTGAGAGAACAAACCTGTTTTAGAAAGAATCCACTGGATCAAATCATTACATTCTCTAAGTTTATAATGGGAAATAACGTTGAGGTGACTTCAGGATGAGAACTCTGACAAGCATGCTGGACCATCTGGAGATGTTTGGGGATAGGAGAGACAGAGCTCAGGTCGGTATAATGCATGGCATTGTGGCACTAGCTACTCTATGGACATGAGCAACAGATTAAGTGATTTAGCATAATGGGAAAACAGAGGGGAGCCGGGCTCTGATCCCTGTGGAACTCGTGCTAGGTAAGCGAGAGGTTGAGAAGTGGGTCTCTCCACACGACTTGATGAGAACAATCAAAGAAGTACTGTAGGAAGCACAGTTCAGAGCAGTGCCTCATGCTCCCATCCCCAATGGGATTCACACGAGGCCTGGTGTTAAACTGTGGTGAAATAGATCAACATTGAATTCCTGCCTTCTCTGCTTTTGCAATCCCTACTTACACTAGGTTTTTTTTACTATTTGTTTGCCTTCTTCTGTTATTAAAGTGCAACATGTCATTGCTTTTGTTGTTGTTGCTCTTCTTCTTAGTTGGCAACACTGTAAATTCACAGGCAGTCCATGGAAATATTTTCAGTAAGTGGAAAAGTGACATCATTAAAAATGTTCAGCAGCAGTACAGTACATCTACTATCTGAGTAAAGAGAGAGATGAGACATCTGTCCTGCTCCATTTTCACATGGCTGTTCTTGCCTTAGTGCCTGCACAAGCAGAAGCCCCCCATGAGGAACGCAGGCAGTAAAACTCTAAACTAACAGTCTCACCAGCTGTACCAAGGTCAGCAAGTCACTGCAGGGGTGGCAGCTGCAACCTGACCAGTGCCTCAGTGTCCAATAACAGCGATATTATCATCCCCATGTCACACACACACACACACACACACACGCACCCACACACAGAAATAGTACGGATACACATATATTCCTCACAGAATACGTAAAAAATAGCTGACCATGTTAACAGAAAAAGTGTTTCCCTTATTTTCTCCCTAATTTTGTCTGCCTAGTCATACTGTATGCAGATGTAATACAGCAATCGTTGCAGCCTCTGCAAGAGAGTGTTGACAAGCACACACTCTCCTCCAAAACACTTGATAATGGCAGCTGGTTCTTTGCACACCACAGCTCAAAAACCAAGCTGGCACAGACATGAGTTGGAGGGGGACACTTAATGCTGAGCTTTAGCAATCCGCAAGTTGCCGTTCATCCAGTGGGGGCCACTACAGAGCAATGAGGCAAGGATCCTGCCAAACCGTGGGTGATGCTATCACTAATTATGCACTGCCCTGAGGGGCTACCAGCCACAGTTGGTGATGATTTCGATCCCAGGCTGTGGGGTATATTTTGTACCTAATGAAAAATATACGGAAGGAAACAGTTCCTGTCATTTTCCAGCTACCTATCGAAGGCAGTTCAAATTGTCTTTATCATCTAGTGGCTTTTCTCAGAAATGAAGGCAGAGTCTCTGTCATTAAAATGATTTTCTTAAGTACCTGTCTGTGAATACAATGGAACTCAGTACAAGTGAAGTGGCAAGCATTATGTAACATTGTAAGCATGTGCACACCGATGAAAAAATGACAACCAGAGATTTCCAAATGTATTAGACTACAAAATGCCACAAGGAGGCAAATGATTTCGGGCTACGGACCACAGTCAATATCATTCACGTTGAAGAAAACAACAATAGTGGAAAAAGTGAAATCACACTAAATCAGAGGGCATCGAGTGCACTCTTTCACACTGATTTTGATCTTGTTGACATGGGAATTGCTCCCTAAGTCACACAAAGAAATGAGGCAGGGGCAGATAACATTGAGGCCTTGTTTTGCTCCTTGTTGGTCTTTTTTCCGGCCAACCTCGGCTTAGTCTCTCTTGTAGCAGAGAGACCTTTCCTTGTTTCCTAGCAGCTCCACCCCCCCCCCCCCCCTACCCACCCTCCCTTCTCCCACCCACCCTTCCCACATGGGCTTGGGTAGGGAACAGCCAGTGCTGTTTATTGTGGGGGGCTCTCCACGCATAGCAGAGGCTGCCAGCAGGTAGCCATGGCAACACCATTGCTTTCGCTAGCTACTTTTCCGCTTTAAAAGGGACTGTGGAGAAGTGGAGGGCCCCCTCTTCACAGGCCAGATTAAAGAGGTCACAGCAATTTGCTGGCACCAGTTAAAATAATCGCAGCAACGGGACATGTGTGGCACAGGAAAGAAGAGACCCGGGGACTGAAATGAGCATTTCATTAAGTGCATGAGCACTACTGCCAGGCACACTGCTTTGTCTAGATATAAATTATGAAAGGCTCAGAGAAAATTGCACATAACCGGAAGATTACCGTAACTTTTTGCAGAAATCTGCATGAACTTCCAAAGCTTTCGGTTAGTTCAATCAAGGAGACAAGTTTGGGTTGATTTTGTGTATGGCCAGCAGCGACCTGTATATATTGGATGTACCTATTCCCATTCAGAAAGTCCAAAACAACACGATATTTGGCTGTGGTGCCACTGTATATTCCATCTGAAGGTTCACTGTAGATGACACTGTTGCTCAGAACATGACAAAAATGGAAAATGGCGGGAAGCTCGAGAAACCTATTGTTCCATAAATTATTACCTGGGCTACAGAGTAAATTAGATAAAGGATGTTTCCCGATCTGGGTAACTGTTCATTGATTGATTGAAGTAGGATAGTCTTACATTTCTTGTGCACTCATCTCCCTGTAGATCAGACCCTTCCTTCTCTTCGAGTTCCTGAAGAGCTGTTGTCTCAGTTCTCTACATGCTATATTTACTGTAATACTGTAATCTTTAACATGCATTATTATAACTGTTTGGCCAGGATTAGGTTTTGTATCTACAGCCTAGATGATTGTCGCTCCCATACCCCCAAAGATCTCCATCTCAAATGTTTATATTATGTAGCTCTGATCAAGATAAGGTAAGGTGATGCACACTCACTATGCTTATTTATTTTTCGGTTTTATTTTTTGTATGAAAGATATTTATATTTTTATCTAAAGTAGGCATGTATATTCTTTTAGTGCCATACAATTCTTGGAGATTCATCTCCTTACTGTCCCATGCCCCAGGCTAAAAACTAAAGGTTCTCTGTGGGGGCTCCTAAGTTCTGATATTCACTCCATGTTAAAAAATAGAAAGGCAGAGACAAATTACAGTTTTAAGTCACTTTTTTAAACACATTTTGCCATTTGGGCAAATTAGTTTAATTTTATGTTATATTTTGTAAATTTTTTTTATTGTATATTTCAATATTCTCTTCTCATTTTCAATGCTGTCTGTTTCGTTGGTCTAATTTTACCTTCATGTGTAACTTTGGTTTATTTTATCACCTTTTCTATATTGATTTGGAAAGCACTTTGGCCATTATGTTCTTAAAAGTGCTATATAAATAAAGTCATTATTATTATTATTATTATTATTATTATTATTATTATTATTATACATTAATGAGAATAGTCTTTGAAGCATTCAGGAGAATAATGGTTAGATTTACAGAGGTAGTTCAAGTATAATGCCTTAATCACTATCAGGCTATATCACCCAGTCTGTGAGTCAAGGTTGCCTGCCAAATGTAAATGAATGGACAGTCCATAAAAATGTTTTATTTTATGACTGTCAGTATATATGCAAATCAAAGAGATTGTCCACACATTGGACAGGGATAAAGATGTGTGTAATTGAGCATATACACTGGCAGGATCTGTTATGTAAGATAACACCACACTGACCTCCACTCACATTTACTCTGTCCTCGGTAATTGCAGCATTATGATTAATCTCTACTCAGATATGCAACATTACAGTGCATGTCCAACGCATCCAAATAATTATGTGAGAGGGATATGGTATTATAAAGGCAAACTGAATAATAGCATATCAATACAGAGCAGCATGTTACCATTCACACCCAGTGCACTTATTAGGAATCAGCGGTGTGAAATACAGTTAAATTGTGGTGCTGAACAATTGTCATTGAGGTACAAGATATAACAATAGGTGCAGAGGGGGCATACAGTACAACAGAAGAAGTGACCCAACTGCATTCTTTTGGCTAACATAGATTCTATAGAAGCACCAGATACTCAACTCTCTATTCTTAACACTGAAAGTGACATGTCTCTCCTGATGATTCCCAAAAAACTTCTGGAAATTCACCAAGATGCCAACTACAATCAGACAAAATACTTGAATCCAAAACAATTATGTACTGTATTTGACCCAAGTCTGACTACAATACTGTGGCAATGGATACTGTCTAATGTAATACGGCAATGGAAATTTCTGTTACCAACCGGAACCTTCCGCAGTTAAAAAAAGCTGAGTATCTGGTGAGTGGAAAGAGTCTGTGGCTTTTTCACATGTTCTTGTCAGCTCCCCAGGTACCTCCCCAGACATCACGTCTGACGTTCCCACATTTACACCAGATGGCCGTCGATATCGAGAGCGACAGAGGAATTCATCTGGCAGAGGCTCGCGCCTGGGCTGCCCCGCCTTTACAATGCTGACCTATTTGTATTCTCTGCACAACAGATGAGGCACCATCTCTTCTCAGCTCCAGCATCCTCGTCACAGTTTGAGATTCGGGCTGTCATTTGTGGGTACTGTACTTTCCGAAGTTACAGTATGTGAATCTGTGTTTCTCAAGCCACCTGGTCTATCTATGGAAATAATATCCTGTCTGAGAGACAACAGTATATCTTTAAGCATGTACTGTATACGTATGTACAGTACGTATATGCATATGTATGGATGCATGCATGTATCTATCTATCTATCTATCTATATCTATCTTTCTGTCCTTGATTTTGTCATTTCACTCAAGGCAGAAAGCCATTGACAGTCCTGTTCTGGTGCTATGGTTACTCTAATGTAATCCAAGAGGCTAGGAGACATTTCTCTCTGTTCCGGAGTTTCCCAGGACATTCACCTGTGTAGCAAGCACTCTATTATATGTAAACTCACCGAAACCGCTTAGTTTCAGCTGTAAAAAAGACAACAAAAAAGATGAATAGTTGAAGGCAATACAGAATATATTTTGTCAACTAATCTCAGTTGATTTCAAACCCTCCAGCAACGTCTTGAGTGGGAGACCTTTGCCAGGGTCAGTGGGTTCTGATAGACCCCCGTTTTTTGTCTGTCCCTTCTCTACCTTTCGGTGTCCGGCCCCTCCTTCCCTCCCCCTCCTCGCTGTCGTTAGAGCGGGACACGTCAGAGGGGACGCCAAGGAATGCAGAGCTGGATAATCACTATCTTATCAGCATCAGCTCTCTGAGGTGGCCAGCCAATAACACACCTTTAATTGAATAACTTATCTGCCCCCATCTCCCAGGGGACCTCTAGCACAGAAAGCTAGATAGCAGAGCAGCTTTTCCAAATGCCGCACAGCAAGGAGCATTGCCCCTCGCAAACATCCGATGAGGTGCGGCCAGCTCCTGACTTGCCTCGGCGTTTGACGTTCGTTCTCTCGGTCTCTAATCAGCCCTTTAGCCGCATCGACACTGTTTTGCTAATCACCCATTTTCCCCGTTCCCCCACCTCTCTTTCTTACAGAGAAGCCCTCTTCCTCTGTGATTCCGGAACAATCTGGGAGCAGTGGCCTGGAGGAGGGGAGGCCCATTAATTAATTCATTCCCATTAAGCCCCTTCCTCCAGCACTGTGCTCAGCCACCCATGGAGCAAAGATGTGGGGAAATGATAAATCCAGTTCTGTTCCTCCATGGGTGAAAATACCTCAACCAACCGCCCCCCACCCCCTCCCCCCTATAGGGACCCGTAGTCACGCCCGCATTCAAGACAGGAAGACAATGCAGAGGGGATTCAGTTCTATACTACAAAGCTATGTGAAAATCCTGTAGGAAAGCTTTTGGAAATATTTATCGTCCTGTAATTATGATGCATATATTTACTATTTGAGAGGCACTGGATCACTTTCACCTTAGGATACTGAGATGCTTTCTACCTAATGGTGATACCATTATCACCTTTTCTATTGCAGCTCTTTCTTCCAGTGACTTTCTACCGGTAAATTTAGCATTTCATATGTGGTATGGAGAATACCACATACAGTAGCATATTTCCTCACTGATGGCAATAGTCATATTTCTCATATTTTAAAATTCTCTAATTTTAAGAATAAATCATTCATAAAACATAAAAATTAAAATGTTTGAAAAATTGCTTTCTTTGCAAAAAGATCTCAGTACTGACCAGAAGTCCCCTTATGTTAATACATTTGAAGGTAGTGAACTGAGCTTTCCTTCATAGTTCATTGCTTTACCTTAGTGCCCTCCAGCATTTTCCCAATTAGAAACAAATGAAACAAAGAGTTAGGCAAATAATTGGTCCTTTGTTCCTGTATTTAAACAACGTTTTCTGACACCAATGAAAATACTTTATGCATGCAACAGTTTTTCCAGTCATGAATGAGCAATGAATGGCGCACAGCTTACACTACTGGCAACAGAAGTTTACCCTTTAGACCCCAATAATACTTGAACAGTTTTGAACATTTAATATTCCTGATCATTCTTTTCTATTTATTATTATTATTTATTTTATTATATATTTATTTTTTTGTCACATTTAATTAATACATCAAACCACACACATTTAATTACCTCATGCCGTAAATTCACAAGCTCCAAAACTTGAACATCAAACTCAATTACCATAGGCATTGGTAGATAACACCTTTCATATTTTCTTGTTCTCTGGAGGATATGTTTGAAATATGTTAATTAAATGCTTTCAGGGTTTTCCTCTCAGCCTTCTCCACAGTGCACTCCCAATCTTCCACTCTGGGCAGCATCCACTAACAGCCTCACAAAGAGGTGGCTGCCGGTGGGTGAGCAGTGCATCCTGGGAGATCTGGACCAGTGCCAGAGCCCTCCTACCCCCCCTCATCCTGTGGAGCCAGGTGTACCTGAGAGAGCCAGGCCCCTGCTGGCCCTGAGAGTAGATCGCCTCAGCCTTAAAGAGACAGTATTCTTCTGCCAAGTGCTGCTGAGGTACAAAGCAAACCCTTCTCTTCTTGGCTCAAACGATCACTCAGGTCTTTCCCACTCATCAGCTAGCACGTTTACCATGATATCGACCATGGAAGAATATCGCAGGCAAAATTTGAGCAACAATGCTATATATAACAATTTTAATAATGATAATAATAATAATAATAATAATAATAATAATAATAATAATTTAATGTACTAGTATTGACATTAAAGGTACTATAGAGGTGGCAAAATTTATTCAAATATTAAAAGCAACATCATGCCAATGAACGAAAGTTATGGAAACCAATGGTGTCCATTGCACCACACTTTTCAATTCCCGCATAGGATATAATTTGAACTTGTGCTCTTTTTCTACCAAATTAAGGTTAGTCATATTTGCAACAGTTAGAACCATAACACATATAAGAATAAGAATCAATGTGAGGTATTGAAATGCGAGCCTAATTACAACATCATGGAACGTTAAAGTAGTGTGAGGGTTCCAGTCCATTCCTCTGTGGGCCTCCAGAGGGAGACATAGCCTCCACTCCCCTTACAACTCTCACCAGTGCTCTTCAAAATTCCAGCCTATCGAGACCTATTGTCTTCACCTGTCTGCTGTTAATCGCACCTTGTTATGTCTGTGTATTTAAGTTCTGCCTTTTTTGTTCCCTGTTACTCAGTCTTTGAGTGTGATTTAGTGTGTGACTGTATTCTAGATATTCCTTAGTGCCTTGTGAACTTCTCCCTGATGTTTTTGGATTCAGATTTTTCCCCATCTTGGTACTTTTGCCAGTGTTTACGGACTGATTTGGTTTTGACCCTTTGCCTGCTTTTCCCAACATCATTCTCAAGTAAAGTGAACAACGTTTTTCTCAACATCTGTTTGTATGGTCTCTGCATTTGGATTCATGCCTGTTACTCAAGCCTCCCAGAGGTCTAGTGGTTAGGAGTCAGCACTCTCACCGCCAGAGCCTGGTTTTGCATCCAGACCAGGGAGGGATTCCTAACAGCAAGAGTGAGTCATGGAAATGGATCCAGTAGGCCACTACACCAAGCTTGACCAGCTTTACTCCACTTTGGCAGACCGAAGAGATGCGGTCAGAAGACAATGGCAGACTGGCAGAATTCTCCACCTCACTAGCCCCTTGCATCTCTGTCTCTATGACCAACATCACTGGACCATACAGCTTCATCTGATCCAATTTCTGGAGTTCCCAACAGTCCTGGGGTACCAAAAGCTGGAGCAGCATAACCCTCACATTCACTCGCCTTCCGGATCTATGATTGAGTGGGGACCCACTTGTCATGCCATCTGCCTCTTCACTATGCCTTCTCCATCTCTTGTGTCTCCTGTTTCTTTGTTCCAAGGCCCTCCTGAGTACCATGATGCAAGAGAGGTTTTCAGCAAGAGAAGAGCCACATCCCTTCCCCCTTATCACCTATATGATTGTGACAAAGACCTAATCCCTTGTGCCTGTCCTCTTCTGGGAATTGTTTCTTTTCCCCTCTTCCTTCTAGAGACAGCTGCTATGGATGGGTACATCAAGTCAAATTCATCCTTCCAGATCTCCTGCTGGTACAGGATTCTTCTTTGTGGGGAAGAAGGATGGAGGTCATCGCCCCTGCATTGACTACTATGGGTTCAACATGTTCACTATCAAGAACCAGTACCCACTACCATTGATGTCTACAGTATTTCAGCTGCTCCAGGGTGCCACAGTCTTCACCATGGTGGACCTCCGCAATGCCTACAGCTTAGTCCACAGCCGGGAGGGAGATGAATGTGAGACAGCGTTCAACACCCCCACGGGCTACTACGAGTTCCTGGTCATGCCCTTTCACCTATCCAATACCATAGCAGTCTTCCAGACCCTCATTAATGATGTCCTTCATGACATATTGAACCACTTACCATTTGTCTACCCTGATGACACCCTGATTTTCATGAGCATGTCTACTATGTCCGCTTTCAGTGCCTCCTCAAGAACCATCTCAACGTCAAGCCTGAGAAGTGTGAGTTCCATGTCTCTGAAATCTCCTTCCTCGGATTCATCATCTCAAAAGGCAACCTCCAGATGGACCCCAAGAAAACCCAAGCTGTCTGGGCCTAACAAGTTCAAAGATTTCTGGGATGTCTTGGATTCACCAACTTCTACTACAATGGTGGAGTGGCTGCTGTTCTTTCACAGACAACAAATTGTACCCCTTTGCCTTTTCTCATCAGTGGAGTGGAGACACTGGCTGGAGGGTCTTTAACACCCATACCTTGTCTGGCATAACCATAAAAATCTTGAGTACATCCAACTGGCCTAAACCCTTTAAAAACTCATGAAGCCCAATGGGCTCTGTTCATCAACAGATTCAACTTCGTTCTTTCTTACCATCCGGGTTACAAGAATCGGAAGCCTGATACCCTCTCCAGACTGCTTCAGCCTCCATACCAAGTGTCCCCCAGCCCATCCTCCCAAGCACAATAATTGTGGCTCCAGTTCTTTGGGGGAATTGAGACACTCAGACAGGCACAGCAGAGGGTGCCACAAAAGAAAACGCTAGTTTATCAAGCCCTAGGGCAGAATTCAGAAAAAGTTTAGGATTTATTTTGCTCATAATCATTATAGACTACATAATGGTCTTGATTATTCAGCTAATTAAAAACAAACAGAAGCAGGTTGAGAGAACTGATCAGACTAATGGTAATGATTTATTCTGCAGCTTACCGTCCATCACTACACACTATATTTAAATGCAGCACAATTTTATGACACAAAGAAAAATGCTAGTACATAAAAACTCACTTTATTAGGTATTTATTAGACTTATTTTTGGACTTCTGCTGCTATAGCCAATCCACTTATAGGTTTCACACACGTTGTATTTTCAGAGATGCTCTTCTGAATACTACTGTTGTAATATATGGTTATTTGTGTTGCTGTCAGCTTTGACTTCAAACTCTAGAGATGTTGTGCGTGAAAGCCCCAGGAGATTAGCAGTTTCTGAGATACTCAAATCACCCAGTCTGGCACCAACAATCATTCCATGGTCAAAGTCACTTAGATCACATTTCTTCCCCATTCTGACATTTGGTCTGAAAAACAGCTGAACATTTTGACTACATCTGCATGCTTTTATGAATTTAGTTGCTGCCACATGATTGGCTGATTAAATATTAGCATTTTGGTGTACAGGTCTGTACAGGTTGGTGTACAAGTTGGTGTACAGGTCTACCTTATAAAGTGATCACTGTGCGTATATAGATATTTGTTATTCAGTTGATTAATTGCTTAATTGATAATCAAGAAATGCAAATGGACCAGTTGAGAGTATGCTAATTATCCATTTAACGGTAAGGTTAGGGCCTTTTGTATCCCACGGTAAGCGACTGATTAAAGCCTTATCCCGCAGTATGGTTATCTTCCAAGGTCAAATAATGGGGCTCTTTCTAATCAATTCTTTTTCACTTCCTTCTTCATTTCCTTAAGTGCTTTCCTTGCTTGTAGGAGGCAAGGAAGGAAAACGAGAAAAGGATGTGGACATTCAATGCAAATTGAAGGTCCTTTCTCCTATTTTTGTTGGTATGTACATCACATCCTCTCAATTGAGGTTTATGAGGGTGGAGCCAAAGCTGGAATGGGATGCAGTCTATCATTGCTAGATTGTGCAAGTGAGCTGGTCTTACTCCTTTTCGGATGTGAAATACAGGCGCGGCCTGTAGCATAGTGATTAAGGTAAAGGACTGGGACACGCATGGTCGGTGGTTCTAATTCCGGTGTAGCCACAATAAGATCCGCACAGCCGCAGTATGGTTATCTTCCAAGGTCAAATAATGGGGCTCTTTCTAATCAATTCTTTTTCACTTCCTTCTTCATTTCCTTAAGTGCTTTCCTTGCTTGTAGGAGGCAAGGAAGGAAAACGAGAAAAGGATGTGGACATTCAATGCAAATTGAAGGTCCTTTCTCCTATTTTTGTTGGTATGTACATCACATCCTCTCAATTGAGGTTTATGAGGGTGGAGCCAAAGCTGGAATGGGATGCAGTCTATCATTGCTAGATTGTGCAAGTGAGCTGGTCTTACTCCTTTTCGGATGTGAAATACAGGCGCGGCCTGTAGCATAGTGATTAAGGTAAAGGACTGGGACACGCATGGTCGGTGGTTCTAATTCCGGTGTAGCCACAATAAGATCCGCACAGCCGCAGTATGGTTATCTTCCAAGGTCAAATAATGGGGCTCTTTCTAATCAATTCTTTTTCACTTCCTTCTTCATTTCCTTAAGTCCTTTCCTTGCTTGTAGGAGGCAAGGAAGGAAAACGAGAAAAGGATGTGGACATTCAATGCAAATTGAAGGTCCTTTCTCCTATTTTTGTTGGTATGTACATCACATCCTCTCAATTGAGGTTTATGAGGGTGGAGCCAAAGCTGGAATGGGATGCAGTCTATCATTGCTAGATTGTGCAAGTGAGCTGGTCTTACTCCTTTTCGGATGTGAAATACAGGCGCGGCCTGTAGCATAGTGGTTAAGGTAAAGGACTGGGACACGCATGGTCGGTGGTTCTAATCCCGGTGTAGCCACAATAAGATCCGCACAGCCATTGGGCCCTTAAGCAAGGCCCTTAACCCTGCATTGCTCCAGGGGAGGATTGTCTCCTGCTTAGTCTCATCAACTGTACGTCGCTCTGGATAAGAGCGTCTGCCAAATGCCAATAATATAATATAATGTAATGGAATGTAATTATAAATATAAAATTTATCAGAGCACAGTTAAGAAAATCTGAAATATCTCTATCTCTTGAGCTGCTTTCAACTGTGTGGTCATTTGGGACACAAACAAGCACACAGAAACAAAACAACATGCAGACAGTATGGTGTAACTGTCGACTATTTTCTTTGAAACCAAGTAGATGATACATTTTTGACAGAATCACAACCGTAAACATAATCTGTGAATTTCCATAAAGGATCCAGATGTTGCTTATTGATCTCCCCCGGGTGTGTGGAATTTCTCTTCAAACTCACCTCAGAAAACAAAGTAGAAAAAAGTATTTAAACGCAGAACATCTTAGTTTGTCTGTGCGCCTGTCTTTTCCGCTCAGTGTGCAGTTTGAGTCCGACAGTAAGGGCTGGCCTGTTCACTTTGTTCTCATTCCCGCTTGTTAATAATGCAGTGTATCTCCGTCTAATAGTCTGTTGCTGTTGCTGGTTTCACTACTACTCTGGGCGTATGAAGACAAGCCTGACCACACAGTATGTGTGTGTCGGAGTAGGATCATCTTATTCAGTTAACTGAGCAAAGAAGAACCTCTGCCTTTGGTCCAGCCTGGCCCATAACATGACCATGGTCAAATACAGATTTGAAATGGTTTACCCCTGTACATCACAGGGGTGAAACTCCAGTCTTGGAGGGCCGCAGTGTCTGCTGGTTTTAGGGGTGTTCTCAGTACCAGTGGTTCATTTACAGTAAGTCATTGATTGGCTAAAACATCTGCACACCTTGCTCTCAAGGCCTTAATTGGCAGCTGATTAAAAGGAAATCACTAAAACGTGCAGACACTGTGGTCCCCTTGGAATTTAGTTTGAAACCCTTGGTTTAGATGCTGGGAAAATAAAAACATCTGCAAATCCCCTGAGAATGGCCAACAATACAATACATGAAAAAAAAAAACTGAAGCAAAGCTAATGGAATGTTTACTGTGGTAGATAAGTACATAAACACTAAATTGTATTGTGCTGGAATTCTAATATCATTTGGAAAAACAGTGTAGTATTCAATATGCAGTATGAATATGTAAACAAATAAATGTTCATTGTCAAGTGACAAATGAGCCAAATGAACCCTTTCCACTTTTCCACCTATTTTATACTAGTCCTATGAAAGGACAAATGCACTACACACACATTAAATTAAAGAAGTGGCTTGTAAAATTCAGAAATTTGAGACTGAAAAAATGTACATCAGAGCACCTGCATACAGTGTACACAAGCAATACACTAAAATACAAAGAATTACAAAACACCTCATGTTTTTATAGTATAGCACCGAATATCTCATGTTCTGAGTCAAGTACCAACCCAGAATTACTTTATATTTGTGCAACATGTATAAATTATGGTAAATAAATCAACAGGCTTTCAAATTCTACATGACTTTCCCCAAAAATGCAAAAATGCCCTGAAGTGTCCCCCCAAATTTCTCCAAAGACAAAAGATCTGAATTTTGTTTTGTCCAGACACATGAATGAACAGAAAAGCTTATTTTTATTATATTGCAACAGATTTTTTGAGACAAGATGTAAAGAAAATCAACCATCATGTGAGTTTGAGAGATTTTTGATACAAAAAGTGTAAAAAAAGATTTACTCAACTTAATTTTTTCTAACGAACCTGAATCACATTTAAAATGGACCTTTATTTAAAGATTAGGTTAACCAGAGCCCTGTTAGCCAGTGCAATTACAGGTTTATCTATAGCAAGTCTGTATATTCATTCTGCTATGCGAATGCAGCGATATTCCTAAACTGTCCGTCACCTGAATATGACACATTAGACCTTGTTGGACGGGGTTGAAAACCTCGTACGAGAAGTTTACCATGTTTTATATTAGATTGGTACTGAAATTATCTAGCAATGCATTTATGCAACAAAGTAGTTCAAGACAACATCCACTTAGGTATATTGCCATTTTGCGGTTTTATTGTGTTACATTTTTCTATTATATAAATATGAACGCAGTAATATGTTGGTAGGGTTAATATTGCTGATTGAGTGGTACAGTACTTTCTGCATTTGAGAGTCAAGAATTTGCACACAGCTATAGCACAAGACTGGTGATACACCAACCACAAATAAACATATGAGCATACAGACGGTACTCAAATCCACAGAACGGTAATTGAATTGAATGGTAAGATGTCAAAATGGTAATGTAACAGATTTTAACGCAAGGCTCTGCCGATTTATTTCTTTGCGCAATTGTGGATTTATTTTTTAATTTTAATTCTGAGCAGAAAGCCAGTGCCATTCTCAAAAGTGACTCTTTCGTCTTGCGTTTCTAGTACCCCTTAATTCTGTTCGCAGTCCTCCATCTCTGTGAGAGCAGGTTGGGAAGGGAATCTGCCCTCAGAACATGGCTGATCCTCAGTAAGCAGAGTGTGGGTGAAGGTGCAAGGCATCTGCTCTGGACCTCGGCCTGAGGCAGAGCAAACACGGCTTACATTTAAAGACAGTAGAATTCATTAGCGTCATTGCTAATGAAAAAAAGACTGAAGAAGAATTTGTTTGCAGGCTCTGTGGTGTTAAATATACACTATGTTTGACCTTATTTCTCACAAATAAGGAATACAATTACTTGTAATTGGATACCATCTAAAACTGAATATATTAATTCAGTGAGTGCTCACTGGTTGTGTTTGCGATGCAATGCATTTTTTTTTTGTACTGTTTACAAGACACTTTGTTCACAAAGTGTTAGCACAGCATATCTTATGTGAGAACAGCTGGTTTTATGTGCAAGCCTTTGTTCCAGCCCAGCGCTGAAAACACCTGATTCAACTAATCACAGCGTTGATTGATGGCCAGGATTAGTTAATTAGTTGAATCAGGTGTAGTAGTGCTCTGCTCGAAAGTCTACATCCACACAGGTTCTTCTTGGATAACAATGGTTGTGAATGGCTTTTACATTTTGTATTTATTTTTCATCTAAATGATATGACAAATAATTTGAATTAGGAAAGTACTGTATATCAGGTCCAGAGAGGCCCTTAATAATAAAACTGAATACTTATTTACACCCTGCTTTACACAAGTTATTTCATTCTGGCCCAGTTTACTGTTCTGGCCAAAAATGTCCAATAAACATTGCAGAAGTCTGGATTCTTTTGAGGAAAACATGCATGTATCATCGCATATATTGCTATAATGTGGACATTAACATTATTATTATTATTATTATTATTATTATTATTATCCATCCATGATCTGAACCCGCTTATCCTGAACAGGGTCGCAGGGGGGCTGGAGCCTATCCCTGCATACATTGGGCGAAAGGCAGGAATACACCCTGGCCAGGTTGCCAGTCCATCGCAGGGCACACACACCATTCACTCACACACTCATACCTACGGGCAATTTAGACTCTCCAATCAGCCTAACCTGCATGTCTTTGGACTGTGGGAGGAAACCGGAGTACCCGGAGGAAACCCACGCAGACACGGGGAGAACATGCAAACTCTGCACAGAGAGGCCCTGGCCGACCGGGCTTCGAACCCATCCGTGCCGCCCGATGATGATGATGATGATGATGATGATTATTATTATTATTAGTCGTAGTAGTAGTAGTAGCAGAAGTATTGTTGTTATTCTTGTGGTATGCATTCATTACAAAAATACTGTAATGAATGCATGCAACAGTGTTTTATCAACAGACCTTACACTATAGGTACGTATAAACATGTGTGGCTAAAAATAAATTAAAAACACATTTCTATTGTTCTTCAGGCTCAACTGTATTGTATATATGTTTTATATACCCCCCTATAATAAATGCACCCCAACAGTGGCACTGGTCGATACTGGCATGCAGCCCTCTCCTTGAACTCTTTGTTCGCTGTGCCATCTGTCACTCAAAGTGACATAACCCAAAGGCAAGCAGTTGATTGATCAATTTATTGCTGGACCCGTAGGGACCAGACAACAGTCAGGGTTTTCTATTATACGTGACTGACTTACCTTAAAACGTGTACGCGAGATGGCTTACGCAGTACGTACAAAGATACAGAAACCTGTAATGATGGCAGAGCAAACAGCTATGCCGAGTTAGCTAACACTGCCAAGTCCGTGCTAGCTAGCATGGCTGAGCATGACAATGCCATTTTTTACTGTTGAAAACAAAAGATATGAGATAATCAATCCTACTTTGAGGTTTTAATGCTTTTTCAAATTATATTAATTACGTCAGCCACTTATGCCCAATGACTAAAGAATGTGCAAAAAAAAAGGACTCCGTGCCTTGAGGTTGAGGAGTTTCACTGCTTCCATGTTTGGCTTTGGCTTTTTGTAAATGTTTCTGTAGTGCCTGGCCTATGCTTGTTGGCTCTCTATTGTGGTGATTGATGCCCAAATTCGAAATCTGGTAACCATAATTCCCACACTCTTGTCATAATGTTGTTGTGTTGCTTTGCTCGGATTACAAAACTGCTTTGCCTTTATGGCCATGTCTGCCGTGCACTGACCTGCTTCTGTGGAACTCCTATTATAGCCTGTCAGGACTGTACACCAGAGAACCTGGATACTGTTGCGCTTTCCTCGCCCAGTGATGACTGGTTTTCAAGCTTCAGCCCTCTCCATTCCCTAGCCATCAGAGTTGACACTCACCTGCGGGTGTAATCATAAAGGAAAATGTTGTACAAGTTTATGATGCAGAGAACAACAATGCATTCTCAGAATAAACTGGTGGGCTAATAATTGGTCTTTTGGTCTTTGTTATTGAGCGAATAAATTGCCTGATTGTCTAATTAACAATCAAACTATCTGGAGATAGAGGAGTGGTGGTTTGCCTGCATGCCGGACACAAGAAAATCTCCTCCCTTTGGAAATGAATGGGGGTGATGTCATCGTCGCTTGTGAGACTTCAGCCTTAGAAGGGTGACCCAGGTATCAATGCTATCTGGTGACAGATGGTTGATCAGGCATTTGTAAACTGCATTAGCTTTCCAGCAATCCATCAGATCAGCATGCAACATTACACAAGCATAAAAACACTGGGACGTACCACTTGGCCGGAGGACAAAAAGAGCGATTAGCCGAAATGGCTTGTAGCCTAACTGTGAAGGTGAGGGACAGTATGGTTCAGTTATCAATATTTCAGCTCCAGTAATTCAGCATCATACCTGAATAAATTTTTTTCATGAAAGCAATTTACAAAACACTAAATGATTGCATCCTGCAGCTGTTAGCTTACAAAATTAACATGATTTGACTTTCTTTATCTTCTAGCGGAATGTGTTCACTTGGACAGAATTAAAATTCAGGAAATTCGCTCAGAAATGTCAACTCCCCCTCAGGAGAAGGCTGTCGATATGAGCTGTGTACAGGAAATCCTTGGCAGTTCCCTAGGGCGCAGGCAAATTTCCCAGAGCAGAGGCAGTCTTCATAGAGTACTGCACAGCCAGATCTGAGAGTGGCAGGGAGTGTTTACAGCATGCAGCCCATGTTCAGGTGATGTTCACATGGTGCAATTTACCTGTGGAGGCAGTTTTTATCAAAGTAAAGGATATTTTCCCAGAAAACCTTTAATGATGAAAATGATTCTTTTCAGGAAATTGAGGAAAAGTAAGAAAAATCTTTATATTGTAGCTTAATGAACACTTAGGTGGAAGATAGTGGTTTCACAGGTGTCTTATTTCAGATACTTCACGCTTTGCTTGGTGAGTACCATCTATATGGACCAGGCGTAGCTGTTGCAGGCTAAAGTGTGTGCTTACTAGGGGTGAGCAAAGTACTCATCCGAAATGAGTATCCGGTACAATTAATTAGATTTTTCCAAGCACAAGTATTGTACGAGCAACTAGATCACTGTCCATGATGAACAAAGAACAGGCATTATGTTGGTAAATGGGGGTACACAGCTTTAAGAGTGGGGATTATGGGAGTTGTATTTTCTTAATTTTAGTCTGATTGGTCCGTGGTGTGTGTAATGCTGCTGGGATTTGTTAGTCCACCGGGGGGAGGGCTATATTATTATATTTCCAAACAAGCATGTACAATATTATGTAAACAAAGGTATTTTGAAATATGTTTCCCTCTATAAGCAGAAATACAATCGCACTCTCAGAGCCAGAAGTGATGGGTTCAGAGGCCTTCAATCTTAAATTCAACCCTTCAGTTGTCTCTATGTGGAATTAATATATTTAAAGAACAAACACTATATCTACTTTTCAGTTTTTATGGTGATTTTTAACTCTAATAGACTATATGTGGGGCTGTATTACAGAAACATCCTAACTCTGAAATCTTATCCGTATCGTAACCATGGTCATTTCAGTTATTCAGTTATCAGATATAGAAAATAGCTGTTATTGCATTTTGCCCGAGTTTAACATTGTTAGCTAGCTTGCAAATGGTACCTGCTGTCACTCCAATGACTGAGTTGATAGAGGTTTGTAACATTTTCGTGTGGTAGCCTACTGAAATCCGTGTTGGGGCTCGGACCAGTAGGTAATGTTGCCGGACGTATGGGAACCGGTGCCATAGTCATAGACAGTTAATATGATTGTGAGACCTGTAACTACGCCAGCAGTTTGTCTCCCCCAAATGTTTACCCGACGTGTGCTCTTCTCTGCTATGTTTATTTGTTTACCTAACCAATCAGCTGTCCACAAGATGAAAAAAGTGGTGCCAATTGTTTGGTAATAGATATGAAAGTTGATCATCGATTTCAGATTGCATATTTAAGATTTCCTAACCTTGAGCTATGATAGGATGGAGTAGAAACAATAAGATTCCTAAAGTTAGTTAAGATTTGCTGTCATACGAATTTGTGAAAAATCCTACCTTGAACTTATCCTTATGATAAGACATTTCTGTAATATAGCCCGTGTTTCCTGCTGGACTCATATATACTCATATAAACTTTATTTTGTATTCAGTATGCTAAATGTTTGCCTTGTTTCAATAAAAATTCTAGATTTCACTTATTGCTTGTACAGTGCTTGATTTTACCCTGCTATAATGGGTAATACAATAAGAATCATGTTAGATTATATTAGAGATGAGGAGCACTGGGAGTCTAAATAGTCAATGTATTGTGTGTATTTAAACTACAGTCTTCATCTCTAACAGCTATGTTTATTTGTAGCTTTCTACTATGGACAGGATGGTTCCTCTCTTCATCGTAGAAATCATTAATGGATCCTCTTAGGACATGACTTCTTTGGACATTGGAATTCTTCAGAAATTGTTTGCAGATTATTGTCTTTTCAAGAAAGAACCTATTACCACGACCCTTGTAAAACTGGGAATTGCCACTAAATTTATAATATACAGTACCCAATCTGTCTAACTGCTAATGCTAACATCAACAGATTACAAACAATAGAGAATGAATATTGGCGAAAATGACTACAGCAGTTGAAATGAAACCGAGAGACAGACGAAATGAGATGAAATAGCACCAGTATTGGGCAGTGTCATATTCCTCCTGCCAAATAAGAGAACAAGAGGTGATATACTGTGTCATATACAGTACATAAAACTGTCTCTGTCTCAGCTAATGATGGCCTAAAAGCTTCAGAACCCAGGATTGAACACAAAAAGTTAGGGTGAGGTCTCAGGGTCAAAATTAAAAGACAGTTTTGATCAAACACTTCCTTCCTTGGGGGATTAACTAAAAAGCTGACAGTAATCTCCTGCAGGCCAGTCTTCATTATTATACATTGTGCTCAGTCCAGTGATTGACTCTAATGATGAACTCCCTGCTCCAATCACTGTCACTCACACAACTGCTGCATTTCATTTGCTGCGGTGAATTCTTGCTCTAGCCATTCTCGGCTTTTCGCCTAACTCTTGCACTTGTATCATTGTCTTTCTTACAAATGTATGAAGCTAATTCCACGACAAAATACTGGCAGTTAAATCGTGTTTTTGCACCTTTTAGTTGACATTTCTTTAATGACATTTCTTTATGTTTCTTCATTTAATCATTTAATTACTCGGTTGTTTTGGTTCTGTACTTTTTCATTTACTTAAAATAAAACAATGAATATGAGGTTAAAGTGCAGACTGTCAGCTTTGATTTGAGCCTATTGACTGTACATCCATATCTGGTGATCCCTGCAGCAATTGCAGGCAGAAGACACTTTCCATTTCTTTCCATCACTGTGGTACGGGTTATGACTCTTATATACTCTTATATACTCATCACACATTGTTCTCAATGGTTACCGGTGGTTTGCATGCTGGTGTAGTCGTGTCAGGTTATGCTGGTGTAGTTGTGTCTTTATGGTTATCAGGTCCGTAGATCAAGCGACCCAGATGCGAGGCAAAGGGTCAAAACTCCTGCAAACAGGTATAACACAGATAATCCAAATCGTAATCGTAGAGAATGAAAAACACAGACCCTAACAAAAGTATTCTTGATTGCCTTGACAGTTTTTCTTAAAAATTGTAAATTTGGTCATTCGCTACCATTCTGTGGTCTACCAGAGGTGTGATGCCAATAAACACAGAACAGATTCACTCCAAAAAATATTATATATAATATATATAATATATATATAATATAAAGGCACCTTTATTCACAAAAATGGCTAACCTTGCTTTAACATATTCTTGTTGGAATCGAACAGCAGGAATTGATAACATAATCTGGAACTATATTTTTCAGGAACACCAATTGCCTAATTACTTTTTCTCTCCGCCATTTGGCATTCACTAGCTATTCGATCTTTGCTTGCCTATTTGTGGCTTGATTGGGAAGTATTACACAATAATTCCATGGGGAGACTATTTTCTTCTTTTGTTATTCTTCCATTATAAATTCTGAAGGTGACTCTGGGTCAAAATTCTAATCTCCAGTTTGGACTCTTGGTCAGTGTTCAAAGCTGCCTTGTGCCTGGTACACCTTTGAAGACAGCCAGGTAAGTTGGTATAGTTTACTTGTCAATGAGTTTCTACTACCCATTTCACCCCTCCATTTCCCTAAACTTTTTACCCGTTATGGTCTGACCTAGACCCTGTCGTAACAGGACTATCTATGAAAAGGGCTGTAATTCCGGCTCAGACCACCTGATGTAAATACCCTAAAATTAAAGCAGACAGTCTGAAATTTAACCTCACATTCATTGTTTTATTTCAAATCTAACGTGCTGGAGCACTGAGCAAAAGTGACAAAAACCGTCCCAATACTTTTGCATTTCTCTGCATGCACACACAGACACAAAACTGTTTGCTTTTTCTCGCTCACACTCAGATGCACTCTCTCTCTCTCTCTCTCTCTCTCTCACACACACACACACACAGGTTCACGCATGCACACATACACACACACACACACACAAACACTTTTTACTGAAGCAGACATTTGTTTCATACAAATGTAGTTCCTCCCAGTGTACAGTTCCTGTCAAGCCTTTTGCCCACAGGCGTTGTGCAAGCTGCAGTTCCACTCACATCCCCCTACTGCTGAGCAGGCCGAGAATCTCCAGAGACCAGCTGCATATCCCCTCTAAAATCGCTGGACTTACCTGATCCACTGCTGAATTAATCACAGCCCCGGGGGGTAGAGAAGGGGGGGGGGGGGGGGGGTTGTCAGGGTCCGCACTGCCTACAGGATTTTCCACTCCTCTCCCCTGCCACTGCCAGCTCTTATTTCATTTTAGGTGCTGGACTGTGACCTTCCCCAACCACTCTACTCAAAATGGTTCTCCAGTTTATTTTTTTGTTAATTTATTTATTTTATTATTTTATAGTTTAAAATGGCAGTTCACCAAAAAATGAAATTAATTAATTTCAATTAATTTAATGAATATTTTAGATTCAACAACTTTTTTTTGAAGCAGTTCGCTGTGATAAAATGGACCTTTATTGATCTCTTTTTCTCTGGTAATAACCAAAAATCTACATTTGAAAAACTCAATGGCAACACCTCTTTCCAAATATAATGCCACAGTCACTCACAAGCACCATTAGAGCTAAAGTATATCCAATATCCAGTATATCGAATAAGTAGTATTAAAAGTAGTAATAATTTGATTCAAATGTGCTTTATTGGATTTGGTGATGTCTGTGAGTGACTGCGGCATTATATTTGGCATTTGCAGTTTAGTTTTTTTCTGTAAATTCTGTAAACGGTCCATGAAGGTCCATTTCTATATCATGGTGAACTGGGCCTAAAGAAGTAGTTAAATCAAGAAAATTCATCACATCTCCGCAAAATAATCTGGGTGGATAGATGCTACTCTCGGTAAGTGGAAACCTATTTTAATTGCATATTTGGGTGATATCCACCAATGATTTCAATAAATTGCATTTAAAAGAAGCAGAATTACATTCCTGTTATTTCTGTCAGGGTGCAAGAAAGAGGAACCATGCGCAGACTTTATTGTAAACAGGCAGAAAACGAGAGCATAATCCAAAAGTACAGGCAAAGGTCCAAAACCAGGTAGTCAGCCCAAACAAGTGGACGTACACACAAAAATCCAGAGTCCAAATCCATGCAGAGACACGCAGAGATCAAAACCTGGCAGAACAAAAAAACGACGAGAACACAAAAAAGACTGAACTCTAACAAATGACGAAACGATAAACTGGTGTGTAAACAGATAATCAGGAAACAGAACTCAGGTGAAACTAATAACTACAGAAAGCAATACACAACAGACAATGTGAAAAATACAAAGCATAATAGAACAGACTACGGACAGCCAAGTGGGACACAAGACACAAACACCGGACAAAAAACAGAAAACGATAAAACAGAGAAAACATGGAGAAAAGCACAGACACACAGACAAAAGGGAAAAGAAAAAAAAACAACGGGCAAAGGGCAGGGATGTGACAATTCAAAGGATCAATGGCCTGGGAATGTAATTAAGTCTTTGTTCATTCTTATTAGCAATAATATAAAACCATGAAAAAATCATTTAAGCTGTTTACACCCTTAAATCACAAGCATAGATGTTACTGTAGATTATCATTTGGTCACTTATATTGATGATTGTGTAATAATGTGCTGTGGCACATGATCAATACACTATCCTCCACTTCATTATACACTCATTAATCAATATAAAAGTCCTAAATCCTTCCTTTCTTGCTCTTAGTAAACCAATGACAATGACATATTATTGACTGAACTTTCTTTTATTCCACCTGACATCTTTCAGTGACCTTTTCATTTCATTAGAGGTTAGAGGCTAGATTCTATTGATTAAAAAAAATCATCATTAACTAATCGTGGGCCTAATTTGACCAAACATCGTTGAAGGAAGGTCCACTTGACAACCCCTTGACAAGTCTCATTAGCACTCGGTTGGTTGGTGTGTAATGTACAAATTGTACAAATGGTTAATCATTGTTCAGTTATTTGGTTGGAATTGACCGCATTTGATGAGGCA
Organism: Conger conger; assembly: GCF_963514075.1. NCBI lineage: Eukaryota > Metazoa > Chordata > Actinopteri > Anguilliformes > Congridae > Conger > Conger conger. The sequence goes on from NC_083762.1 coordinate 56,606,907, forward strand.
AAATAGTAGGAGTGATGCTCATATTGTTTTTCATAACCTTAAATGTATTACTTGGCCCATATAATTAGGAAGGGCAAAGAATGTAGAATGTAGACCGACCGCTGTCTGTGCACGTGAGCTTGCCAAAATATTTCTCACAGAAAACGTAATTTGTCCACTATTTTACTTCACAGCAGTGGTGATAAAGCGTACAAGATGTGCTAGTGTGTTCTATGCCTTTACTGGTCCCTGTATGAGGTTAATATGATGTAGCTAGTATGAGCGAATAGCACAAACACATACAATTTGCTTTTTATCGGCACTTGGTCATTTGAATGATATAAATGAAAGTAAATAGTACCAAAAAATTTTGGATCAATTAAAATATTTAAAAGTTACATATATTCTGAATCATCATCGTTTTCTCTTGGGCACTGTGAGTGATGCAGTGTGATCTGGATGTACAATTGCTATGTAATTACGTCAGAAGGATTCAGTATGGTTATTTGCTACCTAAACTTAGCAGCATCACTCAAAATCATTCACATAATGGGAGCCTGACATTTAAAAATCCATTTAAACTATTCACCAATTAGCTGGGACTTTCAAGTTTTAAGCCGGGATATGAGTGTTTTCGGTGCCATCGGGGTCCAGCGTCTAACATTGACAGAATGCTGGGAAAATTTTTATTTAAAAGCCACAAAAACAGTCATTGTATCACATTAAAATTCCACATAAGCACAATTATTGTCCACAACATATTTTAATCATAATATTCATGTTGATTTCTGGAAATACTATTTTTGGTTGTCCTCCCTAATATAAATGCAACTGGAAATGCTGATGAATATTTGCTGTAGTCATTAGTTTTTTATAGTTTATGGTCAAAAATTAATTAATTAGTTAATATCTATGTGAAGAGAAGGGAACCTGACCTCTAAATGGTAAAAAAAAATAAAAATAAACATGACATATTTCTTCAAACTTTAAAGCAAGATTACTTTTATGATTTTTTTTTTGGTTTTGGTTTTAGTTTTTCTAAATAATAAATAAGGAAAAGTTTGTGAACCCTGTCAGTTAGTACCTCGGGCAACTATAACGGCTTACAAATGCTTGCAAACCTGTAGCCAGCTAAGAGTCTTCCAATTCTCGCTTTTGGATTTTTCCCCATTCTTCCTGGCAGAGACACCTCCTGCTCAGAAATATTATTCAGCCTCCCTGCATGTATGGCATCTTTAAGATCTCTCCACAGATTTTCAATAATATTCAAGACTGGGGACTGTGGTGGCCATTCCAAAACCTACATCCATCTTTCCTGGAGGTACTTCATGATTGATTTCGAGGTAGGCTTTCGACCATTACTTTGCTAGAATACCCAACCTCTCTTCAACTTCAATATCTGGACTGACCTTATATTTGGCGGAATCCATTTTTCCTTACACTTGCACAATATTTCCTGTGCCCCCAGCTGCCACACAACCCCAAAGTATGATGGATCCACCACCATGCTTAACAGCAAGGTGTTCTTCTCTACAAAGGCTTCACCCTTTTTTCTCAAAACATACCATCTTTGGTGGTGGCCAAAAAGCACATTGTTCCAAAAGGCTTTCACCCCCACCCTTTCCTACCTCTCTGGCCCAAGCTCCCTATACTTGCAGCTATCCTCAGACAGCAACAAGTCGAGAAGATTGTAAAAAATAAATCCAATAATCACAATAATAACATCTTGTATACTAATGTATTCATTGAGGTCCATAGATTGACATTTTTGTCAAATATCCAACCCCATGAACGTCAAACATTTGACATGTCATTTATTATTCAAAAGCAGGCATGCTCCTTATTTATAAGCATACAGAATAATAAGAAGCCGTTTTGAGAATGTATTTAGATGCTCACCAATATAAAATGGGCTTACATCACAAAATGTCCTTGTGTGGAGTCAAATGTGTTTCCTCTGTCCTCCTCAAAACTATTCACTCAGAATGTACAGTCTTCTATTTACACTTAAATATATATTTTTTTTGTGGTAAAACATCAACCTTTTTAGGCATAAATCCTCAAGAATTGTTTTTTTTCCCGCATGTAACTGTCTTACGCTAAAATGCTACTTACTGGCTGTACGTAAGTTGAAGTTATACCGTAGGTGATTGTTCACGGAGAGGAGTGTTGTCTATACTATGCAATTGCATTACTGGGACTGGCAGGGTTTTCCCACTCATACCGTTTTTCGGGCTCACGCATGCAGATTGCTGCCTTGGTTAATTGGCATCCAGGTGCAGTCTATTATCTGTTATTGGTAGGCGGGCTCTATTTAAGACCTTTTGTCCCTCTGCTCTGTGCTTGAGTGTTACATTGTGTTTAAGACACTGAGCCAAGTAGGGGTAGCCTTCAAGGCTGGTATTCCATTAGAAACTTAAAGGCGTGTTACCCAGTATTCGGGTAGCCGCATCAGGTTTTTTGTTATTATTTTCTTTCATCTATTAAGTCGAAATAGACTTGTGTACCAGGTTTTTCTGGACTCTTTGAGTTGGCGTTTCACCGGGGAGTTTCTGTCCTGTTTTCCGTTTTTTCCCCTTTCTCCTCTAGATTATTTTAGTGGTTATCACGCGTTCTGTGGGTAACTGAAGATTCCCTTTTCGGTCAGGTCTAGTCCTCCATCCCCGCTCCCTCACAAGAACCTGGTAGTTGCACTGATCGTGTTCCAGAGAGCCAATAGAAAATGTACATAATAACATTCCTACAAGTACTGATTTTTGGAGCCTGTGCATTCACAGAGAAGGTGAGGTCCTCCTCGCTTTTTTTTTTTTCCCATACTTATGTTACAAAACATTGAAATCTTGTCGATAAAGCAAATGGCATCATAAAATAGTTTATACACCTAGAACCGCAATTTTTATTGCTTCATTCATTCATTATCCTAACCCGCTTGTCCTGAACAGGGTCGCAGGGGGGCTGGAACCTATCCTAGCATACATTGGGCGAAAGGCAGGAATACACCCTGGACAGGTTGCCAGTCCATCGCAGGGCACACATACCATTCACTCACACACTCATACCTACGGGCAATTTAGACTCTCCAATCAGCCTAACCTGCATGTCTTTGGACTGTGGGAAGAAACCGGAGTACCCGGAGGAAACCCACGCAAACCCGGGGAGAACATGCAAACTCCACACATAGAGGCCCTGGCCAACGGGGATTCGAACCCAGGACCTCCTTGTTGTGAGGTGGCAGTGCTAAACACTGCACCATCCGTGCTGCCCAATTTTTATTGCTTTCAGACAGTATATGCTGTGACCATATTGATTGAAAATCACACCGTGAAAAACAGAATGAATGCAAAAAATCCCACTCTTACAGGGTTAAAGAGATAATTTCTGCTTGTGCTTTAATATATCTCAATGTCTGTGGATACTCTCATTGATAAATTGAACCACTCTAAACAGCCTAACCAAGCCGGTCATACCACACATAGTTTACAAAAATGTCAGGCTTTTCCTGTTATATTGTAGTCGGGTTTGTTCAGGGTTTTGTTCCGCGCAGCCTCAATTCAGACCAGCTGTTTATCAGACAGGGTTCTGCCTGCTTTTCACCCCGCGTTCTCACTCAGGGCCAACCAGCTGCTCTGACAGAGAGCAGCACAGTCTCTCATAGTGCTGAGCTGACACTACCGGGGAACGGGAGGGGAGAACCAGCTGTGCTGGCTTAGCCCAGGGCACACCCTTCGCTAATGGCAGGGGGCCCTGCCGCCAAGCCTCACAGCACCACACCCATGCAGAGTTAACGGGAAGCAGCTCCTAGTGAAATAATCGCTCTTTTTGTTATGGATTTTCACACGTTTGAAAGAGAACACCTCTTCTACCTGCGATAGCACCGCGTGTGTCTTGCTTAACCCCTGTTGTGTGGCGTGTTTCTCTTTGTTTGTGCGGTTCAGCGTTGGTTTGCTTTGCTGTTACTATTGCGGTTTCTATCCAGACAGAGCAATGTAAAGCATAGAAACAAAAGAATGTATGCTTGAATATGATTTTGTTGATGAAGATGATGATGATGGTGATTAATAATAATACTAATAACAAATATTATTACAACAGGATAGAACCTTATCCAGGTGAATTAACTTTCCCCAAGGGACAGTAGTGCAGCACATATTTGTCCCAGGGTCTTAAAAGGGTCAATGTAATATATATTTCCTGTAAACTCCATCCGTAGGCTAACCACATTCTAATTGCACTGTACACACAACTGTTGCTGTCAGTGTAGGCATGGTCTAATGTGTTGTCGTTGAAGGAAGTAGAGCTTTGGTATGCCTTACATTATATCTTGTTTGTACAAACAATTGGCAATGGGATACCTTTACATGGTTAACCTGCCAGTTTCAGGTCCAGTAATTGTTAAAGCCATTAATAGCGGCTCCTCATCTGTAATATCCATAATTAATATCAGCCACCGTTATTATCGAGCGGAAGTGATACTGTGACATGGAAGGTCACGCTATAAACAGAATAAAACAGCTGAACAACAGAAGGAAAATGTATAGAGTGCATAAAAACTGAATTTAATTGTTGTTGGATACAATTTAATTTGCTTGTGCTTTGTCAGCTCAAGTGAATTTCCTGTACATATTCATGTGGCTGGCTATGAATGAATACAGACCAGAAGATGAAGATGAAGAAAGGTGAAAGATCTTAATGTGGTTGTTATTTATTTATTATTTATTCACTTATTTATTTTAAGGAGCGCACACTCGAGCCCTATGGAGCGGAGCTGACTGAGAAAGTGTCAGCTCGGTGGGCTGAGGATGTGGAAATTGAATAGAGCCTTTCAGTTCTGCTGCTCATCTCCCCCGGGGGCCGAGAGACCGGTTGCCATGGTTATGTTGGAATCCTGTGGCTAATGGGTGGGAGTTGTGTAGCTCTGGCAACCTGGCCAGTCTAGGGCGGAATATGAACAGAGCAGCGGGGGTGTGGTGACGGTGTCCTGGGACTCGAGAGGTCACACACATCGCTCGGCTGCATGTTAAAGACGCAATTCCTTTTTTTATTCGGTTTCCCCCCCTTTGCTCACATATAATCTGTAATCCAGTTATGCGGTTTCAATTATACATTTAAGCTAAATTGGTACAATATACATCCCATGGCCTTTTTTGGTCACCTATTCATCCAATATAATGAGAAGAGAGAAGACCCCCGTCCCCCCTTATGGTGGCCCAGCGGTGCAATCCACATTTCTAAAAAGCAATTCTTGTTTTTAAAAAAAGAATTTTTATTACTGGATATACATCCTCATTTTTTTTATCCTTCTTTCTTCATTTTAAATAATTGTTTCAAAAAATGAATCTTTATTTCTAAATTGAAATCCTTTTCAAATTGAAATCCTTGTTTCTTTAAAGTAATCCTTCTTTCTAAATATAAAATCCTTGTTTCTAAAAAGGAATCCTTTTTTCTGAATTAAATACGTTGTTACGTTACCTGACATACTCAAATAGGCTAGCTATAGTGAATACTGCATTAATGCTTACGAGCATCTCTGAGATGTTCAGTATTTAACCAGGTTCAGTCCACATGATACATTTACGTTCATAGCCAAACGTAGACTCAGGGTGTTGCAATGGTAGTTTTTCTCCAGAGGAATTTGGTTTATGATTATGGTTGCTTATTGGCTATGCCAGACAATAAAACGCTTTCATTGATGTGAATTGGACCAATAATTATAGAGCAAACCTCCCTGTGTTTGGAATGGATTTTTTCCAAACAGGGGTGTCTCGGTGGCGCAGCCTGCAGAGCACTGACCGCATGCTCATTGTGAGCCGCGACGTCAACGGTATGAATCCGACCGTCTGACAATTTGTCGCATGTCTTTCCCTCTCTCTCGCCCCCATTCTTCCTGTCTCTATATATACTGTCCAATACAGCTGAAAAAGGCCTAAAAAATATCTTTAAAAAAAACATACAGTACTGTGCAAAAGTTAAGCAGGTGTAAAAAAATGCTGTAAAATAAGAATGCTTTCAAAAATATAAATGTTAATAGTTTATTTTTTATCAATTAACAAAATGCATGAACAGAAGTGAATGATGAACAAAAGAAAAATCTAAATCAAATCTATATTTGGTGTGACCACCCTTTGCCTTCAAAACAGCATCAATTCTTCTAGGTATACTTGAACACAGTTTTTGAAGGAGCTTCTATGGATTTAGGGAGCCCCAAATATTTCTGTCTCTTCATGTAATCCCAAACAGACTCAATGATGTTGAGATCAGAGCTCTGTGGGGGCCATACCATCACTTCCAGGAATCCTTGTTCTTCCTTACGCTGAAGATAGTTCTTAATGACACTGGCTGTATGTTTGGAGAAGTTGTCCAGCTGCAGAATAAATTTGGGGCCAATTAGATGCCTCCCTGATGGTATTGCATGATGGATAAGTATCTGCCTGTGCTTTTCAGCATTGAGGTGACCATTAATTCCATTAACTCCATTTGCAGAAATGCAGCCCCAAACTTTAGCCTGCAGATGCTAAATCTTGTACTGCTCTCCAGCCCTTCGGCGAACAAACTGCCTTCTGCTACAGCCAAATATTTCACATTTTGACTCCTCAGTCCAAAGAACCTGCTGTCATTTTTCTGCACCCCAGTTCCTGTGTTTTTTCGTGTATATTTGAGTTGCTTGGCCTTGTTTCCATGTTGGAGGTATGGCTTTTTGGCTTTGTGCTTCTTCAACTGAGCTTGGACACATCTGGAACCCCCTGTCTGCCTTGAAATTTCTGCCTGGTAGAGACCTTGCTGATGCAGTATACAGTAACTACGTTGTGTCTTCTTGCTGTGCTCAGTCTTGCCATGGTGTATGACTTCTGACATTAAACTGTCTTCAGCAACCTCACCTTGGAAGCAGAGTTTGGCTGTTCCTCACCCAGTTTTAACCCTCCAGTTAAAAACAGAAAATCTTTTAACTGAAAAATAAAACTTCCACCACTTTCTCTGTGTTTGAGCTTCTTTAGCTTTGTTTCATTAATATTTGGAGTAATTCTGACTTGGAAAACAAACCCCAAAGGGGTTTGAGAAGAGAAGAGAAGAGAAGAGAAGAGAAGAGAAGAGAAGAGAAGAGAAGAGAAGAGAAGAGAAGAGAAGAGAAGAGAAGAGAAGAGAAGAGAAGAGAAGAGAAGAGAAGAGAAGAGAAGAGAAGAGAAGATTATGCCTGTAGTCAAAAGGTTTCACGAATAGTTACAATTTTATTTTGGGTATATTTAAGCTTGTGTAAAGAAAAAGGCTGATACTTAATTGTATCTATTATAGGCTATCAACATTATCATATTTCATAAGCATTTTAAAGTTTAAGAGCAATAACTCGTGAACAGCACCCTTTAGCTGTGATATAATCACAATATACCACTGCCTGTTTTGAAACTTGCTATATCCTTTTCATGCATATCTGATGTTGGGAAATTATTTGCTGCATTTTTAAATTTTGACATTGAACATAGAGCTTGTTTGTTTCAGCAAAAAGCACTGCATGTGCATCCACTGTACTGTACAATACAATCATTTTGCAAATGTATTAGCCATGAGCTACAATAAAACAAGGCATTTGTTTTGTCAATATGTAAAGAGCACAGATAAGCCAATTTTGTAACTAGCTGAAATATTCTACAAAGTGCTATACTGCCGTTTAGATAATTTTTTTTATGTTTTGATTTAATGGATTTGGGTTTCCGTGAAATAAGCCTCCACACAGCACTCATGGAACCAGAGTCTACCTTTTTCTAAGCATTTCTTGTCATTATACGTCTAATTAAATATTCAGTGTTAAGTGAACCCTTACAGTGCAGTGTACTATATCAGTACTCTATATATGACTCATGTTGAGCTCACATTAACTCTGTAATTCAAATTAACACTAAACACTGTGTACTGTGTCTGATTAGCCAACTCGTTTTAATATGGAAGCAATTAAGCTCATATTTGTTTCACCAAATTTAGCACAGATTGTTTATTGATGGGTATCCTTGTTGTCCCCCCCCCGGTCCAGCAGTAATATTATAATGGTTTGAACACATGAGCAAGGTCTTCAATCATTCTGAGATTTAAGACACCTACTCTCTCCCTGGTACCACATATTCCCTGTACCTCTGGAATCATTTTGCCCTTCAGGTTTTTGGAGTTTCTTGGTAAAGCCCCCTTTCTGCTGAATCTCTCTTCTTTTAACTACACGTGGGGTCTTGTTTCTCCCCTTTATAGAAATTGTGTGACATATCTCTCTGTACACCTTCTGTTTTATATTTGCTGTATTTATATTGGGCCTATCTGACGATTGTCTCAATAAAATGAATGTCTCTGGTGATTACACTTGGGGTTGTTGCTCCCATCTTGTTATTGTTCAATGTTAAGAGATGCATTACTTTTATTTCTTCGTCTTCTTCTTCTTCTGCTTCTGCTTCTAAACAAAGGTGGTTTCCTTCATTCTTAAAGTACTCACTGTCCAACATATGACTGTATAAATTAAATACATTTTAGCTACTTGCAGCCAAGTTTTTCAGAATGTTATTTGGTTATTCAGTGATGTTTGTATGGATTATCATTGGATGGGAATGGTTATATCCATTTCTGTAATGGATATGTTGTTGATCTGTTTCTTCTTTCTTTGTGCTTCTGAATGAGTACCCTCACAGCTTTGTGTTGACTTTTCTCTCTTGTTACTAAGCAGCAGCCCAGCTGAGTCATGGGCAGTATGACATAACTTTGCAATAGTGCAGCTGTGACTTTAACCTTAACCAGCATTTACAAATCCGAATAATAATGGAGATAATAGTCATTTAAAAAAGCATTTAACTTCAAGCACATTAAATACAGACTTCCCTTGAGTATCCCAATGACAGTTGCTTTAAGGGACAAAAGTGAATATTATGTATTATCATTAAACATATGAAGTAAATGAATGTCATGGAATATGTTACTGAGCCAAGTAAAGAGTATAGTAATGTGTGAAAGAAACCTTCCAGCTCTTTACAATTGAGTGATAGATCTTAAACTAATCACAGTTCAGCTGCTAATATTTGTTTAAACCCACTTTTTTGAAAGGAGTAAAATGGCTTATTTTAAAGTTGATTCTGTGTTCAAAACACAGATGCCTTTGCATGAGTTTCTTTTGGAATACTGAGTTTCAGCATTGCTGACCCCCCATGTACTTTGAGAAACCTAAACTTGGGAATGAAAAAGAAAACACAATCCCTTCTCACATGTAACCCCAAAACTTTGAACTTGATGTTATTGTTGCCTTTTCTGGAACTGCTGATGTGTTGAAATAAAAGTAGGTTTCACCAAAAGGCGGAGCAATATCGTTGACTGACCTGAACATCTACTGCCAAAAATCAGCAATGGAAAATCAGCAAAGGAACAGCAATATGAGGAGCCCGGCTTCCAGTAACCGCTAATGAATGAAACAATAAACTGGTCTTACATTAACTCAAGAGTGTGGTAGGACACATGAATGACCTCATACAGAAACCAGCCATGATAAACACACTGCTCAAAATGGAATCACGGACTACTTCAGAATCTGCTGTGCTGGAGTGATATACTGACAATTCAGAAAAGGGTTGGGATCCATTCCATTATGATTCCAACCCAGATACAGAAAATTATACTGTATGATCACTGTGTTCAGTAAGGGCTGTCTTCATGCCACCCTTCCAAAGAGTTTGTTAGTATGGATGTGGCATCTTATGGTTCTTTTTGAGACTTGGTGACCCGATATGCAATCAATTTCTGAAATTCTTAAACCATGATCTTTTGGTTCTTTATGGCCTCTGTCACCATCTTCATCACCGTCCATGTGGATAGATAAAGCAATTTTGCTTGCTTGTTTCCTCAACCATGTTAGAAAGTGTGAAAGTGAAAAGATGTTGATATAGTAGCCTCCCAGTCATTTTTGGTACTAGCAAGACTGAGCTACAAAAATGTTTTATACATTTTGGGGTTAAAAACAGTAACAGTATGTTTTTCATTTAATTTTAATGTGACGGCACTTGGGTTATACATTTATATATATATAAAGAAAAACTAAACTCAACTATGCACGAAAACACAGGATAGCAGAAAAATGGCAGCAGGTTCTCTGGACTGATGAGTCAAAATTAGGGCTGGAGAGCGGTACAAGAATGAGTGTCTGCAGGCTACATGAAGCATGGCGGAGGTTCCTTGCAAGTTTGGGGCTGCATTTCTGCAAATGTTGGGGATTTGGTCAGAATTAATGGTCCCCTCAATGCTGAGAAGTACTGGCAGATACTTATCCATCATGCAATACCATCAGGGAGGCATCAGATTGGATCTGATCTGCAGTAGGGCAACGACTGCAAATATACAGCCAATGTCATTAAGAACTATCTTCAGCATAAATAAGAACAAGGAGTCCTGGAAGTGATGGTATGGCCCCTGATCTCAACATCATCGAGTCTGTCTGGGATTACATGAAGAGACAGAAGCATTTGAGGCTGCCTAAATCCACAGGAGAACTGTGGTTAGATCTCCAAGATGTTTGGAACAACCTACCTGCCAAGTTCCTTCAAAAACTCTGTAAGTATACCGAGAAGAATTGATGCTGTTTTAGGTGGTCACACGAAACATAGATTTGATTTAGATTTTTCTTCTGTTTATTCACTTCTTCTGTTCATGCATTTTGTTAATTGATAAAAATAAACTATTAACAAAAAGCATTTTTATTTTACAGCATTTTTTCCTGCCTAACTTTTGCACAGTACTGTATATGTATGTATATATATATATGTATATATGTATGTATGTGTGTGTATATATGTATGTATATGTGTGTGTGTATATGTATGTATATATGTGTGTGTGTGTATATATGTATGTATATATGTGTGTGTGTGTATATATGTATGTATATATATGTGTGTGTGTATATATGTATGTATATATGTGTGTGTGTATATATGTATGTATATATGTGTGTGTGTGTATATGTATGTATATATGTGTGTGTGTGTGTGTATATATGTATGTATATATGTGTGTGTGTGTATATATGTATGTATATATGTGTGTGTGTATATATGTATGTATATATATGTGTGTGTATATATGTATGTATATATATGTGTGTGTATATATGTATGTATATATGTGTGTGTGTATATGTATGTATATATGTGTGTGTGTATATGTATGTATATATGTGTGTGTATATGTATGTATATATGTGTGTGTATATGTATGTATATATGTATGTATATATGTGTATATATGTATGTATATATGTGTGTGTGTGTATATATGTATGTATGTGTGTGTTTATATATGTATATATGTGTGTGTGTATATATGTATGTATATATGTGTGTATGTATATATGTATGTATATATGTGTGTGTGTATATATGTATATGTGTGTGTATATGTATGTATATGTGTGTGTGTATATATGTATGTATATGTGTGTGTGTATATATGTATGTATATGTGTGTGTGTATATGTATGTATATGTGTGTGTGTATATATGTATGTATATATGTGTGTGTATATATGTATGTATATATGTGTGTGTGTATATATGTATGTATATATGTGTGTGTGTATATATGTATGTATATATGTGTGTGTGTATATATGTATGTATATATGTGTGTGTGTATATATGTATGTATGAATATATGCGTACGTATATATATGTATGTATGAATATATGCGTACGTATATATGTATGTATGAATATATGCGTACGTATATATATGTATGTATGAATATATGCGTACGTATATATATGTATGTATGAATATTATATATGTATGTATGAATATATGCGTACGTATATATATATGTATGTATGAATATATGCGTACGTATATATATGTATGTATGAATATATGCGTACGTATATATATGTATGTATGAATATTATATATGTATGTATGAATATATGCGTACGTATATATATGTATGTATGAATATATGCGTACGTATATATATGTATGTATGAATATATGCGTACGTATATATATGTATGTATGAATATATGCGTACGTATATATATATATGTATGAGTATATGCGTACGTATATATATATATATATATATGTGTGTGTGTGTGTGTGTGTGTTACAATGTGAATGGTCATGAATAGGAATATAATAAGGAATCTTTTCTAGATGAAATCTGTTCTAATAATGCTTATTATTATTACTGTTGTTGTTAATGTTGTTATAGTTGTTGTTAAAATAAAAAGAGGGAGCGGGAGGAGGATGGATTATCATGGTGCTGAAACACGGGCTCCACTGAAGCACAGTGAATGTACAGATATGCCTGGAAGAAAGGCTTCCTCAGTGAAGATCAGTCATAAATCACATGCCACACCCCCACACTGGAGCTCAGGCCCCTCCCCCGCCTCCTCTGGGGTCCCCCGAGCCACACGCATTCATATCGACGGAGGCTCCACGCCTATCATGGCCTGTAATGCTCAGGGCCATTCCTCCCACGCCTCGCAACTGTGTGTGTTTTTTGTCTCCTTTGGGTATACCACCAGAGCTAGGCTCCATGTTGGGTCAGCTGCAGGGCCAGCACTTCCACAGATACTATAGACTTGCCAGATACTCAATTCAAAGGCTCCTTCTGTCCTCTCCGCTCCAAAACTACAGGTTGTTCCTGCACAGATTACGTAAACGTACCAGATATGCATCTCCTACATTCCTTCTGTCCTCTGTTTCTTAACTGCAGGAGTATCCAGTTGGAAGCAACACTGTATTACAGAACAGAACATCAATTTCTATTGTTACGGTATTGTATATGGTCGCTTGCTGCTTCACGAATGATCAGACGGTAATATTACTTCAGAGTGATTCAGGCTTCAGTAATAATGAGACAAAATTGCCAAGGTCAGTATCTCATGGGTTTGTAGTGTTTGTGATGCTATGTCTATGCACAGGCAGACAGCTGTGCCTGCACTGGATGGAGACCAGCTGCTCCCAGCAGGACTCAAGCACATAAACATGCCTCTCTGCATTCTGAATCTGTTCAGATTTAAATTCAAATTGTCCAAACACACTATAAACATGAACAATCTGTCACCGACCACCTGAATCACGCATCTTTATTAGTGTATGCGCACACATCCGTTCTATGAGAATGCAGTTCTTGAAAGGTGTGTTGTTAATGATGTTTTCACCTACCACAATGATGTGAGCCAATGTACCAGAGAACCCTCTTCTGAGCAGGAATAATACTTTATTGCATCACGATTGCATCAGGAGTGCTATTGTGGGCAATCCTTTATCCCGTACCACTGCCTCAGGGGACCGAGATCGGCACACAGCATCAGTTGCACAATACTCACTTTCTATCCTCCACATTTTGTCACCTATAAAGTATGTGTGAGTATTGGAATGACCCCAGCTATATTGAGATAGCCCAGACCACATTGATAATTATTTTTTAAATTTGTTATTACATTATATGTTTTATCTATTGTTTATATCTATTGCTTTGTGGCCAATTATTTTGTTTCTTTGTGTGGTTGGTCCTGCATTTGGAACTATGCTCTGGTGCCACCTATTGGGGAGGCCTTAGTACTTGAATGCTCTGAGAAATTACAGGCATGGGCCATTATTTCCAATGCTATTTATGCAGGCTTATCAGTACTAAAGCTAGTAATTCATAAAAAGATCACCATATGGCATGTTGGCTTGGTATTACTCACTGAGATGCCAATACAGATTTACCTGGTTGAGCATTTTATATTTTATAAGCTTAATTTGGACACACTTTACAATAAGGTACATGAACTGGCATTAGATGTAGACATTAATTAGGTGATACATTAATTGCATTTTCATTACTTAATGTTTGCTAGTTGCTAACTAATGTATTATTTACAGGAATATGTATACATTTATACGCCATAGACATTGACACATGCATTAACTCTTTTATTTTTTCATTCGACTATGAATTGGCATTAGCTAATGTAGATGTTAACATGAATGAATGATGTACTAATACATGAACAATGCTGAACAGATGAACTACTCCGTAGCTAGTTCACAACAATTCTGATTCATCTAACTGTATTGTAAAGTGCTACCCTTAATTTTAACTTGAAAAACACAGCTATTCTGACTCACCTTGCACACATGCTTATATTTTCCTAGCAGAGGCTGGGAAATGTCAATTTGCTCAGGTAAAGCACATGCTCATGGGTGAACTAAAGTGCTGGAATTCTTACACTACATTTATAATATCTCTGACTTCTCTAAACACAGGTGTCAGATATGTTGCAATAATAATATTACAGATATTACAATAATACATTAAGAAAGCATTTGCAAATACAAGAGGCAGTTTTTTAAGTATTCACAGTGCAATATCACATTAAGTCCTCACTTTAAAGCTGAAAAATATTTTGACAGAATAGAAGACTTTACAACAAAACAGTGGAAAATACGACTCCCTTCCATAAGTGAGTCATTATGTTGGATTGTTTTCCATAGGCCCATTTGAAACAGTGGCCAATTGAAAAAGAGTTCAGTTAAAAATTTTATTTTATTTATTGATTTGCTTTTGGCTGTATTTAACAAACATGATGAGAGCCCATTATTTTGGCTGTGACCATGGAAGGCTTGTAAGGCTTGTGTGGTCACTTAATGCCACCACAGAAACATCTTTGTCTCCATCCACTTAACCGCAGTCTATTTTTAATGCACAAATGGGGAATGTAGGCACACAATTATGGTCAGATTAGCTTTAAGTACTGTATGTGAAAATAAATAAAGTCCATGGTCCAGGTCATGATTTTGTCCTGACAGATTGACTCTCGTACCTGTACCAGCAGCAGGAACCGGATCGAATGTACAGCAGATAATGGAGGCAAAGATTTTTTTGCATGCCATTCTGTCTCAGCTAACACAAAAGTTCTCACAATGTTGTTGCCATGTACTGGCAATGTAATAGCAATGCCAGAACACTCCAGTAACATTATGATACCATTTTGTGTTGGATCAGTGGGGTAATGTTAGCGGGCTGCTGACAACTTGCAACATGAAAGGACAGACTTGTGAACTACAGTTAAAAATAAGTTGGCCAGTCATTAGACATTACTAGCCTGAAAGGGTGTTGGACATTGCATTACAAAATGTGGGTATCTCAAATTCAGGTTCCTAATTTTGGCTGCATGGAGTATTTACCCCCATCCATTCTACCCCCTTCTGGATGAGTTGTCAACATAATAAAACCACAAAACGATGATGCCAGATTGTTAAAAAGACTCTCCGCTAGCAAGAACAGCAGTTTAGATTCTTGTCAGCCTCTTATTTGCAATGCAGGGCAATAAAACAGCAGGCTCCCCCTTCCCCCATACCACACTTATGGTTATCAAATTATTTGACACAGACATATTTATGGAACCAAATATTTCACCTGGTTATGAAGCTATGACTGTTTTCTGACGAGTGTTGAAGTTTATTTTGTAATCCGTTCAGCCATTTTTGAGAAGCTTCATGTTTTTGCCAGGACTATAACTAAGAAAATTCCGTCTTGAACTCCTACTATTGTTGCATAAATGCGTTGCTAGGATATTTCAGTACTGAACTAATGTAAAACATGGCATGCTTCTTGTATGTGTCACATCTGTGCCCTTTTGGCCATCTGTGTTTCTCTGTTTCTTGAACGTTTTCGCCTCTTGTTTCCCTCTGTGACTACCGTAGCCTGTTTTCAGTTTCATTCCCTCTCATTAATTTGTTTAATCTGTGTTCCATTTCTTGTCTCCTCCTCCCACTATATATACTTTCTGTCATTTCTGCCATGTCTCACCTGTTTTTCGTTGTCTGTCAATCAGTATTTAAACCTGTCCGTTTCAGTTTCTCGTTGCTAGTTCGTCTCTCCTAGAGATCTGCCCTTATATTCCTAGCTTTTTTCTGTGCCCTGTATTTTGCATTTTCTGGTTTTTGATATCTCTGCCTGCTTTTTGGACTCTGTTTTTCATTTTTTCCTTTGTACCTCTGCCTGTTTGGACTTTCTCCTGGTTTTTGAACTCTGCCTGTTTCACGATTATGCTCTGCCTGCCCTGCATGTACTTGTCTGCCTGGATTACGACTATTGCCTGTTTCACGATTATGTTTTGGATCTGCCTCTTGTCAATAAAGCCTGCCGTAATCTTGTCCCTGAGTCTGCTCATGGTTCTTTTGTCCCGAGTCCTTACAGTTTGGGGTTTCCTACTCTTTCCAGCGATGGAAAGTTTGGGAATATGGCTGCATTCGCATAGCAGAACGTGCGTAATTACAGGATTTGGACTTGTAGAAAAAAGATTGTGTGTATGTACTTTGCATCTGGCTGAGAGACTCACTGTTTCACATTTAATAAATCGAGAATCAAAATGAAAAAGAATCAAAATAATGTATCCAATAACACAAGATAATCTGATTTAATTATCGGAGAGCTTCCTACTTTTAGAGTAGAAGCACCCCCTGGTTATTCATTGTCTGTTTTTGGCTCAATGATCACCTGTTATGCACTACACACATACTGAATGTCAGCATGAAAAATGGTAAATGATTGGCATTTATATAGTGCCTTTACCTAAAGCACTGTACAATTGATGCTTTTCATTCACCCATTCACACACACCAATGGCAATTGGCTGCCATGCAACCAGCTGACCAGGTGTCTTGCTGAGGGACACTTTGATACATCCAGGGCGGGTTCGAACCTGGAACCCTCCAACTGCCAGATAACTGCTCTTACCTCCTGAGCACCCCAGAAACATTGAAAAAACAGACATTCTCAAGTCATGAGAAGTCATGATCTGTAAAGTTTTTTTGATTGATTTCATTTAACTGAGAATTCTGTTTGGTGGTCTGTAAAGTAATTTTGCATTCAAGGAAGTAAATGCAATGTGTATTACTGGCAAATCAGTGTGTTCATCTGTCTGTCCGGTCATGTCTTTTTATGCCTATTTAAGCACTTTGCACCTTTCATATACAAAGATAATTCAATGTAAATATATGCCTTGCCATTTAAGGTAATTTATCCTTGCACAAAAAATCTAGGGAAGTGCAATTGAGTTTCACTGGTTACAAAATTAATCCACATATTTCATGGGTCTTAAATTAGTATGCATCGAGAGAAGGGGTTCAAAGAGATGTTGGCATGTTAGACCATGTTGCCATTTTTTCCAAAGGAATTCACACTCCCTGCAATTACTCAGTAGCCCTCTAGAGGTCTCCAGTCTCTAGTTTTGTGTAGCCACTGAGTCAGCTGAGTGTTGCTCAATCACTGCCCACTGACTAAGTCCTACCCCCCTGCCCAGTGGTATTGGAAGAGCATGCCACTGTAGCCACACTTGTTGCCTAGATGTGACACTGTATTTGAACATATACCACAGTCTCTGCTTCAGTCTCTTTCCCAAAGATTGAGAATTAGGATCCGGTTTTGGGCTGTATTTGACGATCCTCCACGTGATTCTATAAGTGGAAATGTAGGAGCCACACCTGCCTTCTCGGTCTGCCCGAAGCTAACGTGTTCCTGGAGGCTTGCGGGCAGAGGGCTGGCGCTCAGCGAAAACTGCAGCTGTTTTGTCCAGATGATTCTCGGGACCTTTCCACAGTGGGAACTGCAAGGTAAATCTGGACTGTTTCGAATATTTCAGCCTGTAGTGATGAGGACATCCTGTCAAAGCTTGAAAATTGTGGCAAGTTCTACACCACAATGTTGACACGCTTGGCATTTGTATGATGTTCAGAGGAGAGTCTTGGAGAGGGCCTGGTTCTAATGAGTTAGGGTTTGCATTTAACTAAATTAAATTTGATTCAAATGAGTTTGAGTTCAGATTTCAATGAGTTAGATATGCGTGATTATAATGAATACGGGTTGCAATGTGACAGAGTTAGCTGAGCTTAGCCCTCATGAATTTGGATTTTAATTAAACTGAGTTGAGTTCCACAGCTGCTAGAGGCCAGAAGTGAGGAACGGTTGTGGAACAGTTGTGATGCTGAATAAAATGACATTGACCACTGTCTGTTTGCTCAGGATAAAGCAATGTAAAAAAAAAATGTAAAAGGAATACCTGATCAGCGATACTGGATCAGTTTACTGCCTATTTCAAGCTAGCCATTGCTGGCTCTGGAGAGTCACAATGTCTGTGGGTTCTTGTTGCTAAGTAGAATTGATCTTTGAAAGGTGTTCATTATACAGGTGGCTCACCTCATCTGGGTTTTGTGAGTTGTTGTAGATGTTGTGGGTCTCCAGGACCAGAACTGTTCAACCTTGGTTTATATCACTGGCACAAATAAATTGAATAAGCACAAACAAATTTTAAAATGGGATCTCTCTACTCTTGTTGACTACGTGATTATCGGCACAGTAGTACATAACAAATCAGTGGCATTAAAAAAGTTTTAAGAAGTTGAAATCCATTTTCCCACATGTTTATGAGGGGACAAAGTAGGCTGCTTTTCTTTACTAAGCACACATGGTGTTTCATATCATCATTGCAGTGAACTTAAATGAATGGTCAGTCTGTCTGTTTCTGGTGATTGTTAAACATTTCCATTCACTGATGGAGACTACGCCCCATCTTACCACCTGCTCCACCAGTGCACAGACCTGTTAATCCAACAGTGTTTGGATTGGGCAGCAAGCTGGCTGTCTCTTGGAAACACTCTCGACACTGTGCCTTAGTACAAGTAGGAGGGGTGAAGGGCAGAGAGATTTGCTGAGTCTAATTTTAGATACGGGAGGCTACGAACTGACACTGGAGTCACTGGAATGGTGAAATAATTCCTGAATCTTTTTATAGAATGTTTTATAACTATCCATTCAAAAATAAGTCCATTCCGAAAAATTCATGCTCTCAGAAGTAAAGTGACAGTGTTGGTATTTTTGTTCTTCAATTTCCCAAATGTACCCTGAAAGTACAGTAATGTTCTCTTTGGGTACAAATGAGGACTTTCTTCAAGCAAAAATTGTGCAAATGAATTATATAAAATATTGAAATATTGCTGGCTAGTAGTTTTATCTGCCTACAGTATAGGGTACCGCCCCAGCAACAAGCACTTGTAACTTTTTAGGCTCTTTTCATACTTTTATTTCTGAGAGTGTAGGTGTTAAGCATTGTAGCATTCTGATGGCAGTCTTATCCTAATTGTTATATAGCTGGCATATTGGTAGGTCCTCTCCAATTAGCTTTCATGTACACATGGGATGAAAAAAAGCAGACATGTTTCATATGCAGCTTGAAACAGTGACCACTTGAAAAAGCAGTCTTTTTTTCTGTTGAATGTGTAAATGGTAAATGGTAAATGGTTGGCATTTATATATCGCCTTTATCCAAAGTACTGTACAATTGATGCTTCTCATTCACCCATTCATACACACACTCACACACCAACGGCGATTGGCTGCCATGCAAGGCACTGACCAGCTCGTCAGGAGCATTTAGGGGTTAGGTGTCTTGCTCAAGGGCACTTCGACACAGCACGGGCGGGGGATCGAACCGGCAACCCTCTGACTGCTCTTACTGCCTGAGCCATGTCGTCCCTCAATGTACTATTGTATTGCACTATAGAGGAGTTGTACAATATAATGTAATTGCAAAACAATACGTATATGAATATTAAGTAACTAAGGAGTAGGGCCAACCTTCACAACAGCTTCAGAACAGCTGCAGTGCTGCATGGAATGTTGAAATTCAGATCCATCACCATGTTTGGACACCACCAGCCGTTGGCAACAGACATTTTAGTTTGGAGGCATCTTCTAGCATTCTGCAAACCTAAAGCATTCCAGATGGAGGGAAAAGGGTAAAACACAACTCACTAGATCATGTTGTCATAGCTGAGGAGTAAATAATCTGGCCCTTGGACCAAGTCGTGTGTCTTTGTGCATATTCCTGAAATGCAAGAGGTTTCCAACCATGAATACCAGCATTTAGGAAGCTTACATTATACAGTTTGTTTGAGACTTGCTAACAGAATTGATTTATCCCTATTTTTATTTTTAGGGTGGTAGTTTTGGGTGTTTAGCAACTATCCAGTTGTCCGTCTGTACCTGTTTCAGCTTTTGACCACTGTTCCTCTTTGCTGATGCAGTTTATTCATGTTTGTTTTGGCATAATGTTATTATGATTTTCGACACATACCCAATTTAGACTCTTTGAAACTTTGTTGCTTTGTAAACTCACATATGAAAGTAAAGACTGGCATATCTCTTTTAAATGTGATACATACTGACTGGTATTCAACTAAATATGTCCTTTTCTGGTGTTTGTGTTATTTGGCCCATCCCCTGTAGCTTGATTTTGCATTGGGCATAACCAGTAAGGGTTGTGATTGGTAGCCAACTGCTGTAAAACTTTGGTACTTCTCTTTGAAGTAAAACTCAAAGGTTTCAGGATCATGTCTATGTCTGGACATAGTTTATTTTAAAGAGAATGTTCTCTGCAACTTGTTTTGCATAGACCAGTATAGAACATCCCATGTCAAACTAATGCACCTTATACAGATTTTATGCACCAATGTGGTTTTGCAATTTCACCTTGGACAAACCTTAGACTGGCTTTCCAGTACACTTGAGGCTACAGCACAAATCCTATAGAGCTGACAGATGCTCATGGCCAAGTTCTTAAAGGAATACGCTCAACCAACGGAAGATGGAAGAGGACACATGCGTGTTCAGTGGTTATAGTTCCAACTGACTTCTCTGAAAACAATGTCCCTCGTTTTTTACAGTTTTTTCCCTGCACGTGAATTTAAAATACACATGATACCTTGTGTAAATAAGACAGCCTCAGAGTTGCTGTAAGGTGTATTTCTTCACTTTGAAGGAAGTAGGCTACTGACTCCTATAGGCTTCAAGTTATGCTAAGCTAACATGTTATGCTAACGTGAATGCACAAAAATGAAAATCAAATCGAACATATTGGCTAAGTCGGGGGAAAAAATAAGGCATATTTCCCGAAATGTTGGTGTATTCCTTTAACATTGAGCATTCTCGCTCCCTGCCATTAAATCTGAAACATTCCAATCTGATGATATTATGAATTGGCGTAGCAATCAATGTTCCATGGCAACCAATGTTCTTCCGTGCTGTCATATAACACCAGAAACTCCTGTTCCTGTTCGTAATTCAGGGATCAGTCGAGGCAGACAGAGGCTGATATTTAAGTTTTAGTTTACTGAAGCACTGCATGAACTTGAAACATGGACCACAGAGAGTAAAACATGGACCCCAGTGAGTGCTCGATTGAGTATGCGATGCCTGTTTTTATATTATTGTGTCATGTCACATGCTGATAACAGTCTTCACAGTGTGAATTCCCATTTGGACAAAATACATCTCTGTATTTTACTAATACAGTACATCACAAAGTACACTAATGTTAATTTGGTCATCGTTTCTGTGTTGCGGAAACATCACTTTGTATACAGTAGAAAGACAAAAGAAAAGAAATACAAGCTGGACAAAAGACGAATAAGAAATACAAACATGACAAAAAATTACAAAGAAGACAATGCCCCTCATAAAGGAAATAAGACAATGCCCATCATAAAGGAAATAAAGGACAGAGAGAAAACATACTAAAGACTTTCTTAGCAAAACTTTCCTAGTAAAAGTTGAGGAAAGCACAGACAAAAAAAAGTAACCACTGAATAAAAAGCAAGTTTATGAAATTGAGGTTTTAAAGACACTTGTGGGAAGACACAGATTGAGGTAGTTGGTAAGTACAGGGAATTAAGGAATGCAGGAGCTGAGTATCTGGTTAGTCTATAATCTGTGGCTACAGTCAGGGGACTTGTCGATACTGAATGTAAAAGGGCACAGAGCAGCACTGTGATGTATGTGTAGTATTGTGGTCCTGAAAGCACAACCTTTTGACCTTTTGTGCTAAGGGGAGGAGCCTAGTAGTCAGTAGTGACCGCGCTGTCCCTTTCTAGCACTTTCAGCTTTGAAACCACAGAGCATGGATCTGGGCGTCCCTGCTATTCGTTTATTGTGCTTTTCCCAGGCTGTGATTCGTTAACCACAAACTTACAAGCAAATAAGCAAGCGCACGCACACACAAACAAACATACACACCACTGCTTCCTTTGAGGCATGAAGAGATCAGAAGGCAGATGTGAGTAGAAGGTGAATCTGTGTGTGTGTGTGTGTGTGTGTGTGTGTGTGTATGTGTGTGTGTGTGTAATAACCTGCTTGGCTCCTTGGTTCTGCACCAAGTCTAAAAATGCTTTCTAAAGACACCAAAGACTGAAGAAAATAGCTCTGTCATTTTGTTAAGCATATGTAAACCGTAATAAGAGATATATCCCACTTTAGATATCAGGTCCGTTACTGAATACACTCACTAGCTTCAGTTTCGAATACTTTACTGTCAACAGTTGAGTCTCACAGAAACACACAGAGCCAGGTTTTCTGCTTGCCACCAGAACTTACTGAGTTGCAGCAAACTCTGGTGCCAGTCAATAGCCTACCTGGTCAGCACACTGTGCATTGTCAGGGGCAGAGCATTCTGGACAAGAACAGGAAACAAAAGCCTCTCTGTGCGACTGCTGAACTGAAAGACACCACTGCCGCTTTGGTACCCCCCTGTCTCAGAGTTTCTAGAGTCAGCCGGCTAGATAGAAGTGGCATTGTGCGTAAATTATTTCCGTAGTGTCCATCCTTTCGAAAAACAGACAGATGCATCCCAACTGGTCTTCAGAGCGCTTAAAATTCCATTGTGTAATGGCTGTAGCAAAGAGGATAGGTCCTCGTACAGTATTTGAAAAGGGGAAAAAACTATCTGGTCGATGGAATCCTGTTCCCCATGTGAAAACAAAAAAAACATCCACTGAGCAGCAACAACGCGTTGTTAATGACAGAGGAGGAGGTCAGAGGAGAAGGACCAGACTGGTTGAAGCTGACTAACACAAATAACAGTACATTACAACAGTGGTATACAGAACAGCTTCTCTGAACACCTCTGAAGCTCTAAGTGGATATGCTACAGCAGCAGAAGGCCAATAAGTCTAAAATATAAGTGTAATAAAAACCTAATAAAGTGCTCACTGAGTGTATATCCTCATTGTTTGACATAATACACCTCCCTTAAATGGCGAAAACATTGTAGTGAAAATATTTGTTTAAATATTATGTTATTTTTATTGGATGCTCCTTGAAGTGTAGGTTTCAGCATAGTACAATATAAATGGTTCTCTTGAGATTAAGACCAGATTTCAGGATAATAATCTTCTTCTTCTTCTTCTTCTTCTTCTTCTTCATATTATTACTATTATTATTATTATTATTATTATTATTATTATTATTATTATGCATGCATTGCACTTCCATTCTTATAAAAATCCTGATCATGGAATGCTTTTGATGGTTTTACACTGACTTGTTGCTGAAGGTTGATTATTTTTTATTTATTTATTTTTTTTAGGCTCACAAAACCAAGAGCATATTTTCACCTTGCTGGGGAAAAACATTTCTATTCTGCAGTTATTCTTTTCTGGCCCTAATTACCATTTACTTGCTGGGCATAAAGACCCTTTTCAAGATGGGCATACTCCTGAAGATTATAGTACCACTATTCACTGAAAGAAACCCACAGTTTCTGTAGAATTTAAATTCAAAAGCTGCAGACATGTTCACAGCAACATTGTGTAGTTGTTGTTATTAATCAATCGCATGCCTGTGCCCAATATGAGTCCATCAGTTGCATAACCTTTACAGTACTTATCTTGAGATGAACACTGTTCATGAACAGTCCGATCATAAACTTGCAAATAGACGTGTGAACATCTGAGCGTCGTCTGGCTTCGATTTTTGCTTTGCTGAAATTATGATTCATACTGAAAAAGAAAGAAAAGTCTGTATGCAGTTAAGCTAAGCTCACAGCTGTTGAAATGATCGGGCTTTGTTATTACTGAAATGACCACCTCGAGTGTTAAACGGCAGTCACACTGAGCTGTTATGGACCGCAGATAGCTCAGCACAGGGGTGTCAGGTTCCTTTATGTGTGGAACACGGTGGCTGATGCTGACTTCGTCCCATTCTCCAGGCGCCAGCAGGCTCTCCCCAGCCAGAGAGCAGGGCCAGCAGTTTCAGTGAGGGAGCACAGATAAAGGAGATCTTCTTCCTGCAGTCTGGGCACAGGAGAGTGGATTCTCTGGAAAACCTGGACCTGAGGGATTCCAGAAACCTGAAAGGATTTCTGCAGACTAAAGGGAACAGCAACGGTAGGGGTGTCTGCTGATAGGGAATCTTTTTGTTTTTTTGTTTATCTCACTGAGGGTTACCCCCACACTCACCAGATTATACTAACACACTTCAGTTTTTTTTTTCTGTCTATATGGTAAAAAAAGAGATTTGGCCAATAAAGATTACTACCATTATTATTATTATTATTATTATTATTATTATTATTATTATTATTATTATTATTATTATTATTATTATTATTATCTTTAGTAGTAGTAGTCATAGTAGTCTTATCAATAATAATAATATAATAATGTATAACTTTACATTTAGTTATATTATTATTATCATTACTAGTAGTAGTAGTAGTAGTAGTAGTCATAATAGTAGTATAATTATGATAATAATAATGTAGTTGTATTTATTGGTCAAATCACATTCAATAATAACAACTTCCGTCTATTCTTTAATATGGAATAGCATTTATTAGTAGTTTTAGCAGTGCATTTGTAGTGCCCTCTGGTGGTTGTTTACTTTACTTTTACTTCACTGATAAAAACAACAGTTGGGATTTCAAATTAGAATAAGCTTTCAGTAATTGAATATAGCTCAATCCACAGTTCATTTCATACAGGAGAAAATGGATCTGTAATGATGTAAATGCCCTGGTTTGTTTCTGCACACATGGTGTGAGATTCCTGAGCATTCCTCAGAGGTCTGCCAGTGAGGAGGCCTGCATTTGGACAGTTGTCTGTGGAGGCTGTCTGTGGATCTTCCCCCTATAAACATAACATGACATAACATACTGTAACATAACAGGCCATTCAGCCCAATAGTGCTTGCCGAATGCTTAGTTTACGTAAAAAACAAGATAGCACCGTAGCAAGCCTGGTCTCGAAAACCCCCAGAGTTTCTATTACATGACCTGGCAAGCTATTCTACACAGTGGAATTCTTCCCAATATCTGTGCAGAATTGATCTTTTTCTAACTTCCATTTAAGCTTCTGCTAACAGAACTCAACCTGAAGAATCTCCTGTAATTCACTTCACAGTCACGTCAACTCTATGTTTCCTTTTACTAAGACTGAAGAGATTAAGCATCTTAGGTCTTTTCTCATAACTTTTATCTTTCATACCAGGAACCAATTTGGTTGCCCTTGTTTGAACCTTTTCCATAGCCTCTATATCTTTCTTGTATTATGGTCCCCAGAACTGCGCACAATACTCTAAGTGTGATCTGAAAAAGGTATTGTATTGTATTATAAGATGTATTGTAGACGATTAACTTCCTTGGATTTATACTGGCTATATCCCAGCATTCTGTTGGCCTTATTTACTGCTACAGCTCAGTGACTAGAACCTGAAAGGCTTTGATAAACTATTACTCCCAAGTCTTTTTCAAATAGAACACATTCCAATTTTGTACCGCCCATAAAGTAGTTCTGCATTATGTTTTTATTTTCCACATGTAGAACTTTACATTTAGTAACCTCTGGATTCTGTCTATATCTTACTGGATTACTTTAGTAGATTTAAACCTCCCGGTTTTGTATCATCTGCATATGTAACTAATGTTCCTGTCATGTTACTTAACTCTTACGAAATGGTACTAAGTAATTGTAAACAGTATGTATCAGGACAAAATACTACCGATTATAATATCCTACAGTTAACGTTAGCAATTTAACAATGGAGTTAGGATCTGCTCCCAAGATGGCGAAAAACCACAAACAAAATGCGTATCAGGCACAAGCAATTGAGGAAGAGAAAGTACAAAGCAATCATATTAAATAATACAAAATATACTGTCCCTCAGGCTGTGGCAGCAACAGTGAATTGGCTGAAGCAGAGCACCTGCTCCATTACCACCCCTACTGGCAGTAGAGCCCAGAGTCACTCCGCAATTGAACCAGGACCACCGCAGAATGGACAAACCAACCGACTACAGCCCAGAGTACACACGTAAACAACGTACAGGCCGCAACAGGGGCAGCTGCATCATACAAGAGGACATGGCAAGCAGGTAAAAGCAGTGGACCAGCTGACAATTTATTATTATTATTATTATTATTTAAATAATTTTATGTTATTGGAACATCATTTCATTATCCTTGAGGTAGCCTTTCCTCCGCTTATTGTCTTTTACTCAGACCCTAAAACTGCTGTTTTGGACCTTATAGGGAAGTGCATTCTGTTGTAGTAGCAGGAATGACCAGTGCTTCCTGTTAGTTGAGTAAAATATCTGATAAACAGTTGCTGAACTGCTTAAACGGAGAGTATGCTAAATGGACAGCACATCCTCATAAGTTGACATATTGATCCTTAGCTCTGTATACCCAAAAAGCTACGATGAGTTGGTGCCAGACATTAATAATTGTGCTCTATAGCAAAATAATATATCTTTTTCTGCAATACTGTTTGGAGGTGCTGGAAGTCAAGCCACCTCAACCCTGATGTTTATTGGTTTTCTGTGGCACTGTTGTAGCTGGTAATGGCTTGCTACCTTATTTTTTTTTACTTTTCTTTCTTACTATAATAACTTTTGTTTGTCTCATCAGATTAATCTACAAGGTCCAATTCTTATCTGTGGTCATTCCTAGCACTTAGGAACTGTACTTCCCTCTAGGGTCTTGTCCCTGGTTATGGCTATGCACTATGTTGTATGTTGCTCTGGATAAGAGCGTCTGCCAAATTCCTGTTATGAAATATACTGTTTGCTGGGCCCCAGTGGAGGCTTGGCCACCACTGACCCCGTTCACTGGGGTGGGTTCAGCCCCTGGATGCATGAGTACGAGAGCCAGAGTGACTCGGATGTGGACCGGCCGGAACCAGACGTGGTGCTGGACGACCTGGCCAGCCGCAGGTTCCGAAGCCCCTCCCCCGCGACCCCTGCCAACTACGCCATTCCCAGAAGCCCCATGGGCACCTTGCCCCGGCAACAGGCAGCCTCCTGTCAGGCCACCGCGCTACAAAACCTGGCCTACCTCAGGTCAGACGCCTGCAAGAGGAGCATTTGCTTGTGTTCGCTTTAACCTAGCAGATGGAGCTCAGCCAGTTGGCTTCAGGCCTAACTCCTGCAACTATTCCAACAGCAAGGACCTCAAATTCTGGTTCTGGAGGGTTACAGTACCTGCAGGTCTCTGTGGTTTCCTTTCAATAAGCAACTATATAATTTATTCCTTGGGAATTAAAGGTACAATAGGTAACTTTGGACTTCCAATGGTGAAGAGAGGAATTGCAGCAACACACACCCTCAAACCACAACACTGTTTATCCCTCCCCCTTCTCTGTGAACGCACTGATGTTGAAACCCACCCCCCACTCCATTGGCTGTGGCAATTAGAACAAATTGTCAGCTAATGAGCTTGAATTATTGTACAGCTATACAATGTTTTGGTACAGAGTGTTGGTCCATCCACTGTATATTTAGAAATCAGAATTTAAGGACTATAAACACAGGCAGAGGTTGAGTCACCATGTCAGTGAGCCTCTTTCAGTAATAGGAAGGGATTTACAATGGTCTTGTAACAATGTTTTAACACAAAAATCTTATTACCTGTTGTACCTTTAAGATACCATAGATGAGATGCATGGAGTCTCGCCAATTGATGACTCCATGTATCTCAATTAAATATCTAATATTTTAGTATTGAAATAGCAATAACCAGCAGACACTGTAGCTTTCCAGGACCTGGCAATGAAATTGATTTTCATTTTTCAGATCTCTCACTTCTCGCTTGTTTAGTCAGAGGATGTTGCAGTGGCATTGTTCTATGTCCTACTAACCCTGTGTGTCCCCCAACCCTCCTCCACAGGCTCTGTGAAGATTGGGCCGTCTTGCAGTGTTTTTCAGGTGTGTGTGTGTGTGTGTGTTTGTGTGCATGAGAGAGAGAACGAGAGACAGGCAGGTAGAAGGACAGACAGATAGAAAGAGAGGAGAGAAAGATAATATGTGTAAAGCCCTGAGTAGTCTAAGATGACAATGTTTTTAAGGATTTGTTTGGGTTTTACCCCCAGGTATTGTATGGTATTATCACTACATAACTCCTACTGTAAAGAGACAGAGTATGTACTGGCATTGCCATCCACATACAATTGGCTCCAGAACTATTGCCACCCATAATAACAATGGAGAAAAAAGGCAGCATATAAAAAAACAACATAGATAATGATCTAACCTCACCGAGCACTTTATTAGGAACATTTTTACTTTATTACACCTACTTATTCATGCGATTATCTAATCAGCCAATTGTGTGGCAGCAGTGCAATGCACACAATCATGTAGATACAGGTTAGAAGCTTCGGTTAATGTTCACATCAATCATCAGAATCAGGAAAAAATGTGATCTAAGTGACTTTGATCGTGGAATGATTGTTGGTTTGAGTATCTCAGAAACTGTTAATCCCCTGGGATTTTCACACACACTAGTCTCTAGAGTTTGCAAAGAATGGGGCAAAACAAAAAACAAAAAAATCCAGTGAGCAGCAGTTCTGCAGACAGAAATGCCTTGTTAATGAGAGACCTCAGAGGACGATGGCCAGACTGCTCAAAGCTGACAGGAAGGTGACCACTCAGAAAATGACCACTCATTACAACAGTGGTATGCAGAAGAGGACCTCTGAACACACTCCACATCATAACTCTAAGTGGATAGGCTACAGCAGTAGAAGTCTAAAAAAGTATTTGCTTATTATAACCTAATTATTTATAATTATTATTTATATTAAAGAGAGCGCTTTGGTCAGATGAGACCAAAATTGAATAGTTTGGCCATTCACCACATCAACATGTTTGGTCGCTAAATGGAATGCATACCTACCTACTGTCAAATATGGTGGTGGGTCATTGATGTTTTTGAGATGTTTTGCTGCCAGTGTTTCAAGGGTACAAGGTTTAAGATCAATTGCACAATGAATTCAACAAAGTACCATTAAATCCTGGATGAAAATCTGGCTGCCTCTGCTTAGAAGATGAGACTTGGTAGATTGTCCAGCAGGACAATGGACTCCAAGCATACATTAAAATCCAAACAAAAATGGTTAAGTAAAACAACAACCATGTTCTCCAATGGCCATCTCAGTGTCCAAAACCTAAATCCCAAGAAAATCCTATGGTCTGAACTGAAGAGGGAGGTATACCAAGAATATCAATGATTCTGAAAAGTTGGAGGAATGGTCCAAAAATCCCTCCAAATGTGTTCTCTAAACTTACAGTATCACAAATTATAGGAAAAGACTCATGGCTGTCATCTTTGTCAAGTATTAAAAGTATTACACTCGGGGTGCCAATAATTGTGGAACCAGTTTTTTGTGGAAATTCTTGATTTAATTTAATTTACTCATTAATGACGCACACTGCTTTACACATGTTGGAAAATAAAACTTATGTCAATAACTGTATTATTTTTTTGTTTACAGCATTGTTTGTGCATATTTATCAATAATTCTGGAGTCCACTGTAACTGGGCCGATATGGTCCCAGTGTCAGTATCATCAGAACTGAGAAGCTCCTCGGTCTCTGCCAAAAGAAGTGACAATGAGTTGTGTTGTACTGCTGAATAAAATAGAACAAGAACAAGTTAGTCATATTTAGATTCTTCCATCTTATTATGCATGAATGCTGCTTCATAGAAAAACTTAATATGGACAGATCTTACATAATACTAGGAACTGTTTGAAAGAACATTTATCAAGAAAAATAGTTTTGTCACTACAGGCTATCCTCTCCAATACATTTCCACGAAGAAATGATTTTTTTTCATTTAACCTTTATTTAAGCAGGAAATAAATATACCAGTGACTCAGCCTACATATAGCCAAGGAGGAGGGCCTGCCCACTCTCCTTTACAGGACAGCGATGGAGATTGGTATTTGTGTTTTGTAGCAAACCTCAGTATCCCATGGTACACATGGTGTCCAGCCAATGCAATCTATAATAATAATAATAATAATAATAATAATAATAATAATAATAATAACTTTATTTGTATTGCACTTTTCGAGCATTCAGCACAAAGTGCTTTACAGCAGTGAAAAACACATACAATAGACACAACTAAAAATATTACATCGATACATTTATGAAATGAATACAATGTTAAAAGAAGAATGGAAAGAAAACATGGTATAAATAATAAATAAATAACCATAAATTCTATGTAATTCGATTTCAATGTACATTCAATCTTGAGAAGAGCCCGGCCATAGGGGGATGCCAATCCTCTGTGGGCCTAAAGGTTGAGTTAGAGTGTCCGCATAGAGGAATGTCAAACATGCAGTTCAGAGGGGGAGGTGGGATGCAATAGTAGGTCCAGGATGTTTCGGCGAATAAATCAGGAGAAACAGGACAGCAGTGGTCCAGGACCTCAGAGCTGGGGACCCGGTTAGAGTGGAAGATGAGCTCAAGGGGTGAGCAGGAGTCCCAGCACAAAAGAAACAGAGAAAGATTAGGCACTGTAGAAATTAGCAGTACACACAAGGTAGCCTCTATCTCACATCAAGAGAAAAACAACAGGAGCTAACCCATTATATTTGCATGGAGTGAATAGTACTGTGGCATCACCATTAACATTTTGGAGTGAATAGGGAGCTGCATTTTTTCCAGCTCCCAATTAACTTCCATTCATTTTTCAGGTTTAAGTTAGCTATACATAGAATAACTATTTTCAGATTAACTACTGTGAAATACAGCAAGCCATAGTTTGATCATTTTCATGCACAGTGCCCATGTGAATATTTTATTCTACGCAAGAATACAACACTTACAGTAGATTTATTTTTTCCCGATCTACTTTTTTTTATAATCCAAAAAAATAATGAAAATGTCAGTTATATTAAATAAACACAGACCATTACTCTCCTTTATCAATCTATTATCCTCCATAGTGTGTGATTTAAGAATTTTGCTGAGGCCCCAACATTGAATGGAAATTAATTGGGAGCTGTACAATGGGAGATAAGGGAATACTGCGAATTTGGAGCAGGAGAAATTGGAGAAATGCCTATACTGTTAACAGTCGGCAGGGACAACTGATGTTGCTAGTATTCTCTCTGTGCAAATAAAATGGAGTAAGCTCCACAGAATTAATTGTGTTGCAAGTTCTCACTCTTTCAGCTGGTTTGTTCTGTACGGTATATTCTGTATACATGGTAATGTCTGTGGCTCTTTATTTGACGTAGCAAAGTGCATCAACTTGGTATTGTCAACATTTAAAATAAGCTTCAGCTGATGCAGCTGAGCCTCTATGGCATTAAAGCAGTCTTCAAAAGCCTTTTTTTTTTTTTTTTTTTTTTACTGTTTTAGCAAGAGTAAATGACTGTCATCTGCATAAAAATGAAAACTGCCATTTGCAATTTAGCAACACTAAATGTCTTTCCATTATACTGGAGGTGCTGTTTTCTATCTGACAGGTAGTTTCTGAAACCTATACTGGCATCACCTTTGTACATGATGTCATGATCAAGTGTGTAAAATGTCTTCGACAGGTAAATAAAAAGGGAGATGCAGTGTTGCTTCTTATCCAAAGCATTGCTAACATCATTAACCACTTCATTGTTGCAGTAGTGCTGGTATGCTGTTTTGTAAAAGCAGATTTGTGCTCCACTAAATTATTGTTGTTGCTTAAAAATTCCTTGAGCTCATCTCACACCGGCGTCTCTAAAGATTTAGCCAGAACTGTAACCGTAGAAATAGACCTGTAGTTATTCAGATTTGAGGGTTCTCCTCCTGACGTCTCTCATTAAACAGGAGCACAGCCAAGAACTAAAAAAAAAAAGCAAAATAAAATGTATATGCTTGTTTGTGTGATTGATCCGGACTGTACTTGGCTGTGTCCTACAGTAGCTCCTCTCCGTCACCCACACGTGGCAGGCCGAGGCCATCCCTGGAAGATCTCCCACTGAGAGAGGAGCTGTATGAGGATTCGGAGGATGAGGAGGGTGAAGGGGAGGTGGGGTATGCTGACCCCGTTCAGGATGACCTCTATACCCGCCGGGTGGGCCTCAGCCTCCAGCCCTCAAAAAGCGTGTCCTATGACCAGTTCCTGCCCAAGTACTGGACGCCGGAGGAGGATGCTCATGTTCGGAAGATCAAGCTGGGGTCCCAGCGTCGCCCGTGGTACAAGAAGATGCAAGGGCTCAGGTTTGTTAGCGTAGCGCAAAGTTACCATCAAAGTTACATCAAATTCACATATTCTTATTAGCATGGTTGCTCAAAGTAAAACAAAGTTGGATAAACTAAAAACACAAACTATTATATGAAAAACTAAATATTACCGAAAAAAAGTACAGTATAACAACAATATGGATAATAAGTTGTAATGACAAATTGTGAATGAGATAAAATGAATTTGCTGTTGCTTAAATCAGGCGGCACGGATGGTGCAGTGGGTAGCACTGCCGCCTCACAGCAAGGAGGTCCTGGGTTCGAATCCCCGTCGGCCGGGGCCTCTCTGTGCGGAGTTTGCATGTTCTCCCCGTGTCTGCGTGGGTTTCCTCCGGGTACTCCGGTTTCCTCCCACAGTCCAAAGACATGCACGTTAGGCTGATTGGAGAGTCTAAATTGCCCGTAGGTATGAGTGTGTGAGTGAATGGTGTGTGTGCCCTGCGATAGACTGGCGACCTGTCCAGGGTGTATTCCTGCCTTTCGCCCAATGTATGCTGGGATAGGCTCCAGCCCCCTGCGACCCTAATCAGGATAAGCGGGTTCAGATAATGGATGGATGGATGGATGGATGTTGCTTAAATCAACAGCTAAAAAATCTCAGTAGCCTACAACTGAGTAAATGGATGTCTTTTACTGCTGTGTCTTGGTTGTGATTTGTGGGGCTTTATTTCATCTTGCTATTTCTGTGAATACAGCATGCAATTTTGTTGGCTTCTCATGCTATGAGCATTTATTTCCTTTCTCAATATTTTTTGCAATGTGGAACTTACTTGGGTATTGTGTTCTATTTGTCTGTCTGAAATCTCACTCTCTATCTTTCATTTTACTCCCATAATTCTCCGGTTGGCTGACACAGGAAGAGATCCGGTTCATCGTCAGATGACTCTGACTCCGACGTCAGTCCCTGGATTCGAAAGCCTTCACCTGCTCATCCTTAATCTGACATGCCACCTAATTACCTAAAAGCACTTGGAGGCTCCGCCCACCCCTTCTTCCTCACAGCTGTTTGGTTGATTCTGACGTGTGATTGACAGAAGAAACCCCAAAGAATATTCACACAACCAATCTTGACTACTAATGTGGCCTTATAATTATTAATGGAATTTTACTAAAATTCTCCATTATTTGTTTTCTATTCTGTTTATGATTAAAATATCCTGATCTGGTTCCTTACC
The DNA here is from genome assembly GCF_963514075.1 of Conger conger. Classification (NCBI taxonomy): domain Eukaryota; kingdom Metazoa; phylum Chordata; class Actinopteri; order Anguilliformes; family Congridae; genus Conger; species Conger conger. The sequence continues at coordinate 56,640,406 of NC_083762.1, forward strand.
ATCATAATTGATACACAGCTTTGTCATAAAGGGATAATTTCTCTTTAAAGAAATGTCCTTTGTGTATTCAGTTAGAGCAAAACAATCACATACCAAAAACAATACATTTCCAAATATTTACTAATGGGTTTGATAGGTAATACAGTATAACATCTAATAAACATTAAAGTTGAATTCTAAATTAATTTTAATGGTACATGGTAATCCTAGAGTATTGAGGTGGCATCATCTTGTATGAAAGTGAAAATCTCAGCTGCGGGCTCTGTTGCGGAACTGGTATTATTTATCTTGCATTTACTGTCTTGCAAATCTCTCTGCTCTTCTGTCTTTTTTTCCATCCTCTTGCTCACACACACCCACACACTATTTCACAGCCTTCTTACAGAACTTTGGGGCTTACATCACACCTGTGAGGTTGTGACCAGGTGGTGTACCTCACCTGCAGTGTAAGGAGGCCCCCTTTTCAGGACCCAGGTTCTGCCACATCTGTGACAGCTGTTCCAGAATATTCCTTTCTGGTCAAAAAGACATTGCTCTGATGGGCCTGTTGCTTCAACAGTACTGTGATGATGTCCAACCCGGACAAGCAGAGACATAAATCACCTGGACATATTGTGTACTGTATAAGGCAATTAATATGATAATTTTATATTATGTATATATGCATATATTAATTTATGTTTATTTGTTTGTTTTGTTTTCTTGCTTGAATTGAAAGTTAGGGATACATTTTGCCTGTGGTGCACATAAGAAATGGCCTTGTACTGAATAAACAAGAGGTAACTTGAAAGTTTTGTTGGTGAGAGTAATGGTGATGAATGCATTTTGGGATATTGGCTTGGAGGCTAACACCTACATTCGAGTTTGACGGTTTGATTATCACTCCTCCGCAAGCAGTGGGGAGTTCACACAGACGTAGGAATGCAGGAATGCAATGAACAAAGTGGCGAGGGAAGATTTGTGCCTGGGTATTATTTTCTATATGCTGCATTGTTTTTCAGTTTTATCTGTGAAGGTATTCGGAGTTGTATTCGGTCTGACTGAATAAAATAAATACATTTTAGCAGAATGTGCCAGTGTTTTTTTTTTTTGTGAGTAAACATACTTTAACCTACCTTGTCTGGAGGAAATATATTATTTGGGTTATTTCCTTCACAAATTTGTGTTCACGTGAATACTAATCACTTCGTTTTTTCAAATGTGAACAACAAATTCCATCCATCCGTTATCTTAACCCGCTTATCCTGAACAGGGTCGCAGGGGGGCTGGAGCCTATCCCAGCATACATTGGGCGAAAGGCAGGAACACCCTGGACAGGTCGCCAGTCCATTGCAGGGCACAGACACATACCCACGGTATCAGCCTAACCTGCATGTCTTTGGACTGTGGGAGGAAACCAGAGTAGCTGGAGGAAACCCACACAAACACGGGGAGAACACACAGAGAGGCCCCGGCCGACCGGGATTCGAACCCAGGACCTCCTTGCTGTGAGGCGGCAGTGCTACCCACTGCACCATCCATGCCACTGAACAACAAATTTCATATGTAAAAACAAAACATGTGACTCTAAATATCATGGGTTACACTTTCCCAGTCTTATAAGTGGGATTATTTATATAGTTCACATGTTGGGCGTTCACATTTGGACATGCACATTTTTTGTAAGGGTTGTGGATTTTTTTTCCCTTTATTTAAACTAAGAGCAGGTCCCCTCTTTTCCAAGTGTACCAAATATACACATAAATACAACAATAATTTGAAAGGAGAATAAGTAGTACTAAGCAAAATAAATAAATGAATAAGATTCAAAAGGAAACAATACAATTATTTAAAAGGCCTTTGGAAAGTTATTTATGGCAAACTTCATTTTAATTGTATTAATTAAAATGAAATGTACCCAATAGTACGGGCATCTTTTCAGCCATTGGAGTGATACTCAACACTAACATGCTCATAGTAATAGTAATGAGCTCATAGCAATTAATCATGGCACACAATGCTGGACCAGACAGGATTTAAATGTATTTTTTTATTTAGGTGGCCTTAAGCAGACTATGGAAGAGTAACATGAGCAAATCCAAGCAAAGGAAAGTGATTGTTCCTGATGTCTTAAAGGCCCACACGCATAATTTTGTGTTGTATAGCTTTTCATATCACCTTGGAGCATTTAATTTGTGTTCCATACTCATTCAAGTAAAAAAAAGAATACATTTTGGTCGAAGTATGCATTTTAGAGCCAAAGTACTATGTGTATAGAGTTTGTAAAATGAATGTCGTAAGGAAACACATAAATAGCTTTTGCACTCTTACAACTGTAAGCAGCATCAAAGTCCAAAAGCGAATGGCTCTAGAGACATAAAAAAAAACATCCTGACTCATCATGATCAATCAAAATTATATACATACATGATGGCTGCCAGTCCAAAACTGACTGGCTATTTTTGGTCACATTTGACAGTAAATGCTTCAAATTCCAGTATATTTCCGCTTTAACTACAGTGGTTATCATGGCATAAGTAATGTCTATGCACAATTAAGTTGCATTCAACTTAATTAAACAGCCACATCAAAATCCACTTTTTATAGCTTTATATGTACACTCAGTGAGCACTTTATTTGGTATTTATTAGACTTATTTTTTAGACTGCTGTAGCCTATCCACTTAGAGTTATGATGTGTTGTTTGTTCAGAGATGCTCTTCTGCATACCACTGTTGTAATGTGTGGTTATTTGCGTTATTGTCACCTTCCTGTCAGCTTTGACCAGTCTGGCCATTCTCCTCTGATGTCTCTCATTAACAAGGTGTTTCTGTCTGCAGAACTGCTGCTCACTGAGGTTTTTTTTTGTTGCATCATTCTTTGCTAGAGACTAGTGTGCGTGAAAATTCCAGGAGATCAGCAGTTTCTAAGATGCTCAAACCACCCTGTCTGCCATCAACAATCATTCCAAGGACAAAGTCATTTAAGTCACATTTTCCCCATTCTGATGGTCGATGTGAACATTAACTGAAGCTCCTGACCAATATCTACATGATTGTATGCATAGCACTGCTGAGTAGATAATCGCATGAATAAGTAGGTGTAATAAAGTAAAAATATTCCTAATATACACATATACAATGTGTATGTACAAGGCCGATACCTACCCATGTAAATACAGTGCAAATAAACAAACATTAGAAAATGTTATGCAAAGTGTGGCATAATTTATACCATACATTCATTGAGCAAACTTGTTAATATGGTTAATAGATTCTCTCAACCTAATAGATGCTCTAAGGGTGACTTGCCAAGTGACATGCCTAAAGCCATCCTGACCAGTTCTGCTTTGGGTTCTCTAGACCACCCGGAAAGTGCCCTAGTAGTGACCGGGTGAGTTTATTTTTTGGCACAGGAATGTTCGCCGTTTGCATTTGCCCCTCTGCCCCCCATGGTCGCGCCTCACTGCCTGTCCCATTGTGTTCCCCCGCTCGCTGGTTCGCTACTGAACACTGACGCATACACTGGCCTGGATTCTTCTGCGGGGATTCAGACCAAAAGCAAGGGGGGTGGGAGGGTGAAGTATTATTGTTTTAATAGCAAAACAAAACTTTGGTTAGCTAGCAAGTGGACAGAATGCAGAAGTACTTTGTTATACATGAAATTACTCATGTTGCTGTTGAAGTAAGCCAAGAAAGAATGTCATGTTAGAACTGAGGCCAAGTCACAGTGGAACCGTTTTTGGTGCTGGATTGAGGTTTGGGAGGGTGTCGATCAGTGGTGATGGCCAACAAACAGAGGTAAGCTGACATTTTTAATTTCAGAAAATGGATGTGAAAGATTTTATAACTGTAAAAAATGTTGGCACCTCTGTGTTTTCCCCTTGTATGCTTGTGGGATGACTGTATTGGCATGAAAAAAGATTTTTCTAAACCACACTTTCATTAGTGCAATAGCAGAGGTGGTTATGCCATCTACATAGTTATTGTATTCAGTGTTTGTGCATACTGTTTGTTCCGCTCCTCTGAAATGGAGAGAAGATGTGTCGAGTTCTCACAGACTTGAAAGGGGGCATGCAGCTTTTAATAAAAAGTGTGACAGCTATACTCTCCATTTTCACATCACTTTGCAGATGAGGTACTGACAATAAGCTTTTTTTACTTGAAGTTATCTTAACTGATGGGATAATTGATGTACCGATGGAAAATGTTTATTCAATCCACTAGGCAAATCAAGCCAGTTTATTGGTCTGGTTTTTTATTAGTTTCCCATGCTGTCAAGCAGCTTTTGAACAGTAGATGTCTCCATCTTGCTGAACAAACTGGTTGAGAAGATGATAGTTTTGTCCACACACGCTTGTTTCTAACCCTGATACAGCCACACTTAGTGGCTTTTTACCTTAATGGATCCCCTCATCTCAAACATGATTCCTTAAAATGTGTTCTTTCATAAATTTCCTGAAAACATATTTCACAATATTTGAGATGTGCTTCCTCTTTCCATGAATGGCTTGGTGTTTGTAAAAGTGCCAACATATTTACAATGAAAGCTTCTGTCTTATGTCCAATAAAATTGGGGTTTGCAGTCATGGTTAAGAAGACTACCAACACACACAGAGGCCTGGGAATCCCTGGCCTAACACCTGTACACTATCATTATAATCTACCAGGAGCAAGTCGACCAGCTCCATCCCAATCTGTGTGGAGCTGCAGAAGATCCATGACCAGGCAAAGGAGATTGAAGAGCAGTGGACGGATGTAAGTAAGGTCTGCACAAAGTCCTCTCCCAAGAGAGATATTTGGAGAGGTTGTATACAGAAAAATAGTAAAAAAAACAAAATGTCATCTAATCTTTACCAAATTTGACATAACTTTTATTGGGGTTGCCCCCAGAATACTCTATCACTTTTTTTGTTGTTGCAAACCATTTGTCCATATGGTATGTCAATGAATTTTTGTGGGCGTGGCCATTTTTTCTAAAACATCTGTAACTCATGAAACATATGTCTGATCCTCACCAATCTTTCAAAGAGTTTTCCAAGAGTGCATCTTTGGCTATGGTCAATGGAAAATTATATAACCTATACATCAGTAGATCCTACTCCTTCAGAACAACTGCATAACTGCATGTCGGCAACCATTTAGATTCTCTGGCATTTTTAATAAATGTTTTGGGTTTTGCTTCTTCTTCTACAAAATTGATCCAATCATCAACAATTTTGACAAATTAGACTTTTTTTTGATGCAGCAAACCATGTTGTCCATGAATTGTTGTGGGTGTGGCCATTTTTACTGAAACAGCTGTAACCTTACACTGTGTCTCATTATGTAACTTGGTGTACATGTGCAATAGTTGCAGCTGGGGTGACATGCCAATTTTTGTGTAGTTGTGTACCAATAGATGGAGCTGTAAGAAGAATATAAAAAAATGCCTCTTACTCTTCCATTCCTTTACCAATCAAATTGAAATTTTGCATGCTATGTCTTGCTATCAGGATGTACAATGATGAAGTCATAACTGAAAAACTATCTGGCTTGCATCAGCCAATCAGCTTTCACTGTGCATGTCACTGGCTTTGCAATGGCTTTTCATCATGAATGGATGCATTGTCTGTATGTTGACCCCTAAGCTTGGGAATATCATGTAACATTTTTGGGAAAGAATCCTTACAGCTTAACAGTTCATGCCAGCCACATGTTGCTTGGACAGTGTTAATTACCGCTTGTGGTTATTATTATTGTTATTATTATTATTATTATTATTATTATTATTATTATTATTATTTAGAGTAGTAGCAGCAGCAGCAGTTCTATGAATGTTCTTATGACTGCATATCATTTATAAGTTAGCAATAACATGCTAGTTTATAAATGATTAACTCACCTCAGCCATGACGAGTGTGTAGCGCCCATCTTAACAATAAACAGCAGCCATTTTGTGCCAGAATGGGGCCACACACTTGTAGCCAAAAGTACATAAACCATCATATGTGATCATTACACTACCAAGTCAAACTATTAACTTTGAATCTTTCTGCGGCGGTGCGGCTGGGCTGTGCAGCAGACAGGGGCTTCATCTTCACAGAACATTTAGGTCACTTTCAGGCCCCCAAACTCCCCGGAGACAAGAACAGGGGAGGAGTTGGGCGGGTAGAAGTGGGGCATCTACAGACGCAGTCCTCGCCTCTCTTCCATCGTGTCGTGCCGACTCCCCTCTTCTCAGTTGCGGGGAAGATCTGGCGGGGCTCTGGGCATGGAGAGTCATCTCTCTTCCCATTCGCCCTCAGGACCTGGCCAGGTGGAAGAACCATCGGCGGAGTGTCCACTCTAACATGGTGAGGGAGAGAGAGCACGAGCACGCAGAACTAACCGGCGGGGGCAGCGCCAGAAAACCCTACACCCCCTCAGAGATGCAGGAAGGAGAAAGGTAAGGGCACACCCGTACGCCGCACCTGGAGTCACTTCATTCGCCCTCGGCTCTCCGTGGCTTTCGAGCCTCGGCCGGTGCTCTGCCACCGTGTTCTTGAACTGTGTTTCAATGTCAATTTGGCCGATTCATTTATTTTAAAATGTTTTGTAATGAGCCAGGATGACTGGTGATGGTGACTGGAGAATGTGAGAGAGCAAAGGTGTGCCTCCTCTTGTTGCTGAGAGAGTGTGTTTGCATCTGTGGGTGCTTGCGTGAATGTGTGTGTGCGTGCGCGTGTTTAAATGACTAGTAACACAGAGAAAGTGAGAAAGTACCTCTGTGTGTTAGTAATTCCACTGTGAGTCCCACAGAGTCTGCTGTAAAGGTGTAATCTAATAGTGGGTCGTAGTCTCTTCCCTGGTCTTCTCTGTTTCACCAACAGGGAAGCAGCCACTCCAGCTAGCCAAAGGGCCGCCTCCTCCCACACACCCCAGGTTGTCGCCTCCAAGTTCCAGCCTCGTTCCATATCCCTGCCTCCCCGTAGCTACTCCTCGGACGGCCCCCGTGCACCTGCGGAGAGAGCGGTCACCCCTCCAGCAAAAACTTACTCCACCCTGGCAAGAGCCAGCCAGGAGGCCTCCCTCAGCACCAGCGACAACAGCAGGTCCGGCATCGCTCGCACCGACCGAACCGCAACCACTCTACAAGACCGGACCGGCACCGCTCCCGACGTCCTGACCGGCGCGGACCGAACCAGCAACCAACTCACCAGCCGAACTGGCTCGACCTTCGCCAGCACTAACGTTACCAGCACCACGCTCAGGGGTCGAAGCAGAGCCTCTCTCCCCGACCTGCCCGGCAGCCTTCCAGCTGACCCGAGAGGCACCAGCACGGCTAGGGAAAGCGGTGGCAGCGGCTCGGCTTACAAAGCCCCCGATCCGGGGCGCCCCATTGGCAGGCCGGCGGGAGAAAAGAGCCCCGGCCCTCTACAGAGTCTCCATTCAATGGATACAAAACCCACAGCTGCTCAGGTTTCCGCCTCTCTCCCCAGGAGCAACCGGAGATCGGATAGCTCGCGTCTCGCCTCCGTGGTCTCCCCCAGGCCTTTCGGGACCCAGTCCACCAGGATCTCCCCGGTTTCCCGAGCTTTCACCGTGAGTACCCTGCGATTCGCTCTGTGAGTTTTCGGGTCTCCCGCTTCTCATCAGAACATGTTCACGAGCTGTTTTTCCAAAACAAACAACAGTCCTGGACTGAAATATAACTTGTGTGCCATGTTCAGTGTGTCAGCTTCAGGTTACCTGCTTCTGCCTGATCCGTTTACAGCAGTCATGTATAATGAAATGAATTGACTCTACATTCTACCTGCAGTACCATCCACTTGGCAAAACTGCAACTTGCTTTTGTTTCATATACACCAAAGAAATATGTTGTATATTGTTATGTGTATGTTCTCTATGCTACTGTTACAGGAGAGTTTTTTAGCATCTCTCTAGGGAAGTAATGATATAGCTATTTCCGCAAGCATTGTGATCACCTGATCGGTTCTGCATTGAAATAACACTGCGTTACTCATGTAGATGGAAGGGGCAGAATTCATAGGAGGTTTCTCCCCCTGTGCCTTGTGAACTCACATCTTTTATTGCAGAGATGCAATGTGATCAGCATTGGTCTTTTGTTTTCTGCAGATGGACGATTCGTACAGACGCTTCAATGGTCGGAGGGACCACCAGGGTCCATTCATAACCCCAGAGGAGGAGGCCCGATCCCAGCTGGGGTCCATACTGAGAAGCAGTGAAGACAAGGAGGAAGGGCCCGGATCCGCCTCTTTTCCCAGTCCACCATTTGCTGCACCCCAGACCAGCTCTCATTCCAAACTGCCATCCACAGCCTCATCTGCCAGTGCTCCACAGGTGTGTGCCTGGAGGAATTTACAGCTGCCTGCAGTATTGCTCTCAATCCTACCCTGCTGAAAATACCAGCTTGGTCAAGCTGGTTTCGATTCTACGGTTCCCGTCAATATTTATGTTGTGTATCTACGATAAAATCTTGCGAAGTTAATCATTCAAATAGAAAGGAAAGTTAATCTGATCGCGTGGACATTGTTAGCGAAGCTTCGGACCACAGAGGGTTTTTCACTTTTAGCAGGTCGACCAGCTATTCACTAGCCTATATAGTTAGCTAGACCGGCAGTGTGACCACTAACTTAGCCAGCTATTAGATTAGAAATGTGTACAAAATCAACAGATAACAGAGAACAAGGAAACAATTTATATCCACAAATAAATATGTAGGAAACTAAATTTGGATGTGAAAAGAAGCTGAACCATTTTTAATTAACAAATTGCTGAAGAAGAAAGATACAATTAAAGCAATGGGGACAGGTGCACAGGGGACCATCTTACCACTGGATTCAGCTGACAATGGCATGGAATAAGAGTGAGATTTGTCCTAATAAAATCCTCAAAAGATGTCACCAAGTGTTTCACCTCGACCCTCGTTTGGAGCCGAAAGTTATCATTGCATAATTGTTATAATTTAGTTGATAACGATTCACATTAGTACAGTACGTGACAGAATTATTGCCTTTAACTTTTCCCAGCTCTTCAGTATACTTTAATATAATGTAACATGGAAGGTGCATTAACCTCTAGTCCTCTAGAGGTCTTAGGTTTGCAGACAGTTGCAACCCTCTCCAGAACATGGCTGCCATTTTGGGTTGAGCATTTGCGTAGTAGCATTCACATGTGTAATTTGTCAGTAATGTTAATGCTGAGAGTATTGTAGGGAGTTGTTTTTCCTGAGCACTCTAGCATGGTCTGTTGGAATGATGGCGGCGTCAGGTTCCCACAGGAAATGGTGACACTGTATCCTTAGGTGTCACCTTCTGGGGGTTTTTTTTCAGGCTCGTTACGAGGACATTCAAATCAGGCTCAACCAGAGGACAAGCAGCAGCCAGGACTTTGGCTTCCAGACCAGCTGGCACGCAACTGGGATTTTTATCAAATCCATTCAGCAAGGTAACGCTCTTTATTTCATTCAGCAAAGCCTGGAATTGTTTTAAATACGTTGGAGAAAGTAAATGGTTTTCAGCTCATTTATTTGCCAGATATTCTTTTTTAGAATAAAATCAGAATAAAAGGCTGCTTACTTCTAAGGAAATGTCAAAATGAGACAGGTGACGTCGAACCGACAAAGATTTATAGTTTCCAGAACATTTGGAATGGAATAGTTGAAATATTAAAACAGCATTAAAATGTGATCAAACACTGTTCGCCATACTTTTCGCTTCAACCCCCTGCCCTGTTACCCTTTCTTGATAATCAATGAGAATTATTGACAAGACGGCGTAATTATTCGGAGTTCTGAATGAAGAATCCGTAGAGCGAGGACAGACCTTCGCCCCCAGCAAGCGGCAGGCATCAGGTGTGCAGCCTGGCGAGAGGCCATGAATGATTAATTACCGCAGGGATAGAAATGTTCTTTTACCCTGCTGGAAGTTGATAAGCTAAAACCCCCCTGAGCTTGCCCCGGCCTCCAACCAGCCTAGCTCCAATATGGGACCGACATGTCATTACGAGTTGGAGGCCTCTCATTTTACCACTCCTTGCTTTTCATCTTCACTTAAGCAGATACTGCAGTAGAATTAAGTGGCTGTAACCGCTAGACGCTATTAGCCGAACATCGCCGTTCTTTCCTTTGCTAACTGGGGGCGATTTCACAGCACGCGCCAGTGCTCTAACTAGGCCAGATCCTTTTCTAGGTCATATCTGATGTGCTTGCTACTCCCCGTGCTGTGTTGAGCAGGGGAATTGGCTAGTGGTCTTCACAGTAATTTCATATACATTAGTGTAATGTAGTGCTCTTACAATAGGAGCTGTGATGGTGTTTTACAAATACCATGCAGGAGAAGTAACATGAAAGAGGTGTAAAAGGAAGAACGATATGGATGGAAGACATCTTTAGTGGCAATGTTACAGAGACTGAATTTTGTGAAAACTTTTGCCATAAATATCCCTTGTGTGAGTTGTTTTCTGGTGATAATGAAAATAGTAACAAGGCATAAATTGCATATATGCATTCAGCTGGCTAATTAATTTAAAGAATGTAATTATTTTGTTGAGTGTTATCTTTAGCAATTGAGTTATTATCAACAACAAAAAAAGCTAATCAGCTTTCTTGCTAATCAGGGATCTTAATTTTTATCTCTATAAAAAACCTTGAGTTCATGACCCATTTAATGAGAAAACACAATATGAATGCATATAAATGTACCCTCATACAGTGTATGGCCAAATATGAAATTCAAATGTTTTTAATGGGAAAACAAACATTTGCCCACTGCATCTGCAGGTACAGTATATACACTATGCATGCAGCATGTAATTTAACTTCTGTAGAAAGAGACTGATTATTCATCAGTCCCCTAAATGGCAAGAAAAAACACTGTAATCAGGCTATGGATCAAATACGTAATGATGTATTGGGGTCAAATTACGTAATTACATAATTACTGGGTCAAATACTGCGCTTTGATCGATCTTGCCTGGTGCAAGTGTGCCAACCAAGAGGACCAGATGGCAGGGTTTGCACTTCATAAGAGTATTTCATAGGTCCCAATACAGCAGACAACCTTGGTAAAAGTTATTTGAATCCAAAACAATTTCGTATTTGACCCAGGTCTGCAATGTGATATGGCCTGGTTTGTTTTGTGGGCACGCAGGTAGCTCAGCCGAGCTTTGCCAGCTGCAGGTAGGTGATGAGATTGTAGCGGTAGACAGCCGAAGGGCGTCAGAGATGAGCTGTGAGCAGTGGAAGGCCGGCCTGGACTCTGCCCTACAGCAGGGAAGCCTGGTGCTCGACATCCGGCGAAACGGACAGAACGGTGAGTGCCCGAACCCCCCCCAATAAGATAACTGGTCTAGCTGGGTATGAGCTGGTCAACCAGCATGGCCAAGCTGGTCATAAGCTGTTCTAGCTGAGTATGAGCTTGTCAACGAGCATGGCCAAGCTGGTCATGAAACTGGTCTAGCTGGGTATGAGCTTGTTAACCAGCTAGTGCTGGTAGCTTATCTGTTTCAAAACATAGCTCATAGGCTAGCTTGAGCTGGTCAAACCATGTCAAGCTGAGAGCTGGTCAGAACTGGACAACAAGCTAAACCATGTTGAACTGGGAGCTGGTCTGAACTGCTCAACAGCTACCAGCTGTTTCAAAACCTAGCTTGAGCTGTTTTGTTCAGCAGGGCGTCCCCCATCCATGCAAATCGGCCAGGCACCCCAAAGGGTCGTGACTGAGATATCACCCTCAATGGGTATTTTTTCCTCCTGGATGAATAAAGGAAATTGCTTTATTTTTAGCCAAGGGAGGAAGGAGTCAGGAGCTGCATGACAAAATGTCATGTAGCCAAATACATTCATTGGCTTCCTGCATAATATCGATTTTGCTCAGTGTTTGCTGACACACATTAAGTATTAATCGTGCCAGCTGCAGTTTCTTTCAAACAAGCTGGTACTGCCGAGTGACTCAACCTGCTGGGACAGTGGGTATAGTCTGGTGGTAATGTGCCCCATGGTCTAGTACTGAATCCTAACTCTGTTGACATATTAGAAATCAGACCTGGGTGAAATAAGTCATTGTTTTGGATTCAAATGCTTTTCTACGCTTTTTCTTGGCAAAAATCTCATCACCAACCCACAGCCGGCAAAGCTTGGCTGGGCTACCTGTGTGTCCACAAAACAAACCAGGGGATATGACATCATGGTCAGACTTGGGTGAAATACATCATTGTTTTGAATTCAAATATAGTTTTTAAATTCGGGGCAACAGTTGGCCATTTCTGTTAAGTGTCCATTTTGGTTAACCGGTTAATTAATTAACCATGCCCATGCCTTGCCAATTATGTTGATACTTGCACAGCATTTAACTCATGTCCATGCTGACAGTATTGTTCCAACACTTATAGGTTCCCCAGAAAATTATATCAATGCTAGCAATGAGTTCATCTCCCGGCCACCCTTGGAAACTGCTGTGAAATCCTCTCACACATTCAACAACCAGGCTAATACTGTGAGTATCACTGGCATTGTCTGTCTCCACAGAGCTTGAGATGGCATGGTTTCATTATGTGGTCACAGTGTACAGTAGATTGACTGAATGGAAAAATGAATGTTTCGTTCTTTGGTTCATTTTTTACATACCTTTTTCAATACACATAGTATAAACCGTTTTACAAATACAAAAAACAATAAGTAAATAAGCATTAAATGGAATTACATAAAACATGATGTATTATGACACGGACATACATAGATTAAATAAATACAAACGAAACATTGTACATGCGTGAATAAAAACAATAAAAAGTGTTACATAATTCAGTTAATCAGTGGAATGGCTTGTGTTTTAAGGATTTTAACGTAAAATGCAGCATATAGTCTGCTTTCAGAAGTGAATAGGATGCAGTGTTGCTTTTTACAGGATGTGGAATCTAAAGGCATGAATGGTGGATTCCGTCCTGAATCTAGTGAAAGCAAAGGTAAGGAACCGTTGTCTGGGCTTGTCTGTCTTAACACGAGTGGGAATTGAGAATTTATGTTTTTCTTGCCTGTAGAACCCAAATATTGTAACGTCTCTTAGGGTCTCTCCTTGATTTATTGTATGGTAGTTAGCATTAACTCTAATGTTTTGGGAAATATGGAAGAAATTTCTGCTTTCTAATGTATCCAACGTTTCCATATTCCTGTCTGTGGAATGTCAACCTGTGTATTTCACTCTTATTCTCCTATTGCCTTTTTTTCCCTGCTTTCATTTCTTGTGTAGCACCAGAACCCCTTTCTTTGAAAAACTTAAAAAGGAGATCAGAGTTTTTTGAACAGCAAGGTAAAACTAGACCGTCATACTATTGTTTACATATACTGGTGGTGCCTGACTCTCTGAAGTCATGTCCTTCCTCATTTCTTCTGTTTTTCATATGGAGCAAGGACAGATGAAAGCAATATATGACAGTCTATAAGTAGTAATAAGGGAGGATACTACTTCACAGTGTTCAGACAGTACCATAGCCATAGCTTTGTAGATTAAGTACTTGGTTCAAGGATTTGCGCTTCGCTGCCCTGTCATGTAGCTTATCATCGTAATGCATCTGTTTTTCCATCAGGCTCACCTGGGTTCGCAGTCAGTTCATTGGTCTACCTTTGTGGTAAATGAAGCCATGTGTGCAGTGTGTTTTCCTGTGATTCAAAATCGTTGTTTCTTGAACGTGATAATTAGACCGTAGTTTGACGAAGAGAAACCGATGTATGATTTTGTTTCTGTGCGCCCTGTTTTCTCATCTTCACTTCAGGCTTGGATTTTTTAAAAATGAATTCAAATGAAGTGTGATGTAAGGTCTGTAGGTTATATACAGTGCATCTGTTCCGCTCTGCATGATGTGCAAATCATGGTTTTGGTGTTACTGTGTGTACTATTGGTCTGGATGAATGACCCATTACCATTCAATTACTTTTCCCCCCTTCTAATATACTGCATATCAATCATAGCACATTTTTAATTTTCAATCTTTGCTTCACATGCTGAGAGTCTAATTACCATGCATAAAGGGTGTTTGTTAGCTTCTGCTGGATAGAAAGATGGCACAAGGTGGCCACTTCAATAACATTATGGTCTTAGAAAGTCACTAGAGACCAAATAAAGAATGTATACCTATATATATTTATGTGGATGCAGGTAGTACTGTAAACACAGATTAGTCTTGGTCTTGCATGGAACTGTTTACAGTATTCATCCATACTTAAAAGTATGGTTTATAAAAGCCTTCAGATATCAAACTCCCGAAATAGGTACTGTAAACAGTACTTTATAGACTTAACATATTAGTCTTGGTTTCAAATGTAACAGTGTACAGTATTCATTTTTATTCTTTCATTTCAAAAGTATTGTTTAGAGAAGGCTTCTAATGTCTTACTTCCCAAAATCATGTTGTATATATGGGTCAAATAAATAAAATAAATGGCTCCTTTTAATAAGCTTGCAATTATCAGTTTCATCTTGGAGCAATCAAATTAATTAAATAAGTTTTCCTTCAATAAATTATAGTTGGCAACTACCAGGTCAAGGAATAGATAGAACACCATTTTTATTTTATTTTATCATTATTTTTCCTGAGTGATATTGACCTCCTCACCCCCACCAATCAACCCCACACGTACATTGTACCACTGTAGATGCACAGTTCAGCCCATTTCAATATTGAATGCTACTCCTTCACACAGCAAGTTCAAGGATGTTCAATTATTAAATCCATTCACTTCCATTACCAACATTACATTACATTACATTAATGGCATTTGGCAGACGCTCTTATCCAGAGCGACCAAGTGCTGAACATCATCAGTCACTGCATGATATACCCACTGGGGGTGTCAGCTGCCCATACAGCTTACTGTCCTAGACTTATTTGCAGATAAAACTTGAAATTATTTGGATTTTAACTTGGACAACATTATCTGCTGTGGGTCTGCTGCTAAATGTTTGATCTCAAGCTGTGCTTGACTCAATTTATTTATTTTATTTTTTAAGTGCTACTGTTGCTGGAAGTGTAACCTGCATGGACTCATGTCTGCTGTGTTCTGACTCATCCAACACTTTATCAAACAGTTGATGTATGCTACCATGTAAAAACTGGACTGATAACTCTCTCTTTTGTAGGAGGCTCTGAGACTGCAATATCAGATGTAAGTAATACTTCCATAATTCCACAGCTAGATAGGCCTAGTTGTTAGAATGGACATGACAAGACAGCTGCATTAAAAAATAAAGATAACATAGAAATTATGGTTTTCTGATGGTGTACTGTTCTATAACTAGGTCCTGTTTCCATTACCAACAGAACCACACCATGTAGTTCTGGAAACTATATTTTTTCCCTGCTTTCAGTTATGATCACTGATCCAAAGAGGAACCAAGAGCCGAGGCCAACCATAATGTTGATCATTGATTGGCTAAATACAGTCATAGAATCACTACATGGCAAAGCTACTTTCAGTAGGTGGAAAACATATCAGCCATTAATTTCAGGAGCCACTGAAGTCCCTAATTTGGATGGTTTCAGATCTAAGTCATACATAAGAATTTGTTTGGATTCAAATATTTTTCTGTGCTTGATTGATCTCTCCTCGTGCAATTGAACCAACCAAGAGGACCAGAAGGTATTTCATAGTTTTCAATACACCAGATAAGCTCAGTAAAGCATAGAAAAGTATTTGAATGTAAAACAATGACATATTTGACCCAGGTCTGGATTGTTCTTATCACTGTTTCCATAACAATAAGTTGGAAGCATCTAGTCTTTAACTCTGGGCTCAAAATTTGGCTTGTTGTATCTTAGAGAGAACAACAGCCATTGGCAGACATTCTAAAAATCAATAGCTCACGCTGGACAAAATATCTAAAGAAAGTGTTCCAAAACAATTGTGTCAGTTGATAACTTTTTAAAACTTTTATATACCAGCTGATTTATACACAATCAAAGATAACTGCATGTAGTACTATTGCTACAATACTATCCCTAATCAACAATATATGATGCATAAAGGACCAGAGCATCATCAGACAATCGCTGAAAAAGAGATCATTTGGAAAGCTGGTGTGGGAACAAATATATATATATATATATATATATATATATATATATATATATATATATATATATATATATATATATAAATCCTTAAACATGACCTATGTGGGAGGTTCTTTGGCATTTGGCATTTGGCACGCTCTGAAGCTGGTGTGATAGCCCATTAGCACACCAGCAATGAAGAGGCTGTGTGAAATGATGTTACTTTCTCTATGTTTTCTCTCCTTCAGCTACGCATCCCCACTATCACCACCTCCTCCACCCGCCACTCCTGGGACCCGCAGGAGGAGCGCAAACGTCAGGAGAAATGGCAGCAGGAGCAGGAGCGTCTCCTGCAGGTATCATGGAGATATGTTTGCAGTCGTTAGAGGCTCAAATGTGGTCATGCTAGACTTGTCACAATTCTGATTGTTTTATCTGGTTGACTGGTCCTCATCAGTACACGTTTTTAAACTCGGGTCTATTTATAATGCTGGATCAGAGTTCTCAAGCACAGTTTCCGCGGGCCAAGTATGCATACTGATTAGCTCTCATAAATTCCCCACTGGCTTAAATGCCCTAATTTTCTAACTGGCTGGATGCAATTAATACTTAGCTTTTCTAGTGTTGGTAACTCTTGTGAGGCAAAAAATGAAATGAAAAAATGAAAAATGCTGGTGTGAATGTCTGGGAACCAAATGTCTAAGGTTTGCATCCTAGGAGGGATTCAGTTGAATACTTTAGCAAGGTTCTTAAAGTAAAACTTTACACAAAAATGTGCTTTTACTACTGTATCTGTAGACAAATATACAAAAGCACACAACACAATGTGTGTATTATAGAACCATGCTTGACAAGCTACAGCCCCTAAGACTGCGACAAAGATAAGTAACAACATATGGAACTACTGTACACACAGTGCATTTTTCCTTTAGTCTATCTGGCTCCTGCAAATATTTTGCTAAGTAAATAAATAACTTATTGTGAATCTCTATACCTCTATATGTTGGACCAGACTTATGCCTTCAAGCAAGTCTGGAGTCTAATATTTGGAGAAAATGTTCTTAAATTTCTGCACTACAGCCAATTTAGGTCAAGCTTATCTTAATTATTTTTGACAAGCATAGACAGAAGAAGGTTTGCTGTTAATCACACTATGTGTAGTCTTGGTTGGGGAAGGCCATTTCAGAAAACGTGAATAGCTATGTAGCATCGGCAGCATGTAACCAAGCTCCCACTTCAGTACAGTATCTAACACCAGCCCTCCCTGTTCTCAAATGAAACCTGGCTGTACTCAGCTCCATACAAACTGACCCATATTCTTCCGACTGAGACTGTAACAGCTTTATCTCCGCACAGGAAAAATACAAACGTGATCAGCAAAAGCTGGAGGAGGAGTGGCGTCGAGCACAACAGGATGCTGTGAAAGAAGGTTCTGGAAACCATGCAGAGGTATGCTGGTGACCACCCCAGGGCCCCTGACACCAGCTAAAGAAAGGCCAGCATTATGAGAGCTTAGAATAACGGGTTCTATCTAACCGTTGTCAGTAGATGTTTTGAGGTACACAACAGAATTTTAGAACATGTTTTATGTTGCATCTATATGTTAAAATAATAATAATAATCATCATCATCATCCTCAAAGCAGGCAGTTATGGCAAGGATACTTCTGAATATGGCAGCATCTTGGCTTTTATGTTTTTTATGACTTTTTACGGATATCAACTGTATGTATTCGTGTATTATTGTGCTTTATGAGTTGCATAACCAGTTGTATGCAAAAATCTAAGTGTATGTCACAATTAATCTCTAAGTGAACATAAGCTCACCTGTCAGTCACATAGTAGAAAGTTAAACATAATATTGTTCTGATTTTAATGCATAATTACTATTTCATGAAGGACAGATGAAGGTTTTGGAATGGGTATTATAGTCCCCAGGCAAGAGTGTTGAGAAATGTACGTGTCTGTGTGTGGGAGGGGGGGTTCACAGTGCAAGGACGAGTAGGGAAAGAGTGGGGGGAAATCCCAAGACAACAGTTGAAATGAATGTTATTTGGATTCGGAAGTGTCAAATTAGGTTTTTCAAAGTACTACCTGACATGGTGCCCAAACTTTTTCAAGTGCCCTGTTCATTTTAGTTATTTTAGAACTGCAATAAATAGACTAACACTTGCAGGCAAAATTTCATATTTAGCTTTGTACAGTTTAGAGGTTGGGTCAGTTCCCTTGAAGATTTATTGTAACATGGGGGTGCCCAGACATTTGCAAACCACTGTCCACTTAGTTAGTTAGTCAGGTTGGCCACTGCCGCTCATAACTCAGGTAAATACCATTATGCTATATTGTATTGTAAAGACTAGCTGAGGTCAAATAATGTAAAAATGTCTGCTATTAACTATTTATTAAGTGGATAGTGACTCGATTTTAACCCAACCCTAGAACCACTTGGGGGTAGACAACAGAAGCCTCAGCCCAGTCTCCCCCACATCTCCCCTGAGCCAAGCCACACCACCTCCCTTTGAGGAACCCAGTCGGCTGGAGGATGGCGATGAGCTGGAAGAGATGCCATCGCAAAGGGCAGAGCCGTCCAAGGAAGAGGTGGAGAGAAACGGCGAGGGGGAGGAATTGGGATTGCAGAGGAATTGTGAAGTTGTAGGGCAAGAGCCCAGACTGGAGGAAGAGGAGGAGAGAAAGATGTGCCAGCAAGCTCCAGACACATGTCCCAGAGAGCAAGAAAGTGACCAGAAACAGGACCACTGGTGAGGAAGACAGTTCAGACCAAAACTGGCGAGACCTGAACTCAATAAGTGCTGTGCATAGATAGTGGGCCTCTATGTTCCACTGTCCACTTATTGAGTTTGAATAAGCTAAACGATCTACATTTGATATATTTCCCTGATATTTATTATATAAAACATAATCGAACCCTTTCTGCAAAAAAACAGCTCAAGCGAGGTTTTGAAACTGCTGGTATGGTTGACCAGTTCAGACCAGCTCAGACATGCTACTAGCACTAGCTGGTTGACCAGTTCATACCTAGCTAGGCCAGCTTCATGGCCAGTTTGACCAGCTTCCCTCCATTCAGGTTAACCAAATTTCTGATATTGTGTGCCTTTCCCTGCTGCTTTAATTCAGGAGGGGGGACGGGTTTGCCAATATCCAGGCTGAGATTTCACTCTCAGACAGGTGAGTACAGCAATACCATTCTGAAAATTACAAATGTTTGGAAATACAGAATCTCAGAAATCCTTCTGTCTAGGTACTGATGTTTTGGAAATAACCTAAAAAAAAAGGTACATTCTCTGCCATAAAGTTAATAATTTAACAGATTGTGTTAATTTCAATTAATACCAACCCAACAAACAGAAACACTCAAGCCCTGTTTCATTTGTTCAAAGATAGTGAAGACGCTGTTGATGTCTCAAACAGTTTCACCACTGTCCACAGTTTTGTGACTGAATCTGAAATTTATGTTAATTCAGTTTTGTTTGTGGTTTTCAGAGGAAAATCTAAATCTACTCCTGATCTTGATGACGTAGACAAACCAGAGGTTAGAGGTTAGTCTGCTTATTTATTTTATTTGTATTAGTTTTAACTGGCTGAAACAGGTACATCTTTCTCATTTTCATTGGTGTCTAAAGCTCCTGTCCTGGAGGGTCACAATGCCTTGCTGCCATTTGGTGTGTTTCAGCATGTGTGTAAATGTATTAATTGTTTGGCTAAACAGTCTACTGCATACTGTACATTACATTACATTTAGGTATTTAGCAGGATCTTATATCTGTCTACACACCGCACACCTTGTTACCAAGACCTTAAAGGAAAACATATTCATATAATTCCGATTTATTTACTTATCAGATTACGAATAAATAATTCCAAGCAATAAAATAATTTATTGAGCATTAGTTTTCATTTTATTTACAGTGAGAGTAGGGGCTTCTTTCCTGGGCACCACCATGTTTGCAAGTCCGCAAAGCATCTAGGGAGCATGACATCACATGGTTGCCCACCGTTGCTTTTTAAAAGGGAGGTAAAGCGGATGTATTGGGAACGATACTTCCTATATAAATAGAGGCAAAAGCTAAATATAAGCAAACTATGTAACGTTGAAGTCTGGATTCAATGTATGTTTTTCATGGTTTAAATACATAGTTACAGTGGTGTGAAAAAGTGTTTGCCCCCTTCCTGATTTCTTATTTTTTTTGCATGTTTGTCATACTTAAATGTTTCAGATCATCAAGCAAATTTAAATATTAGTCAAAGACAATACAAGTAAACACAAAATGCAGTTTTTAAATGAAGGTTATTATTAATGGCCCTGTGTGAAAAAGTGATTGCCCCCTAAACCTAATAACTGGTTGGGCCACCCTTAGCAGCAACAACTGCAATCAAGCGTTTGCGATAACTTGCAATGAGTCTCTTACAGCGCTGTGGAGGAATTTTGGCCCACTCATCTTTGCAGAATTGTTGTAATTCAGCCACATTGGAGGGTTTTCGAGCATGAACCGCCTTTTTAAGGTCATGCCACAGCATCTTAATAGGATTCAAGTCAGGACTTTGACTAGGCCACTCCAAAGTCTTCATTTTGTTTTTCTTCAGCCATTCAGTGGACTTGCTGGTGTGTTTTGGATCATTGTCCTGCTGCAGAACCCAAGTTTTCAGCTTGAGGTCACAAACAGATGGCCGGACATTCTCCTTCAGGATTTTTTGGTAGACAGCAGAATTCATGGTTCCATTTATCACAGCAAGTCTTCCATGTCCTGAAGCAGCAAAACAGCCCCAGACCATCACACTACCACCACCATATTTTACTGTTGGTATGATGTTCTTTTTCTGAAATGCGGTGTTACTTTCATGCCAGATGTAATGGGACACACACCTTCCAAAAAGTTCAACTTTTGTCTCGTCAGACCACAGAGTATTTTCTCAAAAGTCTTGGGGATCATCAAGATGTTTTCTGGCAAAATTGAGACGAGCCTTAATGTTCTTTTTCCTCAGCAGTGGTCTTCGTCTTGGAACTCTGCCATGCAGGCCATTTTTGCCCAGTCTCTTTCTTATGGTGGAGTCATGAACACTGACCTTAACTGAGGCAAGTGAGGCCTGCAGTTCTTTGGATGTTGTTGTGGGGTCTTTTGGATGAGTTGTCGCTGCGCTCTTGGGGTAATTTTGGTCGGCCGGCCACTCCTGGGAAGGTTCACCACTGTTCCATGTTTTCGCCATTTGTGGATAATAGCTCACACTGTGGTTCGCTGGAGTCCCATAGCTTTGGAAATGGCTTTATAACCTTTTCCAGACTGATAGATCTCAATTACTTTCTTTCTCATTTGTTCCTGAATTTCTTTAGATCTCGGCATGATGTCTAGCTTTTGGGGATCATTTGGTCTACTTCACTTTGTCAGGCAGGTCCTATGTGGCTAGAGAAATTGAACTCAGGTTTGATAAACCACAGTTATGTTTTAACAGGGGGGGCAATCACTTTTTCACACAGGGCCATGTAGGTTTGGATTTTTTTTCTCCCTTAATAATAAAAACCTTCATTTAAAAACTGCATTTTGTGTTTACTTGTGTTGTCTTTGACTAATATTTAAATTTGTTTGATGATCTGAAACATTTAAGTGTGACAAACATGCAAAAAAAATAAGAAATCAGGAAGGGGGCAAACACTTTTTCACACCACTGTATATACTGAATACAATGGGATTTCAGTGTATAAAAAGTCATGTTCTGCTAGCTAGAATCACATAATTCTGAGTCACGTTTAATTCACTTTCTGAAGTATTACCTCTGACTCAATTTCTTTGCTTGAAGAATATTCAGACTCAAACTGGTAAGGTAAAATAAGTGCCATTTTATGATAGACTTTGGTAGATTTTTACATACAGTATCTGTCTTGCTGAAAATTGACAAGCAACGGCGAGCAAATATGTGACGTCATGCTCCCTAGAAGCTTTGCGGACTTGCAAATATGGCGGCGCCCAGGAAAATTCAAGACTGGATAAGCCCCTACTTTCGCAGTAAATAAAATAAAAACTAAAGCTCAAGATAAAATGTATTGCTTGAATTTATTTACTCATAGGCTGATAAGTAAATGAAGTAAGAATGATCTGAATGCCAGAGGTTTCCATTAAGAAAGCTGCGGACTCTGCAGCCCTACAGATCTTGGTGTATTGACTCTCTTGGTGGCAGTAGCGGGTAGCAGTGGTGCGAGTGAGCCGACCGCCCCTGCAAGCCAGGAGGCCCAGAAGAAGAAGAAGAAGAAGAAGAATAGGCCTGTGTCTCAAGTGGAGCAAGATCGGCTGCAGATCCTGGAGGAGATGAAGAAGAAGACTCAGCTCCTGACTGACACCAGCTGGATACGCCAGCGGAGCACCAACATCTACAAAGAGCCCATTCACCTGGGTGGGGGCATGAGGAGGTCAGCACCCAATAATTAAATAATTTCAAGAAACACATGTATCCAAAGCAACTTACAGTTCATTAGACTAAGCAGGGGACTATCCCACTTGGAACAATGCGGGGTTAACGGCCATACATAAGGGCCCAAGGGATCTTATTGTGGCTACAACGTGCCTTGAACCACCAACCTTCCGGGTCCCAATCATGTACCTTAGCCAATGCACTTGGAGTAGGGGTAAGAGTAGTAGCAGCTGTAATGGTAGTAGTAGTCAGGGGAATAGACAGGAATATTGCTCTGGGCCCCCCATCATACTGGAATTCCGCTGCCCTCTCTAGCTGTGGGGCCCCTAAGCTGTGTGCCCCTAGAATCGTCACCACCTTTCACCCCACTGGTGACAGCCCTTGTAGTTGTAGCAGCAGCAGCAGTAGTATTACTGGCAGTTATAGTAATAATAAACCTAGATCAAATACATATTTAATTGAATTTGGGTGCTGGTTACATTTGGAAACACTCCGGCAGATCCCTGAGACAATGAAATGTATAATTTAATTGAAATACTTCTGAATATTGGTAAAAATATACAGTCAGTTCCTTAAAAAGTCTGAGTAATCTGCAGGATATTTACTGGGGTATGTTTAGGGGGAAGTGGGAAAGGTAATGTAATGAAAATGGAGGGGTTGATTGATCAATTAATAATGATAGTAATAATTCCTTGCATTTAGAGAGTGCTTGTAAATGTCAACCAACACCAATGTGTAACACCCACCTTTTTTCCGTTTTGCGCCTGAATGCTCACCGAACAACAGCTAAGGTGGAGAGGGAGAAAATAGCTTTTTAATAGCAGACAGCCAAATAAATCAGGGGATGATTTGGTGGCAGGTTGAGTGAGCTCGGTATGGAATTTAGCCAGTACACCAGGGAACCCTCTACTCTTTGCAGAGTGCCATGGGATATTTAATGACCACAGTGAGTCAGGACCTTGGTTTATTGTCTCATCTGAAAGACGCCATCTCCTACAGCACAGTGTCCCCATCGCTGCAATTGGGCATTGGGGTATTGGCGTTTATATGACCAGAAGGAAGATCTCCTCT
Organism: Conger conger; assembly: GCF_963514075.1. Lineage (NCBI taxonomy): Eukaryota > Metazoa > Chordata > Actinopteri > Anguilliformes > Congridae > Conger > Conger conger. The sequence continues at coordinate 56,663,902 of NC_083762.1, forward strand.
ACTGGCCAACCAATACCACCTCCAGCAGCAATTTTGTTTTCCTAAGAGGTCTCCCTTCCATGTACTGACCAAGCCCACACTTGTTTAGCTTCAGCCATTCAGCAGGTGAAAAGTGCATGGTGTTATGGCTGCTGGCTAAACAACTTCCGTTGGGCTTATTATGTTTCGGGTTCGTGAGCATGAGTCAGGTTTCGTTGTGCGGGTCTCGAGATTCACATTGTGTAAAACCTGAGTGTGAAAACACTTGGTTCCTTGGAATGCTTCTTGACAATGATGCAATTCCGCACTCTCTCTCGCAGGTATGAGTCTCTGGATAACCTGAACACCGCTCGCTCCTGGAGACAGTCTCCATGGCCACCGAGCCCCGCCCCCTCCTCCTCTGGCGGTAGCCGTCCTCAATCCGCAGTCTCCAGCTCCACCTCCTCCCACGGCTACACCCGTTCTATCTCCTCCACCCTGCCTACCTCCTCTTCCCTGGGTTCTCTGAGGCAGAGCCCATGGTCCCAGCCCTCCCCCACCTCCCCGACCCCGCCAACCGCCCTTAACGAGGAGTCTTCCCCTGATCCTGGACCCCGCCCCCACTCACAGCGGCGCCGCAGGTAATGTCCAATGAGATGCTGCTTCGGATGTGCCCTCTGCACTTCCATAATTACATTTACGTACATAATGCAATCAAATACACTGCACCACATTTTTGTTTTCAATGTGCCAATAAAGTACACCACTCAGAATTAATTTACGAAAAGTGCTTAAAAGGTATAAATGCTTGTGCCTGGGGTGGTAACCTATACTGTAGCAGCATAGAATTGTCCACCTAGCCAGCAATATATAACTAATTTGTACCTTTTCTGGTATTAAAACGTAGTCATTTGTAACAAGAGAACACTGTACTGTACTGTACTTTCAGGGAAATTTGATCCTTGAAGAACAAAAATGTAGCTCCACTTTCACTCTATTTCTGTGTAAAGCATGTAACAGACACTCTTATCCAGAGTAACACACAGATTACACACAATCCATCTTGATATTTTTATTGAAGCAATTACAGATTACGTACTGTTCTCGCAGTGCTGCATCTGAGAATCAAACCCACAACATTGGAGTTACAAGCCCAGGTCTCTAGCCATTATATTACACAGCCATCCCTGTAAACAAGCAAAGCTTGCTAAGATACACAGTGTGTGGGAGTTTATTTTATTTTAATTAGCATATTATCCTCCAAGCACCTGTGGGTGGACTTACCAGGTGACAAGACACCCTCAGTATGAAAATATACTGTATGTGCCACAATTCCGCTTATTTATCATTGTCATTAATAGAGTTGATCTTGATAAGAGAATGCATAATACAGTATCTGTGTAATCCGAGAATGATAAGGGACCTTTAGGGAACCAAAAATAATTGGACAGTTGATTAGTCAGGTGTATTCAATGCCGATACCGGTGTTCCAAACAGTTTGTTTTGGCAATCTATTGTTTGACCTGTGCCTTTTTTTTGTGTTATTTCTCAGACTTTCCTTGGCACAACTGTTGTCCTCATGTTGACAAATGCCAATACCAGACTCCAAAGGCTATCAGAAGCCTAGATTCAAGACTAGATACTAAAAGCTTTCTTATACCTGGTCTAAGGATTTGATTAAATACACCTGGCTGATCAGAAACAGCTAAGAACCCAACTGTCCAATTACTTTTGGTCTCATAAAATGAAGGGGCTGTATAAAAAATTCCGACACGGATCACTCGATATGGATGTTAATGCGTTCAAATTAAAGGTGACAGTCTGAAATTTAGCCTCATTTCAATTGTTTGATTTTCAGTAGAAGTGACTGAACTTGAAATGGAATTTTTCGCTATCCTGGAACTTGGTTTTTTTAAATTTACTGTCACGGCTTGACCTCCTCTCCACGGCTTGACCTCCTCTCTCTCTTGTAGTTTTCAATGGGTGAGCGGAGCTGCAGTATGCCCACAGTCATTTGCCCTCCATTTTGTAATCCAGGTCAGTCAGCGGCAGGAGGACATGCAACCTCTGCGGCACCCCTCTGGGAAAGGGCGTGGCCATGTTCATCGAGTCCCTGGGGCTTTGTTTTCATTTGAGTTGTTTTAAGGTGAGGGGCGGGGCCGCTGTCCTCAGGAGGAGAAGACAGGGCCCGGCTCATCTTGGGAAGACCAGACCGCCTGCCCGCCTGTGCTTCCTTACTAACACTCCGACGGGAATGCCGAATTGACGCAACACATGAAGATTTGCTATAAAACCTACAGTGGAAGCCATTATGAGGCTGAGCAATAAACAGTCAGAGACACAGGCCAAACAATCGGCTTAAGGAAACAAACAGTTTGGACCAGCAAACCCAAAAAACTGCAGATTATTTTTAGATTAAATTAAAATGTCATTTAAAATGCATTTTTCAAAATGGCTGTATTCTATTTTCTATAGAAGTAAGCTATTTTTGTTATAAGATTTATTTTTTTTGTGATTCATATTTTATTTGCCTTAGAACAGCAATTACAAAACAGAATGTCAGTGTCATGTTGTAACACATGTCCAAAACATGTGCATAAATGTACCTGGGGTACCTTCCAAACAGAAACCACCTAGAGAATCAGAAGAGAGATGCATTGCAAACCTCCTACATTGGGTGATATATTTTTTTATTTATGGCACATTTGAAAATGTGTTAGCTGGTGATCAGGACTTTGTGAAGCTAGGGAAACATTAAGCCAAACATCATTCCATGACACCTGCTTGCCAAAATTCCAGGACTGGAGTATCCCAGGGGGTTTATAACTCATTTCACATACCATAAGCGAGCGTACTGTAAATGGTAGATATCCATCTTTTTTGCAGAATACTATTTGAACACCATTATCTTGGGGGGGTGGGTGGGAGGGGTTCAATTCCAAGCTGCTCCATAGGCAAGGAAAGCAGATCGTAGCCTAAGAGATCTGCTAAAAAAGAAAGAGGAGCCTAGTAAAAATGACAAGAAACCTTGAAACTGAGTAAACCTGGTTAGAACATTCCAGGCAGTTTCCCTAGTCTTCCTGTGTTGCGTTTGATCTGTACCGCTCAATCCTAGCCAAAGCATCTTCCTTCATCAGAGACTCCTCCCTCCACAAACCTCCAAGCTTCATCACTGGCTCAAGCGTAATGTAGTCCTTGGGTTGCAGGTTCTACCGTAGCTGGTGTCAACTCTCAAACTCTATACCTCTGTATAAATGTGGGAATGGGCCCTTGCTAGGTTTGGTGTCCACTATGGGCTCTCTCTGTCGAGTTAATCTCACATGGGCTGGTGCGGTGGCTTGGGGACACTCTGGGTCTCTTCCTGCTTCCTGAGGTGGTTGGGGATTGTTGGGGAACCGCACTCAATGCTTCCCTCTGCCTTCTTCCAGTGCTTCGACTGCAAGTCTGACCTCCGGAGACCAGAGTCTGGAGCTGGAACCGGAGCTGAAGTCAGACTGCGAAACCGGCAGCTCTACTGCAGCTCCTGCTACACCTGATTCTCAGGCAAGCAAATGAAGATGATGATAATAATATTCATAATAATATTTTTTTTTTAAAGGGATTTGATGCTCTAAATCACTGGTAGATAATTCCATCATTTGGGGGCCTGCACAGAGAATGCTTGGTTACTGTTTGTTTTTGAGAGGGTTGAAGGAACACAAATAATACCCTTTTCTGAAAATATGAGGATCATTAAATTGCATTGCATGTTTGTCTATTTGCACATTGTTAAAACACAAAACTATGTAACACACCACCATAAATACAGTACATAAGTTAACAAAAGTGATGCGACCCACATCATAACAACCTCCAAATCAATTAGATAGCAAGTGTCGAGGGGGAAGGGAGTAAATCCAAGATGTAGTCTTAGTTTTATGTTAAGTCAATGAAAGTAAATAGATAGAATATGAAAAGTCAGTCATATTATGTGAAAACATTGTCCACTGTTTAGAAACAACTACATCATGTAATCATTTGTCAAGAGCATGTTTTCTCAAGGCCAGTCACAAATCCTTTGTGATAGATATTTTGTGATTAGGGGACATGGTACATCAGTATTTTCTCCAAATTTGTCCTGCAGCATCAATGTACAGTATGCATGAAGTTAGGTTTTAAATCTGTCGATGGAAATAGGCTGAGCGATTTTTATTTTATGTTTAAGCGATTGAGATGTAGTGTTCAAGTTTTTTTTCCCCCTTCCTTTCAGATGGAATGCTTATCACCTTGTGATCTGACTACATTACTGCAGGCTGAGGAAGAAACTCCGGATAACAAAAATGACTAAAATGCAAGATACTGGCCACAGATTGTGTACATTTGGTACGTTCATATGCAGATCATAACACCATAGATGCAGATTGTATGGTACATTTTTTATGGATGTGATGAATAAGGTGGTTTGTATCAGTATATTTTCTGTACAGATTAAAATGGTCCCTCTTGTTCCTGTATGTTATGAAATTGTATTAGATAAGATAACCGGTATGAGTTTTAAGTTTGTCTTATTGAAAAATAATTCTGGTGACTTCTATAAATTGTATCACAGATTTATGCATAGCAAATGTTAAATTGTTCATATCAAAGTATTTGAAAAATAATATTTTGTTTCTTGTTGTTAACTCTCCACTCTTGTCTATTTTCTTATAGAACTTATTGTGTTGGAATATTTCTTTGTAATTGTATAGCTGATAAAAATGTGCCTTTGTGATGTGAAATATAATTACTATAGCCGAATATAAAATTCAAATATATAAAAAACTTGTGCATGGTTAGGCAACACTTTTTTGGGCAGTTTTTTGCATAATGAGTTATGCATTTGATGTATTTTCAGAAAAAGTATTTTAGCCAAGAATTAAGCAACATCATAATGTATATGGGTCTGTTCCGTTAAACAAGTGAATAAAATGATAAGACCTCCATGTTTTTGAAGAGTCTACTTTGAGACTTGCAAGTGGTAAATGGTCGGCATTTATATAGTGCCTTTATCCAAACACTGTACAATTGATTTTGTCTTGTCATTCACCCATTCACACAGACACTAACATTCCAAGGGAAATTGGCTGCCATGCAAGGCACCAACCAGCACTAACATAAAAGCGCTCAAAATCATTACATAATATGAGGATTAAGAGAAGGAATTTAAATAAGGCATTACCACAGTATCTTTTACTGATAATCTTAGTATCATGTAAGATATTAATATGTCCTCGTCTACATACAGTGCATGAGTGCAGTTAATGATATTGCCTGTCGTACCCACTTACTGCTGCAATTGCAGACATTTTTAGTTTAAAAGCAGCATGTGCAATGTCTTTTTTCTTCTTTCCAAATCTTCATATTCAGGTCCATAGAGTAAATGCAGCCATTTAAAAAAAACTAAAGCAATATTTTGACTACAGAAGTTCAGAATAAGTGGTGGTGTTCAACAACACAACAGCAATGCTTCCATGAATTACATAAATAGCTGGTGGTTTTCTGGCACAATCAAAAAAGAGCTGAAGCTATGCGGTAAGTATGGTCTGAATGGCGCCTTCCTGAACTCAAGAGCCAGAATTGTGAGACCACAAATACTTATTGCATTTCCATTTCAAAATTCCAAAGGCAATGGTTTCACATAGTCGTATTTGTTGCATTGTGAAATCTCCGCTTTATCAAAACCTTATGTTTAGTGGATCGCAGAACTACTGGTAAATAATGTAAATGATGGAACGCAGACTTTTCACAGAACCTAAAAATGGCAGACATATTTTTTGCTTTGCCAGATCTATGCATAAATATTTACCTTGAGGACTAACTATAATGACACCCAATCCATCATTTTGTATTGTGTAATGATATATTGTAACTATATATATATATATATATATATATATATATATAAACATGGACATACATTTTAGCATTAACACAGTATAAACTTTTTTTAAATATATATATATATATATATATATATATAATTTATATTTGGCTGTGGGTGGACAATATCAAAACATGACAGCAGGGGGCACTGTGACATTTATTTGTGTGACAGAGTGTTATGGTAATCTTGCGTGTAAAATTATAAATGTCCAAAACATCTCTCACATTTCAGATCATACTCAGCCATCTCAGCCAGATGTCAAACTGATCAAACGGGCTATGGTGCAGTTTCCATATAAAAACCCACATCTGTTTATATAAGAATATGTTTACTTCCAAATTTCTCAGGCAAAGGAAAGAATAAAAAATCAATCCATTACATTGCAATTAAATTACAATCACATATTTAATTGTAATGAGCTGACTCCAACTGTGAACACTTGTTAATATAATTCAGCAATTCTTTGTCCCAGATTATGTTTCCATGGTAACCCTGTGATATACAGTGCCCTCCATAATGTTCGGGACCAAGACCCATCATTTATATTTTGCCTCTGTAAAGAAATAGCATGTGTTTAAAGTGGACATTGCCAGATTTTAATAAAGGGCATTGCTATACATTTTGATTGCACCCATACAAGAGTGTTTATACATAGTCCCCCCATTTCAGGGCAGTGTAATGTCTGGGACACAGCAATATTATGTAAATGAAAGTTGTCATGTTTAGTATTTTGTTGTATATCCTTTGCATACAATGACTGCTGGAAGTCTGTGATATATGGACATCACCACTTGCTGGGTGTCTTCTCTTGTGATGCTCTGCCAGGCCAGTATTGGAGCCATCTTTAGCTCATGATTGTTTCTGGGACTTAAGTTTTCCCTTTAGCATATAAAAGGCATGCTCAATTGGGTTCAGATCGGGTGATTGACTTGGCCACTCAAGATTTGACCATTTTCACCGTGTTTCACAAATGGTATGCTTTGGATCATGGGCAGTTCCTTCTCACAGGCAAATCAAATCATAATGGGTCTTTGTCCCAAACATTATGGAGGGCACTGCACGTATGTCTAATGCAACATTACTCATGAAAACATCTATTATAAGATGTGTGACAAGAAAGAGTCCAGGTGGAGCTTTGTCATGTGTCATATTTAACATTTAAGGGCAGGGCTGGTGTGTTTTTTTTTTAACAGTGGAATTTTCAATCACTATCTTAACAGGATATACCGTTTGAAACCGTTAAAACTCACGGTTCTTTAAATTTTAAAATACCATTGCTTTATGTGATAACTCGGAGAAACGTTGAATAGAATGTCCATTGTTTACTTAGAATTTCCATGGAGGAATTATCATTGTTGTCTGTTTTGCTGTTGAATACTTGTACATGTACTTGTACATAGGAATGCTGTGATGTACGTTTTGTATGGGCTCTCTGGAACAAGAAGAGCTAGTGTTTGGTATTGAAGTAACTACTGAGAAACATTTTAGCAAATTACATTACATTTACAATGGTGTATAGTTTGTTAAAACAACACAGCATTCTTCGCCTGCGTAAGGACAGTGTAACATTTTCAATACACAGGCTGAGACTCTTAAGCTTTAGCAAAAACTGTTCTTGAGATTTTATGGCCAAGAAATTTACATTTTACAACAAATTTGTAATGCCTACGTCTAAATAGGACTTTCTTTGGGGGACTTCCAATGAATCTCTCTCTGGTCACTCTAGCTTCTTGAGTATTCTTGAGTGAATATTTCTGAGGAAGACAGTGTAAACACATTTGGATCCACAATAGAGATAATTTTCATCAATGTGACATTTGATAAAAGTGATCATTATAAATAAGGGGCAAGCCTGCTTTTGAATAATAGCTAGCATATTATTAATTGTGGAATATGTTTGACATGTTGATGGGGGGTTGGGTATTTGTTATTATTATGATTATGGTACTCGTACTTCATCTGAGCAGACCACAAGGAGAAGGCCATTTTATTTTGGGTATGTCATTTTAAAGCTTATGTAAAGAAAAGGGGCGATACTTAAGATGCTAATGTCCAAACCATCTGAGTGACTCTATGAAAGTAAAGGAAATTAAACCAGGGGCCTGTATCACAAAGCAGGATTACTGAGTTAGCAGGCAAACATCACTGAGTAAAGCCAGAGTTGCCAATTCTGAACTCTGGTAAAGCTTTTTTACTTCAGTCCAATAAGATTCAGGAGTTAGGGGGGGGAGTAAAATTTGTATATATCCAGGAGACTACAGAGCCTGTGACCACTGAAAATATAACTGACACTATGGCTCCCTCTCAGCTATGCTTATAACTGGCACTATGGATCCCTCTCAGAGTACCTAAATGACAACCTGAGAGCAAAAAGAGAAGATGAGAGATTGTTTCTGGGAATGCATGGGGTCACTGTCTGTTGCTTTCTATGCTGTTAAAGAATGTGACAAAATGGCCACCGAGGTACTGACAATTCCAGATTCCAAATGGTAAATGGTTGGCATTTATATCCAAAGCGCTGTGTAGGGTCCTTCGCACAGGGCACCAAATTATGTAGGGTCCTCGCACGGGCCGCCAAATAATGTAGTGATTTTACTCTCTACGAAACCGGGGCGCCAAATAATGTTATGTAGCAGTATAGCTGCAAAAAGTAATCAGTCTCATACAATTACTGTTATCAGAAATATCTAACCACAAATGTAGTATTTAAATGAATAATTAAAATAACCAATATTAATGATTAAATATACCGATAGCCTGAAGGTTGGAAGTTCTTCGAAAGACTGCTTTAACTTGGCTCTCATGTCTATGTGACGCCAAAACAGACACCGGGTTTAATAAAATATATTTATGAAACAAACAGATAAGCTAACGGGAAGTTAGTAGGGTAAATTAGTAGGGTAAGTGTGTGTGTGCGCACATGCAAGCGCGCGTGTTGCTTGAACAAAGGAAAGTAAAGTGGATGTGTTAGTTATTGTTAGCTGTGAGAAGACTACTTGTGTAGCTTACTCTATATATGCGCAAACGACGCCAAATCAATCCACGTACATATATATATATATATATATATATATATATATAGCTAACAAAATACATTCCAATGATAAGACGGCAAATATGAAAACACAGATTCACAAAAACACATTTAAGACTAAACTAAACACTGGCTATGCCTGAATGTTTGTTGTCTTACTGAGTCCATACGCATTGCTGGATCCAAAAGACGTGCTGTCCTTGTAGACGCGGCGATGGTAATGTGAATGTACTGGAGAGATGCGCAGGCTGGGGTGTTCCCGTCTTAGCCGCGTGTTGTCGTCTGGTCCACTCGGTTGCTGGAATGATGTTCGCTGGTCCCTTTTCTGGGTGGAAAAGTTTGTTGCTGTCATTCGTTGGTGAGCTTTGCAGGGGTAAACTGATGTAGTGTTCCGCGTACAACAGTTTCCACTTGCTATAGGCCACGAAGTTACCGTGAGGTAACTAGGTGTGTCCGTAGGCCTGGTAGTGCGCTGTGCAGCATTCAGCCTCTGTCCGAGTCTCGGAGCAGATGAGCTGAAGCGAATGGCCAAAAAGGGTGCGTCGAAGAAGGGAATGAACAAGAAAAGGAAGAGAGGGATCCCGAGAACATGTCTTGCTCTTATACGGGAAAGTTTATTGCTCCCGCCATTACGGGATTGGCTGAACCAAGCTAGACTTCATGCGGGGTGGACGTCGTGGAATTGTCCTGTGGGATTGTGGGAGTTGTGGTTCCTACAGTTGTACAATTGATGCTTCTCATTCACCCATTCATACACACACTCACACACCGACAGCGATTGGCTGCCATGCAAGGCGCCGACCAGCTCGTCAGGAGCATTTTGGGGGTTAGGTGTCTTGCTCAGGGACACTTCGACACAGCCCGGGCAGGGGATCGAACTGGCAACCCTCTGACTGCCAGACGACTGCTCTTACTGCCTGAGCCATGCCGCCCCACTACATTCCACTACAATTTATTTCATCTGGTGCTGGCCATTCAGAACTTTTTACTTTACATTATACTTTAGCCATATGGGGGGATATTTCTTAATATTTCTTAATTTCATAATTTTTGAAGTTCATTCCCTGGTCTTGTTGAGAGTCGTTGCTTACTAGCACCAGTGTGGTTGGCTCCACTATAGGTGTTTTAGCCTTACGGTTTCAATGTAAGTTAATGGTAATAATATAGTAATAATACAAAGTATTATTCCAACATGAAAATGTAGACACATAGGTGTTTTTTCTTCATCTAAGTTAAGTTATTGGTGTCATTTGGACAATATTGAAACATTTTGCGGGCAAATCAGTATTAGTTTGAATCACTGCTGTGACCTAGTCTCTCACAGAGTGATTTGATGACAGAGTTCCCCCAGAATTTGCAAAAAAAACATATTTATACCAAAGTGGTCCTCATGGGTTTGAAGCGGAAAAACACGCTTTTCACAAGCCCATGGAGAGTCAATGGACGATGAGAACATATCAACTGACTTTTACCGGTTTACCGGTTACCCCCCACCTTAAGAAACCATCCTTACATCAGGCACTATTGACTAGTATCACTACTTTCCTTCCCGTCCAAAGCTCTGGAACAAACTATTATTTTCTCAAACAGCACAATCTGCTCAACCCTCACCAGTTTGGCTTCTGATCTGGGCACTCGACAGAGACTGCTCTCCTGGCTGTGACGGAGGCACTTCTGTCCTGATCCTCCTTGACCTGTCTTCAGTATTTCACACGGTCAACCACCAACTGCTGATTTCCACCCTGGCTAAGACGGGCATTTCTGGGACTGCTCTCTCTTGCCTTGCATCCTATCTAGCAGATAGGTGCTACCAAGTCACCTGGAGGGGGTCCATCTCTGCTTCTGACAGGAGTCCTACAGGGCTCTGTTCTGGAGACTCTGTTTTCCCTTGACACAAAATCTCTTGGTTCAGTAATTTCATCACATAGCTTCTCATATCACTGTTATGCTGATGGTACTCAACTTTCTCTCTTTGCCTCCCTCTGCCACAAAGATTAATGATGAAATACCTGCCTGCCTGGCCGACATCTCAGTATTGATGACCAGGCATCACCTGAAGCTCAACCTCAATGAGCTGCTCTTCATCCCTCCCAGAGCGTCCCTACTACAAGAACTCTCAGTCACCTTTGATGGAAGTAATTATCTGCCTCCAGCTCTGCTAGAAACCTCGGGGTTGTCCTGGATAACCAGGTGGACTTCAAAGAGCAAGTTGCAGCAGCATCACAGTCCTGCAGATTCTTTCTGTATAAAATCAGGAGATACCTGACCGCAAACCACACACAGCTACTCATCCAGGCAATGGTAATCTCCCAACTAGATTATTGCAACTCCCTACTTGCAAGTCTGCCAGCCAATGCCATCCAGCTGCAACAGCTCATCCAGAATGCAGTGGCCTGACTCGTCTTCAACCTTTTGAAGTTTTTAAATGTCACACCCCTGCTAAAGTCACTCCACTGGCAACCAGTTTTGACTCTGGCCTATGCTGCAGCCAACAAGGCAGCCCATCCCTACCAACAGGACATAATTCAGCCCTACACATTAGCTCGACCACTCCGCTCTGCTGGCACAGGCCAACCTGCTAATCCTGCCACGTAAATGGCTCTCGCTTGTTTTGACTGCGGAGCTTCCCCGCCCTAGCTCCTCAGTGGTGGAAGCAACTCCCCATCCCCATGACTGCTCACTCCCTGCCCATTTTCTGCCACGTCTAAAAAAGGATTCTCTCCACACTCTACCTGAACTCCTTTGCAGCCATCCCCTAATCTATCATCACTTGGTTTTCACCTATCTATCTTTAGTCCCTTGTATTTTCCTACCTTAATCTAGGATAATATATTATGACATATTTGTTTCCGTACTGTAGTTCCTGATGTCCTTGCTACTTACAGATTTGGCCTATCTACCTTTTGTACCATGTGGCAGCAGTGCAATGCATAAAATCATGCCGATACAGGTCAGGAGCTTCAGTTAATGTTCATGTCAACCATCAGAATGGTGAAAAATGTGATCTCAGTGATTTGCGACTGTGGCATGACTGTTGGTGCCAGACAGGCTGGTTTGAGTATTTATGTAACTGATGATCTCCTGGGATTTTCATGCACAACAGTCTCTAGAGTTTATTCAGAATGGCGCGAAAAACAAAAAACATTCAGTGAGCAGTTCTGCAGGCAGAAAGGCCTTGAGAGAGATAGGCTACAGCTGTTACGCCGGGGGGAACAGAGGAACCAAAAGCAGACACAGGGGTGTGGAAAATGGCAAGTTTACTAGCAGGTGAAGGGGCAGACAGAGCGTAGTCACAAAACAGGCCAAGGTCAAAAACCAGGGGGTCAGTCCAACAAGGCAGAGGTACAGATATCCACAACAACGAAAGAAGAATCCAGGGAAGCAGGCAGGGGTCAGAACAGGAAATCCAAACAGAAACACGGCGAGGACCAACAAACAAGGCACGGGAAAACAAACAAGACTCGGGAATAAGGGGGCTAGAACAGGGGGAAGGAATGAAGGGCTCAGGACTCAAAAACAGGATAAGATGAACTAGCAGCGTGCAACTGAAAAGGACAGGTATAAATACACAGGGGAATGAGACAAACTAGGCGGGGGAGTGAGGGCGGTCTAACAAATAAACATCAGGTGAGACACATGAAAGGGTAATAGCACAATGACCATGGGAAAATGAAAACAGGGACTGGATTCACAAAGACACACATGTAATACAGACTAGGGAGTAGACAATTGCAGAGAATCAGGAGCTGCAGAGGTACGGAGAGACAGGTGCGACTACTAAGCAAGTAATCAGTCATAGAATAGGGAGGCGGAGTTACAGAACAGAATTGAAACTGGAGATGCGTTAGTAAGTTAGTTAAGTGATTTAAATTACAAATACCCAAAACTAGTGAATGTTAGTTTGTTAGTTTGATAAACATATTAGTGTGTTATTATAATTAGTACTGTACAAATTCTATGTTAGTTAGGATTAGTATATTAGTGCTATGTACAAACGTGAAATGGAGAGAAAGCAGGAAGTAAGGAATGTAAGATTGGAAGTAAGTTTGAACCCCGGAACTACCGTAAACACCCGAATAGTGGGGCACGCAGACAAGGGAGTGACTGGGCTAGTAAACATTCAGACTCAGACATCACAGGGGAAGACGAGTGCAAAGACTAATGAATATAAACAGAACAGACATGAATATGAAAAATAATAAATTACAAGAATAATGATAATAAACAATGATAAAATAACACAGGACAGAACACAGGAACATAACAACAGCAGCAGAAGACTTAGTAAGTATAAAAATAAGTATAGTAAATACCCAATAACATGTCACTTTGGATAAAAAGTCTGCTCAATAAAATATAATGTATAAACATGATGAAAACATTAAAACATAATTGCTAAAAATAGATCAATAAACCCGTTAAATTGTTTTAAACTCTGATGGTCTGATTCTTTTAGTTCACTGGAATAATTATCTGTCATATTATGAATCTGTCATGAGTGACCTGACATAAAAATCCCTTCACTTATAATAATTAATTCATTAAAAGCACCATTAACTGCAATGATAGCAGCAATAGAGTCATATAAATAATTTTCAATTCCATCAATACTGATTAGGAAAGTATGTCTTGCATAAACCTTGGAGTCAGGTATAAGAGTTTACAGTTCATATCAATCCTGCTGCATAATCCTACTGTAGAGAACTACAGCCTTGATTTAAAAATGGTCCAAGTAGTATATGCAAAATATCCTAATATTTATAATACCTTCCATAAATGTGTCTTGATGAAAATGGCCATAGCAAATTGTTTAAACTGAAAATAATACTGAACATAAAATTAATACTTTGGAAAAAACATAAGCACAACCTCTAGAGGCATAATATTGATGAAGAAGCTGCTTAGATGTTGCTTGAGGTATATTTCCTTGTCTAGACCACAAACATCCAAATGCCCATTACCTGCCCTTCAATAGCCAGCAGGACCTCATAAAAAAGTATCTAAAATATTTAACATTGCACATAAAACCTGAAACAGAAATCATATTTGAATAAAACAGAAAGTTAACTATCCCTTTAAGGACAATAAGATGAACATTGTCATTGAAATAATAATATAACTGGACTGGATTTTCAGATTTCTCACGTAATTGCAGCTAGACACCTTGACATGTTGCTGTAAATACCACAGCACGAGCGGTTACATAACTTAATGCCATTTCAATTTAAGCAGTCTTTTCAACACTCTGCCAAATTATACTTTATCTGTCTTTTTGGCTCCCTGCTTGGATGCAACAAACTGTAAGGCACAGCTGTGTGTCAATTCTATATTCCCCCTGAACCTTCTCAGCGTTCAAGTGTGGAAATGAAGGGCCATCCAGCCTGTCCAAATCAAAGGAGTAATTTCACAAAACACAAGAGATCATGGTGTGAGTATTAAAACCATAAACAGCTTTACAGTTCAGAAGAAAATTAGTTTTGCTAATTAAATGTAAGAATTTACAAAAGACCGAATGATGCATGAATTAGGAATTACATCACTAGAAAACATATACAGTATCACTCTTAATTTTAAGATATATACTCCCATGAGATGTTTTGTAGAGAACAGACTTTAGTTAAAACACAGGAATTTTATTTAGCAAGAATGCTCGTCTTTGTAGCAAGTAGCCAAGGCATAACATGTCATGAAGAAATCCAATTCTGTCACATCTGAAGAGGTCCTTGAAATATAATTACACTAGAGAGAACAAGCTAGTTTTGTTTTACTGGAAATAGCCAGAGGAGCCACTTATTCTCTCCTTTGTGTGGGAGCTGGTGCATCTGACTGAGGCACTTTTGAGGCCCCTTTGAACTGCCCTGTATCTTAGACAACCACGGAAACACAAGCATATCAATTTTGCCCCTCTGTGGTTCAATCGTCAACATCCCAAATTATTGTTGTTTTCATATTTCTGCAATAATATGAACTGAGATGTAGTAAAACCGGAAAATGGTGACACCAGATTGTTAAAAACTCTGCTACTGAGAACAGTAGTTTAAATGCTTATCAACCTCTTATTAGCAAACAGGGCAATAAACCTCCAGCCTCCCACTCGCCACACTCACAGACTCAAACAATAAAAGCATATTGTCGCGTGTTTGCTTGTGGTTAGCTGTAGTTTGCTACTGTAGGTAGCTTCCTTGCTAGCTGAATGCTAAGTTAATAAAACTACCGTTTTATTCCTCATTTTATAAATATGTTTATTTAGCAAATTATTTGGTACAGACATATTAATGCAACCAAATATCCCAACTGGTTATGAAGCAACAACTGTTTTCCGACTAATGTTTATTTTGTTATCCGTTCAGCCATTTTTGAGAAACCAAAATTTCTGCCAGGACTATGCCTAAGCGAATGTCGAACATTGCTAGGTAATTTCAGTACCAAACTAAAAACAATGTAAGCTTCCTGCACAGGGTTTCCTAACCATTCCAAGAAGGTATGCGTTCGCATAGCAGAATGAATATACAGATGTGCAGACAGAATGTCCAAATTACAGGATTGGACTTGCTATTCATAAACCTGTAATTGTACTGGATAATTGGTCTAATGGCAGTCTGGTTAACCAAATGTTAAATGTGATGCAGATATTGACACTTTTATAGGTGGAATTGCCCTTTGGAGGGGCAAAGTGGAAAGGGCTAAATATGCTTTCTGAAGAAATACACGAAGCATGTTCCTTTTGTGAGTCTAAATTGCCCATAGGTATGAGTGTGTGAGTGAATGGTGTGTGTGCTCTGCGATGGACTGGCGACCTGTCCAGGGTGTATTCCTGCCTTTCGCCCAATGTATGCTGGGATAGGCTCCAGCCCCCCTGCGACCCTGTTCAGGATAAGCGGGTTCAGATAATGGATGGATGGATGGATGTTCCTTTTGTAGTTTGGTAAAAATAACTTCCGAATGTCTACACTTATTCAATGAAAGTTCATCAAATTGTTCACAAGAAATGGAGCAAAGTAGGTTTATATAGTGAGGAAATGTTTGTGTGTATGAGAACAGCTTCATAATAAAGATTTTTTTGGAACCTTGCAATAACATTCCCATGTGTAATGGGCATGTGAAAATGTGGCATATGGAACACGATTATGAGCCATGGAATGTAGAACAGCATGGCCATATTCCTCAAAGGGTTCAATCTTTTCAATAGATGTATTTTGTACACTCTATGTAGTGTGTTAATGGCTTTTGACTTTGGAACAGATGGCGGCGTGAGTGTAATGTAGCATGAAGACTGCATGTTTGTTTTGTTACGGAACAAAACAGAAGTTATTTTATTACTTCATTGATTCGACTCATTGGCTTCATCTTATCTTAATGGTGTTCTGCAAAATGAATGTATGCATGAATGAAGGAGAAGTAGATTAGAACAAGATACAGTTTGTCTTAAACATAACAACAGAGATCTTTGTGAGCCCAGTCCTGTTATCTGTTTAAGATAAAGCTTTGAGAAAATAATATTTTGCCTGAGGTCAGTGAAACATTTGCAGCCATTGAACAGGTTATTTTTTGTCAAATAAAACAGTGATAAGGGAGATGTTGATAGTAAGCCAACCCAGTATCTTGTAACCTTATGAAGATTAAAGAGTTTACAAACCAACTCTTAAATGATTTCTTTGAGCATGACACTAAAACAGCAGTTGTTTTGTCAACAGTGATATATGCTGATATCAATGGAGATTTTATGAGCTTTAAGAGTCTGACAGGTGATAGCTGGATAGATGATTGCCTTTAGAAATTAATGGTATAGACCTTGAGATGTATCCCATTTTCTTGTCTGCACTCAGTAAATGAGATACATTTTCTGACATTGAAAAATTGAGAAAGGAATTGGCCTGCCTCTGGATTTGATTAGCAAAAATACCGCTAGGCCATGGATGGAGAGTGGCAGAGATAAAGGAGTTTCCCGAGGTCTCTCAGCATTTTGTATTTGGGATCATAATAAGAACTAGTTGCTGCTAGGGAAAGGATCACCACAGTATGTGCAAAAGCAGGGTGTGTCGTCGGGGGGCACATCCTACTAAAGCACTGGTTTTCAGCTGAATAATGCCATATATGGTCTGTTATTAAATTGTGACTCCTCTGGGTGATCCGTTGTCTACATTTCACCTATATCATTCATGTGTGGACTTAGTGATAACTGTGCCAAAACTATTATTTACTATTATTACTAAATATTGTGATAAAAACTGGGAAACTAGTTTTAAAAAGCACTTAGTGAAGTGCCGCGGTGGCACACAGTTTTATGCAGTTGCACACTGAGGACCGGGGTTCATGCCACAGCCCTGCCAAAGCCCAGTATGGCTGGCGCACAAGGGAGAGGCATAATTGGCTTTGCCTCTGAGTACTAGAATTCAAAAGGCAAAGGACTAGAATTTAAATTTCATTTGAGAAAGGGCTCCAAGATGTTTTAGTGGTTTAACAATTTCTTCTAAATATCCAAAATCCAGATTAACATTCACTGTCATGGTTTCCCCAGCCTACATTCCAGGTTTTACTTCTTTAGGCCATGAGAATCACGTTTCATCATGATGATTGCCTCATGCATGCGGAATGCGGATGTAATCATTGCCTATCTCTGTCAGCTGCGTGGAGAGCTATTTAGGCCCTGTTCTTGCGATGCTCTGGGCTGTGGCATTGCATTCTGATATGTGCACTGAGCCGGAAAATAACTAGTTGGAGGAATGGAGTGCCTTTATTCTTAAAAGACATTTAGGAACCTCCTTAGAGATAGGCCAAGCTTAGGGACTGGTATTCCTGTTTTTCGCGACGCCTGGCAGTCACTGCTCTCTCTTTCAGATTCACTCTCATTTAGTTTCTTAAGCCCTTTTATGACATTACATTACATTATTGGCATTTTGCAGATGCTCTTATCCAGAGCGACGTACAACGAAGTGCATACCCATAACCAGGGATAAGTTCGCTGAAAGACCCTAGAGGGAAGTACAATTTCAACTGCTACCTGTACAACAAAGATAAGGACGAGGGCAAATATATATATATATATATATATATATATATATAATTTTTTTTTGAACAAAGAAACAAACAAACAGAGCAAAAGTGACCAAAGTTAACTATCCAAACAAGCTTACCTAGCCAACTAAAAATACCGATACACAAAGCAAGTCACAGAGACAACAATTAAGGTTCACAGGGAGGTAGGGAGGGATGGGGAGAGGTGCTGCTTGAAGAGGTGTGCCTTCAGCTTGCGCTTGAAGGTGGGGAGAGATTCTACAGTTCTGACGGGGAGTTTGTTCCACCACCGTGGAGCCAGAACAGACAGTAGTCGTGAGCGTGAGGTGGAGGTTTGGAGAGGGGGAGGTGCCAAGCGGCCTGTGGAGGCTGAACGAAGAGGTCTGGCAGGGGTGTAGGGTCGGATGATTTTTTGTAGATAAGCTGGGGAAGACCCTTTAACTGCTTGGAAGGCTAGCACCAATGTTTTGAATTTGATGCGAGCCATGACAGGCAGCCAGTGGAGGGAAGTAAGCAGGCGGGTGACGTGTGAGTATTTGGGAAGGTTGAAGACCAGACGAGCTGCTGCATTCTGGATGAGTTGGAGGGGTCTGATGGCGGACGCTGGGAGGCCAGCCAAGAGGGAATTCTTCGTATGTTGTATAGGAAGAACCTGCAAGCCCGGGTCACCACCGCAATGTTCTCGGAAAGGGACAATCTGCTGTCCATCACCACACCGAGGTTCCTTGCACTGGGTGACGGCGTGAGTGTGGTATCCCCGAGGGAAATGGAGAGATCCAGATGGGCAGAGGTATTAGCATGGATGAATATCATTTCAGTCTTGCCTGGGTTGAGCTTTAGATGGTGGTTGTCCATCCAGCTCTGGATGTCCCTCAGGTAAGCAGAGATACGGGCTGAAACCTGCGTATCAGACGGCGGGAACGAGATGAAGAGTTGGGTATCGTCCGCGTAGCAGTGGTAGGATAGCCCATGTGCAGTGATCACAGGGCCAAGGGAGCGAGTGTGAAGAGAAAAAAGAAGCGGGCCAAGGACTGAGCCCTGGGGAACTCCTGTGGCGAGGGGCCGAGGTGTCGATACCGAACCAGCCCAGGCAACCTGAATGAAAATGAGATGAAGTGGTGATCAGATATATGCAGAGGGGTAACCGTGAAATCGGAGCATGAGCAGTTCCTCACAAAGACAAGGTCTAGGACATTGCTCGCCTTGTGGGTTGGAGGAGAGTGTTGCAGGGAGAGGCCGAAGGAGTGGATTAGCGGTAGGAAGGCAGCAGCCTGGGAGGCTTCTAGGTCGATGTTGAAGTCTCCAAGGAGAATCAGTGGGGTGCCATTCTCAGGTAAGGAGCTGAGAAGGGTGTCTAGCTCATCAAGGAAGTTTCCCAGGGGCCCTGGAGGACGGTAGATAACTGCAATGAAAAGGTTAGTAGGGTAGGATACTGCAACAGAATGGAATTCAAAAGTGGATATGGACAGGTCAGAGAGGGGGAGAACAGAGAATTTCCATGAGGGGGAAATTAAAAGACCAGTACCACCGCCACGGCCGGAAGGCCGGGGAGTGTGCGAGAAGTAGAAGGAGGATGAGAGGGCAGCGGGAGTGGCGGTGTTGTCAGGTGTGATCCAGGTCTCTGTGAGGGCAAGGAATTGTAGGGAGGGAGGAGGGAGGCATACGCAGGGATAAAGTCAGCCTTCCGAGTGGCAGACTGGCAGTTCCATAGTCCACCTGTGACAGCAAAGTCCTCACAGGGGGTCAGCGGGGGGTAGCTGAGGTTCGAGGGGTTCCGACGCCGTGGAGGCCCACGTCGCAGGGGGGGTCTTTGAGGGAGAGAGCAGACTGGGATGGGGTGAAACATAACATCACGAACTGGGACGGAGCCGATCTGACACGCCTATTTCAATCGCCTACAATTGCTCACAAGCAATATCAAATCAAAGCTAATCTACTGATAAATTCCACAGCTATTTAAGCTATTTAAGACAAATGTTCAATCACTCTACAGGTATGCAACCAGTAGAAGTGATTAACAGGTAATAGACAAACAAACTGGCTCAAGCCCTAACCCTTGCTGTTCAAATGAGCAATTTAAAAATCAACGTGCGGAGGAAAGTCCGCAGCGATACTAAACACCTGGTCAGAATGATGCACGGGTGCATGGGGGTGAGACCCAAAATGCACGACTCAGACAACAGAGATGTAATAAAGTCCTGTCAGGGCATAGACAGTGAGCATAGTCGAAAAACAAGCTAAGTTGATACATGCGAAATCCAGCCAAAATCAAAGTACAGTACCAAGGGAGAAGGCAGTCTAGAAATTGGTAAACCATGCAAAAAGTCCAGTAACCAGGAAAGCTGTCAGCGGGGCAGTAGTGCAGACGGACGGTAGGCAGGCTCGGAGTCGATGACAGTACAAGAGTCAAGACACAAGTCCGCTCCGTGGAGCAAAAGCACAAAGACAGCAGGCAAAGTCGTGGTATAGGCAGGCAATGGTCAACAAAACAGAAGTCAATAATCTTTGGTCAATAAACAGGCTTGGATCATAACGGGTAGACTATAGCTTCACAAACCGCTTAACCGTGCACTGACAAACAGGAGGCAATAATTCTGCAAAGACATGACATGGAACTGAGCTCATATGCAGGTGTAAACAGGTGCAGACAATTAGCTTGAGATCAGCATGAGAATGGAAATCAGGTGTGGAGGATTGACAAGTTAACGAGATAATTAGTAATCGTTAGTAATAAGCCTATCCTGCCCTTGCCCATGACATGCACAAGAAACACAAGGTAAACATGAACACATGGTTAGAATGTTAGTATTACCCAATCCTGATCTAAAGTTAGTAGATTAGACAAGGGAAATTGAAATAATTAGGGAAGCGTGAGTGACAGAAAGGGAGAGAGAGAGAAAGCATGAATGCAAGGTTTGCAGAAAGACACAAAAAAGTGTATGCTAATCAATGAACAGAACATAACATGAAACAAACATAAATCGTGGCATAACAAGTTTGCAAAACTATGACAATAAACTATATAATGTGACATGACAAGACTAACAATTACATCGTAACAACTAAACATGAAATGTAACATGACATGACAATGAAACTTAACAATAAATAAAACATAAAAATGTGGCGAGACTAGACTAACATAATATGTGACATGACAATAAAATAACTAAGACAATAACTAAACATGAAACATGACGTGACAAGCATGAAACGTGACATTTTAGTATCTAAACAGTGAGTCTGCCTCATCGGGAGTATCTTGTTTAGTTTATACCGACTCTCTCCAACTTTTTTTACTGGCCAATTTATGTTGGTGAACTGCCGGGGAGTTTCTGTTCCCCTCTTTTCTGTTATTTCCTCTAATAGAAATTCTTCCATCTAATCAGCAGTACCTTGTTTAGTCTGTACCGACTCTCTCCGACTGCTTTTACGGGTCGATTTCTGTTGGTGAAACGCTGGGGAGTTTTTGATTCCCTTTTTCTGTTATTTCCTCTAACAAGAGACGTGTCTGTTTCTTTGGGAGTTCCTCATTAGTCTGCATGACTCTCGTCGACCTCTTTGTTTCGTTTGGCGTTTCTTTCACGTTTTCTGTGTTCCCTTCTCCGCTAGTGGTCCCACACACTCGTGGGGGGCTCCTAGATTATATTAGTGGTTATCCCACCTATCGTGGGCAACTTTCTGATCCCTTCCCGGTCGCTCTTAGTCTCCTGCTCCTGCTCCCTCACATTAACATGCTAAAAATAGAGAAACCATAAGTCAAATTTTACACAAAGTATTCTTCCAGGAAAGCCTGAGACAGACACTGAACTTAAGGTATGTGCCTTTGGAAGCTTTTTTTTTTTTAAGCTGAGACCCAGCAATTCAAAACCTCCTGAGACCCAGTAATTAATTTTTGTCCCAAGGAATTTTATTATGTAAAAAAATAAACTACTCAAACTTGTATTTTTCAGCCAGGTCTCAAGAGGATATTGATACAGTGATTCATTAGGCAGACAAAGGAATCAAGCCATGGGTTTTGGCTCCTTTTCCCCAGTGTCTGAAGCTATGGCAAACCAGCTGCTGCCTGTTTCATAGCTGACTGCAGAAAAGATGGGAGATGACAAAAAAAAAAAAAGGTTTACTGTCTCAGCCTATCCTTTTACACAATTTACCTTTGTGTTTGTTTTGAGTATTAATTGTGTGTTTCCCAGATGGATTGTGCAGCTGTATTAAGAGTCTTTCTATTCATTCTTATTACTAATTTATCTTCTTGCCTGTATTGCCTTTTTTGGTTTGTTGAAATGAACAGCGCTCATCTGTGGCAGTGATCTGATCACACTGAGGTCAAGCTTTCCTAAATTTGTTTCTGAGTGAAAGCAGTGCTGAAAGACTTTTGCTGCAGACTTTTTCCCTACGCATCCCTGTAACTCACATGGTTCTTAGCTTCCACATTAAATAATTACTGCTTCTGCAGCTTATGTCATTGTCAGAATTTATGATCTTATGATCTCAAATCATTAAGTTATTTATTTACTTATTTTCCTGTGGGCAGGTGGGATTCATAGATTTATAATCCCCAATTAAACTGATCCCAAATGACTCAGCAGCTTCATCCTAGCCTCCCAAGCTACAAATCAATCCTATTTCTAACAAAGACCACACCCCTACTTCTCCAAACACACACACATATGCATACACACACAATCACACACAAGCACAATCTGATCAACAGCAGTGTTTCTATGCTTCTCTTTGGCTGTTGTGGCACAGACTCGATTGAGGCCAGATGCTGCAGTGGAGGGTGGTAAGGGGTCGCCATGGGAGATGTGACATGGCAGCTGTCACCCTGAGAGAATAACGGCTCTGGGGAAACAACAGGTCCCAACATCCTCTCTGTCTCTCTTGGGGGGTGTTCTCAAGAGCGTCCCGCAGGGAATTAACCGATCAGTGCCTGGCCTCATTACAGTATCTCAACCTCAGGTTCCTAATTGTGTTACTACCTTTTATACTATTTGTATTTTGTACAAATATAGCAGGGGCATAAGAAAGACAGTGTATGTGTCTGGGTGTGTGTTTACAAAATGTTGAGCAGGAATGTATAGAATATTTTGAGAGCATGGTAAATGTACATGGGATTATTTCAAGAAGGGGCACGGTTTATGTCACTGTCAGAAGAGCTGGACACAGAGAAATACGAGAATTCCGGATGTTGCCGGTCTTTATTAACAATAATGGTTGGTTATGGAGAGGGAGAGCGAGGACACAAACAA
Source organism: Conger conger (assembly GCF_963514075.1). Classification (NCBI taxonomy): domain Eukaryota; kingdom Metazoa; phylum Chordata; class Actinopteri; order Anguilliformes; family Congridae; genus Conger; species Conger conger. The sequence goes on from NC_083762.1 coordinate 56,687,063, forward strand.
ACCAGATAATTAAACCAATCTTCAGCCACCCCACTCATGGGATTCAGCAGAAAAATAATAAACTTAAATAATAACAACAATAATAGCAACAAAAATAACCTGACTCACGTGCAGCATTTCTGCTAGTTTGCACCTCAGCTCTCTCCTCTTCTGCGGTTTCCGAGTCTCAGCCGCCTACTGTGGAAAATGTGTATATAAATATCATTATATACTCCTGGTTTTCTGATTCGTAATGTAGTCCAGGTGTGTGCCTACTTAACCAGTAGACATGGTCCTTGGATTTCCCTGATTCCTTTCCGCAAACCAAGGTGCCACACACCTCCACCATCAGAATACAGCCGGGGTGCATTTGGCTTGACTGATACCCTTCCCAGAAGAGGAAATCGGCACAAATTGTAGGGGCAAAGTGTTTCCCCAGGAGGTAGTACCATTCTCAATGGCACTGTAACGATTCTTCCTGGGGCTGATCTTGAGGCTGATGTAGAGGACCAGACTCCTCCCCATCCACCTCCTGGGACAATATCACCCCCAGTCTTCTATCCGAGGCATCAGTCTGCAGGAGATAACGCTTCAGTGGTAACCAAGTCAGGACTGCCACACAACCACACTTTCATCCTCCGAACAGCGCTGCTCCATCCACTAGGCCGTATCTGAGGCTCCCTATCGAGGAACTAGCAAAGCTAGAAAAATCTGGGATAAAATGGCGATAGCAACTGGTAGCCCCAGGAATGACCTCACTTGGGTTGGGGACACGCCGAAATGGCCACGGTTTTATTGACCAGAGGACTGACTCGCCCCCACCCCAAGAGGAACCCCAGATACCGCACTTCCCTCCATCCAACTGCACACTTCCCTGGGTTTGCAGTGAGCCCCGCCCTTCCCAGAGTCTTCAGGATGGCTCACGAATGCTGCATATGTCTCTGCCAGTGGTTACTGTGGATAATAATGTCATCCTGACAGACAGTGGCATATGCAGCATTCAGTCTTTAGAGCCTGTCCATCAGACACTGGAAGGTAGCCGGAGCAAATTGGTGTAAACCGAACAAAGTGTAGAAAGCCAATTTTTCCTTGGACCCTGGAGACAAGGGAATCTGCCACTAACGCTTGGTTAAATCCAATGTCGAAAAAAATGAGCAGTGCCCAACTGATCCAACAGCTTGTCCTCCAGCACTATCTTGTGTTCAGGTAATCGATACAGGCGACTTCTAACTACAGTGCCCAGAGGGGTATGTATGTGGTGTTCTAGAAGGTTTGTTCTTCATGGTAGGAGTAAAAACATCAACAAAGTCTAACCCCTGCCACCATACGACACTCACTGAGCACTTTATTAGGTATTTATTAGACTTGACCTATCTGATCACTTTTTGGATACCCTCCACAACATCAAGATTCTACCAGCACAGATGGATGGGCCAGAGCAGCCCATGTATGTTATTATCTGAGACAACTTTAGTCGTCTTATTTAGTTAGTAGGTCCATAAGTGATTCCTTGCCCACCCTAGATTTTCAACATTTGTCTCCCACCATATTCAACATTTCTCAATCAAAACTTTTCTCTGCATGGTGATGGAAAGTTTATGACCAGAATTCACACACAGAGACAGGCAATGGAGGAGGTATGTGGTGATATACCTATAGAAGCATTCCAGGATTGGTTATGTCATCTCAGGAGATACTTTCTGATGCTTGGCCAGGGAGAACATTGCCTGTCATATGGATGAGGTTGTGGCCAGAAAGGATCGAAAGACAGGATGCAGGTATTTAAAAATTTCATACCTCCAGTTCTCAAAACTCTAAACAAAAACCACAATACCATTAAGCATGCTGGAAAAAACTGCACACATCACTGGCTAAATGCAACTTTTCTGTCAAAACCATATTGTATATTATATATATTATATTATTGAGAACCAATTGGACGCTGATTTGCTTAATGAAACACACTATTATGAACTTTATTATCGTGTTTAGAATTTTTTATGGTAGTGCTTTGCATGTGAATGCAATAAATTACATTTGTGGGAATTGTGGCAAAAGTAGAGAATTCTGTGTAAGGTTTTTTAAAATCTGTAACAGTGTAAACAGAATGTGCTTATATTTTTGCAGAAATTGTATAGGGGTTTGATACATGAGTGTAAAAAAAACAATATTATATTTGGCAACCGTTTTATAAAAGCAACTCTCACTCCAGGATGTGGTATTTTGAAATGGGTTGAGACCCTCCGCTGCATGTTGGGCCAAACAACGCCCCTTAACTTTGATAATATTCCTATAAAAATGCTTCTGTAGGAATATCACCACATGCCTCATCCATTGCCTGTAGAAGGGGGCATCTGTGTGTGGATTCTAGTTGTAAACTTTCCATCACCATGCAGAGAAAAGTTATTCAAAATGGTGAATATAGTGAGGGACAGATGTTGGAAAATGTGTGGTTGGCAAGGAACCAGTTATGGACCAGAGTACCCTTGTGGAAACTAACGGGCTGCTCTGGACCATCCATCTGTTCTGGTGGAATTATGATATTATAGAGGATGTCTAAAATGTGATCATGTGGGCAGTATTGTCAGGGCCAAGTTTGGCATGGTGTTGGAGAACACCTTCCCCTCCTTACGCTCACTCTACCTTTTCCTCTCGCTGTTGCATTGGCATCCATTGTTCACTAATACAGGAGAGCATACCTGTGGCCCATTCTTTCATTCGGAAGTTGTGATTGCTCGTTGAAAATGTGGCCAATTGGTAACTTGATTCAGATAATGAGGTAATTAGTGAAAACAGGTGGCATAGTGTACGGTTGAAGCAAATGTTTGCAGCCTCTGTGGCCCGCAGGACGCGGAGTTGAGTCGCACTGCTATAGTACTTCATGCTAAATTTGTTATTTGAACCAATGATTTTTGAAGTGCTACATTTCTTCAAATACATGTTTCTGAAAACAGGACAGGGTGACAAGATTTGTATACGTCAGCCAAAGTCACAAATAGCCTTTAATCTTTATAGTGAATTCCAGATATTATATTATAAGAAATCACCAGATATTTTTTAACTTACTAAAAAATATCTGGACCATTGCATTGCAGCTTTCCACTTTCAACAAGAAGAGCCCATGGTACTTTACTTCCCTCAGTGATGTGTGGAAGGCAGCTGCTGCCTCCAAGACTCCAAACACCAGATTAGCCAGCAGGTTCAGCAGCTGAACAACCACAGATGATGTGTACATAATTCTTTGCAGGCCGCTTTTCTTTAATACATTTTTATCAAATTTAAATGTAGCTACGTTACTGAGCTAGCTAGTTTGCTAATCTGTACCTATCAGTTCTAAAAGGCGCTGCCTTCCAGGCATCACTGAGAGGAGAAAAGCAACTTGGGCCAAGAAAATGCCAGATATCTATAGATTCTATGGACCCGCCAGATACTCACCTCTTTATTGTTGTGCCTCCCAACTAAAAACTTTCCACTTTGATGTATCGTCCAAACATTCACTAAGGGGCATGAGTAAGACAATACTGATACAGTATAATACTGATGTAGTATTGTACTGTAAAATCCTATTATCAATTTAACTACTTCTTGTACGAAGGGGTTAGGGTTAGATTAGGGTTATATATCTGATAAGTGTAAAGCATAAAGAATCTGTGCTGATACTCTCCTTATAAAAATGCCAAATTACTATCTCTCTCCATGGTATGCCAATGTACCCAGTGCTCTGCAGACCTATTCACACGCATCTGGCAGTGCTTCTCAGGAAGTGATTGTAGATTGAAAGATCACATGCATTAATCAGCACCGAGAACAAAGACCGGCTCCTTGACACAGATACTGCATCCTGACAACCAACTGGGATAAACACCAATTCATTTCAAAAGCTCCCTCCAATCTAAAGGACAGAAAACCACAGGGCCATAGAAACATTACTGGGAAAAAAGTCAAATCATTAATTCTTTGCTATGTTGACATATAGCAAGCTCCAGGACATACGTAAGAACAATGTTTCATCATTTTATTTGAAAGATACATTTTTAGTAATCTATTCAGCAAATATAGGGCAGACCTCAAATTTTGCAAAGGAAAAGTAATCCAGAATGTGCATCCCATTATCTTCATAGAGTTGACAGGATGCTAATTTGTACATGAAAGCTTTCAATTGGCCTTTTTCAGTCTCTTATCTACCCCAATTTCACTTTAGAAAAGACGAGTAATGATTTTGCAGCTCAAAAGCAGAGGACCAGGAGAACGTTATGTAATGTCACATGACATTCAGATAGAATATACTGCAATGTATTAAAGGCACAATACTTTCTCCACATCGTGTGAAGTGTTGAAATATCTTTATAATACAGTTTATAATAATAATAATAATAATATTAATAATAATAATCATAATAATCATAATAATCATAATAATCATAATAATAATAATAAGTCATTTAGCTATGTTTTTATCCAAAACAACTTACAGTTGATAAGACTAAGCAGGGGCCCCCTGGAGCAATGTGGGGTTAGGGGCCTTGTTCAAGTGCCCAACATCTGTGCAGATCGTATCATGGCAACACCTGGGCTTGAACCACCAACCTCCCAATCATGTACCTTAGTTACTAGGTTACAGGCTGCAATAGTTTATCTAAACATATGTTCCGAGCATGCCGTCTACTTTCTGTGACTTCAATTTCTGAATTAAAACATACCTTTTTTTCTATTCAAAATGACTTTTCAGTCAAAAAGCTAGGGATTATGGCTGTTCATATGTACATTCGCACATTCATACAGTATAATGAACCAGATCAGCCCATGGGCTCCTTATCAATGCTGCGTTCAGCCGTAGCATTTCGCCAACCTGAAGGTGATTTCCGCCTGGGCTGTCTCTGCATGCTAGACATTTAAAACCGTCTTGCTGTGTTCCCTGATCACGCTGTGCTTCCAGATGAAATCTCGGTCCCAGGTGTCAGCTGTCCAACAGCAGTTAAGCTGTGGCATGTGATGTATTCCCCGGTGTTGTGCTATTTAGCTGTTTTTCCATCAGTGGAAAGGCACTCTCAAGATGTCTGCTCTGACAGCTTTAAAGAGCTGTTAATTTGGGATTAAGTCCCATTTCCTGCATGCTGAGAATAATAAAAAAAAAGTCCTCTCGTTATCACAACTCAAAGACTTTTAATTTGAAACAGGAAGAACATTTCCACTGCTGTTTTTTATGCTGATGCTGCCTCCTGGCAAAATGACTGGGAGTGTTCTCATCTGTCTTGCTTAACATTGCATGTTGCTTTGGATAAATCTGGCTGTTAAACTCAATTTAATTTGCTGGAGAGTTATTGGTTCTGTGCTGTATATATCCCTGCAGTCAGATAGGCGTACTGAGAAGCATGTTGTCTTTTTAGTATGGTACAGATTCTTTCAAGCTTTAAACCAATACGGTCATCCATGGTTTCACATCAATTTATTTATTTTAGCTCACACATTTGTAAATGTCTGGTGGTACATGCGGTTTTACATAATTCAGTACTCTGTGGTTATAATATGTCATAAGTATGCTTTTAATTGCAATGATGAATTCCTGAATGCTGGAACTAATTATCCACAGAATATGAACAACACCCTTTAGGGAAACTCACCACATCTGTCAAGAAATATGATTTATTTATTTATTTATTTAGTATTTTAAACACATATCTTCAGATGACATGAGAGCTACACTATAGTTAACTATTGTGTGGTTTGTAGAAAGTGTAAAATGAAGTACAGTGTGTGCCATTCTTGTGTACAAACTACAAATGTGATTTTTTATTATTATATTTTATATAGGACATGCATTGAAATCAAGCAACTGTAGCAACAATAAACTTACTATGCTAATGCAATTCATATTATCACAGTGACTAATATCGCTCTTTATTTTCCTCACCCTCCAATTATGCTGAAGAATTTCCTTTGAATATTGACATGATTGCCGTTTGTGGAGAGACCAAGCAGTTGATTCATGCCTCGTTATTCACTTTCATAATTGAGTACGCCTTCAGCAATGCTAATTCTGCGTGTCTAGAGGAATCATTCCCCCCATGAATAAAACATTAAATCAGTTTTCCTAAACACCAATTGAGCTGCATTTTCATTTTTGACTACCCAAGCAAACTCACGGAGCCATGGAAGTAAATGTGTGTGTACTGTAGTTGTGTTAGCTGGCTAAGCAGGTAGACTACCATTAGAGAAGCCAGGAATTATGACTGAGGGAGAGTAATTTCCTGGGCCCAGTATTTAAAAACTTTTTTGGATAGGATTTCAGTAATTGGATAGGATTCATTCAAAGATATTCTGTTATCTATTCTAAAATAATTGCCTAATGGGTAATATAATAATTTCACACAGTTTTTCCACAGAAAATGCAACACCAGAGCCATCATTTTAATGAGGGTCTTTTGATCAGTAAAAACATTATGCTGTCAAAACAGTTGCTTTTATTAGTGTTTAACTGCTTTAGGGTTTTTTGCATTCATTCCTTGGTGCAATTTTCAATCACTGTGTTAACAGGATATACTATTTGAAAGCAACTCACCTATTTTAAGATGTAATTGCTTTAGTGACAACAGTTCCTTATTTTGTAACATGTGGGTGGGAAAACAAGTGTGAGGGGACCTAGCTTAGATATATTTTCATCAAATTTGGGTGTCAAAAAGCCACAATAAATAGCATCTAAGATGTAGAATAAGAATGTTATTGTAAAAATGACATTGCATGTGTGACCATTTTATTTAACCATTTTCAAGACCAAGCTACTACATCTGTACTTATTTAAGGCAAAGTGTATGATTTATATCAAGAGAAGACTGAAATGATTACATGCTGGGGGGGCAGTAGTGGAAAGCATTGAGCTTTGAATAGGGACAGCTGAGCTTGTACAAACGTGTCAGAACACTTCACGAGCTGCCTGCCTAAGTGGACTGTGGGCACCTCTGCTTACAACTGGCCTAGAGGATGTTGGTGAGCATTGGGCATTCCCAACAACAAAATCCATTCCTCCAGGGATGCCACAACCACCGATTATGCATAACTCTGCAGGGCTACTGGCCAGTTGTCACTGACACAGTCCAAATTTGATACCAGACAGTGAGGTTCATCCCTTCCTTGTTTCTGTCGAGCGCCTTTGTGATAGTATCTCCGTATAAAGTGCGAAACAAAATAAATGAATTGGATTGAATCTACTCAATGGCACAGTGCCTTAACAGGATGAGCCTCCCAGCATCCCTTATGTATCTTTTTTGAGCTCCCTTTTGATTGAGTATAAGCCAAAGTGATCATCTATGAGGGCTATTAATTGCAGTACTTTAAGCTGAGCCAAAAAGTGTCTGTTCTCTTCAATCCTAATTGCATCTGCGAGGCCTTCCTTGGCAAAGAGCATTTTGTTTTCTTTATAATCTTTTCATCTTCCTGTTTGGAGACAGGTTCATGCCACTGAATTCTGATTTCCTGCAATGTAAGCATTTCTATGGTGCGTTTAGCTTTCATGAACCAGACCTCAGGAATCGCTTTGATGTAAGCTAGGAACCTTTTGTAGGATTTATTCAGTCTTGCACAGAATATTTCATCCATGAAGAACCTTAAAGCCATCTGCCATCATTAACTCATGGTCACTGAATTCCATTCCCCATCTGATCCCTCTTGATTTTATTTTTTTATTTATTTATTTTTTTAAACGCTGGTAACTTTTTTCTCATAAGCATGGATCTCAACAGGGCTCAAACTGGTTTAGAGAAACATATGTATTATACATATGGCACACATTACTTTCTACACATTAGAAATTTTACAGAATGGTACCATCATAGCACTGTACACTGTTACTGACATGCCAAGAGGTCACATAATTTGACACATACACATACAATGTTCAAAGTAAAAGGAAAGAAATTGTGAACATCCCAGTTCACAGCCCATCCAAGGTCCCCTAATGGACCACGGATCCCAGATAAAAAAATGAAAAAACCCTGCTCTAATGAAAATTAAAGATAGTTTTCTGTTCCCACCGAATCCATCTGTCCTTTTTCAGTAGCTCCATGAAAAAAAGCACTTCACAGAGTTGATATCAGTGATAAATAGTGAGGTCACACACATCTGACAAATAATCTCCTGGGTGCTGCAGGACAGGACAAAACATCAATCAGGTAAACAGTTAAGTGTTCCATATTCATTTATTTCAGGCTTTATCAACAGGGATAGAGTGCACATGATTAATGTAAAATGTACTCTGTATTCCACTAGGTAGCATTTGCGTGTTACATATATCTTCATCAACCTTGATAGGCTTTGTAGATTTGAGACAAAATGCTTCAAGTTTGATAACCTATCCTGTTCCATCAATGTCTTTTAAGGACTATCTTGGCTCAGTAAACAACAGACAAGTTGCATCATGTGAATAAAACATGGATAATGTTCAAGCGGTAAATTATTGATATCCTCATTTTATTGACAACAACAACTGACTGCCCCATCTTTATCTTGTCCCATTACTCTGGACAGCTAATGGTGGTCTTGTGAAAGGGGGTATTTCGAGTGCTATTTGGAAATGAAATGTGATTGTGCCGTTTTGGGAGGATTCGGGCTTAGTCATTCATCACTGGTCAAGAAAATAGTCATGAGTCATTAAGCCCTTTTACATGTTCAGTGCTGTTTGAACTGGTAAAAATATTTTTCCTGAGAGATACATGCTTGAGAAACATTAAATGGTAGCTTTCATTGTTACTTTTGAAACAACTACATTAACTGTGCCAGTTCTCTTTTCATGTATGTGAGTGGATTTTTCTCTGGTCTCTTAAAAGAGGAACATGGCAGGATTCCTGGAAATATTTTAGTTGGTTAACATTGACGAAAAGCCAACACCGTTTAAGCAGCCAGTGCATGTATTTATGCTCATCATTCTCTGTGAAAGTGTGGGCCAACCACACTGAAATTTCTCTGAAGATACATTAACACAAAGAGTGTTTCCCTCCTCGAGGATGGCAAGAGACCATCTGTTGTGTAATTTGTACAAAGTGTCTCAGTCCAGTCTGGTGGTTTTGTATTCATTTATTTAAACATTTGTGCCGTGGAGCAAATGTTCACGCTCCCACGTGCTATTGGAACAATAAGCCAAGCAAACTTAAAGGAAAGGAAATGCTTTAATGTGCATTTGGAATACGTTTCTCACGACTCAGAGAATTCGGGAGGGATTTGTCAGCTGACTTTGATGTGTATGGGAGATCAGGCATTCTGTCACACGGCTTTATTACAAGATGGAAAGAAACAGGAACAGTCAGCCAAAGCCTAGGAGAGCATAGGGCAGAGGAGATGTTCCCACCCTTATTGAGCTTTCAGTCCGATTCTGTACATAAAGATCAAAATCTGTGTAAAGGAACGCAGCAGTGAATACTTTGACTGTGCACATTCCCAAGAGGGACCGACACTTTTACTTCACCAGCCGTGAAGCAGTGAATCATGGGAAGATCAATCACAATGGGGTATGATAGAGGTCTCCCCAGTTGGAAACAGCAGTCATTGTTGGGTATGTCCCAGTCAGAGGCCCCGTTATGTCCCGACCTATAGCATAACTTTCTGTCATACTCATTTTCTCAGAGACAGTCTCTTTGTGAGTGCTTTTGAAAAAAGGAGTAAAGCTGTAAGAATGTAAAATCTTTCACATGGATCAGTCAGTTCTAGATATCCAGCAGAGATAGGATAAATAATGCCATAGAGATTGAGGGAGAGGGAGAGGGAGAGAGTGAGAGAAAGAGAGAGAGAGAGAGAGTGAGAGAGAGAGAGAGAGAGAGAGAGAGAGAGAGAGAGAGAGAGAGAGTTTATTGAGAGTGAGTTTTGTAACACAGAATGGAATTTTCTGGGCTGATTCATTTCGGAGCTAATAATACATATCTGAAATTGTTTAACTCTTTAGATCCTGGTGAAATTTAAAAACACTAGCAGACCGCTGACAATTTTCAAGGATCCTATCACTATCCAAAACATACAATCATATGATTATTTTCTGACATTGGATATTTTAAAATCTTTCAGAAATCAGAAGGAATTATACTGATGCTCAATAGTTGAGGTCTGGAGCAGATGTGTCCACTAGCATCCTGGATCCTGGATAGCTAATACAAATGAAAATAAATAAAGGCCAGAACAGCCAGAGCAAAGATGGCCACTCCACCGCATAGCTAAATGTTTCTCTTGTTAAATGCATATAGGATCCTTATTTTTCTATAACCACCACATACTGACTGAAGAGTTTAACCCCTTAATGACATACCTTTGACTATACCATGGTCTCTTCTGAAAGGTAACCAAGAGTAACCAAGAGTCAGAATTACTCTAAATATAACTAAAGCAAAGTTACAGAAGCCCAAATACAGTGAAAGGGGAAGTTTCTATTCTCACTGAAAATATTTTCTGTTTTTTGAATGGATACAGATTATTGTGGCTGTGGCTGATGCAGTTGGAAAAACAATGGAACACTGGGCAAAAATTGATGCCAATATCACAATGCATTCTGCATTGTTTTTTCTAAGCTATGTCTTGGCAGTTTTCCAAAAAGGACATTTTGAGATTCTGAAAGGACACATGCTATTTATTATTCAAAAGCAGGCTGGCTCCTTATCTATAAGCTTACTGAATAGCAATTAAATATTTTGAGAATGTAAAATTGGGTCACTGAAAATGCACTCTATTGTGGAGTCAAAAGGTGAAATATTGTAAAACTTCATTGTAAAACTTTCTCTAATATAATCTCAATAACTGTTTTTGCTGAAGTACAACAGTCTCTACGTTCGTATTGAAAATAATGTGTTATTTTAGGCAAACCTGAGTAATTAAGTAAACAATGGACATTCTTTCAACGTTTCTCCAAGTTACCACGTTTTTAGAATTAGAAACTGTTATGCATTTGGTTCACCGGAACCTTGCCGTGAAAAGGACACTGATGTATTTATTGTAATATGTAGATTCCCAGAGTGCAGAGAAGGTGAGGTCCCTCCACATTTGTTTTGCCACCCACAATGTTACAAAATAAGTTACTGTTGTCACTAAAGCAATGGCATCTTAAAATAGGTTACACAGATTGAACTATGAGCTTTACCACTTTTAAACGGTATATCCTGTGATTGAACCATAGTGATTGAAAATTGCACTGTGAAAAAAGGATGAACGCAAAAAACCCACACTGGGCAGGTGAGACTAAAGTACTGAAGCTTTAACAGGTCAATGTATCACACATAAGTGCATGTTGTGGCATGCACACACATACTATAGTCTTATGCAGACTGTTTTACATTATTCGGTAATCTAAAGATTGGCAATAACTGTTCTTAGCTGTTGGCCAGCATGATCACACATAGGTATGAACAATCAAAAAACTAAAATACGACTAATGAAACTCATCATACAGGTTGAAAGCACGGATCGGCAACTCCAGCCCCGGAGGCTGCCCTGCTCCAGGAGTGTATGCAGGATTTTGCTGCCACCAGTTACCCTGCTGCAATAAGCTAATTAGCCATATGCTCCATGACCGGTTCACTTGTAAATTAGACCACAGTAAAATGCTACAAGAAAATAACATTCATCAGCCGCTGTTTATATCACCTAATGTGGCTAAAATGGCAGAACATGTAAATGATTGGGCTAAATAACTTATAAATGATAAGAATAAAAGTTGGTCTGAAATCCAGAAGCAGGTACGGTCCGCCTTGCCCATCCCTGATCACTCGGAAGCCCTGGTCTACATAGGGCACTGTTCCAGTCTGCTAGACCCACAGTCTTCTGTTGAAGCCAGAACTGGCATAACTGGCTTAAAACCATTTTAGCGATAGCTTGTACAAAACATCAGCTTTAAACAATGACATTTTATGTGAAGGAGGTACATCGTACCTGACAAAAACGAATACATGAAAAAGTTGTTTATTCTGGAACATGTTTTCCTTGAGTAAAATATTTTTGGAATTTTGGTGTTTGTAATTTGATAGCTAAAATTTTTTACCGAGACTGTGCCAGTTTTAACTATGCAAATTGTACTCAAAAGAAGACATGTCATAGCCTATTTATAAATGTCACACTAGACGAAATGTGAACTTTCAGTTTGGTTTAAAATCTCTGTTATAAATTTATGTCAGAAATAAGGCCACCATATTTGTATAATGTTGTATGAAAAGGTTGTGTCTGCAGATTGCTGATGTGGCTGTCTGTCTGACAGATGCGCAAGATTCTCTTCCAATTCCTGTCTCCCTGAGAGTGTTTGTTCGCTGTCATGGAGGAAATTAAATTTGTCTGCAAGGCTGCTTATTATATTATGACACAAAAATGCAGCTTCTATAAGGCTGTTGCTACCTCACGCGCTGTCTAATGGATGATGAACGGTGGATTTAAAAAAAGGATTTGACTAATCTGTTCTGTCCTCCCCCCAAAGAATTACTGCCAGTGCTATATGTTTCCGCCCTGTTGCAGTGCCAAAAGAACAGATTGCCCCGATCAGTTCTTCCAGTTACAGAAATATCCTAAAAAAAGATTACCTTTATATCCTATTTGTCATCCTTATCTGACTTTCTATATAAAAATAAGCACATAGCCTGCTCTCAAAATCTATGATGAAAGTGTATACATAATTACATCTCTTTTATCTGTGCATAGTCACATAACGGTGAAAGTACTTTTTATTAGTGAGTATATTAAACTCAAATTATGTGAGCAGTTAGGTGAGTCATCCTGCTAAGTGTGTGGAGGGAACCAATGGTCTGGTATTACAGTAGATCTACCTTGTGCCAGTGCCTTCTGTGGTCGGCTGTCATGTGGAGCGACACATAATTGGCTGTAATGTCACCCTGGGAGGGAGGGGCTTACTTGGGCTGCATTTCATCACTCACCAGCAATTGGTCAGTTGGTCAATACGCTTGGTGGTTCTGCTCACAAAGCATCTTCCTGTAGCTCATGTCTGGATGCTAAACTTGTGAACTGCATTATGAAAAGAGGATTCAGCAAGACATTGCATGTTTCAGAGCTGAGTATGGGCTTGTCTGCACTGCTCCTGACGGTGGTGAGGTTGTAGCAACAAGCATGGATGGTGAATAGGGCTGGGCATTATGAACGGGAGGAAACATAACATATAGAGTGAATTCAGGTAATTTGGGACACTTCAATTAACACAGTAAATTCAGTTTCTGCCCACACCACAAAATGACTTAAGCGCTCTGAGATTTGCTACTGCAAATGTGAAGCGCTATATACATTGAATTTATTATTATTATAATTATTATTATTTCCTGAATTCACCCTACTATATGTAATCACCTATACACCTATAAATTAATAAATGGGAACTACATATAAAAGAAACTGCATACATATATTTTTAAATCTCAGTATCCTGTCCCAGACATCATCTTGTAAACTAAGGTGATGGTCAGTTAGTTGACGGTATCGTAGCTCCAGTTCAGAGAACAATGTGTGTTTTCTATAAGGACCATAAGTGCTGATTTAATTTTAACTGTGGTGGAGACATACCAGTCTCTACAAGCATACGGGCTAGCCTAGCAATTAATTCACATGAAAATATTGGGGGTGACATGTCTCTCTCTTTCCCCCCAAAACAATGCCTATGATTAAGACTGACTGAAATACATCTGTATCTGCCTGTCAGAATTCAGACTCGGAGAGCAAAAAGGCACACTCTGCTTACATTCTAGCAGACAGATGGCTGAGCAGAACTAGAGAGTAAGTGAAACCAATGACTGTCCTGGATCATTTCTGTGGTCTGGCCCATATATGGGTTTGTATGCACCGGGCTGCTACTGATTATGGAAAAGAGGGTCTGGAAAAAGCTTTGGCAATGTGCAAATTGGCAGGAGCTTACAATGGGCTTCATACAGCAGCAATATGAGGCCACTCACAAGTCTGCCTCATTGTGTAGTACTGTGCATGTTCACTCGGAGCCCAGATAAGACTCGGCCTTATCATGCTGTCACTCTCCTATAGAGCTACGATACCCTACGACCCCTTCTGATGATCCAGTTAATGACACAACACATTAAAGAACAGTGTAGCCCTACAGTGCAGGCTCATTTCACTGGATGAGCACCGGCCTGCACATGTGTTACGTTGATACTTTGTTGAAATATGATACGCTTAAAAGGCAGTCATATTGTTTGTATTCTTAACGCTCTAACCGTCTTCTTTACAAAGGCTATTCATGGAAACTGCACATATCTTTCATGAACAGCAGAGTTGCACGTAGCTGGTCTTTGTGCACAGTGTCTTAACTCGAATTGAACCGGGAAGATAAGTGAATGAGAATTCGTACAAGCTGGTGCTGGAGGCATAAACAAAGACTTTTGATTCACAGCTACCTTTCAAATTTATAGTCTTCTTTTATGAAATCCAATCCCTGCATTGAGGTAAAGCAAAATGACTGCTACATGGCTTATTGTCAGGCAGTTAATTTTGGTTACATTAACTTATTAAAACATTAGAGCACAGTGCATTAGGCTCAGAGCTTCTTGGACTGCTGCATTTAGTTTTATTAATAACATGCACAACTGCTTCAGATTACACATGCACACATTTGGTCAGTAAAGCAAGCCCAAGCAAATTATTTTGGTACAGTGAATGGCTATAAACATGAAATAAAACTGATAAATATTCTACTTTAAAAAATATATACATTAAAGGGCACCATTAAAAAAATAAAAAATAAAATAAAAATGGTTGGCACCATGCCATGGCCTTATTTATGGTGAATATAAATATATAAATATATTCAATTGAAAAAAATACAATAATTATAATATATCCTCCCAGGCTAAAATTATGCATATGTTTTTAGTAATAAGAGACAGAGATAATACAATGATGGAAGAAATTACGAAGCTACTGAACATAGTTTTACTATTTTACATGTGTCTTGCCCTGCTTAAATTGTTTAATTGATCTATATTCTCTATGTCTTTGTAAAAAAAACTCTCAACACAGAAGGCTGTGTCAGGACACCTATCTAATTCCTTGGTTTTTCAAACAAACCTGTCCACGTAGTTCTATGAAACAAATACCCTGTTGGTCTACATTTCCATTCCCATATGCTGTGTATAATGTCAATCAAACCAAAATTAATAGTGGAATATTGTACTGCAGACCAGGCTCAATATGTCTTGTACATACTTCCAAATTATCAGATTCTCTTGATCCCAAAGAGAATTTCCCATTCCCACGTTTTTACAAGTGTGCTGATGTAGCAAGTGCATCGGAACATACAATGCAGTGTGTAAGCATTTTGGTCAGTGAAACAATTATTGTTGTTTTGGCTTTATACTCCAGGACATTGGATTTGAAAATGAAACAATAAATAAGTTAAAAGTAATTTGAGGATACGTACATCAATATTTGGTGATCCGTCCAGGAATTACAGCCCTTCTCATACATAGGATTAATTCAGGATGGGTAGATTATTTGGACAGTCAATAATTTCCTACCTTTTGGCCATGGAAAATAAAGCATATGTCAATTGTTTTTCAGTTTACATCACTTTTTGGACATATTTATCACCCTTGATAAATACTTCTGGAGCCCATTGTGGATCTGAGCAGATAGGATATTTCTCTACACTTCAGAATACATTATTCTGCTGCCATCAGCAGTCATCAATTAATAATTGTCCAGTTTTAGTGGTAGACGCAAGCCAAGCCATAACACTACCTACACCATGTTTGACAGGCTTACCAGTGGTTATGCTGCCGTAGTTTTCTCTTCATGGTAGTGCCAGACATTGAATTTTTCGATGATCACCTTTGAGAGACAGTGTACAGTAGTTTGATATGGGAAACCATGGAAATGTGTTGTTTTTCTCTCAAGCTCTAACGTCAAAGGAAAAATCATTGGGGCAATTACAACTCACAGCGCAGGTCTTATTTCTCTCAATAGAACTTTTTAAAGTTTTATTGCTTTCTAGGGAAAAGTAGCTCCAGAGATATTTGCGGGCCACAGCACGCCACAGGGAGCACAGTCTGAATATAATCTGTGACATTTAATTGAAGTGTTAATATCTATATTATTTACATTTTACATTTTAGTCATTTGGCAGACGCTTGTGCATAGGCTCTACCATAAGTCAAAGCATCACATCCAGAAACTAGCAAAATACACAGGAAATGCTGTTCCAAACATAGTTGTCATCATAAGTGCATTTTTTTTTTTTTTTTTTTGGGGGGGTTAGACAAGGATAGGGATATCAGAAAGGAGGGGCAGGGGAAATCAGGAGGGAGGACTAAGGTAGAGTTTGAAAAGGTGGGTTTTGCGTCGAAATAGGGGGAGGGATTCTGCTGTTCTGACAGTGGTAGGCAAGTCATTCCACCACTGAGGAACCAGAACGGAAAACAGGCGTGAACGTGCAGCTCGACCGCCAGGTGCATGTAGAGAGGGAACCATAAGAGCTGGCAGACCGGAGTGGTCTAGCTGGGGAGTAGGGAGTGATCAGGGATTGTATGTAAGGTGGGGCAGTCCCCTTAGCAGCCTGAAATGCCAACACTAGGGCCTTGAAACGGATGCGTGCGGCAATAGGAAGCCAGTGGAGGCCAATGAGAAGCGGGGTGACATGAGCCGACCTGGGCTGACTGGTGATCAGGCGGGCTGCAGCATTCTGGACCAGCTGGAGGGGCTTGATGGCACACGCTGGGAGACCGGCTAGGAGGGATTTGCAGTAATCCAGAAATGACGAGCGCCTGGACTAGGAGCTGGGTGGCTTTCTCAGTCAGGAGATGACGGATACGGCGTATATTATACAGAAAGAACCTGCAGGTTCTGGCAGTGGAGGATACTTGTGGAGCCAGGGTGAGGCAGTTATCAAGAATCACCCCAAGATTCTTTGCCGTACGGGAGGTGGAAACTACAAAGTTCTCAACAGTCAATGAGAGGACGATTGACGGAGAGGACTTAGCAGGGATGTAGAGAAGCTCAGTTTTGGCAAGGTTGAGCTTCAGGTGGTGGGAAGTCATCCACGCAGAGATATCAGCCAAGCAGGCAGAGATCCGTGTGGTGACTTAGGTGTCGGGGGGGAAGGAAATGAAGAGTTGGGTGTCATCAGCGTAGGAATGATAAGAAAAGCCATGGGAAGAGATAACAGAACCAATAGACAAGGTGTATAGGGAGAAGAGGAGAGGCCCAAGAACCGAGCCCTGCGGGACTCCAGTTCGTAGGGGGTGAGGGTTGGAGACTGAGCCCCTCCAAGTCACCTGGTAGGAGCGACCAGAGAGGTAGGAGGAAAACCAAGCCAATTATTAATGGTTGTTGAGTCCTGCCAGTTGGTATTTACATTTTTAGAAGCAGCTCCATTTTCAAGCAGAAACCAACATTGTGCAATTTTGTTTTGTTACATGGAAAATATTTAGCCCGGAGGCGGAGATTACTGTTTTGATTTATAGTATATACTAATACAATTATCGCATTTGTCAACAAATATAACCTCTGTTGTTCGATGCAGATCTGAAGTCTGGTAACATTTTACTTTCCAATACATTTAATTGCTGTTTCTGGGAATTCCCATACCTTTCAAGACCTGTAAAAAAATGTTCATACTCTCTAGATCTGCCCAAGAACCCTGCATGTCACTAATAATTGTAATACGGGTTCAGTGTTCAATCTCTCTAGAATATCTCTGTGCAAAATAATGTGTTCATTTTCTTTGCATCCTTAAATTCCACAGCCAGGATTATAGCCAATAAAATCTCTCTGATGAAGCAAGGGATGACACAGACAGTACAGTACAAGTTCAGCTACAGTAACTTTGGATAGATACCAGAGCACAGAGTAGCCAACCCTTATATTGACACACGGTGCTCAGTTCTTTATGGCTAGTTCTTTGAATGGGAGTCATGTATGCACACAAGCTGACACCTTCTTTGTAATGTTCCTGATTTTTGTCTGTTAGTTTATTTCTTGTATATTTATTATCTTTCATTACAATGTCTGGTTTTCTGTTTTCATTCATATTCATAGCACGCATCTTCCCCTGTGATGTCTGTGTCTTTATGTTGTTCTGAGCCCGAGTCACTTCCCTGTCTACGCGATTCACTATTCGGGTGGTTTCGGAATTTTCCGGTTTCCCACAATTCCTTCTTGTTTTCTCTTCCTTCCTGCTTTTCCTCCATTTATGTTTGTAGATAGCACTATTCTACTAATAACTACTAACATACATTTTGTACAGTTCTAAATTATATGAACACACTAATTGTCTGTCGAACTAACAGTCACTAGTTTTAGGTAATTTAGTCATGCTAACTAACAGACTAACTCTACCTCTACTTCGATACTGCTCTATAACTCTGCCTCCCATCTCTAATTGCTTGCCTTGATTCAACGAAGGTGTTTGCGGCTGGTCTCCCCTATTGTTATGTTCCTTAACTCTGTGCAATTGTCTACTCCCTAGTCCGGAGCCGTTTGTATTACATGTATGCCTTTGTGAATCCAGTCTGCATCTTCGTGCATCCCTCGTCATTGGATTATTGCCTGTTCATGTTTCTCACCTGATGTTTGTTAGATTGTCGTCACTCCCATGCCCCGCCTAGTTGGTCTTATCCTTCAATGTATTTAAACCTCAGTCTCAGTTGTACACATTGTCAGAATGTTGATCTATTTACTGATTTACTGATTATTTGTAAGCCTGTTTATTACAGATTTCTGAGACACCCCTTTGCCTGATCTTCAAGTTTGCCTTGCCTCTTTGGTTTTGTTTGCCCTGTGTTTTCGATTACTCTCTTGCTTTGCCCTTTTGTACCTTTGCCTATCTGCTCTTTTGGATTTTTGACCCTGGATTGTACCATTACTATTATTTTGCAAAAACGATTTGGCACTGTGTTTTCTGATTGCGTTTGGGTCTCCAGAACAGTACTTAACATTCTTGAAATTATCTTTAATCATTTATATTTTAAGACTGCCTACTATGAAATTGTTTGGATCACAAATGTAATTGAATTCACTATTTTTTGAATGTGACTAAAATGTGTGGTGTGGCAGCATCATTACATTACATTACAAGGCATTTAGCAGACGCTCTTATCCAGAGTGATGTACAATGAAGTGCAGATTGAGCACAGGAACAGAATCCTCAGCACCCCTACCCATCTTCATGTTAAGAGACAGGATCAACAGACCCAAAATGCAAATTTCACACCATGAATGAAAACTATTCGAAGCTTTCTTGTGCATGATACAAAGACAAACAGCTGAGCAGCCAGGGACTTTTGCTCCCTGAAAATGGGAAGACTGTGCATAAAATTGGCTTTCATTCCTACAGTGTTTCGCCCCATATACATTTAAATGCCCACAAATTAAGGCTGAAAGTCGGCCTCATATTTATTGTGTGCTGGAGTAGAGAGCCAAGACAACAAAAGTTGTGTTACTGTCCAAATACTTGAAGATTTTTGGCATTGAGTGCCTTTTTTTATTTGAAGTGGCTGTTTTTACTCTGGCATGAAACAGTATGTGCTGCTTCAAGTCTTTGTTCTTGAATAACTGCAACTAGATTCTGAATAATATAAGATATCCCTGGAATCTAAAGGTGGATCTGAGGATGAGGTTGACAGCACATTTATGAAAAATGCAAAAACAAGGAATGGATGCAGTGAGTCATAAAAAGAGAAGAGCAAGACATATTTTTTGCAGCTATACTTGCTGCATACATTTTTATTTACCTTAGACTTCCACTGTTTGTGAACAGCAGTTGAATCACCCATAATGCACTCAGTGAGCACATTATTAGGTAGACCTGTACACCAGCTTGTTAATGCTAATATTTAATCAGCCAATCATGTCGCAGCAACTAAATGCATACAAGCATGCAGACAAGGTCAAGAGGTTCAGCTGTTTTTCAGACCAAATGTCAGAATGGGGAAAAATGTGATCTAAGTGATCTTTGACGGTGGAATGATTGTTGATGCAAGACAGGGTGGTTTGAGTATTTCAGAAACTGCAGCTCTCCTGGGATTTTCATGCACAAAAGTCTCTAGTTTGCAGATGGTGCAAAAAATAACCAGTGAGAAGCGGTTTTCATTGCTTGAGAAACGCATCATTGAGAGAGGTCAGAAGAGAAGGGCCAGACTGGTCAAAGCTGACAGGAAAGCGACAGTAACACAAATAACCACACATTACAACAGTGGTATGCAGAAGAGCATCTCTGAACACACAACGCATCAAATCTTTAAATGGAAATTGGCAAAGGAGAAATTCCAAACATTTTTTCACACCCGTCACTGTGTGGAATAGCTTGCCAGGACATGTAGTGGAGGCAGAAACACTGGGAGTTTTCAAGACCAGACTTGATATGATGCTAGATACTATTTAGCTCTTAAGTGGATAGGATACAGCAGCAGAAGACTTAATACGTTTAAAAATAAGTTTTATGAATACCAAATAAAGTGCTCAATGAGTGTATATTACATTCTGCAGAGGGTAATTTTTTTGTTGGGAACATTGTGTTACTTTTGGTTTATGCTAGCCTGTATTCAGATTCTTTAAAGTTTCTGGGGTTTCTGTTATTTTTTGTTTTAGTGCCAAGTATACATCAGCCAGGGCCATGACAAGTCTCTTTCAGCTCTGTTTCCACCAAGATACTCAACTTGGCCAAGAGGAAGTTGGCATATTTATTGTGAAACCATGTATTGAGGAAACGGAATGATGTTCTTCTGCACACTGTATGTGTATACACTGTATAATTATTTTTAACGATAAATCATGGTGCTTTGAAATAGCAAAAGGTTTTGTGTTTTGTTATTGGGCAGTTTTTGGAATCAGCACAAAATAAGTGGAAATTATAGAAAATCGGTTTATCTACTGCTACTTTTATTTTCTATAATCATATTGTCAGGAACTATGATTCCACAAATGGTTTAGAATGAATCTTGATACATTACATGGAAATGTAATTGTTGAATGGCACTGAAATGTTAATTGCGTATAATTTAATTGCTGTCAACTTTGCTGCAACTGTAGTAGAAAACAGAATTAGAATGTGTCATTTGTAATGGATAAAGACAAAAGCCATTTAAGTAAATTGAGGACAAGGCAGGCAGAAGCATAATAATTTGACCTCATTCAGTTTCTGTGGCATAATTCTAACAAACCTCCTTTTGCTCGACAGCCCCAACAGCAACCGTCAATCTGCACTGTTGCGTTTTCTCACAAGTGTGTATAAGAGGAGCAGGAATGCATGCAACAGTTATAAGGAAAATAAACTATTGGCATTTCAGACAATCTGCAGCTGTACAAATGCATCTGAAATCTGAAATATGGGTGGTACAAAATTGGAACATGCTCAAGTTCAACAAGACTTTAATGATAACTGTAATAGTTGACCAAAGCCTTTCATGTTCAAGACAATGTGCGGTAGCAGTAAAAAAAAAAAAAAGGCCAACAGGATGCTAGGATACATAGCGAAAATTATTGAGTATAAGTTTAAGGAAGTTATACTCACCTTATACAATACTCTTGTTAGACCACACTTGGAGTACAATGTGTAAGATATAGAGGCGCTGGCAAAGGCTCAGAGAAGGGCAACCAGATTGATAAGAGTTATGAGGCTATACTTACGATGCTTAATCTCTTTAAGTTTAGTAAAAGGAGACTTAGGGGGGATTTGATTGAGGCTTTTAAATTGGTTAGCAGAATGACAGGGCACAAATGGAAACTGACAAAGGATAAATTCCATACAAATATTAGGAAGTATTTTTTCACACAGAGAGTGGTCATTGTGTGGAATAGTTTGCCAGGACATATAGTGGAGGCAGAAACACTGGGGGTTTTCAAGACCAGACATGATACGGTGCTAGATACTATCTAGCTTTAGGCAAGCTAAGCAGCAGGTACACTTAGGGGTAGGAATAGGTGAGCATTGCTGGGCTGAATGGCCTGTTCTCACCATTACAATATGGTATGTTAAATCCTTTCTGAGAATTTGTATTTTGCTTCAAATTATGGCAGCACATTAATTCAATTGTTATTGTTTTTTTGTGTATGATGCATTATAAAATTATAACCTGCTGTTTTGAATACAATACCTTTTATTATTTGTAGCTCACTTCAAACACTAAACACTTCAAACACGGTTTCCAATACAAATTTCAAACTGACAGTTTGTTTCCCAAAGTTGGAATCCAAAAAGATTATAAATCATTTAGTATTTGCTGGACAAAAAGCTAGGCTTTCCTTATTATCTGCACTGTTCTTTTTAATGCAGTTACTTTTAATAATAAATTATACTTCCAGGCACAAACACACGTCAATTATATCATTAGTGTACCAAGCAGTTCAACCGTTGTTGCTTCAACCTGCTTTTACCACAAATGTAGTTACCACTTCTGTAAATGTGCTGTGTGTGAGCTAGACCATATTAAGAGCTGAAAGGGAAAGTCAAAATGTTGTTCATCAGCCACTACATATATGAATGAGTCCTTGTATATTTTCTTCATTTCTACTTAGCTACATCCTTAAATTGTATTTACTGATAAATCATAATTTTAGACAATTTACCATCTCTTCTGTTTTTTTTCTTCTGTATTAATAGTTGCCACATATGAAGGTGGAATGTGGGAGAGTTGAAAATGCTGGACTGGATCCACAGTTAGGTTTACCCAAGAAAAAGCTTTGGAATAACAATTTAAATGACGTGTCACTGCAGTACATGTTTGCAGTACAGTCTTCCTGAGATATATTCCATGCAATGCCTAATTTTATCAAATGTTTACTCAACATTTGTGAGTAAGATTCTTACATGCAGGTATTTTAGATGTTACCCAGTCCCTGTAGAGGAACTTATAAATACTCTTGACTGTGAGGGTTTAGGGCAGAGTTGGGCAATTCACCTTTGCATAAGGCTGGTGTGTAATGCATGTATGTTTTCCCCAAACTACTTACCTTTGCTTTATTAGGTAATTGGCTGTATACACAGAAACCGGATCATAGATTAGACCACAGGAAAATAATTAATGTTGGAACTAAAGGGGCCATATCTCATTCATGGACTTTACAGGAAAATATTGGATACATGATTGGGCTAATTCAGTAATTAACAGCAAAAGTTGGCACGAAACCCAGAAACCAATGCAGCTGTTCTTATCTGGTTTAGGGTATAGCAGTAGTGGATTTAAATCTTTAATACATCTGTATTACAAACTGCCAAAGGCATGCTCATGTTTGACCACATAGACTCAAATGGTAAGACTGGCAACACACATGGATACAAAATATGTAATTTAACATTGCTGATAATGTTACAAAAACTTCAATAATTCACAAAGAAAAAAAAACGTTTATTTTATCATTTGATCCAATGCATGAATACAATGTTGAACAACTGCATTCCAACAAATATGTGAATACATTGTTTTATATATATATATATATATATACAGTAGTAGCCTAAAATGTAAGCTTCCTTCCTGGTTTGAAAAAAAAAAGCTAGATCGTTTTAAAAAGGAGCACACGTGTGTTAGTTCCATACATACCTGTCTTTAGACCATAGTTGCTACTTTAGGTGTACCTGTCCGTGGATGGTCCACGTGACAATCGAATCGGGCAAACCATTCAGTATGAGTGATCGTTGTTTATTTTAGGCAGGGATCCAAGAAGAGCCGGTAAGGGTAGAGGCTTTTTCTCAAACCCAGCACTGTAATATCAGTTTATCACTGGCCCTTCAGATTGGAGACGCCTAATTTAAATCACATTGGAATGTTTTTGTACAATTAGTAAAGTAAAGGCCTATTCCCTATTTTACAACATTTAATAAACAAACTGTTGTAGAGAGGAAAGAAATACTAAATGGTAATATGTGAACAACAAAGCTAAAATGGAATGTAAATATTACCCTCCCTTTCTTTCACTTTTTCGTTAATTTAAAACACACGAGAAAATAATCCAAAGCACATAGTTTAAGCCTTTCATATACTTCAGATTAGCGTTTTTTTATATTTACGACTAAATGTGTGCTCGTGTGATAATGGTGCCACACTATGTACACTAATCAAATATAACTATTCAAAAAGACAAGGAACACGTCTTCTGGCTAGGTTTCTTTTCAAACAAGAGTTGTGGTTCGGCTTCCATAAAATTACTCTCGACAGAAAACATACTCAGTATAGCTTGTCCAGACTTTATCCTCACTGGGATCATTGCTGGCATATGCGCAAGTACCTGTGGAGCTGCAAGCTACCATGTGGAAACCGACGTCGGTCAGTTTATCGAATGCCTGCTCCAGGAAATTAAACTTTAAGTAATATCTGGACGTGTACCTCTCCGGGGGTCTGTCTGGGTCCCTGCTCTCGTTCAGGGTATCTCCAAATACTTCCTTTGCAAGGGACGTCTTCCCACACACAGTAATCCTGGCGACCCTCCTGAATTTAGCGTCGGTCTGAATGTCTCGTCCAATTGTATATGAGCCTCTGTATCCAATGGTGATGTAGCCAGATCTTCGAGACTCCAGGGACGGCGAGCGAAGGTGTGCGCTTCTGACCGATGGTACCAGGCGTAACGTTTCCATGCTTGTGATGGATCCCCCAGCCGAGCTCAGAAACGCAGCCTCCTCCGGGTCGCCCTGAGAAATGTCCTCACCGATAGAGTCCTCCTTGCACACTTTCGGGCTAAGGTGCTTGGATAGATCGTGAAGCTGGAAGAACTCCGCTTCTCTCTGCAGCCTGCATTTTTCCGGAAAGTAATCGGGCAAAACGAGGTTAAGGTCCCGCAGGTAGTCTAAAATGTATCGGAACAGAAAGCCATCTCTGTCCAGAAAGTAGCGCCCTTTGCTGTCTCGAGCAAGATCCTTGGGTGTTTTCTGGCTAAACATGTTCCAAAGAAGCGTGTCTGGAACTGCGGTTAAAGTCGTGTGACGAGTAACGTAAACCTGCCCTCCAACATTTAGCTCAATTATTTCAGAGAAACTGGAATCGGAGTCTTTGCAGTTATTTATACATGCACTATCTACCAAAGCCATTTCTGCACAACCCAAGAGCTTGTGTTAAGTCTGAGAGATGAACAACCAAAGTGTGAGATGCAGGTGTAACGGTTTGTTTAAGTAGACTGAGCGGGGTGGTATGCAGGAGGAGGAGAAGACGTATGAGCGATCGCAGTTAACTCTTTGCCTACAACAGGGGCAACACTGCCATTATTATAATTAATATGAGTGCGATTTGCCATGCAGGCTATACATCCATACGCACATTAGACAGCAATACATTGTATTGCGCTTTGTTGTCAAATGCATAAAAAGTGCAGTGTCAGTGTGCGTATATTTTTAACTACGTCAAAAAATCTTTAAAGAAAAAATTATTTAGTTATATTAAGATAATTATTTTGCATGTTGTTCCTTGAAGTCAGCAATATTATCTGAGTTGTATGATGCTTACTTCACATTGATACCAAAATTACTGAATCAGATTTTATTTCCTATTCAAGGGTAGACTTTTATCTTAAAATAAGGCTTTTCTAATTTGTTATTGTTGCGCGTAATATATTTCATAGGAAAAGCGAATGGCGACATCTGGTGGACTCTAGTGATAGAGCCTAAGGAGTAGACAGGTAAATTTGGTTTGAGATTATTTACAAATTTAAAATGGGCTCTGAACTTCCATATCCCTTTTCTCGTACCGTTGTGGAGCATTAAAAAAAATATATATATATATTAAATCATAAAATCATGAGTCTGCATTTCCTTGCACGGCTGAATTCAAAAGAAACTCATTGCAAAGTAGAGTCATATATATTCACGAAAATGTATTCCAAAAAAGCATTTCCACAACACTATTTAGTGAAATACATGAAGCAGATGTTTTATTGAGGCCAAACAGAAGAAAAGCCTTAAAAACAGACCAGCTTCACCAAGCCTTTAGAACATTTTTTTACAGCAGGAAAAGAAGCAACACAATATCTGAAGAACTATATACAGTTCCAAGGAATACAAATATGAATAAAGTGCAAATACCGAAGGGAAGAAGTGCCAAAACACAACAAATCCATGCATTTCTCCACTTCTGATTTTAATATTATGATTATTTAAAAATAACTGGATTCATGGGAAATCTGGTGAATACAGATAAGCAGAAAAAAAAAAAAAAAAGTTAAGATTTGCAGAAGTACAGCATAAAACTGAAACCATTATTCTCTTCCATGTACAGGATTATGTAGCCGTATGTTGAACTCACAGGGTCAAAACAGTTTGAAGGGTCTGTGAAAAGCTCAATTTGTAAACCAGTAATAGAGCAGCGGGCATCAGTTAGCTAGAGTAACAAATTAATCATGATTATGAGTCACAGAGGTGACTAGCCATAACATAGTTCAAAGTGATATTCAAAGTGCATGTCGAGCTGAAGGTAGGTAGGTAATTACATTGCATTACACTGTAGGTATCAGGTAGTAGGACAGCCTATAGCCTAGTGGCTAAGGTACATGTTTGGGTCCTGCTCCAGGGGGGATTGCTTTCTGGTCTAATCAATGTAAGTGGCTTTGGAAAAAAGTGTCAGCTACATAACTGCATTGAACCAGAATGAAAGAAAAAGGGTTGGCTTCCAGGCCACACAAAGTGAAGAACAAGGAAAAATGACTTCTTGCAGATTTTTGCTTGGCCCCATCTAAAAACACACATTCAATTTTTCCACTAGGTCTGGTTGGAGGTGTACCACCATCAACGGGCAATCCATAATCTCCCTCAAACTTTGCCCAATCAACCTTCTTTCTTACTATGCTTATGAGAAAGAAAAATGTTTTCAGGTTATTGCTCTATCGCAAGAATGCAAACTTCAAACCCCACTCCTGGAGAGCCACAACGTTTAAAGATCTCATTTTTTTTTTGGTTTCATTTTAATCAGATGTCGTTTAAATTATGCATTTAAGTGATGCAACGTACCAAAACCCTGCAGCCCTCCAGGACTAGTTTTAGAGTTCCCACTCAATACCATCGTTTGCCAGCTGAAATCAGTTTTAAAGAGTTTGTGAACAGCATTACATCCAGTTAATAAAAGGAATTAAGGCAGCCAACATTTGAACTGCACAGCTTATGTAAACGGACACAACATTGTTGCTAAGAGAGTAGTCATGGATCACTCCTAGGGTAATTATTCGGACTAAAATGGCACAATTCTAATAAAAATTTGAATTATTATTATTCCCTTAGGGGTTTTCAAATGGAACTTATCTGGATGGTTATGGTCAAAGATACAATTTGGCAATATCTTTTTGGGATGTTGGAATGTTGATAGCCCCAACCTTGAGGTTTATATCACTACCATGACTATCTTAGCTACCTTCCTCATCAGACTTTCACAAGCAAGATTTTAGACTTGTCATGTCAGGTAAGGGATTCCTGCCAAATGAACCTCTGAGTAGCTTAATGTAGCTAACAATTTTACAAACTGCCTATGCATTTAAACACAACATTCACCATGGTTGTGTGCTTTGAAGTTTTGTCTTCAGACCCATAACAGGTTGTCCAACTTCTCCAATAATAATAATAAGAAGAATAAATAATAATAATAATAATAATACGAGCAGCAGACCTTTCCTACGTCCCTTGGTTAAACATTAGTTATAATTTGGTTAAGATAAGGTGCATCATTTTTGGGCCAAAAAAATACATTTTTACATTTAAACACACACACCAAATACATATAATACAACCAAAAGCTTCAAAAACACACCTTCACTACCATGAGTCCAAACTGAGCATGAAAAAACATGAATGTTAAAGCAGTACAGTACTGAGAGAAACTGGGGCAAAGAGACGTGCGTGAAACTCGAGTGAAACACATCAGCGGCCGTCTCGCCTACGCTTCAGTCTTCAAAATGGAGGAGACGAGCTAGGTCAGCACGTGCCCATGAAATGGCTCTCATCTAAAACAGTGTTGTGTAGGGCTAAGAGCCCTCAGAAGTTGCACATTCCAGTTGCTATTGTACCCTTTGCAGTCATATACAGTGATTGTGTATGTAAGTCGCTCAGGATATGATGAGAATAAATCCGTAAAATAATATATTAATATAATTTACAGGGCAGCGGAGCATGCTGTATCCCAAATGGTTCTCTCTGCACAGATGTATGCTAAACTGTAATGTGTCCAATTCCCGTTAGGGCATCTTAGCCAGGCCCAAACAAGTAAATCTGTAAATGAACGAGGACAAGCCAATCACCTGCGTCACACTGGAATTAACATTAACAGAATTTCATCAGTTTTGTCAAATATGATTGGCTTGCTAGCTTATTTTCTTATCTATTTTTTACATCTACATATTTTAACATACCAAGCGACTCAGTTTTGAGTTAGGGCCGACTGGGTTTGGGTTCACCAGGTAGGCATCATGTCGGGGAACCACCCCCAGCCCAAGTGCTTGGACACTTCCCGGTGGATGTCGTCCAGGCTGTACCTGTGGTCGGGCACGAGGACCTGCTCCATGACAGACAGCTGCGACAGCCGCCCGCCGCACATCTTGACGAACTCCACGAAGGCCCCGCACGACACCTCGCACTCGCCCAGCCCGATGGCGGACAGCTGCTTGCAGCGCTCGGCGATGCGGATCAGCTCCTCGTCCAGGGGCCTCAGCCCGTTGGCGCACACCACCAGCTCCACCAGGCGGGGGCAGTTCAGCCCCACCCGGCCCAGCACCTCCTTGCTGACAGAGCGGCCGAAGTAGAGGTGGGTGACGGGCACCTCGTAGCGGAAGAAGGGCCCGAACTCGTCCTCGTACAGGAAGAAGTACATGACCAGGTTGAACTTGGGGGAGTGGCGCACCATGGCGTCCCAGCTGCTCTTCTTGATGGCGTGGAAGTGTGTCTGGCCCGGGTTCTCGCTCACCACGTCCAGGCGGAGGTGCTCCAGGTGGACGTGTTTCTCCGAGGAGAGGGCCAGCAGGAGCTCGTCGCTCAGCAGGTGGTAGTTGAGGGCCAGCTCGCGCAGGCCGTGGCACTGGTCCGCCACGCACAGGATTCCTGAGGGGCATCGCGGTCAGTTAGCACATGCGGTCACACTTAATAACAATTAGCTAATGTAGTTGTTAACATTAATTAATTGATGTACAAATGCATTAAGTAACCCTTTCATTCCCAAGCCCTATATTTCAGTGGCTCCCTCCACATTCCAAGGGCTTTTGGCTTTGGTTGAGAATTTAGTAGGGTTTTAATAGGGGCTCAAAACAAAAAATATATAGCTGCACAGTAGCGATACACAGGCTCCAAGCAGGCAGTGCAATGCTACAGAAGGCCAATGAAAGCCAAGCCCATGAAGGAGCTACAGCACCCCATACAATGACTTACAATTCTTAGCATTGCATGCTAAATAACAAAATATGATTGGCTATCATTTCGCCATCTTTCAACATAGAAACTTTTAGACAGCAATTTAGACAGCCGGTTGAACAAAGTGTTCTTCTTTCAAATGGTGTCTTCTTCAGACATCTGCTTCAGGAGCCGAAGATTTTTTTTTCCCAGGCTAACAATGCTTTTTTTTTTTAAAGGCTAAACAACAATGGGCTTGATACAGTGCTAGGTGCTTTTAGACAAACTAAGCAGTAGGTACACCTAGTGGCAGGAAAAGTAGAACATTGGCCATGTTCGCGTCATAATGTTATGTTATGTAATGCGAAATGGCAAATTATTTTATAGTGGCCATTTTTTCCACGCTATAACCATTCAAGTTTTGTCTTGTTCAGAATGTCGTTAATCGGAATTAGTTACAGTTGTAACAAATACATCAACCTTTTTTCATTCCAATGTAAATTGTAATGAACAAATGTGGTTAACATGAATTAATGAAGTACAAATACACAAACAAAGCTGTACAGATTAAGGTCTCGGTAGTGGTTGGTAAACAACTACATTACTTAAAGCCAATTCATGCAAACTTTACCGCAGATGCTCCTGTCCAGTGCAACTTACAATACAAGAGAAAAGATAAGTGCATTAATGAATTAATGAATTTGTTTGTTTGTTTGTTTTTTGACTGATGAAGATGTCATAAATGAAGAAACGTCAATCTCTCCTGTCCATTAAACACTGTGTATTGCTTGGGGCTCTGTGTTGTGCTACAGTGTTCCTTATTTCCAGGCTAGGGCCTGTAAACTTGTCCATGTAAGGAGTCTTTCACTATAGACTGATTGTTGTTGAGCACCTACAATAGAGTACTCTTTATTTCGCTGGATTATAGCATGTTGCTCATTTCCATTTTTGTAAAGCGAGTGCATTCATCTTTCTATCCAACCATTTCAGACCTTGCTGTCGAGATACAAAAGCGACTGGTCAAAATCGGAAGGAGCGTTTATTATCCTACCTTATTAAGCTTTCATCATCGTTTCACCTTACGCACAAAGGCAAGCACTGAACGAAAATGAGCAACACTCAAAATTACACAAAGGGACATGTCTTAGCACAATTTCTAAAGAATATAATGAAGAGGGCCAAACATACAGAAAAAATTCGTCTGCAAAAGAGGCCAGCAATAGTAGGCAATTTAACCCATTGTGGACTAAGGAGTAGTAGATGCATCTTTTAATTTAAGAGAAACTGGACAAGACATTTCAGCGTAAGGCTTCCGTCAGTCTGGAATGAAAATAATTAAGGGATGCGTCTATGTAGGAACATGTTGTCAAGCTGATGACAATTAAAGGTTGGCCTTTTATGAACAATTATGTTGATCTTAACCCATTATGGGCTAAGACACCCTATCAAAAACCCATAGGCCTAAGAATCACAATGCATCTCAACGGTCATGTGTCTTGAAAAACTGTGATATGATCAAATATGACTGGTGTCGCATCCGTCTGTTAAGGGAGATGCAACACGCAGGTCGCATCCACCCATAAGGGGTTAAACCAAGATTTATAATTACTAAATCAGAGTAGCCTATTTTTGAAAGAAGTAACGTTTCAAATTCTTTGACTTTGATGGTCACTTTCAAAGGTCCGAACATTTCTAATGATTCAAATGACTCTCATTCCCAAAGCATTGGTATCTCAGTGGTTTTACTGTATTCATTTGCATCATCTACTGCCAATTGGTCGACCTACATAAGGGCTATGCTTTCCTGCCATTTTGAATAAGATCCATATGCTGTCACTGCCTATAAGAATCCATTTGGTTTAAATCATAAAGCCCAGTCCACATCTTCTACTGAAAGAAAAGTGGTCTCGACAAATGGACGGTGCGAAGCTACAAGCAACTGACTGATTGGAACCAATCATCTTGCTTTTCTACGGTGAGCAAAACCCAGTAATTCAAGCAAGTTACTGGTGGTGGCCTCTAATTAGTGGAAATGCAATTACATTTAATGTCTGCCTCTGCACCTGCGAAGTCCCAACACGAATCTCCAATATCCCTGCCCTTCTATTTTCGTTTTATGCTTCAGTTTCACACATAACCCATCAACTGAGTCTACAAAGAAAACCCTTCAAATTCAGAGGTTATGAAATCTACTTCAGGAATAACACTTGCCACATTTCTGACAAGGCCTGTTCTGTCAACTAAAGAAAGCTACAGCGAGATGGTACGGTTTCAGAAAAGCTTTATTAACCTGTGATGTTTCTGTAAATTTTCTTGTCCCCTTGTCCCGCTTTTGGTTTCAGATGTCTTTGCCAACATCTGAGTACAGGGGAGCCATCAAATGTATACAATTACAATACTTGCCTAATCTTAACACTTCTATATACATGGACTACGAATGTTAATTGTTGTAATTGGTGATCGACAATTCCTGTTTAAACATTACACAGGTTTTAAGTACCAAAAACAATCTCTATCCAGTTTTACATGTCCATTCTCCGGTGCGTTACCAAGAACAGGCCGTTTTAGTGACCGTGTCTTTAAAGCTAATTAATATCAATTCACTTCTGTTCTGATTGGTTGGCTAGCTCAGCAACAAACTTGAGCGACGTCTGTGCCAAAGGCTTAGATTTCTTCCTGCTACAAGGCGGGCCAGGCTGAGGGTGGACATATGCAAATGAGCGTATAGTAGTGACGTCATAAATTACATACATACAAACAGCCTGTTTATATGCAGTTTCTTAATGAGAATTGTGTGGATTTCTTTGGTGACTGTGCGTTTTAATACTTTCACAGTGTTTTTATAGCACCTACAACTCCTTTAAAATCCACATAGCAAGGGAAATGTCATTTATGGGACAATATGGGACATTTAAAATAATGAGTTATCATTGGGATTAAATTACAATACATTTTTGTAACTGCAACAAAATGTCTTTCATTTATCACACACATAAAGAGGATATCCTAGGGCTATATCTGTTCTGTGCAACAGGCAGAAGAACAAGGCAGTAAATTCTATGAGCTGTGTTGACCGTGTTGCCTTTACGTCTAAATTTAACAGCCAACTAACCAAATATTGTTCTGCACTTTCACATTATGGTAAATATTTGGGTCTAATGTATTTTGAATCTGGAAGGAAAAAACTGTCACAAAGCCTCGTATCACCCATATTTCTATTGGCGAGTCATATACCTACAGTTAGTGGAATTTACCTTAATGACTATCAATGATTCAATTGGCAATATTAACGATCATCAATCAAATAATTTATTAAAATTGCACATACCTAATATGGCTCCTTTTTTATTGCATCGTTAGATAATTATTAACCAGTCATTTGTAACACTACGTATTTACATAATCAAGCTCACTTCCTTCTGAATATACTAGCTCTTATAAAAATTGAATGTACTGTACCGACATATTGCCAAGGTGTGTGTGTGTGTGTCTGCTCATTTTTATTTAAAATACCATTTTAAAATATATTGTTTATAATTATAAATTATATTTTCAAAATTAAACCACATATTTACATAAAATGGCAGTGGTTCTATTTGCAGGGGTCTGTGTATATCATTGTTTTATCATTGTTTATTATGATAAAGGTGACTGTTCTCCAGTTGGAATGGTTTTAAATAGCCTTCGGCATAGCTATTTGCTAGTACATAATTTGCAAACTGCTTGTTGCAAATGACAAGGGCTGCATAGCATGGTTCTCAAACTCAGTCCTGCAGGGTTGCCATACAGGTTGTTTTTACACTTAAGTAGTTAAGTGCTTAACTTAAGTAAATGATTGGCTAAAGAGCCCACTCCCAAGGCCAAACTCCCAAGGCCAAAAACTGCTGTTGACTGAAAGGAAACCACCAAATATAGATGTACCGTGAAGCCTCCAGGAGTGGGTTTAAGATCCCCGACATGACTCAATGGTAATTAAACTGAGGCAGCTATAGAGCAGCCTGTGGGATATTGTTTAAGGTACATCACTGGGACCCAGAAGGTTGGTAGTTCAAGCTCACAAGAAGATCAGCGCAGCTGTTGACGTTGAGCCAGGCCCTTAAACCTGCATTGCTCCAGGGGGATTGTCCCCTGCATAGTCTAATCAAGTGTAAGATACATTAAAAGTAATGTAACTGTAATGTAAATATGGAGGTACCGCGGAGCCTCCAGGAGTCAATTTGAGATTCCCGAGATGATTCGGAAATTACCGCTAAAGAATGGTGCCGAATTTGTGAGGATGTGGTTCGTGAGGATTCTTCTCACCGGCAGGCGAAACATGAGGGCAGCTGTTCATCTTCAGCAGCTTCAGTGTGTCACTATTGTTGGCCACCAGGACCTTCAGTGATGGGTCATCCACCGGGGTGTCGTCGATCTTCAGAGACGACAGCGACTTGGAGTTGACGAAGACCACCGTCAGGGCGGAAATGAAATGAGACTGGGAAGGGGGGCAGTGGCAACAGATTCAAACTGTATCCTGTGTGTATTTGCTAGCTGACTGAAACTAAAAGCTAGCTAGCTAGCTAGCATGATAGCTAGCCTCCCTCTTTTCCTTTGGCTCAGATGGAAAGGGTGCTGAAGGATCTATGGGAAGGGGTTGCTCACACACTTACCCCTGTCATTGCACTGAAAGTTAACATCAGCAAGATTTTGGAGGCTTCAGGCATACCTCTAAATTAGTCACTCAAAGTAATGTCATTACATTCATGAAAATGACTCTAAAGATACCAATTTTAATCCAAAGTTGGAGGATGTAAAGACGATCACAATCTGACATGCTAAATTTCTCCCACCAAATCTTGTTCTGTTATCAGCAAATGGCCAGAATACATTTGTAGCTATTCGATTTTAAAAAGTTGGATAGTGCAGTAACTGCCCCCTGGCTGGGATACAAGCTGTCAATTCTACTCTTGGTTACAGGGGTACTATGTGGAAGTGAACTACATTTTGAGGGACATCACTTGTATCCAATGGACACTGGATCTCCAAACAAATTGTAATGAACTTTACTTTTTTTTTCATAACAGTTCACACAAATGACAGCAGCCTAATAGGCTAGAAATATATTTAAAAAAAACAAGGAAATAAACCGATGCCACAACTGCACACTAGGAAAAGCACTTAAAACAGAACAGAAATGAAAGAAAATCCACAATAAATGCAACACTCTTTCATAGGCAATATATGATGTGCGTTTAATAAGCCACGTATGGTACCTTTGGTAATTCCATGAAGCTGGGCCTGGCTGTGGAGATGAGTCCGAGAGTTTTCAGCGAGCAGTTCACCAGCTGTGACAGGATGTCACAGGCTGCCTCCGCAGACTCTGTGCTGCTGTCCACCTTGGAGAGTTTGCACACACAGCACTCACATTATAACAAATGTAACACTACATACTAACATAATCAGGCTCACTTCCTTCTGGAATATACTAGCGCTTATAAAAATGGAATCTACTGTACCGACATATTGCCAAGGTCTGTGTGTGTGTGTGTGTCTGCTTATTCTTATTTAAAATACCATTTTAAAATATATTGTTTATCATTATAAATTATATTTTCAAAATGAAACCACATATTTACATAATATGGCAGTGGTTTTATTTGCAGGGGTCTGTGTATATCAAAGTAGAAACCAACAGCTCAACTTTAAAATGTTGTAGATCTTCATTTTTGGTCTGTGCTTAAATAACCATTTTGAGCACTCCATTAGAGTTCACACACTACCTCTGGCTACCTGGGTCTGAATTAGGTACAGATTTTAAAATGAAAACAAAAACCTGTGGCTCTCCAGGACCAGACTCCCAACGTACAACATGAATAATAAAAGTGGACTTCTGCACTATTTTATTTTATTTTTTTAAACAAAAAATGTCTGAATAAAGTTTGGGTAGACCACTTTATGGCTCTTTGGTTCAACTATTTAGCACAGTAAACACTGGAACAATCCTTTTAAATAAATTTAAATAAAAAATAAAGGAATTAAATTACTGATAACAGACTAAGCTGCCCTTAGCAAACACATACTTCTCAATATAAGTAGGATAATTTAATTAATAACACTAATGCTTGAGGGAACTCAGTTCTTCAAGAGACAGGAGCCAATATAAACAAAATCCAACTTCAGTCCAATTCATTCATAGATTATGCACATAAGAACACACAGACCAGCTGCTTCTACTGGGGCAGTCTTATTAAATAATTCAAATATGTTAATTAATCAAAGAAAACACATTTACCTGGTAGTTGGCAATGGTCAAGAGCTTTGCCTTTACATACCATATAAATATGGAAAGTGTAATCGTTGTCAACACAGATCACGATACCACCTGTCACTTTTGATGCAGTCTCATAAATCAAATGCATTAAGCTGATGCACATGGGCTCAGAGATTACACAGGTTTAAGGCTATGGGTACACTAATCATTTTAATCAGTACTTTCACATGCACACAATAATGTGACTATTGTCAATACTCAGATTGAGGCAATGGTTTGATTAAGAAGTTGTCTTTTCAATAATAGGATCTCACCAACCTCCCGAGTTTACCTCCCGTTACAGTCCCTAGTCATAAAACCTGGAAGCGAGCTAGCATTTTTGGGCCATGGGCCAGCTAACAGCATCCTCACAATGCTGCTGCAATGAAGTGGCAATGTTATAACACTGACAAAACATTCCAGTAACACTGCAAGGACATTTGTGTTAGCTGAATAGTTACTCAATAGTTACTCACCTTGAAGCTGACATACTGCAGGTGGTTTGAGTGCCTTTTGATTATCTGTTTGATGAGATCTGGGTGGGTGGCCTTCAGGTAAGAGCTGGCCGGTTGGTTGAGCTCGAACTCAAAGCACCTCCACAGCTCAGGCATGTGGAAGGCCTGGTTCCAGCTGCGGCACACCTGGGAGGCGTAAGCGCGGTCTAGCAAAGGCAGGTACTGCAAGAAGTGCAGCAGGATCTCTTGGGGCAGGCATCCCCAATTGGAGACCTCGTCCTTAGGCTCTGTGTCCAGCTTCCGCATCATTTTGCCGGTCTCCGCTGGTCCCTCCATGGATGTGTTGCGGTCTTCCTCATCACCTTTCAGTCCTCTCTTCATTCTGTGTTAGAATAACAGGATTATTGTCATCTTGTTCGTCATTGTAACGTTACAGCAATCCCCATATACGCAGCGATACAACAGAATTAGGCTGCTAATATTAAACAATATTAAACATTTTCAAAAATGTAACCACGTGGATTTCTTTCAAATAGTAAAGTTGCAATAAATCTACACTGTGTTTCGTATTTGTTCAACGGACGATGCTGACGTTAACTTGGCTTAGAGAATGGACTGTAACGTTAGCTATTGTAGTTAACCAGCAACTGCCACAACTAGTAGCGAGAAATAGAGCAAGCTATACTAATATTTCTTAAGAAAGGCGCAACAGGCTATGTTTAATTGGTGTCAATAGATATTTGATAAAGCGTAACGTTTACTTGTCTTGATCTACTTTCGCGTTGTATGCCAGTGTTCATAGATGCCAAGTTGCCAACAAGTTCCCAAACAAGTCGACCCCAACCAGTGTACGACGCGTGAACACGAGATACCAAGTCGGAGCAATGGGAAACCGTTCTACATGCTCTCATGTGACGTGAATGAAGCATTAGCCAGGCAAACGAAGGCAATGTGGCGAGACGATTCATAACTAGCTATCTAGTCATCTACTGACCGAGACACGTCCGACCTTACTAGCTAATTTCATTCATAGCAAGCAGTGTGCTATACAGACAGCTAAAATACTAGCGAACATAGCGAGCCAACAAAAAAATGGTAACTTAACATCAAGTAGACAGCAAACGTTTTAAAACTGACTTAAACAGGTGGACCATGACGTTTCCTTCCCCTCAACCTACCTGGTTTGCTAGCTAGCTAGTTAGCTAGTTGTGTTTACAGTCAGTGAGTGAAAAAGAGCGATCACTTTCACATCAACCCGGACCAGCGCAACTGGAAAACGTCATTCGAGCAGGCCAGCTGGTCAGGCGCATTAGGCTTTAGTCTGTATTGATGCGATATATGGTAAACGGTATTTTATTTATCCAAATTTGTCGTTTTGTAAGTTCGCGTCTTTTCACTCTCCGACTCGTGACCTACTTCTGTCAATGTTCAGCTCGGTTTATTGACAACACTGAAAATGGTGGCGATCTGTTTTGTTTTTCTGACACAGGAGCGCAGTGCATTCTGGGATGTGGAGAGTGATAGAAGTGCGCGTTTCTCGGAAACCGGCAGGGGGACGCTGGAACTGGTGTGATAGTCAACACATTTTGACAGCAGGAAAGGGACCTTAGCAGTACAATATGACGATAAACTTTGGAGTCTTACTTCAAATAATCTAGATATATGTATAAATAATATCTTTAATAGAATGCATGTTCATTTCCAGCACTGTGCGTATTGTGTTTCTGTGGCTAGAAACATTAATCTGTAAAATAACTGAATACACAAATAAAGTTAAATTAATTAGAATTATCTGCATATTTTCACATTTCAGAATTCTGTATGCCATTTATTTATTTTACATTTTTGGGTAAGGAATGTTGATATGAGGAACACTCAGCTTGGATACTCTTTAGCATAGGTAACTTGCACTAGTGTTAGTTGCAAATAAAGCCTACTTGCTGGTCTGGGAATTTAGTCAGCCAGGTCTGGTACTATTGCTCATATTATTCAGGTGGATGCATTTATGTTTGCTAATGCTTAACTTACTAGACGTTCTATGTTTAAGAGTGTCTGCTAAATTAATGCCATGCAATTTATTTATGAATAAGATTAGATGAATGTATTAATATTTTCCATTAAAATATTTATTGTGAATGGTGTCATATAATTGCCCCCATCTGATTATTATTGATGAACCAATGAAGCAGTTTGTGAAGAACAGGCCTGAAGGAAGGAGAAAGACCACTGTGATTTTTCAACATTTAGAACAGTCACTTGTGGACATAAGG
The DNA here is from genome assembly GCF_963514075.1 of Conger conger. Taxonomy (NCBI): domain Eukaryota; kingdom Metazoa; phylum Chordata; class Actinopteri; order Anguilliformes; family Congridae; genus Conger; species Conger conger. The sequence continues at coordinate 56,725,307 of NC_083762.1, forward strand.
AAGGCAGTAATGTATGTTTTTCCAGGCACTTCTGTAAAACAAAGAAGCACAATTACAGGAAGCCCTTAAAAATGTTTACAGAACAGAAGATAGAACCAACATTTTTCTTAGAAACCACATTACTTGAAATAAGCAGTTAATTTTCAATGCAATACATTTATTCAAGACAAGGCCACCGTATATTGGGTAACATACTTTGCAAATGGCGCATGAAATGAATATGATTATGTTATGGGGCCGTAGCCAGCAATTTGCTAGATCTCAGGATTGACCCTGGATGAAACATGTGACTGCTGTCCATGCAGCTGCAGATGGAAAATGCAAACAACCCCACGACTCTACAAGCACTCTCAGTCCTGCAGCAAGGCTGAAAATATGACTCCCTATCTCTTTGAGATAGCTTTTCTCTATATTTATGTTTATTTTTGGTTAACCTGTTTTTACTGTCTAACCTTTTGGCTTTATGTCACAATGTGTGAATATTTACCTTTTCTGTTGAACAAGTGTTGTGTTTTTCTTTCTTCTTTAGATCATTAATTAAAAGGCAGTTTACTTATATACGTACTTATTACAGATTTCCCTGGTGAGAAGTTCAGTGGACTCTTTGGCCTACTTGTGTGTGATCACTTTATAGTTGTTTCCACCTGTAGCTAATTGACTGATTTTTTTGGGCTGAGATTGGTTAGTGTTTGCATTAAAAATTGCACCTATGGCTATGACATTGTTGGGCATGGTCTTGACCTCCTCACCCCACCTCCTTAACTTTTCACCAGATGTAGCACCCACACAGAAATTGTATTGGAGAAGGAGGGAGACTGAGAGAGGGATAAGATTGGCAGAGGGAAATAGCAAAATGCAAACATAGCAAGGCCCCAGTTTGGATTTGAACCCAGGACATTGTACTTGTGAGGCAGCTGTGTTATCCACTGTAATAGTACCACCAAATAGTAGCTCATCCTACAAATCTCTCGATAAAAAAGCTCTCTACAAATTTCATGAAACTATGGACATATGAAATGAGACTAAAACATTTATTGGCCATTATGTCAGGGAATTCTCAATGTCATCAAGGACCCTGACCCAATAGCTCAGAGATTGCTAATAAATTGAACTCCACCCATTCAATCCCTACACAAGAATAGACGGAAATGTTTATACTGATATTAGTTGATATTGCAATGCATTTGCTTTCTATAATTTTGCTGATGTGTAAAACATACCATAATAACCCTACACAATGTAGTCTGAATACATTCACAGATTTACCGTTACAGTCACTTTAAGATATTTAAGTACACATGTAAATACCATGACATTAACCATGCATTTGCATCATATTCCATATTTTGATGTCAAATCTCAAATGCTATAATTACACAGCAAAACTAACTAAGTAAATACTGGAGTTAAAGTATTTCATAAAATGTAACTGACCTAGGTACAATAAGTGAAGCAAGTATACACAGAAGCATTAGGCATTTGTACATTGCAGAACCAACATCAATGTGCAACACAGGAGATTTAGTTTAAACTGAAAACCCATGAACCCAGGCACAGCTGCCAGTGTTACATTGAGAGTACCATGTATGAATACTTCATATGTATGGATGCTATAGGTAAAATGAGACTTTTCCTGATGAGGATTTGCATAGCGATCCATATACAGAGGTTCCTTCTGCCTCAGTGCCTTCTTCCACTGCCTTTTCCATAGGTGCACAGATGTCTTGATTTGAATGTCAGTTAAGTGACAGTTGAGCTGTTTCTCGGCTCATTTTACATTTTCTGTATGACATGAATAGAAATCAACCATTGTTGCCAAAGCACCTACAATATATACTATAGTACACAATAAACAAAACAAAAAAATATATATATATATATATATATTAATAATAATAATAATAATAATAATAATAATAATAATAATAATAATAATAATAATAATAATTCATTTTCTGGAACTGATTAGATTTAGGCCTATGTTACATTGCTTACTGTGCAGATTACTCTATGAGTTCTGGTACTTCTCCCAGACATGCTAGATGTTTCTGTCTTCATATATTTTGCTCTCTCTCGACAGTCGGCAGCTGTTCCATCTTACGAAAATGGTCTTTTCGGTGCAGCTGTGCTGAATTTGAGCTTCAGTTCAAGAACTGTAGGATAGACCAATGACTTGGAGCCTCAGGCAGGTGTCACCCAGAATTGTAATGGTTCCTTTGTGGTTCCTTTATGAAATGTCAAAAATAAATGTTTAGAACTACGTGAGCTAGAATTAGAAGGTTCTATCTGCGTTCTGAGAGGTTTCTGAGATATTGAGCTTCAAAGAATGGGCTCCAAGCAGATATGACTTTTATATTTTTTCATATGTTTAAACAGTATTTTTGTATAAGATTTCACACATGTATTTAGTGCTCTGTAATAAATTCATAACAACATATTTATGATGACACCAGCTCAGTTAGAACCTTCTAATTCTCAGCTCACGAGTGATGATAATGATGATGATGATGATGCCATAGCTTAAAAAGCAGTACAAAATGTATGTATGTGTATCTATATATCGATATATCTTAACAAAGTATCCATTCTATTGATTCCATGTTATAGGAGGGCCATTTGGTATTCAATAATACAAAGGCTACCTTCTTTTAGGTAAAATTATATTCATATTATATTCATTTGAGATGCAGCTGTATGAGGCTGTCATGTGGCCCGAAGGCCAATTGATTGGTCTCCCAACCAAATATAGCATGCATCAATTTACATTTGTGGCATTGAAAGTGTCTTTTGGCCTTTTTTGAAAGGAAAACAACAAGAACTTGACTCAAACTAACCTGCAACAGGCAATAACCTTCAATCATTCAGTGTTCAGTGCAGCCAGTTTTTTAGAGATCTGGCAGTAGGGAACAATTCAAATATGGACATGCTAAAGTAGATAATGCCAGTGAAGTTTCATAAGATTTTAATGTTGTGATTTGTAATTATAATACCTTCTGGTGAGTGTTGCCAAAGTGTTAAACCCGTGATATCATTATTTGCGTACGTACAGTTCGTCTGGGTCTGTAACGGTACCAGGCGGTGCACCGAGGGAGGAGGCAGTGGGGGTTTAATCTCTCGCGGAGTGACATGCGCTGCATCTCAATAGAATACTCAGTTTGTTCCGGAGCATTTGGACTCAGGCGTAATGGTGTAATCACAGTGAAAGCGGCGGAGAAAGAGACCTGCAGTAATCCTGTCCACCATTTTACGACTGTTTTTGTTCCATTAATGTTTAATTTGTGCATATTTATTTCACTTGATGGATGCAACAGTGCTACATCCTCAAATGATGGCGGATGTGAACTGCAACCAAAATATTGCCAACGCGGAGCTAGAGGTGAAAAAGCTACAAGAACTGGTCCGTAAATTGGAGAAGCAGAACGAACAACTAAGGACCCGGGCAAATGCCGTAGGCAGTTGCCGAGCTACCTCTCACATTTTACAGTCTTCGCCGGCCTGTCTTCACGGCAGTTCCGTTGGAGCTGTAGCTAGCCCAGTTTTCCCCGGGAGTTATTATATTGCGAGCCCGGCATCCACTCTCTTGTGTCCGTCCGCCCTAGACCAGTATTGCGTGTCCGAAGAACCATACGCGTATTTCAACCCGCATTCTGTTACCTATGGCGAGACAGAAGATATAAACAGCGGCTTCGCGGAACCTACGGTCTTGGACGAAGTTGAAATATTAGATCTAAATTCCATTCTCCCTTGCAATGAAGGTTCTGAAGATACCTGGTACTGTAGCATTGATTCATATTTTTAGACTTCATCATAACACTTTCATCCCAACTGCTCACCCATCTGTCTTAAAATATTGAAAGAAAATCAAAACGAAGAAGAAAAATAAAGCACTTTCTTCAGTTTGTAGGATTTACAGTATAGATGCCAGATATTGTCATTATACTTCTGTTGTGTATAGTTTTTTTTCCCCATCAGATGTAAATTGTCTTTGAAACTAAATCAATCCCCTATGTCAGCTTTGATCAATTGGATTGTAAAATGTAACCCAGTTACCCCTGTTTCTTAATTTTTCTATTTATTAGAGTGGTATAATATGCTTGCTGGATATCTGGACACCATTATAGGCTGAGAATAGATGCTTCACTTAACACATACTTACAAATCTAAACTGTTTATGGTAGTTAACATGCATTTTGGATCAATACATGTGTAATTCATGTGTAAAAATATCATTCATTGGTGCATTTTATATAGGCAAGTGCTGGCCTACTTACTTTTAGCCAGGTAATCTCTTTGCTCTGTCAAAACTTGAGAGTATGATATCTGCTGACTGGAGAAGGGATGGTTTACAGGCGGGGCGGCTGGTGAACCAGTTCTGTTATACGTGTTCAATGATGTGGAAAATTTAGCATACTTTTTGCTGCCCTACTGCTGCCTACCACTTCTCTGTGCATGAAATAATCCCAAGTGATGATAGCTGATCTTTTTTGTCATTTATACCGTTTGCTGTCATCAAAGACCTTGTCCCTCCGAACAACAACGTGATCATACTGGATAAAACATCTTTGCATTAAGATAAGGGGAAAACAGTTCAGGTCCTTGATGGCAGGTGTGTCTGCTTCTTTATATTCAAATACATTGTTCTGGCTATATGCTTTGTTGTTTACTCCAATTCTGGTTCACTTCCATTTTGGACTACAGTGAAACCTAGCAATCCTGCATTAGATCTGTCTTTCAGTTTCTCTACATGACCTTACATTTAACTTATCATTCATTTTCTGTTTGCATTCACAAATCTATGGTATATGCTGATAATATTTGAGCTTCTACCTGTTCCACTGTTTTATGGCAAAGTACATGAAGCTATAACATCTAAATTTAGACAGTTGCTATTTATGTCTTCATTGTTCTTAGGTAGACATAAAAGATATTCTTCCTCTTATAAGAAGGGTATGAAGGTATTTACAATTCAGTTCACTGAACTCAGAATAGTATTAGCATTTTTTTCAATTGCTGAATAGAACTGAATAAAGTGAATTAGAATTCATTGTCACATTGTGTACTGTACATGCATGTTTATGGACAGGTTTTCAGTGAAAGAATAGACTGTACAGGCCAGCCATGGAACTGGGGAACAAGACTGAAACAGGGGCTATGGTATCTGGAGTCGGCACAGGAAAGGCCTTGTCTCAGTCAGGTGTGAAGCAGGCAAGACAGAACACATACTGTTCTCTCCCACAAGGGGATTTACCCTGGTAAAAGGGGGATTTATTCAAGGGGATTTACCCTGGTAAAAAAAAAATATATAGTTATTACACTGCAAACATAATCCTGTGGCCTTGTAAATGTGACAATAATAAAAAAAGAAATTGTCTCAATAAATTTACTCAATACCACTGAAGTGAATATTTCTGTCGGCCTTGCCTAAATAAAAGTCCAGCAAGTTATTTTTACTGAAATATTTATATTATTTAAGTTTATTTAATGAAAATAAATTAGCATTAGTGATTGCAAATCAAGGCTATTCTTCCTGAAGAACAAATTAAGAGAAATAAGGAGACATCCGCCGACGAGTTATGCTGGCTGTACACTGTGCGATATTGGCCTTCTTTTTACGATTGGCCGTCTGTGAATATGTCACACTGGGAGATCCAAGATGGCAGATTTGGCTCATGGCGAAAGATTCTTCTACGATTTGGAAATGTTGTCTGTGACTGCAGAATCATGGCAAAAATCGCAGTGTACATCCAGTTTAAATGTTTATTTTTTTTGCAGTTGCTGAAAATGTTCTGGTGTAGTAGTGTGCTTTGCAGTAGCTTCAGTGCAGATAGTTGAGATAAGTGTGAATTCACACCATTTGAGAGTTTACTGTGTGTACGACGGACCCTCTTGCATTGTCCTTAATAAAAACACTTCCCTCGCTGCTAAAAGAGTGCATGTTTTTTTTAGACATAGTAGGCCTACCTTAACAAGAAACAACAATCTAATTTCATATTCATTATGCGACTTACATTTATATATTTATATTGCATTTATTCATTCGATTTAACAAGTAGTTGAATGCCTTTAATTATTTTGTGGCTAAAATGGGTGTACCAGCAGCTTTTGTGTTGGATCCCACTATCTCTGACGTACACACACAGTGTGCAATCCATCTTCTGAGTGTGAACTCCCCCAGGTTCTTCAGATGCACCAGACACTGAGCTCCTACATCTCACTGATCCTCTCTGCTTCCTAACTGTAGGTGTTCCTGGTTGGTTTCTGATGTTATCCTAGAGAACAGTCCACTGTCACAGTATTGTACTTGGTCATGGCCCTTTGTGAATTTTTAGAAGATGAATACAATTGCAGTGGTAAATCTGTAGAACATCTGGGGAATTGTAAGTGTGGACCTTTTGACTATATAGCAATACACTGTATGTCATGCGTATTCCACAACAGTGTTGTAGCAGTCACGCATTTTCTGGTGCTGGCTAGTAGTTCCTTTAGTGAGTACTTTTAGTTTTTTGTTTATTTTGGGATTTTCTTCCCTCGATTTTGGTTTGCAGCAGAGCAAACTTGGATTAGAGGGTGATTTGATTCACCTGCAGCCAATTGAGACCAGCTTGGTGCATTCCCCTCTTGGCCAATCGTGGTGTGATGACGCCCTTTCTTTTAGGCTTAAAAGAGCTGGTAACCTGTGCACCTGATTGGTTTTTCTGATCCTACCTTCTCCCAGTTAGACCTCATGGCAGTGAAACTATAAGAGCTTGAAATTCTCACCTCTCGATAATGCTTTGTGCTTGTTCCTGTCAAATTTGAGGCATATTTTGCATTGCCATTTTGCCTGTGTCGGGGCTTGTGGGCCTATCGTTTCAAAACGTCTGGGCTGGCCCTAATAATGGCCTTGCCCTGCAGGTTTTCGTTGGGTTTTTTTTGTTCATTTATTGTGTTTTTTAAGCACCCCATATTCATATTATTTATTTAATTTTGGGGGGAATGAAAGGGAGAAGGGGGAATTCAGTTTCCTTTATTTTTCAAGAGGCATTTGTTTGTATTATTGGTGGAATTTGTTAAGTATTTTCCTGGCATTTGTTAAATATACTTTAAGTCCTTCTTGATTCTCTGTGTTTTATGTGGTTGGGAACTGGTTCTCAGGCTTCTTCCTGATCATCTGAAGTTTGGTCATCAGTACCACCACAGTGTAGTATATTGAAACATCTAAAAGCTTTGATAATGGTCTGAACTAGACTAAATGGAACTCATTAACTTTTGATACGATTGGTCAAAGGGAGGCATGACAGTGGTTGTACTGTAGCTTTTCACAAAACTGCATATGCAGTAACTTCCAAATAGATTAATGTAACATCACAATTTGTATGAAGGTTGATATGGGGAATGAAGAACTGATACATTTTTCACTGCCATTGGCCAAAGGGGGGCATGGCCCATCAGAAAAATGCTCATAACTTCATGGAAAGGTTTGTCATGGGGCAAGGAACAACTGATCAACTTTTTCACCAAGTGTGGCAGTGGGCATGTCTTCTCATGAAAAACATGTAACTTCTGAGTGGATTCATGCATCACCATGACATGTTTACCTATCAGCAAAGGGGTGTTGGAGAACTGTATGTATACTCACCAGCAACTGGACAAAAGTAGTGCTTATTGGCCACATGATGTTGCAATAAAGACTATTATGCTTCAGAGTGGTTCGAATTTAAGATACAGTCGAGAGAATTTTGGTGAATATCCATCATGTGGAACTGGCATATCTTGACAATTGCAGGATGCTGGCGGGTGTATGTACTCCACTCCACTTCTAGTTTCTTTAAGTGCATTCTGTTTTTCATTGGTACTACATACAGAAACTCAGTGCTTAACAGGCAGTGCATATTGAAAACACCATCCGAAACACAAATCAAATGTTGGCATTGCTGATGGTAGCTTTGATGTCTGTACTTTGGCTATCCTCCTGTCTATGCAGGTTGTACGTGCCCCCAAATGCCAGAAAGTGGACAGAGTTCAGCCTCAGCCCACTGCAGTGGAGCAGACAGGTGCTGGACCACCCCAGGGCCGAGGTGGAGGCCGCTAAACGCACCCTGTGCCACAGGCTGGCGCAAGGTAGCCGACCGTCTTCAGCATACTTTCACATACCACAGCTGTCAGTCACACTGGAATCACTTGGTGGGCTGGAGAATGTATCAACAGCAGCACCAATGGAGCTGGTAGCAGAGTGGTATTGTCATATGGCAACACACAAAGCACAGAGCGTCCAGAAGAGTATTATGAATTATGTGTGTGTCTGATATAGCATATGGAGCAGCCGGTAGCCTAGTGGTTAAGGTACATGAAGGTGGTTCCATCCCCTCTGTATCCACGATAAGATCCGCACAGCTGTCGGGCCCTTGAGCAAGGCCCTTAACCCCCACATTGCTCCAGGGCGGGCTTGTTTCCTGCTTAGTCTAATCAACTGTAAGTTGCTTTGGATAAAAGCATCAGATAAATAACGTAATAACCCCTGTGTAGCCACAATAAAATCAGTGTGCATGTTGGGCCCTTGAGCAAGACTCCTAACCCCATATTTATAACCCAGTTGCATTTAGCCATGTTACAATCCCTCTAAAATCACTTTTTTAGGGAAAAGTAGGTCTATAATCACACTTCTGAGATGAAGAGAGCAGGCGAAGCGGTTACATGCATATTGAAAAGTGGGTCACAGCCTTGGAGTATTACTCTTGAGTCTTACAGTAGGACCATCCCTGCTCTGGGTGCATACTGCAGTGCTTCAGTGGAGCTGATGTATGGATGGGAAAACATAAGCATGATGTAAGCATTATGAATGGTTATAGGTGGAAAAGTTCAGTCTTGATTGTATACACTTAATGGTACATGTAATTTAGCATACGCACAGATATTATTAAGTACGCACGCACGCACACCTCTTGGTCTCTGCATCGTAATATCCAAAAACATACTTTATAGTACAATATGTGCATTTAAAGGATATGGTTATGTGGTACATATTTAAGTGGTCTAGAGACCCTGTAGAATATACAGTTTAAATTGGCAGACAAGTGAGAGAGGCAAAAGGGCAGTGTCTGTCCCTGATCCAGGAATCCAGACTACAAGTAATTATACTCCGTTAATTGTGCTCTGTTATTTAAAGTTTTCATCCCATGACATTTAATCTGTACCATTTTGGTCCATTTCGTAAGACTACAAATGAGAAAAATCCTAGCATCTGGCAAGATCTTTGTTCATTTGATGATACAGCTGAATGCCTTTTTTGAAGCAGATTGTGTATGATTTAATTTGATCCATTTCTCTATGTGGTCCATATAATTTCAATGACACCTAGGGTTATACTGAGGGCACTGTAATTTTTGTATATATGTATGCAGGTGAAATACATAAGTGTACATTGTGCGTGGCTAAATTGTAAAGTAAGGAAAGAAACAACTGCTGTTTGGCATCAGGGTAATGTATGTAGGAGTTGCTAGTAAGGATGGTAACCATGGAAACCATGTTTGCACAGTACAGAGAGAACCTGCCTTTGAGGCCAAGTGTATATTCTTCCTGGCAATATTAAGTGGTTTATATTCTTACAGACATTTTGCATGACAGCTATGTGTCTAGTCACACAGTTGATAAACACAAAAAGAAACATAAAATGAAATATAATGCACCATATACCTTATAATTGCTTCCACTGATTTTTTTCTTGCATTTTACCCTGGGTGTGTATTGTTTTTTATGGAAATGGACTGTGATACATTGTAAAAATGCTGAATTTTATATAAATAATGATACATATATTTCTCACCATACCTGTATATCTCAAGCTTTGGGCATTGATGTTGAGGCGGTTGCTGTCCTCACTAGATTTTTTTCTTTTTTTACAAGCACCCATATCTCACGGAAAGCCAGTTTGTGGCAGCGTATCACTAAATATGTAGGATATTTTATATTGAGCGATGGTTTGTAGTTGAAGTGTTTAGAGAATATATTTTATTTAAACATTTTCAGTGTTATTCTTTTATTATTTTAAAAGAGAATTGAGCGGCTGTGAATTCTCCTTTTCTTTGAGCTGGAATAAGCTACATTCAGGATTGCTATAATGGCTTAGAGCAGTGCTCAGAGTTAGGTCATGAGTTCTGCATTGTACCAGGAGCTTAGTGAAAGGCTTGTTTTGTGGCAGCCCATGAATGAATGCTCTGTGGAACAGCGGTGAGATTAATTGTGTGATGTCGGCCAAAGCGTACTGCAGTATGTATACCCACGTACCAATTGTTGAGCACAGCCATTGTCTCGGTCCAAAGACGGGACTCAAAGGGCTCTTTTCACATTCAGATGAGTGTGATGTGAATGTATTTTGAAGGGCATAGGTGCAGGTGAGAGGGACATTCTATGCCTACTGTACTGTATAAATTATTCTTCTGAGAATAATTGATTAGCTCCTACTTGGCATATGCTGACACACTGGTATTTTCAGAGTAGTGTGTGTGTGTGTTTGTGTGTGTTTGAGGGGTGGTATCAATTAGAAAACGGATGGATTTGAAGCTTGATATGTGACTGTGATATGATAGATAGGACTGTCATACACAGCACATTGTTAACCTGCAGTGTCTAACCTCCTTTTCTTCCTCTTTACCCAGCCAAAAAATGGAGGGGTGTGTTGTCTAGCCGCGTGCCTCCTGTCTGCCCGCCTGTGGCCGGTGTTCCCCCCCTCTGCAGCTCTCCTAAGCCCTGCTCTCGACCCACACTGCTAGAGCGACCAGGTAACACGACTGCTGCACTGGTCCTGGAGAACAGCAGGGCCTGCGCTTTTTCCTTGCTGCTCAGAGATTATTTGAGAAATTAAAGTTGCGTTTGCACACCACGCCAGACATGGGTTGAATACATAATCTACTCTTTACTGAGCTGGTCTGGTGTATTGAAATCTATGGAATACTCTCCAAAAGCGCAAATCTCACCTTATGGTCCACTTAGTTGGCTCACATGCCCCAGGTAAGATAAATGGAGCACAGAGTAGTAGGCTATTTGAATTAAAAAAATTATGTATTTGACCCAGGTCTGCTCCACACATTTTCTTCAAAACAAAAAGCAGACCCTCTTCTATGACTTAGGCATGGCATTAACCCAGGGAAGTGAATTGCCTTCATTAATCTTCTGGGGATAATCATGGGTTACCTTGAATTGTTGTGTAACCCTGTTTTAAAAGCTGAAATTTATTCCAAAAGACTTTTCCATTTTCGCAGAAAGTAATGGAAAAGGCTTTTGTGAAAGCTAATTTCAGGTTTAAGAGTTCATCCTCATATTCATTTTTTTAATGTATTTCTCAAGAATATGAGTTCAGTTCTTTAGAAAATTGATTTATGTATTGTAAATTATGTAAATAAGAATTATTAGTATGCAATAATTCAGTCAGTGAATATTTCAAGGATGGCTGAAATTATTGTAGCTTTAGAAACTGTGGAAAGCAGGATGGAGGATCTATCAGCGTGCATGTGAACCATATAGCGTACATAGGGACTGGAGTGGGTGGGAGAGAGGCCGTGGGGTGAAGTCTCGGAAGTAACTGGAAACAGTGTCTACTCTGCATGTTGAGGGCAAAAGAGCTTGCTGCACATACTATATTTAAATGGAGAAAACCAAGGTGATTTAACAACCAAATTAAACCTAATTGGTCATTATTTTGTGATCATAAGTGCCAAAACAGTTTGTGAAACAATAGTTGTTTGAGTCCAGAAATCTTGGGAAAATATGCATTTAAATGTACATGTTGCATACTGTATGTTCACACTCTGCTTTCCATATGAAACTTTATAATTTATCAATCAAGTTTCAAAGTACCATTGAGGAACTTCGATCTTCTAACATCTGATGTTCCCCATTCTGTGAGCTGAGAATTATGAGGTTCAAACTGACTGAGTTGGTGTTATAAATATGTTGTTTATAGGGCACTAAATACATGTGTGAAGATTTATACAAAATTACTGTTTAAAAGTATGAAAACATGCTCAATTTAAAAGTCGTATCTACTTGGAGCCCATTCACTTTGGAATATTTGAAGCTCAATATCTCAAAACTCTCATAACGCAGATAGAACCTTCTAGTTCTCAGCTCACAATTCACTTTAATGGGAGCTCCAATGTTTGCCATATGTGCAGTACAGTCTTACTTCCGGGCTTCAGAAGCTGAAGGCATGCTTGCCTCTCTAGATAAATATGCATGTCTATGAACTATTCTTCACCTCTGTCCGTGTCTAGCTTCATTCTCCTCATCCAGCCATACCCCACCCCTCCCGACTCCAAGAACCAATAGGAAGGACTACTCCGGTCTAGCCGAGAGGTCTCCCTCATTCCTGTATCACTCAGCCAATCAGAGTAAGCCTCGCAGCTGCAGTGCCATTCATAAGCTTCTCTGGAACCTCCATCATTTCACATGTATGGTATTGTACTGGAACAGAATTATTATCTCTGTTGTGTCATAGCACTCTAAAATCATGCATTTCATGTGCTAGTGTTGTGTCCAAATGAAAATATATATTCTGAGAATTCTAAATGTTCCTGCTACTCTTATCTATATTCCCTTCTCAAAATAACAAAGGCATTTAAGGGTACCTCAATTTGATTGCACCTTTAAACATAATGATGTCTTTAAATACAATTTGTGGTAATAATGGCATAAATTAATAAACATAGCTATTTTATAATTTCATGAGAACACTTAATGTAGTGATTTGTAGGCTTCCTTGTGTATTCTTCTAGATTACTTGTCTTGATATACATTGGCCAAGCATTGCTCTTTTAGTAGTGTTATTTCACTGTGGTGGATGATCTGGAAGATCTTTTTTTTTAAACATGATTTCAGTTTTATGGTTTGCTCAATTGGCCCAAACAGTTTTTCATACCTGTATATATTTTAGCAATAGAAGGACCAATACTTTACAATGATCGGTGTTAAGCTGTGGCATTCAGGGGTTAGAGGTATAAAGCATGATTGCAGGTAACTGCAAACCCCAGACCGTGAACTATTGTTTCCCTTCAGTGGTTTTATGACTCAGGGTCCAAAGCATCCCATATAACACAGACTGTTCAAGTCATGTTGAATGGAACAAGTGGGCAGGAGACCTGGGTCAAATGTGTAACTCTTTAGAATTCAAATAACTTTCTACGCTTTACTGAGTTTGTCTGGTGCATTTGAACGTATTAAATACTCTCAAAAAGTGCAAACCCCTGCCTTCTGGTCCTCTTAGTTGGCTCAATAGCACCAGGCAAGCTCAATCGAGCCCAGAAAAGTATTTGAATCCAAAACAATGACGTATTTGACCCCAGGTCTGGTGGGCAGATGGATCCTAAGGTAATAAATATGTCCGACCGTATTGTCTGAAGGTGCCAGCCGCAGACTGCTACCTCTGAGTCGGCAATCGTCCGTCGACAGCGAGCTCAGCGCCTCAGAGCTGGAGGATAGCTCAATCGCCATGGGATATAAGCTGCAGGACCTGACGGATGTGCAGATCATGGCCAGACTGCAGGAAGAGAGTAGGTCCTCCGGGATGTTTGCGTGTGGGCCAATGGGTATGGTGGGAGATACGGGGATGAGAAACAGCTTTATACATGTACATGAGTGAATTATCGAAGCGTGAATGTAATGTGCAGCGGTCTGTAATTGCCATGTATTCTGACGTGTTCAACAAAGCAAACTTTCACAGGGAACTACTATATCTTCCCTATGAACATGTTACTGCTGAATGACTTTAAAGGAACATTCCATTTAGTTTGTCACCAACGCTGTTTTTTTAAAATAGAAATGGACACAACTAAACGTGGGGTTCTTTTTGCTTTCGCGATATTATGGGACCTTACTGATAGTCCTCCTGACATGATGGTATTGAATGAGTATATTATAACAGTCAAATGATTGTCAGCTTGTTCTCTCGTGTCTTCTTTGTTGGCAGCCATGTTTGTTCTCTGCGCACTACCTCAGACTGTTAGCTAACATTAGCCAACATTCATGGCGAACACAGAAAAACTGTTTGAATATGTTGCCGAATGTCTTGACCGCACATCAGGCCAATAAGTCCTCTCAGCTCTTATGTGTGTTTGTGTACAGGGGCGGTCTGTAGCGTAGTGGTTAAGGTACATGACTGGGACACGCAAGATCTGCGGTTCGATCCGCACAGCCATTGGGCCCTTGAGCAAGGCTCTTAAACCTGCATTGCTCCAGGGGAGGATTGTCTCCTGCTTAGTCTAATCAACTGTACGTTGCTCTGGATAAGAGCGTCTGCCAAATGCCATTAATGTAATGTAATATAATGTAATGTGTCTGTGTGTGTGTTCGCCCCCTTCAGGCTTGCGTCAGGACTACGCCTCCACCTCTGCCTCAACCAATCGCCGGAGCTCCAGCTTCTCATTCCGCCCACGGCGGCCCATGTCCAGCCAGCTGGATCTGTCCGGAGAGGAGGAATACGACCACACGCCCCTCCCTGAGCCCCGCGCAGCCCACGCCACGCCCCTGCAGCGGGGCCTGTCCCACTCCCTCTCCTTCTCCGGCTCCAGGGACCCCCGCCGCAGCCCCTCCACCCCCCAGTACCTCAGCAGCCTCTTGTTCCAGCAAAACTGCGGCCTGGCCTCGCCCGGCTACATCCCCGGATACATGCCGGACGCGTACTCGCAAGGCCACCGGGCCGGCAGAGGTGAGCGGGGGGGAAGACTCCTGGCCCGAACTTACAGGGGAGGTAATCCGACCCTAAGATCCAGGGGAGGTCATATTACCCAAACATGCAGGAGAGGTCACCTCACAGAAAGATCCAGAGGTCTGCCCCCCCTTGGCTTACGGAGAGCTTAGGGGTCTCCCACCGAACAGCTACTTCTAACAAACTTGGTCTCAATAATTCAGGATTGACATATGACATGTTGACATAATTCTAAAATTGACATTGATTTGGGAACAGTTCAGTCCAGTATTTTTTAGACATGGTTTTATAGAAGTTCTGTTAAAATGCAATATAGACTGATTTTAAATGAATAATTTGTTGACCAGGGCCCTATTTCATATACATTGCTAATCTTAAGCACACACCTACAAAACCCCAGGTTTAGGTTTAAGGTTAAGTTTGGAGGAAAACAGGTACTTAGCCAATATAAATCACCTGGTGAAATCACACTCAGACAGCAGAAATGAGCTCAGCTTTTTGTAAGGGAACGTGTTTTTTAAGGCTATCTTTATGAATGCCTCAGATTTAGTTGAGGGAATAATTTACCTCCAGCAATTCTGTTCCACAAAAAAAATACACACACTGAAACATCTTCCCAGCGCATGGGAAGACATGAAAAAGGATATCTTTTAATGTTTAATTGTGCTGGCATTATTAGAAAGCAAATCAAAGTCTTATTAGGATTTTAATTTATCTGAAAAAACCTGCCAGTTCCTCTCATTTTGGCCACTCAAGCTGGGTTTGAATTGCGAATAAAAGATAACATCTATTACATTATGAGAGTTCAAAATATATTGCTTTGTAACGATGCTCCGAATTGAAAACAAATCATTATTTTTCATCTTGTGTGCCCAAAATAAAAATACTTTTTGGAACTTTGTGGGCTCCATAGCCTACTTTCATGAATTTTGATGTGGGCACTGGGCAGAGGCCCACCTGCCTTTGTCTTTTTAAGGAGTATGATCCTTTTCTTGGCATGCGATTAATCTGCCATTTATAGCAGAGTGGGTGCGTGCAGTAATCCATGATGATTCAGTGCTAGATTCACTAATCAAATCGTAGTTCACGTTTATGAAATGGACTAAGGCCGAATTTAATTAATCAGATAATTTGACATGAGACGCATCAGATTATCCTAGATTGTTCAAGCGACATATATGAAATAGGGCCCTGAGCTTTTTTCTTAATCGTCAAAGTAATAATTTATGTCATAATTCAACCTTGATGTAAATGTACAGTTTAATTCCCACTCAATGTATATGTGTAGCCCATCTACCGTTAAGGGATAGTGCATCTACTTTGTGTTTAAAACATTATTATGTTTGTACATGTTTGTTTTTGTTTGGTGTCTGCTCTGTTGAATTGTCTGTGAACTTTAGCAAAACTCTTACGGTCTCCTGTTGGGAAGCATACAGAATATGAGCGTAAGTTTGAAAGCTTTTATTTGTCTAACGTAACTAATATAGAGTGGATGAGGAAATCTGAGCGGTGGCTTTTGGGTGGCTCATCCTGCTAAGGCACAGTTCTAGTGTGTGGACATGCACCTTGGCCTGGTATTGAATCCAGACCTTTGCCAATGCTGGCTGTGGCCTGCAGGGTAATGCATAGTGTTAGCCAGGTAGGAATGGATTTCTCAGTAGAATGTACATATATTGTGCGCCAGTGACTTCCCATCTCATCATAGTTACACGTGAAGTGTTTTCTGGGTAAATATC
The DNA here is from genome assembly GCF_963514075.1 of Conger conger. NCBI lineage: Eukaryota > Metazoa > Chordata > Actinopteri > Anguilliformes > Congridae > Conger > Conger conger. Next base: position 56,741,720 of record NC_083762.1, read on the forward strand.
CATGTGAATCTCTGGAGAGGGCAGGGGTTCCAGGTATGAACACAACATTGTTGAGTAATAGTGGTAAAACAATAAATACAAAAAAAACAAAACAATAATAAGATTGCAGATGAAGACAGATATAGAATATGTAAACTTCTTGAAAATGCCTGTCAAATCCAAATGAGTGATTTTGACAGATGTATGGCACTTTGAGCCAGCTGCTTGAATAAGCAATTAATTTTCATGGCATTCTGACTAACTGCAGATGTTGGCAGTCTCAACCTGTTGCTGCTTTGTAAACGTGTTTTCACTCCTGCCTATTATCTGAGAGAAATTTGTGGCTGGACAGCAGAAGGGGATTATAAGAGCAGAAGGATTACAGTGGTATTAATACAATGTGTCATTCATTTAAGTAGCAACATTGCATCTACATTTAAAGTGTATATACACAAAATGTAAAGTGTATTTCAAATTAGAATATTAGGTCACACTACAATAAGGTACATCAATTGACAATTGTTAAGTACCACAGTCGTTAACATTAATTAATTGACGTACAAATGCATTACGCATTCAATATGATACATTAATTGGCATTAGTGAATGTAGTCGTTAACATTAATTAATTGATGTACAAATGCATGAAGTTAACAAAAAATTAACTTTAATGTATTTAACTACTAACTAATGTATTAGTTACATGAATATTCATACATTTACAAACCCTAAGAAATGTAATTAGTTAACCATTAACAAATATATTTACTGTTTTGCATTTCTGTGGTCTAGGCATTTAAGATCTAAGTTTTAAATTCCTGATTAATATTTCCCTGTATGTTTTACTCACAGGGGACTGCATCATTATTTTTAGTGAGACAGATTGAGCAAATAACAAAAGTTTAGCATTATTTTGCTTTCATTTTTGTTTACCAGATGATCATTAGTTAGCTATTATTGTATGTACTTTCAGTGTACATACTGGCCATATGCTGAGTGTGGATAATTGTTCATTACTGGTAGGGTCAGGATTAACATGCATTACAACAAGAATTTCATAATGAAATTCTCTAGGGCTTCAGTGTCTTCTGGTCTAATTTCCGTAATTTATTGGCTAACGATTCCACATACATTGTTCCCTCAAAATGCTCAAAATTGGCAGTTGATAGAAAAGAAATTGCAAAAACGTTGAAACACAGCGTCCCTCTAGGACTGGAGTTTGAGATCCCTTTATTATCAGGTACTGTCCCTGGTGTAAAATCCAGCAATTATCGGCTTGAAATTACTAGCGACCAGCTGTTTCAAAACCTAGTTCGAGCTGGTCAAACCATGTTGAGTGTGGAGCTGGTCTGAGCTGGTCAACCAGCTACCAGTTGTTTCAAAACCTAGCTTGAGCTGTTTTTTTAGCAGGAATATCAGCACAATGTACTTAGCAGGTTGTGTCTTACAGTATGCACTGTGACATTACAGATCACCTGCAGAGAAGCATGCCCAACTTGGTGCGAGCTCCCAGCATGCCCAGTGTTCCCAGTGTCCTCTCCGTACCCAGCAACAGTGGTCACAGCAACGCTACTTCCTCAATGCGCAGCAGCCAGAGCTTCGACTCCTCCAATGGGCTGGCCAGGATTCAGTCTACAAGTGAGATCACTTCCTGTTGAGTTTCTTTAGTTTCCTCTGAAGCTTTGCACTTACTGTAACTAACTGTAACTTACTGTTTATAGTTGGTCTGTGATATGACATTAACCATTGCTTAACCTGAAAACATTCATATAAATGGAGATTTTGGTATAGTTTTGGTACGATTTCTTTAATTTGTTCATGAGAATGTGGATACACTGTATGTTCCGTACAAGCATATCAGAAAAACGAAAATGAAAATATTGCTTTAACCTACTCAAGTGGGTCTGCAGGCTTGAATAGTTGATAAAGTTAGGAGGATTTTCTTTAAGAACATTCTTCATGGTGTCCTAAAAAAACACCATTACTGTTCACTTTGACCTCCGACACCTTAATTAATTTTATTCTTATTTAGCCATGCAGTCCCAGGAAGACAATGGAGACCTGGCCAAGAGGGCGGGTCACTGTACATGGTGCATTATGCAATAACAAACCCATAATAACTGACGGGGGAAATTAATATCCTGTCTTCCTTTCTAGTTCCCTCCCCAGGTCCGCTGCAGTACCGGGTCCAGAGTGTGGGGAACTTCTCTGGGTCTTCACGGCCACCTCTGAAGGCCATGGCCTATGTCAGCCCCACCATAAAGGGCTCGCCAAGCCTACCCACTGCCATCAGTGCTCAGTCCAGCATACCCCTGCCAAACAAACCCAGTACCCCGCCCACAACAGGCCGCAGTGCCCTCCCCCGCCCTGCCTCCTTCATCGGGGCAGGTGCCATCCCACGCAGCAAAATAGCCCAGCCGTTACGCAGGTAAATCGCTCGTGAAAAGAAAACCGGGATTAACAAGGGGCCGCACTCCAGTTAGAGTCATATGTCCCTTGTCTTTGCAATGACACTTTAAAGAAAATTTGTGGGTTCTGTTTTGAACTGCAAGGCAAATTTTGCATGGTGGACATACAGTTTGAGGCACATTACTTTGAACAGATCTTTGTCTAGTAGGCACAGACCATTCCAAAGTGACTGCTATTTCAAAAATGGAATTAAAACAAGCGAACCAATGAACTGTTCAATATGTTATCACTGTCTAAACACTAATATTGAAAGCGTGAGTGAGGAATCACACATTGTGGGGAATGCGTATACTGCTTACTGTATGGTCTTCAGTACATGACATAGGATGATCTAGCAATGGGATAGACCTACATTACATTACATTAATGGCATTTGGCAGACGCTTTTATCCCGAGCGATGTACAGTTGATTAGACTAAGCAGGAGACAATCCTGGAGCAATGCAGGGTTAAGGGCCTTGCTCAAGGGCCCGACAGATGTGGGCCCGACGGCTTATTGTGGCTACACCAGGGATCAAACCACCACCTTGCGGGTTCCAGTCATCAACCTTAACCACTATGCTACAGATCTACAGTTGTTACCCATTCCAAGAGGTCAAAAATGGGAACGAACAAAAAAAAGAAATAAAGAGAATAGTGGGACAGAACATGTGTTTTTGGTTTTACTGTTGTGCAGTCACATGGAAAAGATTTTTAGCTTATCGCTAACTCTGGTGCATCAAAGTACATTTTCGGGAATTGTATGTTAATTGCTTTTAATTGTCTATTTAAAAGGCAATTCTTTATTTTAGTTTAAATAAGCTAAATAAAGTCAAATAAGAATGTATTCTAGTCTAATCAAATGGTATTTTTCCTCTCAGTTTGCTCGCACCTCCAAAGAGCGTATCTGCCCTCAGCACTCTACGGGATGTCAGCTGGAGAGATGGATGCTACTGAACAAGGGGAAATGGCACAGGAAGATGCAGGAATGACCCAACAGTGCTGGATGCTCAGTCACGGCTGTCCCTGATTACTGCCCCGTAAGATGTTCTATGTGAGAGTAACTGGTTGACCTGGGGATGCTGGGTGGCTCACTCTGTTAAGGCCTTGTTCTAACTTGAAGATGTACTGGATGTATTCTAGACTGTGCCAATGTCAGCTGAGTGAGATAGGCCTGCAGGGTGCTAAACTGACAGCTTCACCTGGTGAAGGAGGAGTTTCAGTGGTAGGATGTCTGTGGCCATGTCTGAATCAACTTGTCTACTATTCAGTATACATGTTGCACACAAGTTGTATGCAACTTGTATACTCAGTAGTAGACAGGTAAACTGTTTTGGACATGGCCTATACTTCATTGTGCACCAGTGACCCCCTCTGGTCATTTAGGTCCCTGCAGTCTTCTAACTCAATGGGCCCATTCCAATCGTTATTTCTTCTCTTCTTCTTACTTTCAATTGCTCCTGACCTGGAAATCGATCGAGGTCTGCCATCTTTAAGGACATTCCAACCCGGTAAAATGTTCCTTCTAGAAACTAAAAGGAGAAGCTAGGCCAATCTTTCCTTTGAGCAAGAAAAAATCTGAAAGCTGGACGTATAAATGATCGACCTGTGGATCCACCTCTCCCAATCTGACATGTCTGTAACTGACGTGGCTTGGAACTGACGTTTGAAGGAGCAAGGACATTCCATTTACCTAATTCATTCATTCCCCCATCTTCATTTCTTTTTCTTGCCATTTCCCTAGCCTCCGCCAATGGATGGAGCTAGGAGAAGATAGAAGGGCAAAAAATAGAAAACAGATGAGAGAAATAAGTGATTGGAATGAGCCTACAGTCTGTGGGGGCACTGCTAGGTGAAAAGAAGCAGTGGCTTGACATTCCTTGCATGTCTGTGCTATTGAGAGGACGTAGCAGGAATGAGCACATGCACAACCTTTGGATTAAGCGTGGTTAAAAATGGATGAGCTGTGCAGAAAGTCTCCAAAGTGAGTCTGTGAGATACTCAATGATACAGGTTGAACTGCGGTAAACATTCACGTTGAGTGCTGTTGATATGCTACTCCTACGGGTATAATATTATGATTCTTTAAGCAAAGCATACTAGCCAAAAATGAATGTCGATGATAAAATGGGATCAATTTTTTAAAAACCGTTTTTTAAATTAGCATTACTATTGGATTGCTTGCCGTTTTTTTCACACAGAAATTGAATTGGACAGAAATTGTTTAATAACATGAGCATAACATGAAATAAAGTCTTTGTTATATTATGATATTTGCTCAAAAAAAAAAGATTTCATTTTCTAAGTGTTTACTTGAAACAAGAAGTTGTTTTTTTTGACTGAGCAAAGCTTTTGGCCACACTTATAGCAATATGCCTATAATGTCACTGTTCATTTTAATCTACCCCCCCCCCCACACGTAAAAAAACCTTGTTTTACATTCTGCAGTGTTTTGTGTTCCTTTTCAAGCACTACATTAATATTAAACTTGTACAGCTGGGAGTGTGTTATTTATTTATTTGTCTACCTACACTAAAAAAAAAGGGTTCCTAAAGGCTCCTTTGTATTTCCATAGAGGAAACCTATCACGTTCACAGTGAATGGTGAAATCTTGGAGGTTCTCACTTCCCACACCTACATAGAGGGTTCCATTAAGAATTAAAAAGGTTTCTTCTATGGAAACAAGCCAAAGAACCAATCCGAGAGTGTTTGTATTTATCAGCTGTATTGTATGGGAATGTATTTTGAAAGTTAAATAAAGATTTAATATTATGGCACTTACTACAGTATATTAGTTTGTGAGATTTGCCAATTTGATCATGTAGGTACTGCAGGCTAGATGCAAAAACTATTGTGCAAAATTGATTTGATTTTGTACATTGTGATAGCTGAAAAGGGTTTCCCTTCGAACTAAAAAAAGTTCCAAATATTCTAACATCTAGATACACCTATTCTATTCGTTTCATATAATTTGTTGTTATTTTATTTATTTGTAATCAAATTATTAAATACCATGATAGGAAGGGGAAAAAAATACGCTTCCCATACCGGGAGTCGAACCCGGGCCGCCTGGGTGAAAACCAGGAATCCTAACCGCTAGACCATATGGGAACTATGCGTGCTATAGCATCGCTTTCTCTTTAAGAATGACAAACATTACGAAGAGTGTGTTGTCATAAAATGTATTGGAAATTAAAAAACTAATTACAGGACGTCTTTGAACCCAAATTTCCTGGATGCAAATAAAATAGGTGCCCCTCTAGGCTAGAAGTTTGACTAGCCTACTATTTATAATGGCAACTGATAGTCACCATTCAAGTCGAATCATCAAGACTAGTTCCAATTTCTACGGACAAATAAGACATTTTCCTATTTTCATTGTGACCTTCTCATTACATTATTTTATTCCATAATTGATTTGCTTTTTAGCCGGTTGTTGGTTGCAATGTGCTGTTAACGTTAACACCAGAGCTAACACTGTCCCCTGCACGCGCAGATATTACCTGCACGCGCAGTCTAATTCAAAGACCTAAAGCAATTACAGTAGCAGTAACATCAATTCCCCCCAGGCCAACGAAGGTAATTTACGCAGTCATTATGCTACCTATAACTTTTAGTTTAGCCTACTCAACTTGACATCTATGTAGTAGAATCTATGTAGTAGACCTGATTCAGAATTACACTATAATAGCCTAGTGTAGAATGAGATTTTGTAAATTTGATTTCGCGATAAAATAAAAAACAACCAACTTTCTAATAAATAATTTTTATGTTGCTATCCTCAAACGGAAAACAGACACGTGTTCACAATAGGTATAGCTGACTAGGCTACTGAAAGTTTTGTGTAGAACTTAAGTACGCCTAGAGGATGACTTTGCAACTTAACCCACATGGGACACAACTGGAGGATGGCCAAGTTTTTGGCAGAGATAAGCAATAGACGTGAGAACCCAGAAATAAGCACACCCCTGCTCTCCACGAATTAGTCACATACGTGACTTGACTGCTATTGAAACTCGGCATCTCGAGATTAAGAAGAGGAGTATTGGCCAAAGCCAAGTAGAGGTATTTTATTGTCTGAGGAGTTGACTGCTATGGAAAAGGAGGTCCTGGGAGTGGAGGGACTGGAAAGGCTACTTTCGGAAACAGGTAATGTAACCACTTACATGCTAATTGAAATTATAATAATAAATAAAACATAGGCCACTACATCCCTTAGTCACCTATTCAGGAATTGTACATGCATTACAGATATGATGAATATTGAAATATAAAGAAAAACATTGTAGTGATTCAGGGGCTTATTTAAGAACACAAGTTGTTTATGTTGAAATTGAGCTGGAGGTTTCAGTAAAATAAAATGTTTAAATGTTTGAATGTTTAAATGAGCAGACATTTTAACTTCAATGTATTTTTATTTTAACAATTGAACAATTTATTCTTGTTACACTAAATTGAACCGTTGCATTATATAGTTTCTATGCCATTTTGGGCCTCTTTTTTTACTTGCATCTGTGAAGGCAGTGGAGAAACTCAGAGTGGAAAGACTGACACGGAGGCACCTTTCACCAGTGAAAATATGTCAGAAGTTTGGGTTCAGGGAGTCACTGATGACGGACAGACCTACTACTACAACACACAGACAGGAGGTAGGCATTACATCACCTCAGTTTCGCACCATCTTTAAACTGTTTTTCTACATTTCAAAAGCTTTATTATGTGTTCTGATCTTATAATAGCTTTGATCATTTTTTATATTATGTTGCTTTTTTTCAAAGTTGTCACAGCAAAATATCATTACCATCACATTTTTAAAATTATTATTATTATTTCTACCCTGGGGACAGAAAAACTCCATAATAGATGAATCACCCAAATACTGAATGACCTTGTCCAAAATAAATCCATAAGATGAATACTTACCATTTCCACATTTATAAACTTGGTTATGGCATATTTTTATAAATTAAAAATAAAAACATAAGAAACATAAGATCTGGAGATTGTTAAGCTGATAGGCACACTGCTAACTATATTTTTCCTCTTCCTTTAGCAAGAAACTTGATCTACAAAAATTATCAACACCAAATCCTCCTGCACTGAGCTGTATGAAATGCGTGTTGCTTTCAGGAAAAACATTTTTTTAAATAAGTTAACTAAAATAGGGTTTATATCAGAGTATTTCTTTCCATTGGTTCTTCATGTATGATATTACTATTATATCATGAATCTAATATTCAATGTAATACCTGATTATATTGGACTGCTGGGTGGCTTGTCCTGTTGAATTACTGCTCTAGTGCATGGATGTTATCAAATTCAGACTGTGCCAGGGCTGAGTGTGGCAGACACCCAGCAGGTTGATGCACTATTGATTCTAACATCCCCAGCTATAGGAAGGATTGAGCCAGCTGGAATGGCAAATCCCCATCACTCACCAGTCCTCCCTGTTAATCAGCAGTTGTTCAGCACATTAAATGTCTTCCCTACAACTTATGTCACTGTAAGCCTGACTTGTGAACTGCAGTGTGATAAGTGGCAGCTAACATCCTGCGCTTTGGATTAGAGCACACGCTTGTCTGTGCTCTCCTTAATCAACAATGGAGGCCAACAGTGGACCACTGCATCTTGAAAATAATTGGAAATTCCAAAGTAGGGAGGCCAAATGGGATGTATCAAAACTCTTTATTTATTTATTTATTTATTGAAGACAAAAGTAATGTGTTTTGTCTACCAGTTATAGAAAAGCAGTGTATTTGGCCACAGACTGTTTGGTTCTGTCTTAATTCCAGAAGCTCAGTGGGAGAAACCAGAGGAATTTGAGGTTGAAAGGAAAACTTCACAACAGACAGAAGCTGAAAATGAGGTAGGCCTCTTATTCATTTTTGACATTTCCGCTAGATTGACAAATATTAGAAAACTGTAATGATTGTTTATTTACATTTTTTCTCATGTGTCTTTGTGGTCATCTAAATGATAATGTGATACAGTCTAACAAAGAAGCAATAACTGTAATATTGTTCCTGTCCATATTGTTTTGTTTTCTGAAGAAATCTTCAACTGGTCCATGGGTGGAGGTTTCAAGTCCAGATGGGACCTACTACTATAACTCTGAAACAGAGGGTGGGTTACTCTTCCAACAACCATGACATCGAGACTGTGTGATTTGGATTTATTTCTTTATGTATCATAAATATCTACATAATTCTCCAATGGAAAGTGCCTACTGGTGATTATGTTAATTTCTCACATTTCACTCATCCAGAGACCAGTTGGGAGAAGCCAGCAGAATTATCTCCCCCGGAAGAGAAGGAGGATACCCCTTCTCCCAACCCCGAGGCCCTATCAGGGGAAGAGGAGAGCCTAACAGGTGCGGAGGAGGATTCCAGAGTGCTTCAGGTAGCCAAGTTCAGTTTCAGAGTGATGCGGGTGGGGGGTGTTATTACTGGTCATTTACATCTGAGTTGCTTGGTTCTTCTTTTCTGATGTTTAATTGTTGGCAGCTATATTCGAACGTGATACCTGCTAAACAACTTGAAAATGAGCAAACGTTGTTGCTCATTATTGTGACAAAAGATGACATACATATCTTGCTTGATACATATGATCCTGACTATAATTTCAATGTTCTCGGATAACAATGCTGATGAGGAGGAGGATAATAGTTGCGATTCTGACGACACAAATGACGCAAATGATGATGACGATGATACCAATGATGACAAGATCACTCCACCTGAGGATGAGGAAGAAGAGGAAACTCCAGCAAAGAAGGCCCGGAAGACCAGCCCGTGTGCGACGGGAGAGCAGGCTGAGGAGGAACAAGATCCAAAGTAAGTTGACCTGACCTCACAGCTGATTATTTGTTCTCCCAGGAGTAATTCAACCCTGAAGCAACTGCTGAACTGCACTGGCTGCAGTCACAGAACACTGTTCCCTCAAACCTGATTAGCTTACTTACTCTTAAGTATGAAACCTTTGTGTCACCTAAGTGACTTTGACCGTGGAATGATCGTTGGTGGTAGAGGAGGTGGTTTGAGTATCTCAGAAACTGTTGATCTCCTGGGATTTTCATGCACACTAGTCTCTGGAGTTTGCAAAGAATGGTGCAAAAAAAAAAAATCCAGTTTCAGAGTGATGCGGGACTAGAAGGAACCAGGGGACAGAGTTCAGGCCAGGGAAAACACTAGGCAGAGTCAGTGATGCAGTTCTCAGGCAAATTTAACATGAGCTTGGGAGAAGATTGCAATCTGCTTGGTATGCTAATGATAATCTTGTAAAAGATTACATGGAATATTTATACAGTTTGTATATTCATCATAATTTTCTATTATCCAGATTTTTCAGGATGGCATCTGCTGATATTGTAATGTTTAGGTTATGTTGTTACACAGTTCATCCTTTGTTTACATTTTTATATTTAAAGCATCTTGTTTGGAAAGAAAATTAATCTTTGTCTTTTTCACTGGCCAGATGCCCCTTTTATCTTTAGTGTCCCTGTTATCTCCCTTCTCCTTCATGTTCAAGGAAGGGTAGAAGATAAGATACAGAAACAACCTTGGCACAAAGGCTGATTTAATAAGCAATGGAAAACAATGGGAGAAGGAAGAATATTGCCATAGCAAGCACAATCAATTGCACAATCAAGTTATCGGCAGTCAATATACTACATACGATTGCTACCTTATCATGCAATAGATAGAAAACAGTGTATAGTGAGTAAACAATGAGAGAAAATATGGCATTTTAAATAGTTTAAAAAAGGCGTGTCCTGCAATGTAATTAGCTATATGCCAAATGATTCCTTTATAAACAAACACTTTATAACTGATAATCCATTACAGACTGACATGTGAGATAAGTGGGGTCCTAATTGGGTATACCTGGTTGGATACATCTGGTCACTGAAAACAAATCAATGAGCAAGACCTGCATTGTGTTAAATTTGAGGGGGAAAATGGTTAAGAATATTAAACACCTGTTTTAAACAAATATTGACTGTTACAAAAACAGTAGTCCTCCAGAACTGAGTTTGAGAACTCCTGCTATAACACATGTATTACCAGCTGAATTCCATAAACAAAGTATTTAAAGTGCAGTGGAGGTGCTCCATACAATGCGTTCCCTAAATCAGAAAATAAAACAGGTGCCATTGCTCTCCACTTGGTATTTTCATGGAGTGGAATTGGTGACCGTGCTGTGGTTTTTCCTATTGTTCTCACAGTGAGCCCGGTGACCAGGAGGAGAGTGAGGTTAAGATCAAAGAGAGCACCATCGTCCCAACGGTGGAGAAGCGAGCCACACAGGAGGTCAGCAGGAAGAGGAAGCTAGAGAATGGGAAATCCAGGAGCTTTCAGCAGAGGGGCAAGGATGATAATGAGTAAACTCAGACTCAAACTGAGGACTTATAAGGACAACCTTCTGACTGGGAATAGTCTTAGAGATGTTGTTCTCCATTGTCTGACTAGAGAACACAGTTTTTACTAGAACCCCACATTTTGTGCTTATTATACCATCTCTAATAATGAATTATAACAAAATTAGATAGAATTAATTCTGTAGAATATGGGCCAGATTTAGAACATTTTGAGCGCTTGCAAAAAGATCTAGCATATTACGCCGTCATCTTGACCAATGAACCGGAAGGATTTGCAGGAGCTCACAACTTTCCATGTGCTCAAATCTTTATGTTTACTAATTTGCTGAAGTATAATGATCATGTTAGTCCTCCCGTATGTGCCCCATTTTGTCCACTTTTCGTACGAAACATGGAAATCCTACTTGAAAAGGGCATCCATAAACTGTACTGGATAAAACTCTGTGTGTGAATGCAAATAACATATATATTGTGCTGCCGCTCATTATTTTATCATAAAATATTTGTTTAATTCAAGAAAAGGAGGAGAGCCTTGTGCACAGCATAATATAAGGACGTGCTGGTCCAATGAGATACAAAGAACATAAAGGCCAGCAGTAACTGGTATTCTGAACCGCACACTCAAAAAAGAAAAGATAACAAGACTTTATTACAACACTTGCAATTGAATTGCAAGCTTGGGTGCAAATTACACATTTTGCTATCACTTCATCAGGTTCAGTTTGTTTTATTTACATCTAAAACAGCATCTGTTTCATGAAGTGCCTATGCAATTATGCTTCAACGCTTCAGGGTTCTAGAAAATAGTAATTACACATTGTGCCCGATGGATAATTTAGGCTCAGGGGTTGTGATGGTGCTGGTTGAGGAAGATATCAATGTCATAGTAGGACTTTATATGAAAACAGTCTGCCTGTAGGAGATAGGCTGTGGATGTGCATGTGATGGCTGATATCCTTAGCCACACCCAACATATTTTTATTGGACTCTTAAAGAAGTTTAGGTTTTTATTATTGGATGCTTAGAGATGTTAAAATGTTTTTGTGCAATGTGAGGGCCTCAGCATCTTGACACACTGGTGTGTGTATTGCCACAAATACTTGTGTACATGTATACAAACACATGAATAAATGTGTGTGTTAGTGTGTTACAAACTCTCACAAACTCTTACAAACTCTTGAGGTGGTTGCCTTTTTTCTGCAGGTTCTGGAGAAAACATTTTCCCCAGATAAAAAAACCCAAACAGAATTAATTAATCAGAAGGTCATACTGTAATTTTTGGAACGGTTTGTGTTCGGTCTTCTAATCTGCAACTAGCAGATTCTGCAGGTACCACAGCTCTGGAGCTCAGAAGGTACAGTCTAGGTTGTCAGATGGGATATCATCCTTGGGAATGGCAGAAGCTTATTAGAGGAGTGAAACTGCCCTCATAATAATCCCTGTGCATTAGGGGAAAATATTTGCGCATAATCAACACTGTTGAATTATCTCCGGAGATTCTATTAAAAGGCACAAAGCATAACAGCCTTTGAAATTATAAAACTGAACATTTGAGTCTATCTATTTATTTATTTATCAATGTTGAAGTAGTATCAATAATGCGCAGTGGTTTTGTTTATAAGTTTGTACTTTCAATGATTAGTATTGCATTAAAAGTATCTCTCAGTATTTATGCGTTTCAGTACTCGAAAGCAATTGCATGTTGAGAGTTATTTAGTCGAATATAAAAACCGGCCGAAAACCTGCAGACTGACGTAGTTTTACAAAGATTAAACTACTCTCGCGAGGATTCGCGATGGCGTATGCGAGCCATGGCAAATGAAAACAAAAATGATCATGGTTTCGTTACGGTGTACAATAGAACAAGTTCTGCAAAGCAATTGCACCGCGAATATGATGGTCTCCAGACTCGAATTTTTAAAATTATTGTTATCGGGGATTCGAATGTAGGGAAAACGTGTTTAAGTTATAGATTTTGCGGGGGCCGTTTTCTTAAAAACCCTGAAGCTACAATCGGAGTGGATTTCAGAGAAAGGACTGTGGACATTGATGGCGAAAACATCAAGGTGAGAAAATACATCGTGCAAGTTACCTAATGCTAGCTACCTTGGTATAACTAAAATGTTCAGTTGTTGTTTATTTATGCATAATCTATCAACCTAAACTACATATCTACATTCCTTTTAAAATACAAATTAAAATATGCTCTGTCTTATCTGATTAATACTCCGTTAGCAAGAACACAGTACAGCCTACAGTTGGTCTATCTAATTGTTAACGTTATTTTTTTCTAATCTGTTATTCTTTCTGTTGGATTGTTTGTGATTATTAGCTAACATTAGTAACTGTGTGTTAATGAGAGTATTTTACTCGAACAGGAACATTTAAGCATACAACACTAGTGGCCAGAAACCGCCCATTTACATTAGCTAGCTACCTGCAGATGCAAAGGATTACTATCCGTTATTGCATGTGGGTGATTTGGGATTGGAATTTTGATCGACGAAATCAGCCTTCTATATTTATATAGGATGGTTAAAATTGTATTCATCAAGTGTTGTCTCTTCAGCAGGAAAATCGATTGGGTGGATTTCAGTGTGCTTAGCTGGAGAACCCCTAGACCACAGATCTGCTGACAAACTGGAGCAGCAGATTTAGCATGAGCTAAATGTTATTTCAATATCAAATGAATTCAAAACAGTCCACCAATAACACCACAGGGCTTTGCTTCCAAATCATATTAAGGAGCTGGTTATTAATTTCCTCAGCAGTCACCCCAATCCATAGCAATTTACATTCCTACAACGAGCATATTAACACACCATCCTTCTTACAGTTGGATATTTCACAGCTTACATCTGACAATTCACATTAACCACCTTGCCTAACGTGGAATTTGAACCGTGACGTCCGATTTAAGAGAGCAGTGCCCTAACCGTTGCACTTAACCTAGGCCTTCCTTCCTTAGCTGCAGATATGGGACACAGCAGGCCAGGAGCGTTTCCGCAAAAGCATGGTGGAGCACTACTATCGCAACGTCCACGCCATCATCTTCGTGTACGACATCACCAAGCTCTCCTCCTTTGAGAGCTTGCCGGAGTGGATCGAGGAGTGTGGCCGCCACTCCGTCCCTCCCATGGTGCCCCGGATCCTGGTGGGCAACAAGTGCGACCTGAAGGGCAGGGGGGAAGTGTCCACCACGCTGGCCCAACGAATGGCCGATGGTTACAACTTTCCCCTCTTCGAGACGTCCGCCAAGGACCCGGCGGAGAAGGAGCACGTGGATGCCATTTTCTTGACCCTGGCATACAAGCTGAAGAACCACAAGCCTCTCAGGCTGAGGCAACCTGTTGAATGCAGGCCAATGGCTCTGTCTGAAGAGCAGGAGCTGGAGAGAACCTGTCTGTGTTGACACTACAGTCGCTATTTTTCAAATGTTAACTGACATTTTTTTAAATGGGGCCAGATATTTGCACTGTAGCATAGCCTAGTTTGTGTATAGACCCCTTTTCCATCGTGTGTTGAGGCATTGCGGGTCAGTTATAATGGCCAAGAGTTTGTTTTGGTTCAGATCACTCAAATCAATGGGTAAAGTTTCTAAGAAAGCTGTATTAGAGGTATAGACATTTCAAACTATTGTGGCTGTGAAATGAATTGAAAAGAATCCTGCTGCGTGGTTACATCCTGGTCATGGGACACTTGTTTTTGGGAGTTGGTTTCTTATGTCCAATGTGTGTTTGGGACCTTGTGATTTCCAATTATCCTTTTTACCCCCCATCATATCATATAGGAATGCAGTACTGTATCTCAGTTCACAACAGCTCAACCATGCAGTGGAAAAATTATATTTAAAAATGTTTGGGTGTTAGTCCTTTTCACAATGTTGTAAAATGTTGAATTTGAATGTAGCAGCCTTAAAATACTTTAAAGAGAAATGCCTTTATCACAATTAGCATTGCTGAGATTTACTGTATTTATGTTTGAATTTTTTTTTTTTCTGGTATGACGTAATAGAGGTAACCAATGAGGGTTCCTGAATGAGTGAAAGGGATCTGTAGCTGAATATTTTATAATGGATATTGTCTTAGCATGGTTTCCATACAATCCAGTAATAAAAATGCAATAATGCAAATGTTGCTGCTAACTAGCCTGAAAATATTTAATAATTATCCAGAGCATTACATAAGAAAATGTGTCAATTCTGAACATATTTACTGAGAAATTGATCATGAAAAGTGAATTGTTTTTAAAACTGCCACCTCAATGCTAAGCAATTTATTATTGGGTTAAACAATAAGCGTTTGATTAATGACAATATAAAAAAAAAATTAAATGCTTGAGGTTGTAGTGAAGATAAAATAACTTTGGGGCACATTTTGAATTACAATTTGAATCCACAATCATTTTACCATCAATGCATTACTGTACCATAAAGATGAATGGAAAATATACCTATATTCAAAATTGCTGTCATCTTAAATAAAATAGGCCTAAATTATTCTCTGGAACATACATGTAAAAAATATACAGTAACAAAGTTGTACCAATCTTTTTTTATTGAACTATACAATGTTTGCATATTTACTGGTATCTGTCACCCATATGTTTACACTAGATTATGTAATTGGTACATTTTGCATGAAGGACGGGAAATAAATACATTGAAGCATTATTCTGAATTATATCTGACTCTTGTCACTTTTTCTATGTAATTCTGTGGTGGAGTGGGTTTGGAGTGTCAGAGAAGGGAGCTTCAGTCCAAAGCAGAGATATTTTTATAGGATGTGGAAGAGAAGTACCATTCGACCATTATCGCCTTTTCACTGTGATATGTATCTTTATGATTTTTACCTTCACCTTTCACTCTTTAATGTGACAAAATTAATATGGAAATTAGCTATAGATCAAAATACAGCAGTAATCAAGCTCTGGCAGCTATAAAAAAACAGACACAAAAAAGACAGTGACACTGTGAAATACACCCAGTGACCTGTACACTAGCTTGGTGATTCAAATATCTAATCAGCCAATCGTGTAGCAGCAACTCAATGCATAAAAGCAGGCAGGCATGTTCAAGAGGTTCAGTTGTTGTTCAGACCAATATGATGAAGTTACTTTGACTGTGGAATGATTGGTGGGGCCATGGAGTTTGTGTCACTATCTCAGAAATTGCTGCTCTCCTGAGATTTGTTGAAAAACATTGCCTCTTGATTTCTGCCACGACATGCAGATGGTAGGGTCATGAATCCGTCCTGCCTTGTGTCAAGGTTTCAGCCTTTTGGTGGTGGTATTATGGTGTGGGAAATGTTTTCTTGGCACACATTAGGCCTCTTAATAGAAATTGAACATTGTTTAAGTGACACAGCCCACCTGGGTATTGTTGCTGACCATGTGCATGGCCACAATGTATCCATCTATTGATAGCTACTTCCAGCAGGATAAAAACATCCTGTCACAAAGAGCACATCATCTCAAGCTGATTCCATGAACTGGGTTCAGTGTAATAGCCTCCAGAGTCACCAGATCCAATCCAATACAGGATGTGGTGGAATGGGAGATTCGAAGCATGAATGTGCAGCCAACAAATTTGCAGTAACTGATGACTGATGCTATCATCAACCTGGACCAGAATCTTTAAGGAATGTTTCCAGCACCTTGTCAAATCCAGGCCACAAAGAATTCCAGCTGTTCTGGGAGTAAAGGGAGGTACCCAGTAGCTATAAAAGTACTATAAATGTGTTTGTAATAAAGAGGTCACTGAGTGTATATCTGCCCCATTTGAAAATCAAGGAGGGACATTTAATTAATCCACAACCATATAAGTGCATTTAAATAAACAAAAATAGTCTAATTCCTTAGCTGAATGGTTGAACATAATGTAAATGAAAAATAATCACTGGGACCCAAATGTGTTGATTCAATTACATCCTTGAAATGTGATGTGGGAAAAGTATCGCTGAAGTACATTTGCTTAGAACGGACACTTACACTTATACAGCTGCAGTTTTTCACAGAAAACGCTAGATGTCGCTGTTACCTTAAACGAATCAAACCTTTTCTTATTTCCCTCACCACCTTCATTGGTTATGCATTTAAAAGCCTTATAAAACTTATTTTATTGAGGCAGATTATTGTTATTATATTTGTAGTATTTTAATTGATTGAATTGCAGATATTCCAAATGTTCATGCGTCAGTTAATATGAACAAGTAGGGTAGGCCTAATGGAAAGGAAGGATGTCAATTGATACAGATACTCCTGTGCCAACCATACAAAAAGCCAAAATACCACCGTATTTCTGCTAAGTTTACTTTTGATCAAGTGTATAAGCATTCATACCAAATAGCCTACGTCAGTGAGGATGATGATGATGAAACAAGATCACATCAGATTACATAATTTCGGATAGGCAAATATATAGGTATCTCACATTTCATTTCTACCCTCTCTGCCCAAGAATAACCCGATATGAGCGAGGGAGGTGGTCAGGGCAAGGTCACGGGTAAAAATATAAAGGTATTATGTGTAGCTATGCCCTACATTCCTGCTACGAACCACAGTAGTTGTTTACAAACATACTTTCAGGGGAATGACGCCACCGCATAGCTGACCCCTATAACTGGTCTAAGGCAATACTACTGGCAAGTGAAGAAGCAGGCCCCCGACACCGCCCTCTTCTCCACTGTGTCACCGCCCCCTACCCGGTTTAGGGAACATTTAAAAGGAGTCTTGATCCGAAAGTAGCAAGTTGTCAGAGGAGGCGCGTAACCCGGGAACACTAGTATACATCCAATAAATCCACTTTATAGCGAAGTTCGCTTTTAACCCGTGTAGCCTACAGCGGACACGTCAAGATATAGACTTAAAGCATTCACAATGAAGTCTCCAAAAATGAAATCTCCGAGCAAATGTAAGTTAAAAGAATATTTATGCGTATTGTATGCCTTCCATCTCAAGCAAACTGCAAGTTGCAGACAGACTTGTCACATAGGCATGGGCATAGTCTAGGTTATTGCACATGTTCCTCTTTTTACATGTTTTAATCTTGTGTTTTAATAGGCTACTGTACAACTTTGCATATTAGTAATGCACGTGAACAGACTCCAATATTAAAATCAACATAATAAATCATGTAGTGATGTATTCTATGCTATTTAAATAGATTTCATAGGGCTCCTGGTTTTAAAATCGATGCTGCACCACATGTGCCGTTTCAGACCACCTTAGTGATGCGCTGTCCTATTCCAACAGCACAATTTATTGAAGAAGACGACGATCTTAATGCTGTGCTGTGCGAGTTCGACGCAGTAATTGAGGACTTTACGTCTCCCATGGAAAAGAGACATTTCAGATACGAAGAACATTTAAAAACTGTGAAAAGGCGGAGTAGCGCCAGCGTCAGCGACAGCGGCATCAGCGATTCAGAAAGTAAGTGTGAACTGCATCAATCTTCTGAAAGTTTTTAATTAAATGGGGTAGACTAGATCATCCAAGTAAACACAACACGTGTAACCTACCAGATCACAACATTCGTCTGTGCGAATCAGTTTACAGCACAGCCCTTAATCGTTCACAAAAACTAAACATGGACATATTTTACGAGTCTATCAACTGTTCGTCCAAATTTCAGTTACATGTATGCTTTATAATAATTTTGCTGCAAGCCTTGTTTTTTCTACTAGCCTATGCCAATTTCAGAATGTCCGTTCCTGGGCCATAAACATAGTCATATAGGTATTTAACATATATACAACATAGATATTTTGTGAGAGCGTAGAACTAGCATTAGGTCACATGGTCTGTTTAATTTTCTATTCAAATTGTAATTATTGATTGAGCAGATCATATACTCTTTATCTGTGGCTTAGTGGAACAGTAGTTGTGTTAGGCTAGTATGTGGTTGTAAAGAGATGCCCACACACAGTATAACATGTTCTCAAATATGTTTAAGGTGCTACTACTTTTCAACCAGGTATAGGTATGCTATAGCAGGCAAGCACATCTCCCTTCCTGGGTGCTCTGGTCTTTGTTCTAACCAATTACTGTTCTCATTTTCTGAACTGCTGTATCCTCCTTCACTCCTATATCAGACCATAGCAAAACATTTTTTTTTTTTACCAAGGACAGCCTGCAGCTTAAACTCAATCAATTATTTGTATGGGTGTAGTTGAGAGCAGAAGTAAGCGTGGAATACCAAAAGGCTCATCGGTTTTAACCGCATTGCTCTGCTTTGTACCCTGGCACCTGTGAAAAGTTCACATTATTTTCTGCAAACTGATGATTGCATATTGAGTTATTATCTTCTTTCTGCTACTGTAGCCATGCAGCCTCATGACCGCAGCACAATGGTTCCCATAACAACATTTTGGCTAGATGGGCTTGCCTTCATTCAACAATGAAAGTGGTTGGCACATTTTTTTTATGTGAGAAGAAACGTCCATGCTTTTCAAAGCAAATGCATATGCAGAGCAAAACCAAAAATCATGAAATCATGCATGTGATGCTAATGTACAGGTGGTCCTTGGTGGACTCAAACTCTGGTATAGGTGGGGGGTTTTTTGGTGAGAGTTTTGCTGTGTAAATAATCATTGCACTATGTTCTCTACACTTCTCAACACTGTTCTACAAGGAACAAAGAAGTGCAAACAACTGTCAAATATAGCAAGCTGTACAGAGTTGAGTACAGGAGTGTGTATGCTTTACTGGCACAGTATGCTCCTAGCCTTCCAAATATTCCAGCAGGCAGATCTGAGACCACTTTTTACGGAAATGCTTACGGAAGTCAGGCCAATCCAGTGTCGGAGACTAATGTATTCTACAGAATTCCTTGTTAAATTGTTCCAAATGTTCCATGCCCCCCTTGCATACAGTTACTTAATCTCACAGCCACATGTGTTGTGGCCATGAGAATTCTGTGGGAATACACAAAAATGAGTCCATAGCACTTACTCTACTGATGACGCTCTTTGAAGAACTCCACAAAGAAGGGCATCTAACTGACATCTTAGTTGTATGGCATGACACACTCATTGGCTCCCTTATCAAGAGTAAGAATTAAATGAATATCCAATAATAATAAAAAACTGTCTGTAAAATATGTATTTCTGAAATGTTTAAATTGATTCGGGTAAGTTTATTTTTTTTAATCATTACTCTACTAATAATTTTTAAATCATTTATTAAGATTGTATTCACACCGGCCAGCAAAAAGCCACCATATCTTCGGTACCATATCAGGATTGGCAAATGCCTCCTGAGTTCAGTTCTAAAAATCGGGGGAATGAGCTGTCCGGGGTTTTTAACTTCTAGATTCTGTCTCTGCTAGGCTGCACAGAAAGGAGTGTGAGGGACTCCAGTCAACCGTGCCAACAAAAAGACAGACAGGCAGGCAGGGAGAACTCCAAAACCCAGGACAGTAGGAGAGTTCAGGGCTAGGGCCATGTCTCATGACCATTACTGCAAGTGACAGGGCCTGTTTACAGGAATGGGGATGGATCCTGAGAACCAAGGACACCCTGCTGGAAGACCAGAGGGGAATCTGGATTTTGATTTATGAATATATCCCATTCTGGACTTCCCTATTCTATGATAAATACAATATAATGCAATATAATATAATGATAAATGTTTTATAGCAGTTTTCATGAAATATATACCAATATCTGAAATCATTTGCTAACACATGTTTTAGTATTTCAATATCCTTTCTGATCTTGGTGACATCTTTAATTTCAACATATTCCACGATATTCCATTTCCACAAGGTATATGGAAGTCTGTCTTCCCTATACAGTAAGATGAATACGATTGATTGGTCATCAAAACCCAGTCACCCAGCCGGCTGGTGGGAGAGAGAGGTGAAACGTTTTCTCCCCATTCAGATCCTCAGTTACCCAAATAGAGCAACAATAATATGCACAGGCAGTTTCACCTTCCGTGTTTAGTAGCCCTTTAGCTGTAAATAACTTACAGGGGTGGTACTGATTGACTTGAAAAGTTGACTCGACAACTATTCATATTCTAACAATGCCTGTATGTTGCATGGGCACATAATACTTATTCACATATTGTTTTATGTTTTGAGGACAATTTGATAACCATTGTGTACCATGTTTTAGAAGTTGCAGCTAGTATGTGGAACATTCATGCCATGGAATACAGGAGAGTTTTCCCCATATTTACCTTTGTTATTGGTATCTTCCATCTACCGAGGTGGCATATCGAGAGGTGAATGATGGTTCTAGGATTCTGACTGTGACTCTCACTCTCACTCCCTCTCTTCTAACAGGTGCAGAGTCCCTCAACAGAAACAGTCTCAGTTTCAGTGATGAGAAGCTCAATTCCGCCAGCCCGGTGTTCTCTCCTACACCCACCTGTCTGATGTCTAGAGGTGTGCTTGCTGTGTGTGCCTTGTGTTGGACACGCTTCCCAGAGTATGCTAGATGGGCATCTGATTTGACTTGTTTCTCTGCTGTATTTGCAGCAAAACTTGGTGACACTAAAGAACTGGAGGACTTTATTGCTGACCTTGACAAGACATTAGCAAGTAAGTGTTGTGTGGTGAATGCAGCAATGAAATATTTGTAAAAAATTTACTCTGAAGGTAAGAACATTTTTAAAATTTATTATGTGACTTTCCAGGTAAAATAAAGAATATAAAGGAAAAACTTCATGTAATTATGTTTAATAATTCTTGAAACCTGTAAATGGTTGTAATGTCTGACACTAGTGTTACATAAGAGGAGGGCACAGTTTGTTTCCTATGAGATGAGAGCTAGGACTTCCTTGTAATGATACGGCCCTTGCGGGTACTGTATGTTCCAGCTTAATTTCAGCAGTGCAATAAAGTGAAAATTAGCATGTTTATTGGAACAGACTGTTTACCGTCGCTGTCAGCAAGCCTGTCAGTACACTTTGAACGCCTGTCTATGTATAGCACTGATATCCTGATACCTTCAAGTCCATGCTTAGTGTACTACCTCTCCTTGTGTTTACCCACAGACATGTGACCTGGAGCCAGGGCTGGGGGATACACACTCCAGGAAGTGTGAGCAGGGCCAAACCTTGTGGTTCAACAAGATCCAAGATGTGGTATAGCATCCAGACTGACCACTCTGGCCACTGCCCTGCATGGCACTTCTTAAAAATATAATATTATTTAAATGGCTTATTATACTTGTAAATTTGTAGAGCTGTTTATTGTAAATTTTATCGATACGTCTTTTGTGAAATATATTTTTGTATTTGATGTAAATATGGATTTAGATTTTATTGCCTCTGTATAAATAGCTTAATATTGCTTGTTTTACTTAAATTCTTAAATTGGATTTTTTGGTGTTTTTATGACTGTAAATTTAGAGTCCGAATTCACAACCTGGTAACTGGAAAGCAGACAGTAATGACATACAATCTATTTAATGTTAAAATATTCAACATTGTATTTAAACAAACATTGACAAAACTCATTACCCAATAACTGGAAAGTATAGCCCCCTTAATATAATATATACATTTATAATCAACTTCCTTAAAGGGAAACCTAAAGCCTGAAAGCTATTCTTTACCAGCCTTTGGTGGTAAATTGTTCTATCCACTCACAATACAATTAAAACAATCAAATTCAATTAAATTAATAGATTTATCTCACTGGGGCAGTCGCAACCATTCTCAATGAAGTTGTCATGCATAGCTAAGTAAAATATGCATGTTTCAGGTGCAAGACATGAATGTGATTTATGTAATTTTACCTGCATGAACTCATGTCAGCACATTACCACTATCACATACTTACAAATTATTGTGGTTTTATCTGTTTTATCATTTTGATTATTTTGCTTCAATGATAAATAAATTGTTCACTGAAAAGAAGAAATGATTTGTGGTGTGTTCATATCTGTTGGAATGAATGTCAATATATTTAGAACACTTGACTAATTGAATACTTGGAATTTACATTGGGTAGTTAATTCCATTAACAGTCACCCAGACTAATGATGTCTAAAAGTGATCCAGTTCAGTAGGCCTTGGATGAAACAAAATGGTGATACTGCTGTTCATGGCCAGGACTCCAGCTTCAACGATTCAATTATATTAACTTTTGCAAAATTTATGCAGGCATACTGTCATACATACACTCAGTGAGCACTTTATTAGGTATTTATTAGACTATTATTGATTGTTTTATGACTTCTGCTGCTGTAGCCTATCCACTTAGAGGTTCAATGTGTTGTTTGTTCAGAGATTCTCTTCTGCATATCACTGCTCACTGGATGCACCATTCTCTGCAAACTATAGAGACTGTTGTGCATGAAAATCACAGGGGATCTGCAGTTTCTGAGATACTCTAACCACTCTGTCTGGCACCAACAATCATTCCAAAATCAAAGTCACTTAGATCACATTTATTCCCCATTTGGTCTGAACAACAGCTGAATCTCTTGACCATGTCTGCATGCTTTTACGCATTTCATTGCTGCCACATGATTGGCTGATTAAATATTTGCGTAAATCAGGTTCCACATTTTGTTTTGGTAAGTCTATTGTCTGGCCGATGTCTCTGACTGTTCCACTAATTCCAAAGGAAATCAGATGCCTAGAATGAAAACTAAATGCTGAAAGCTTTCTTATACCCACACCAAGGAAGAGATTGAATACAGCTGACTAGTCAGAAAGAGTTGAAAAGCCAAATGTCAAATTACTTTTGGTCCCATAAAATGGGGGGACAATGTATAAAAATGCATATTTTAAATTCCTTCATGGATTACGTAATATGGATGCACTGTAAATACCCTCAAATTAAAGAAGACAGTCTGCACTTTAACCTTATTATTTATTGTTCAATTTCAAATCCAATGTGCTGGAGTAGAGACTAAAGAACATAAATTGTACCACTGTCCAAATACATACGGGCTGCACTGCATTAGCATGACTAAGTTTGTTACAGCATGCAAATCTACCTCGGTTTCCATGGCTACTCCCGTTCCTGCCAGCTGTGGCCCCTTGGCGCACCCCCGCTGGCATGTTCTTTTTGGCCGGGCTGCGTGTCGGGCCTGGCAGCAGCCCAAGCTTGCCACAGAGGGGCGTTGGTCTGAGAGTGTGGGAAAGTCAGAGGTGGATGACTGGGCCGTCTGCCCGTGGACAAACAGGAAAGATGTGCTAAACTTGGACATTCCTCTCCTTAGTTTATGTCAAAAACCCGGAGGACAGGACAGTTAGGGGGGGTGCACAAGACGAAGGAGGATAAGAAGGGGTAGAGAGAGGAAGAGAAGCTGACACTGAGGAACAATGGGGAGCAGCCGGGTATAGCAACAGTGCAACGCTAACAACCGTGCCAGTGGACAGGATGTCAAGACATACATAGGCAAAACAATACTGACATTTACAGGGCAAAATGTCTGCGCAATAATTCGGCTGCAGGAACTGGTAGCACAGAAATGAAGCCCGAAATAGAAGCATTTTTACTTTGTGCCAACATCTGTCCGTATGAAACTATGGACATTTTTCTCACAATGGATAAATATACAATTGTTAAGAGGGTGTATTGTGTATGTAACATTAAATAAATTACTTGACTTCCCATAAACTCCCAATCAGGGGTGTCCAATATTATTTGAAAAGGACCGGTGGCTCAACTAGTTAACTAATGGTAAATACCTTTAAGTAGAATCAGGTCTCTTAGTGCTGGGCTAAAACAAAAACAAAAACCTGCAACCACCATTTTCTGCAGCCGGCCATTTTTGGATAAGCTTGGATACCCCTGCTCCAGCTAACTATTCCTTTCAATAGCTTTACTGATGATTGAGTGATGGGTTCTTGTGCATGGTGCTGACCAGCGCAAGGACTACCAAATTGCTGACATCAAAAACAAGGTAAACAAGGTAGTAGTTGGTCTGATACTCTTTCAAATACAAATGCTCTTTTTGAAATGCTTTCCATGTGGTTCTTTATCCTTATTGTTATTAGGAGAATAAGTCTATACTATTGTACTCTGTCTTTTTGCTCATTGTAAGCTATTAAGATTTTATTGCTGAGTGAGCCTTTAACGCTAGTAATTTTGCAGTGCGTGTCTTGTGGAAGTGTTATGAACTGCAGCTAATTCAAATGTGAATTTAATTGAAATAATCCGATTTCACCTCAGTCACAAGGATATTGCACATTTCGTTGGCAATTTGCCATGGGCATGGATTTATTCCTATGAAAGTGGTGATGTGGGTACAGGTGCTTTGGATGTATATGACTTGTTCTGCTAAATCGATACAGCACAGTTTTGAAGGTGGGAGAACCAACATCCAAAATAGTGTTAATGATTATTATTATTATTATTATTATTATTATTATTATTATTATTATTATTATTATTATTATTATTATTATTATTATTATTAGGGCGGCACGGATGGTGCAGTGGGTAGCACTGCCCCCTCACAGCAAGGAGGTCCTGGGTTCGAATCCCCGTCAGCCGGGGCCTCTCTGTGCAGAGTTTGCATGTTCTCCCCGTGTCTGCGTGGGTTTCCTCGAGAGTCTAAATTGCCCGTAGGTATGAGTGTGTGAGTGAATGGTGTGTGTGCCCTGCGATGGACTGGCGACCTGTCCAGGGTGTATTCCTGCCTTTCGCCCAATGTATGCTGGGATAGGCTCCAGCCCCCCTGCGACCCTGTTCAGGATAAGCGGGTTAAGATAATGGATGGATGGATTATTATTATTATTATTATTATTATTATTATTATTATTATTTAATTTGTCACAGATCAAAAGCTATATATGACATAGAAGGCAGGGGTTTGAGTGTTTGTCTGTGTGTGTGTGTGCACCTGTGTACCATTATGATTAAAGTAGGGTTATTAATGTAAGTCCAGACAGTTAATCCTTCTTAATAGACTGATACTGATAGTGAATCAGCTATTTGGTTGCATTAGCTCTACTTTGCCGATGCAGTATCCTGTCCTACTCTGCACAGCTCACTTTCCATGTTGTCACGCCTGGCTTTGCCATGCTGGGCATGCTCACTCCACCTTTGACAGATTAAGTTTGGGCGGTCAACATCTCCTGCCAGTTGTTTGGTCTCTTTGGCTCTGCTCTGCTCGACTCCGGCACCATTGCCTCACGCACCATTGCCTGGCTGCAGCACCTTTGATCCTTTTTGTCAATTTTGGCCTCTTTGCACTACACATACATTTCACTGATCTGCAACACACTTTTGATTTGCCTTTTCTTGCTTCCCATTTACTGACTTTTGATATCAACCTGTTGGTTTGAGATATGCTTTAGTTTATAGAATTGTACTTTAATAAATAATCTTGGTTTAACGTTACAACGGTGTGGTCTCCCCATTATGTGTGTCCACTTGAGCCCAGTGGTCATGACAATGTATAAGAACTAAGGAAATACTGTTCGTTTGTATTTTGTTTAATTCACAAATTGTCTATTTGACAGGGAGACAGTAACTCTTGTAGAATGTCAATGAAATCAGAGTAAACTGTTCTTTATGAAAGTTGATTTACTGCTCAATCTGAAGTCAGTTCTACGTGTGTACCTGAGTTGTACATGATTAAATCTGTAGTGAAAATCTAGACTGACTCCTGACCAAGTCTGAAGTGGTAGGGCATATTTGAGAGAGTTTTAAATAGTAAACAGCTATATACACGCTTTAGAAAGAACCATGAAAAGTTCATTTAACTATGCCACAATTATGTTAACAAATACTTTCATGTTTGTGTATGTGTCCTCTTTATTGATTCCCGCCTATGCACCATGCAATTCTGAATTTTGATGTAATCACACAGTTTGAGTTGTTGGGGGGACGATCATCAGATGTAACATGGAGGCCGATATGCTTGATCAGGCAATATTAATGGATCTAAGGGCAGTGTCAGTGACCGTGAAGAACCCAAACACATTGGCTGTGCTGAGATCCAAAAGTACAAGTGTGGGGGGCCCAGTAAACAAGGCACCCAATACCACTGTTTTGAGGAAAAGGTCAAACAATCAGATGGCCTGCATGTTGATGATCTTGATAAGGTCACACCTGCCCGATTTGTTTTGTGGACTTACATATGAAAAAAATAGCTGGGAATGGTGCACTCTGCCCAGCAGGCTTAAATGAATCAGAAACTCCAAGATCCTGAGTGACACTGACCAACTGTGAAACGTGCAAAATCTGTTGAGGGCGAGGCTAAACACCATTTCGATGCCCAGCTCTCACCCAAAAAGGCGGCAATTTGTTCCTGCTTCATAATGTGTCTGTCTGTCATTACACTACACTTATTTTAGTGGTGACGGGCACTATTTGCCAAGAGGGAAAAGAAAGAGAGCTTTCAAACTGCATGAATAAGAATGAGGATTTGGACGTGACATGCGGGGGAAAAATTTAGCAGGCTTTAGTTAGGAGGGATGAAAGACAGCTTGTCTGCAGCAAATGGCCTTTCTTTTGAATCAGGGGGAGACAAACACCAGTTTTTTATTGTTAAACTTCCCAATAAACTAACTATAAATCAATGTGGCAGGCTTGACCAGTACAGTTCAGGCTGCAGCAGGGATTTTCACATGAAGGGAAAACTATTTTAATGTGATCTAGTATATGGAAACCCAATGAATGTTAAAGGCTTTAGATATGGTAGAAAGTAGGTAGATTCGTTTTATTTTACCTGCAATCTCCAATGCATGTCCATGCATTGACCACCCTTATAGAAGTTAAATATACTGCATTATGCCATTGCTTGGATACATATTCCATTCTGATTGGTTGATAGCCATGGTTTATATTCTTGCCACAGTCACCTGAGTATTTATGCATATTACATCACATTACATTAATGGCATTTGGCAGACGCTCTTATCCAGAGCGACGTACAGCAAAGTGCATACCTATAACCAGGGATAAGTGCGCTGAAAGACCCTAGAGAGAAGTACAATTTCAACTGCTTTTTTTTTTAAACAAACAAATAAACAAACAAACAAACAAACAAAGCAAAATTGACCAAACTTTACTATCCAAACACTGCTTACCTAGCCAACTAAAAATACCGATACACAAAGTAAATCACAGTAAGACAACAATTAAGGTTCACAGGGAGGTAGGGAGGGACGGGGAGAGGTGCGTCTTCAGTTTGCGCTTGAAGGTGGGGAGAGATTCTACAGTTCTGACCTCAACGGAGGTTCAGAGAGGGGGAGGTGCCAAGCAACCTGTGGATGCGAGCCATGACAGGCAGCCAGTGGAGGGAAGTATGCAGGGGGGCGACGGGTGAGTATTTGGGAAGGTTGAAGACCAGACGAGCTGCTGCATTCTGGATA
Organism: Conger conger; assembly: GCF_963514075.1. Classification (NCBI taxonomy): domain Eukaryota; kingdom Metazoa; phylum Chordata; class Actinopteri; order Anguilliformes; family Congridae; genus Conger; species Conger conger. The sequence continues at coordinate 56,769,812 of NC_083762.1, forward strand.
AGTTGGAGGGGTCTGATGGAAGACGCTGGGAGGCAAGCCAAGAGGGAATTGCAGTAGTCCAGGTGGGACAGAACCATCGCTTGGACCAGGAGCTGGGTCGAGTAGGGGGTGAGAAAGGGGCGGATTCTCCGTATGTTGTATAGGAAGAACCTGCATGACCGGGTTACCGCTGCAATGTTCTCGGAGAGGGACAGTCTGCTGTCCATCACCACGCCGAGGTTCCTTGCACTGGGTGATGGCGTGAGTGTGGTATCCCCTAGGGAAATGGAGAGATCCATTAGCAGAGGTATTAGCAGGGATGAATATCATTTCAGTCTTACCTGGGTTGAGCTTTAGATGGTGGTTGTCCATCCAGCTCTGGATGTCACTCAGGCAAGCAGAGATACAGGCTGAAACCTGTCTATCAAATGATAAGAACGAGATGAAGAGTTGGGTATCGTCCGCATAGCAGTGGTAGGATAGCCCATGTGCAGTGATCACAGGGCTAAGGGAACGAGTGTAAAGAGAAAAAAGAAGCGGGTCTAGGACTGAGCCCTGGGGAACTCCTGTGGCAAGGGGCCGAGGTGTTGATACCGTACCAGCCCAGGCAACCTGGAAGGAGCGATCAGAGAGGTAGGACTCAATCCAGTCCAGGGCTGTGCCACAGGTGCCCTTTGCTGACAGGGCGGACAGGAGGATGGAGTGATCCACAGTGTCGAAGGCAGCAGAGAGATCTAGAAGAATGAGGACAGAGGAGAGGGAGGCTGCTCGTGCGGCATGGAGTGATTCACTGACAGAGAGGAGCGCGGTCTCTGTCGAGTGGCCAGATCTGAAGCCAGACTGATGGGGGTCTAGCAGGTTGTTGTTAGAAAAGAAAGTAGAAAGTTGAGTAGAAGCGGCTCGTTCTATAGTGTTAGATAGAAAAGGAAGAAGAGATACCGGGTGGTAGTTCTGGATGATGGAGGGATCATCAGCTTTTTTAGCAGCGGAGTGATGTGGGCCCTCTTGGAGGATGCTGGAAAACAGCCAGAAGACAGGGAGGAGTTGACAAGGGAGGTGACAAATGGGAGAATGTCAGGTGTGATAGTCTGGAGAAGAGAAGAGGGGATAGGGTCAAGGGCAAAGGTTGTAGGGCGGTGGGAGAGCAGGAGTTGAGAGACATCAGAGTCTGTAAGGGGGGAGAAAGTGGAAAAGGAAGGGATGGGCCTAGAGGGGGGGAAGGGCACAGAGAGGGGGGCGGTGTTTGTAAAGGATCTGCAGATGTCTGTGACCTTCTCATCAAAAAAATCAGCAAAGTCATCAGCAGCGAAGGAGGACTGAGGTGGAGGCGGTGCGTTGAGGAGAGAGGAGAAAATAGAGAACAGTTTCCGGGGGTTAGAAGTAGAGTTCTGAATTTGTGTTTGATAGTATTTTGCTTTGGCGGCAGTGACAGCGGAAGAGAATAATGCATATGCCTCAGAAGTCATGTCGTCATTCCCTTCGGAAATATCTATAGTTCGTTAGCATTTCCTAGACTTCTGGAACAAAAATTCTGACAGTCTACAGGAGAAATTCAGTTTTTCCTAAATACTTTAAAGGTACAATAGGTAATTTCGGACTCCTAATGGTCAAGAGAGGAATTGCAACAACAAACAACCTCAAACCACAACACGTTTTATAACTAGATATCTATTCTTCGCTTGGATAATACCGAGTTTCAGTGATCGCTTATCTGGAGAGCAAATTAGGCAGCTATACATTCCTTTTATCTTTTTATGTGTTCAATCACGCGTGTTCAGCTAAACTTTTATTTGTCTCAAACTGTAAGTTGCAGTTGCATCGTTTGTGGTTTATGCTTCCCACAGTCTATGAATATAGCGCATAATATAAAGCGTCATTTTAAAGTTCAGTATTCTCGTGCACAGTTTTGGAAAGCTGACAGTAACAAACGCAACGCAACAAAAGCCTGTGTTCTAGTAAGAAAATGTTTGCTGAACAGGTGACTTTATGAAATCTTGACTACACAACACTATTTATATTTGTCTCTTTACAACTATATTGTCAGCAAGCAAGTAATTTGGCTACTAGCTGGTAACTAGCTGGCTATATAACTAAGTTATGATAGTCTACCACAAATGATGCAACTGTAACTTACAGTTTGAGAGAAATAAAGGTTTAGCTGAGCATGCATGAGTGAAGACATAAAGAGATGAAAGGAACGTGGAGCTGCCCAAATTTCACTCCAGTCAAGCGATCACTGAAACTATGTGTATTATTGCTTATTATCTAAGAGAAGACTGTATATATAGTTAAAAACAATTCCAGTTTGTTATTGGTAGCAACAAGCAAATTAGCTATAGTTAGCTTGAAAAATTTACAAATATCCACTTACAAAAAAATATAGGCAATATGAACATGCGGTAGTAGCGATTGCACAAGCGTTGTGCTGCAGGTGGATATTTGTAAATTCGGGAAGCTGACTAGTAACAGCTAATTTTCTTGCTGTTACTGATAGCGAACTCGTATTGTTTTCTAACTAGATAAGCAATAGAATACAAAGTTTCAGTGATCTCTTGTCTGGAGTGCAATTTGGGTAGCTACATGTTCCTTTCCTGCCAAAAGCCAAGTTTGGCCGGCTCACGTAGAGGGGCATCATTGGCTCGCTGTTACAGAGCGAGGGACTTGGCAGGGTTAGTTGATTGCCGCACAGTAAGCACCTAGGACAGCTCAGAATCACGGTCAGGAGCATGAGACGAGATGGCTTGAAGAAGGCATGTCGCTCTCCTTTGGGACGCCAAGGTACGGGGTGTGGGCGGTGTATCTAAGACAAACTCAAATTGGATTACATGGGGTACAATTGGCTACCAAATTGGGAGAAAAATGGAAAATCAGAAATAAATTATACAAAAAATAAATAAATAAATAAATAAAACAATACCAGTTCGCTATCAGTAACAACAAGAAAATTAGCTATTACTAGTTAGCTTCCCAAATTTACAAATATCCACCTGAAGCACAACTCTTGTGCAATTGCTACGATGTTCATATTGCCTATATTTTATATTTTATTTTTGTAAATTCCTCAAGCTAACTATAGCTAATTTGCTTGTTGCTGCCAATAACAAACTGGTATTGTTTTATAACTAGTATATGGAGTGTTCGCTTGGATAATAAGCGATAGTTTCAGTGATCGCTTGTCTGGAGGGCAATTTAGGAAGCTACTCAACCAATGAACTCTTGAATTGTTGTACAGCTGTTTTGATACAGAGTGACGCCCGACAAATGTACACTTTGAAACCCAAATTTAAGGACTATAAACACAGGCAGAGGGTGAGTCAACATGCCAGTGAGCCAATTTCTTTAAGCTTATCGTGAGTAATATAGCATGAGTAACTGAGCCAAGGTAATTGCTATAAAATAATAATCATAAAAAACATACACAAATACCTTCCCTCCAGGAATAGAGTTCCTCACTTTTGGCCACAAGAAACAAACTTTTTTCCTGGCAGCCCTGGTCATTTATCTCTGTGCAAACAGAAGTTCACAGCAGTAGTCCTGGCATATCCCAGGATCCTTTTGGCACTAGATGATAAGCTACAGTAGAAGATTGTCAATAAAAACGAATACAGATATAGCCTGCTCCTACCCAAACCACTGCTCATACTGCAGTTTCACCATTCACACCACTGCTTCTGCTTGCTGATCCATAACTGTGTGAAAAGCTGCTTGTTGACAGGAATCTCAGTCCAAGCTATTTGTCAGACACCCATCATGTTAAAATGATGAGGGTGACTGGGCGGTGATAAGGGGTGGGAGAGAGAACTGTTCTACTGGCCTAATTATCATTTGTCAATTCCAACATATCAGTCTGTTCAGCACCAATGAGGTAACACACATTCCTCACCCTGACCAATCACCAGGGTCACACGGCAGAGGAGAGGTCATGCTGACATAACAGGGGAAGTTCTACTGTATATAGCAAGAGAAAACATTAGCCTGCTGCGCTACAGACCAAGATACTCAGACATAATCTGAGAAGAACATATTATTAAAAGAATTATGTTTTGACAAATAAATAGGATTGGTCATGCAAGAATAGATAAATAAACATGCTGCATAATGCTGCCCACTTATATTGTGCACAGGACGAACACGTCTTGATTGAATCAATTGAATCAAGTGTTTTTAATTATTGGCCACAACAAAAACCTGCACCCACATCAACATTGTTCAGTAAAGATGCATACTGTATCTTTAGACCTAATATGGAGCTGAAAGTATGTTACATACAGAGGCGACCAAAATTAATTGGACATTTGTTTTGTTATTTTGGTTTTGTGCTCTAGGACTTTGAAACAATGACAATAACAGTTAAAGTGCAGACTTAATTTGAGGGTATTTTCATCCATATCGGATGAACCGTTTAGAAATGACAGCACCTTCTGTACATTGTCCCCCCATTTTAAGGTACTAAGTATTTGTTTGGCAGGTGTATTCATTGCCTTTGAATGCAGGAGAGAGCTGTTGATGTCTAGTCTTGATTCTAGACTTAGCAATTGCTCTTGGAAATTGTTGTCGGGGTGTGACAACATGAGGAAGACAGCGGTGTCAATTCAAATTAAGCTGGCCGTCATCACAATAACGACCAGCTTAATTTGCAATGACAATAACTGTTTCCAGGAATACTGTACATGTTTCAGTTTGTAGTTTTTTTTATCGTGACTGCACATACTATGTAAAAACCTCCCCAGTCATGTGATGGAAGTGGCAGCAGTGCATCACATTGCAGACAAACTTTGTCTTCAGAATCCAAAACAGGAGAAGAGAGAGAGGGTGAGAGAAAGCAAGACGCTAGTTTGAGGATCATTTCCAGATAACCTCCTGCACATACTGAGATCCTTAAATTACCCCCACTGTTTATTGTGATGAGTTATTATTATTCAAACAGGACACTGTCAGGCTCAAGTCTAAACAGCAATGCCATCATCTGGAATAAATCTGGAGACAAATCACTTAAAATATGTAATAACCCCAGTTTGCTAGAAAATAAGATACAGTTTTCACATTTAACAATGCAGTGCATTTGATTATAATTAACAAGAATATCAGCTACTAAATTCCCATGCATTACCACTAGTTTGTGTGTCAAAGGTCACAGGTAAATGCAAAACAATCCCGTAAAATATGTATCAAAGTAAGTTTTATAAGACTTCCTTGACCCCTCAAGGACACTTTGATACTATAGCACACTTGGCATGAAGCAGAGCTCACAGCATGCTTTCCAAAAGACATGTGTGAATTGCTGCGATTTCTACACCAGAGCGTTTAAAGCAACAATGGTAGGCCCAGACAATCAGCCATAGCCAAGACTGCAGATTTATGGAATATGAAACCATAATCCACAGATGTGCTGTGGAAATAGCACATTTCTCAAAGGCAGCATTGCCACTACTAATGAAAGGATATTTTGAGCATCTTGTTTGTTGCAGGAAATCCTTGTTTTACCTGTTGGCTCATTCATTGATCTAGCTACCCCTCTTATTTATCATTACTCATGATCTGTTGTTTAACCCCTTTCATATTCTAGACCATAACACCTGTAATTAAACTGTCTATTTTCATCACAGAAATCCATATGCATCACAAGGGTAATGATAGTTTATCCCCAGATATTCACTCAGTGAATATTATTCCATTGTTTTGAATGATTTAAAACACTTTTTTTGCTTCTTCAACAAAATTGATTCAATCTTCTCCAAATTTGGCAGAGAGCATGCCAGGAGTGACCGGGAAAAAAAGTCATGGCTTTTTTTTGATGACATTTGTGACATGTGACATGTGAATTGTTCATTGTTGTGTGTGTGGCCATTTTTACTAAAACAGCTGCATCTTGTGAATGCTTTATCTGATCATCAGTGATTGCATTTGATGCAAATGTTTGTGTCCTTTCACCTCTAGGTGGTGCTGTAAGAGGAATAGATATAAAAATGCCTCCTCATTTGCTTGAAAAGTCTAATTGAGATTTTGCATGTTATGCCCCCAGTTGTTTGTACAATGATAGTCATATCTGAAAAAATATGGTCGGCATCAGACAATTTGATCCAACCGAAAATAAGATTGAACATGTCTTGAATAAAACACATCTTGAACTTACACTTGTTCAACCACTGTAGGCATAAGACTGCTGTACAAGCTATTTTGGTGTTTCTTGAGGTGTATTTGCTTTCTTTAGACGACAAATCCCCAAGTGGCTCTATAGTTGCCATTGTAATGAGGTAGGTTGTTGGAAACTTTTGTTAATATCTATAATATCCTTTCCTGCACACATAAACTGTATTGGCATCTTAAAATATGCACTAAAACTGAAATAACAGTAAAATGTGAATGCATCATTTGTAATCCAGCAAAATGTCCATGGAAATAATATATACAATTCCCAAGGGTCAAGTGCATTTTTGGGTCAATACTATTTAAATGCTGTTTTAACAGCATTGACTTGTGATTTTTTCCACACTACTGCCAACATTCTCTTGAGAACTAAAAGCAAGCAAGCTGGCAGTGTCTACTGTGGATGTAGATCAAGTTGAACTTGTGAAGTCCTTTGCCTGGAACCCTACAACTGAATGGACTTTTCTCTACAAAAATCAACAGACCCAGCCACCAAATGGTTAATGAAGAAGGTTAATAGGGAGAGACAATGTTGGACTTTGTCACACAGACAAATGCTTCGGTTCGGATGCGGGCCCATGAAGCCTGCTCAATGGGACACTGCATTATCGCATTTTAGGAATGCGTCTTTCTGATGCATTTCCTTTAACCAGCTGGTGAAAGGCTGGTATGCATGTGTTTTGGAAGCAGGGTTTCAAGGCTCAGGGAGTGAGGGGGAAGGCAGGCTGCTCTGGCCAGCTAGGTGTGTGTGTGTGTGTGTGTGTGTGTGTGTGTGGGGGGGGGGGGTGTCATTAAGACTCAAAATGAATCATTCTCCATTTCAGTTACTGGCCTCCACAACTTTCTCTTACAAGTCGCAACCAGATTATGCTGTGTTATCTAGCATTCATGCCTTTTGCACACACTTTGTTACATAATGGACTGGAGCGTAGGGATATTCCTCAGCCCATAGAGTGCTTTGAAGTATATTACCCTATATGAGGTGTGTATCAAACATCAGAGGGATAGATTCCATTTAATTAAAAAAAAGAGGAAATTCTCACTGCAGTGTTGCTTCCCCCACAGATTTCTGTCTGACTAATTTCTCTGGATTAAGAACTGAAAAACACTTACTGAGGGCAAAGGTGAAGTCTCCAGTCCTGACCTCGTTAATCACCTCAAACAACCTCAGTTGTCAGCAGTTGGACAGGTCTTTATACTAAAGACAAGAATTGTCTCTTGTATTGAGGATCTACAGTCCCCTCCAAAAGTATTGGTACACTTAATATTTGGTAGCATATCCTTTGCTTGCGATAACTGCACCAAGCCTCCGGTCCATTGACATCACCAAACTGTTGCATTCTTCTTTTGTAATCATTCTTCACGCTTTTAATGCAGCCTCTTTCAGTTGTTGTTTGTTTCAGGGTTTTTTTTCCTTCAATCCCCTCGTCAGGGGGTGAAATGCATGCTCAATTGGGATAGGACCTGATGATTGACTTAGCCAGTCTAAAACCTTCCACTTCTTCTCCCGAATGAAGTCCTTTGTTGTATTGGCGGTGTGTTTTGGGACATTGTCTTCCTACATGATGACATCATCATTATTAAAGATAAAAAGAAAAAGCAGGAAGTAAGAAAAGTGAGACTGAGAAGGAATCATGGGAAACCGAAAAATTCAGAAAACACCCAACAGTAAATCACGCAGACAGGGAAGTGACTCGGGCTCAGAACTATATAAAGACACAGACATCACAGGGGAAGACGAGGGCAATGAACTATGACTGTAAACAGAAAACCAGACGTGAATATGAAAAATAATACATTTACAAAATGACCAAATAAACTAACAGACAGAAAGCGGAAACATTACACACACATTTCGTACTATTCTGACAGGATTGCTATAAATCACAAGTGACACCACCTCATGTCACACCTCTAACACCCACCACCCCTGCCCCCCTCAAAAATTAAATACCGAAACCAGAGGCCAGATTCCTCCCAGTGTAGAGAGAGATGCGGTCATCAGTTCACTTTGGAGGGTCCAGGGGCCAGGCACGGGAAAGGAAATTTTCCGATTGACATAGATGGAAGAGGGGGAAATGCAATGCTGTCCTTCAAGCACTGGATGAGTGTGGGCAGTCAGGTGAGGAGCGGCAGGGTCACAGTCCCAGAATTCCTGCGGGGTGAGCGTGAGCACCATTTTCCCAACTTGGGGGCAAGGGGGCCCCACTGAAAGAACATTCAGAGGTGAGGTAGCTTCCATAAGTTTTCTACTGACCAGCTATATCCAAAATAGAACAGAAACAACTGCAATTAAAAATATGCAGAGATAGCAGGTTGCCATAAATGCTGATTTAGCCATTACCATTGTTTCAGTCAATGGCTGCAAATGTCTACTTTGGTTGTAAAATGGGGGGATGTTGAAGTCACAAAGCTGGGTAATTAATAATGCCTTTTAGTTTGTTCAGTTTTTGGACTTTTTTTCTATGACACCTCTTATTGGTATCAGGTCTATATTTTGATCAAATTTGCTAACATTCACTGTGGCACTAAAAGCATATATTTAGAACATGGTGCTCCATTTCATTCTGGAACTATTTTCTTCAACTTGGGTTTCCTCAGGATTGGGGAGGAGATTTATGAGCGTGTGTCAGTGATGCAGGAGTGACGTGCAGCTTCCTATTTAAACTCCAGCATCTTAAAGGTGTTCTGGAAAAACAGTCTGTCATACATTTAATTGTTTATGCATATTGTGTTTCTAATAAGCTTTGAACATGTTTAGCTGTCCACGTCAATCACAAACATTACAAAACTGAAATTTTTACAGTTACAGGGGATCTTACAAAAATCCGTCCAGATGAGAATTTTCTAGATTTCACAACTTTTTTACATTTTACATTTTACATTTTAGTCATTTGGCAGACGCTTTTAATCCAAAGCGACTTACAAGTGCATAGGTTCTACCACAAGTCAAAGCATCACATCCAGAACTAGGAAAATACACCTGGACTGCTGTTCTAAACATATAGTCGTCATCATAAGTGCAATTTTTTTTTTTTTTGGGGGGGGGGGGGGGGTTAGACAGGGATAGGGGTATCAGAAGGGGGGGGGGCGGGGTAAGTTCATGGTGTACAAGTACAGGCAGTTCATGGTGGTATAATGGTGCAAGTGCATCTAGCAGAGCAATCATCTGAAATGAATACAGATAGCATAGGTCATCATGCTTCTCCACAAATAGTTCCTCCAGGGAAGGAGAACAGTCAGCTGGTTGAGGTCTTAAACAAATCGAATGTAAGTGTTCTTTTGTTGAACTGTCAAAAAAGATTAACTCAATCAACTTTGTCCCCTTGTGGTTGAGTAGTTGACTTCCCAAATGATTATTGCGTTCATATTTCTAAAATAATAAAACGTAACAAAACCACCAAATGGCGATGCCAGATTGTTAAAAAGATTATGTGCAAGCAGGAACTGCAGTTTAGATTATTATCAGCCTCTTATTTGCAAAGCAGGGCAATAAAACTCCAACCCTCACCTTGTCACAGACAATAAAAGGCATATTTTAATCCAACGCGATTTACAAGTGCATAGGTTCTTCCACAAGTTAAAAGCATCACATCCCTAACATCCATTTCTTAGCTCACTTGTCCATCCAACATATTTCCAGTTTGGTATAAATATGTTTGTTTTGCTAGTTATTAGTTATTCATGAAGTTATGAAGTTAAGTTATTAGTTATGAAGCTATCACTGTTTTCTGACTAACATTGAATTTAATTTCATAATCCTGTAAGATTCTGCGTTTTTTTGTATCTGTTTTTAGTGTCTCCGTGCATTTGTACCCTCTGTGCTTTACCATAGTCTGTTTTCAGTTTCTTTCCCTCATTAATTTGGGAAATGAATGATTTTTTGCCTGATTTTGGATTCTGTTTTTACTCTGGGTTTACTGTTGCTGGTTCGGTCTGCCTCCTCAGTTTTTGAACTCTGCCTGTCTCATGATTACACTCTGCCTGCCCCGCATACACCTGTCTGCATGGATCTCGACCATTGCCTGTTTTTGGATTGCATTTTGGATCTGCCCCCTGTTAATAAAACCCGCCATTTTCATGCTACCCCTGAGTCTGCTCTCGGTTCCTCTGTCCCGAGTCCTGAGAAATCTGTGTATAATTCTTGAGAAAATTATATATTTGCCGGGATGTTACCCCAGCCAATGTCGTCTTGTACTGCATCTCGTCAGAGGACAGTTTTTTTGTGTGTGTGGGTTGAAGTTTGGCGATACAGCAGATATCATAATGCTTTCAGTCTGTGTATATTCCGATATTGTACTTTTATAAATAGTTTTGTTTGTTTGCCTCCTAAAATCCCACGTCCATGTGTAGGAGGTGGTAACAGCCAGTTACAGAATTTGGACTTGCTATTAATGATTGTACTGGCTAACAGGGCTCTGGTTAACCTAATTTCTAACCAACATGTAAATGTGATACATGTTGGTTAGAAAGCAGGTTCAGTAATCCTTTTTGGGGAGCTTTTTGGACACTTTATAAAAATATACTCTCATATATGTGAATAAAACACACATGAAGGTTACTTCTCTTTACATTTTGTATAAAATGTTTTAATAGAAAATAAGCTTTTCTGATCAATCATGTGTCTGGACAAAAAGTCATGCAGATATTATGTATTTGGAGAAAATTTTGGGAAAACTTACATTTTGTACACAAGTTGACATCAAGTTATCAAAACATATATATATATATTTTTTTTTTGGTATTTTAATGTACCTTTCCATTTAAGTATTCAACCATGTGTGTACAGTAAATACTTTTTGAGATATTGACATTTTATAGAACTAGTAAATACATTTCCCTCTAGGGGGGCAAATTGAAAAGGGTTAATATTAGGAATAACACCTTCATTCAAATTTAAATTTAAGGTAAAGGTAGGCCTTTGTGTCTGCAATATGTGTAATTCAAGTAATAATGCTCTGAATATTTAATTACAAATTCAAACAAAATATATAATAGTGTGTGTGTGTTTGTGTGTGTGTGCATGTGGGAGCTAGGTGTTGAAGAGTGGGGGGGGGGGGGCTCCTAACAGGCACCCCACAATGCAGTGCATCTGAGAGATTTGCTTGGTATCCATGGCGATGAAAGACCCCCGTTTGCAAGAGTTCCCGGAGGCCTGGTGACTGAGGACGAATAAAAAACCCCCATCCCCTGTCCCTCCCCCTCTTCACTGGAAAACATTACCATTGCAAATACCCTGTCCACCAACAATCCACGTATTCCCTCTAAGAGAGAGTGAGGGTGATGTCTCACTCCTAATGGGTGGACAATGGTTGTCATTCAGAGGGCCTCGGGAAGAAAAAATGGACTCAGGAAAAGGCATTGATGGGTAAGAACTATGCGTCACATGGACCCTTTCACTGACCCCACCCCCTCCAAAAGTCCATATTCAGTAATGTCACTTGTTCATTTATAGAGCTGCATAAGTACAAAAAAGGAGCCAGTCTTGAAGACTGGGGTGGCCTTGAAAAAGACAAGAGTACAACCACAACTTGGAACTTGCTGAACACCATGGATTCTGAAGGCTTTTCTTAGATATAATAATTCCAGAGATGAGAGGGCACAGAGCATGGCCTTTGTATTGATCGTTCTTAATCATGTGACAATTTCTTGACAACAACATGTTGGAGGACAAGCAGCCATAGCAACCCATTCATGTTTGTGGTCAAACACAGAGGTTAAACTAGCCCTAAATTAGATAGCATCCATTATTAATTTTTTTATTTTTTATTTAGCGACGACATGGAAGTCGGTAACTGCGAGGAGATAACGTTTTCATTATTGATTATTCACTCATCTTCATAATGACTTTACGTCCAAACGAGTTTGGATACAACCAGTTGTGACACAAGTAATCATGGTGCCACAATGTTTATTAGCTAATTTTGTTGTAAAGTACCTCATAGTGAGCTAGTTTTGACTTAACACTTGGTAAAACTGGTCCTTGGGATTTTTTAGCTCACTGGCTCTTGCTAGCTTGAATGTGAGTAAGGTATATGATAGAACGCATTAAAAGTAAACTTTAAAAGTCACAAAGGGAAAAAAACTTATTTGCATTTCATTTTTCCTGGTGTAAGATCTTGCCTACTTAAACTGTAAATCCACCCTGCTCTTCTTGCTGTTGACAACCTTCACTTTTCCTCTCCCTGGTGGGTAATAATATTTTAATGATCAACTCGATTTGAACAACCATAAATTGCACAGAAATTGACCATAATGAATCTTGGATGGAGAATGGGAGCACTGTTATTAACTACACAGGGCTAGATTCTCAGTATTTCCACCTTTGAGCTCAAAACAACAACCCAGAACAAAATAAACATAACACAGAGTTAAATTCTACAGCACAATCCACCTGCAATAGTGTTTCACACTTTACTTGAGAATGACACGAGTCACTGCAAAAAATGGACCCAAGCAGGTGAAATGTTTGTCCCTGCTCAGTGTGTACTTTAAATTTCCACCCAGAGAAGAATTGAGACAAAACAAAGACAGACAAAAAACATCAAATACAAAGAAGAAAATACTAGCTAGTTGTGCGGCAGGCAAATTCCTGGCCCCACATTACACATGCCAGTTGGCTAGATGAGCTCATATATTAAGCAGCAGGCGCAACCTAGTTATGTGAACTCTGAAGCGCCGAAGAATGGGAGTCAGAGGCGGGCTATCCAGTTTAATTGTTTTCTTTACTAAGGAACTTGTCAGTTAACAGGCAGAGCATACTGGTTAGAACAATCATGCAATCATGTATGTATCAACCTGGTTCCGCACCTTATTCAGTCCGTGCGGAACACTTATCACACACACACAAGGTTCCGTAGGTGAATTATGTCACGTCACTACAACTCACCATTTTCCAATCACGAAGTTAGCTCACCATGTTTCAACAGAGCAACTTTCATAACGAGAAACAAAACAATTACTTCCAGATCAGCTTTGGTTTTTGTGTGTGTGTAAAGTGTAATTCCTTCCATTTTCATGAACACTTTGAACGTGTCACATACACAATCCATTTCAGTATAGAGTGACATGGTAATAGCACTCCACTGTAACATTATGGTGGGGAAGCTGTTGCTAACGAGAGACTATGAACCGGGCAGGCTTAGATGGCAGTATTCGGACCATCGTGAGCTAACACAGTCTTCCGAAAACTGGGATGTTGTGCAGCTATTTGCTATTTCCTCTAAAATTATTCATATTAATCAGAGTGCTTTAGTGTCTGAGATAGTCAATAAGCACCATAATCGTAAACCACATTCCTCTGGTGGAATTGGCCCCTTCCTGAGTTTACTTTATGTTCCACAATGAAAACTGATTCACGTTAATTGAGCCAACCTACACAAAGGTTAGTGAAGAACAGCAATTGCAACCTGTTAGAGCATAGTCCGTGTGTTTCTTTAGATAAAAAATGCAGCCCCGGACTAGGGTTTTGATCGGTCAGGGTTCCCGTCGTGGCATAAGCGTGTTAACCCCTCACATCAACGGTAGGCTTGGATCTGCAATCATACCCGCTCATAAACACAGTGATTATTCCGCTGTTGCTAGTATTCATGCTATGCAAATACAATGGGGTAAGCTCCACAAAATTACTTTGTCATACCAAAGTGAAATATTTATTTAAAACCTGCAAGGCTTTAATGATATCTTAGATTAGAGACAACAGTAATGGCAAATTAATTCTTGTCCTATTAAATTTTGAGTTGCACAGCCCATTGTATCACTCTTCCCACTCCCTCAAAAGGGTGTGGGACACTAATTAGAAGACAAATGGGGGCAATTGAATCTTTCAAGAACATTTCAAAAGGACTGAGGCAAATATTTCTCCTTACAGTATTGTGATGCAGTAGCAGACACAAACATTCTCTAGCTCTGGGTTTCACAGTTATGTCCAACACATACATATAACAAGCTTATCCATAATAACTCACCAATGCATATCAGTTAGGTTTACAAATGGGGCTCAGATTTATTTAGAAAGGGATTATGCCGTGGTAGAAGTGAGGGAATTAGTGTTCATGCACATGTCGGCAATGGTCTGCATGGAAGGACAAAGAACTCTCTCCAGGGTACCAAATGCCAACATTTCATTTCACATGATATGTGATGTGTCCATCAAGTACATGCCCATGCAACTTCAACTGCCGTTTTATTTCATTTTAAATGCTACACACTCGAGATCACATTCCTGAGTGAGTCTTGGATTTTAAGGAGCTTAGCCCTACAGGCCACTTTAATCAGAGGACTCACCTTGACTATACTTTGTGGCAGGGTTCTCAGACTCCAGCCCTGGAGAGCAACAAAGCCCTCTGTTCACTCACTGTTTAATTAATGTCACAGATAACAGAATCAAATAACCTTGTTTCCAAGGACTGAAATTCTTGCAGTTTGAAAGAAAACCACAGAAAACAGCATGCACTGCAGCTCTGTAGGACTGGCATTTGAGATCCCTTCTTTATGAGGATCATTCTGCATCTGCTCAGGTCACTTTGATGGCAGTCCCCGGAATATTCCATATGTTGCATGGAATACTAGCAGGGAGACACAAGCTGACATACGCATAATACTGAGTAAGGCCTGACACTTTTCGTATGTTACATAATACGGGGGCTGATTCTGGCTAATGCTAGGTTATTTTTAATCTCAGCAATTTCCCATAGCACAGCTAAAATGTCATCTGACAGTATGTCTTATAATGCCATATCCTGTTTTGTTAGCACACTGTCATTAATCTATGCTGTGCATATGACAAGTGTCAGTCTCAATGAGCTGGTTGAACAGGTGCTAAACAGGTGTTTATAATGCAGCCAATGTGTCCAAAAAGTTCATGTGAAAGAAAACTCAAACCTTCCCCCTCATTTCATAAATGTACAGTTTACTCTCGTCACAGAAAGTTATAGCAGTATACAGGTGCATGTGTGTGACATGATATTCATGGATTCATGTCAATATGGCGTGTGTTCAACAAGAAAAAAGGCCAGATGGAAAAGAAACCAGATACTACTTAAGTATTTGCAAATATGAGCATATGCCAGCATGCCATACAGTATTTTGAACACAGGTCAAAGAACACAGAGCTACACAATGACACATGATGCTGCTACAATACTACTGTAATTTCTCTGCCTGCTTCCACTGAAAATGCATGACTCCTGTCATGATTGTTTTGTTTTTCTTCTGGCTTTTAAAGTTCAGGTGTGCATATGAAGTAATGTCTTCTCTGGTAACACCTGGCGAGTGAATCAGGGATGAAATAGCAGAGGTAAAGACAAGGGTGGTGTTTATAATACACAGCAGCTTATCTGCCATAATCACAAACACAAGTGCATGTCATTTCTTGGAAAATTAGGTCATATTCAAGTTATATCAAATCACACTTTCAAACTTTTCTGTATGTGTCTTGTGATTAGCAATTCAAACAAATATATTTTGAGCACCGTCTTGCTCTTTGCCTGTTTTTGCAAATACATTGCACTATACTTACAAAACATACTTTATCACAATATATTGAACAAAATATGATCAGGATATTGCAACATGTCACAAATTATTATTATTATTACTATATTACAGACCTCTTTTCGTGATGGTCGAGTGGTGAACAAAAATACGTAAGCAGCAAGATACACAAGAAGAAATAAAAGACAGTATATAAAATACCAGAAATAAAATAAAGTATATAACTAAATACATTGACACAGTGACTACATAGTAGAGAGATACTGTAGAGAGATACAAATATATAAAAAATATATAAACAAATAAATAAACTGCTAAAAATAAAAAAGGCCCTCTGTTCAGGAGGTGGGGCCTTAGACCACCTTCCCCTCTCACAATCATCTGCAGTTGCACCATCTCACAAAGATGTATCCCATGTTTGTGTAAGGGAAGAGTGACACACGGCCGGAGTTTAGGCCCGGCAAGCAGACAAACTGTGGCCATAGGGTGTGCATGCAAACATCCCCCCCATGAGATAGCATGATGATTGCAGCCTACCCACAATCCCCCCAGCCCTCAGAAGCCAGGCCACACCCCCCAGGTGAGAAGAGCCAAGCTAAAACCCTGCTAATCCTCAGTGCAGGCTGGGTAATCCCTCTTCCCCCCTGGAGAAAGGGCTCAAACAACAGCTTTAATCCAGGTAAATATCAGCAGAAAGCGGGTGTCTCCATACCTGGGGCAAGAGGCCCCCCATGGGCATTGTTTCAGATACCGTTTGAAGTGTTGGCAAATCTGCTGAGAAGAAATGGTTAAGTCACTTTTATTGATGACTGAAGCTACAGCAAGGTATCGTAGAAACAGGAATAATCATCCAGTGCTTTTGTACAGGCTTTAGAAATTTTACCTTTTTACGAAATTTGCCTTGCGTGGTGACATTCAGAGTGAAGTGCAACAGACCTGTGGGAAGAACAGATATGGCTGACATCACCCCCCAGTCTTCTTCACTGATAACCAATCCTAATGCAGCCAGCCACTGTGATATCCAAGATGGAGGATGATAACCTTTGTTCCCCACACAGAAAGCCTCACATTGCACATAGATATTGCGGTGTTTATAGGCCTTTTTTTTTTTTGCATCTTTCACGTCTGTGCCACCCGCAAAGCAGGCTGAACCTCCACCATTTACATTGCAGTTTGTAGATAAAAGTACTTTTTGTCCAGTAGTTTGTTTTCTGTAATAAGATAATGTGTTTTGGTCCGTTCCTGGTAACTGACTAGCTGAGGATTTTTTTCCCCTGGCCTTCTTTGCCACATGTTCTTCCTGTTGTGGGATTGGCGAGGAAAAAAGCCACTGGTATGAATTCCATCTCTGTCCACAGACCAGATCGAAGGGGCAGGAGGCCAGTGTGGCTTGGCAGAGAGGGAATGACATTCTTCTGCAGCCAGGCCCCAGCTTACTGGACAGGAAACTGCTCTGCATCCACACTGAAGATGGATATCTTCATGTGCCAGGCTTATTCTTCCCCAGTATAAGCCTGGCAAATTTTAAAGGAAAATTTTAAGTGATAAGCCCACCCACTTTTGAGGATGTTCTCAATATTTTCTAACCAATCACATCAGCCCATTGAAGGCAAGTGTTCCATGGAGTAAAATCCAGCTATGATCCAGCTCGAAATTACCAGCTACCAGCTGTTTCAAAACATAACTTTAGCTGGTCAAACCATGTTAAGTAAGGAGCTGGTCTGTTCCGGTCCACCAGCTACCAGCTGTTTCAGTTTTTTTTTCAGGAAGGCTTCTCTCCTTTTCCTTTCAGTCTGCAATGGCAAATTGTATTCAAACCTCAAGTTTGCTTTGGGGGAGTTGAAGACAAGCATGCACTCTCCTACAAAGACTTGTTGATCGCTTCTTTTCACACTGTGGTCAATGAGTCTTGTTCGCAGAGATATGAGTCAGAGGAAGACACTGGAACGGTTGAACCGTGACCAAGATGGCGGTCACTGGAGCATGGATGAGGCATAGAGTACCAGCCCAGTGAAACCTATCCCTCCTTTTCTCTTTCTGCCCGCAGAACTGCTGCTCACTGGTTGTTTTTTTTGGTTTCTCTGTGAACTCTCGAGACTGTTCTGCATTAAAAACTACTAAATGAGATCAGTAGTTTTTCAAATACTCAAACCACCCTGTCTGGCACCAACAATCATTCCACGATCAAAGTCACTTAGATCACTTTTCTTCCCCATTCTGGCATTTGGTCTGAAAAACAGCTGAACCTCTTGACCAGATCTGCCATGCTTATGCATTTAGTTGCTGTCACATGGTTGGCTGATTAAATATTTGCATTAACAAGCTGATGCACAGGTCTACCTAATAAAGTGATCACTGAGTGTATATAAGCCCTGTTTTTATAGCTGTCAGGCGATGTTGCTAATTGCTGATTTTCTTTCCTGGCATATGAAAATGTGTTTTATGATTGGAGGATGTCTGTTCATTAATAGTTGGTACTGTTTCGGCAACGTCTTCACAAGCCTCACTGATCAGACTTATGAGCCTGACCAGAATGACATTGATGGCATGAGATAACAATATTTCAGTGATGTGCATTGCAAATGAAAGGTCTCTTTGCCCCTGCCAGCTGCCCTGGTTGCCGGGGCACGAGGGTAGTAAGGAGTTAGGGGAGAGGTACTTCAAAGGGTACCGAACACAGGGGCCTCACGCAGTAAACAGTGGATGTTAGGGTAATGCGGAGTGGCAGGGTGCTGTGAATGCAGCCAGTGTGGAGCAGGGGGTAGCGCCTGAGCGTGCTCAGTGCACAGGAAGCAGGAGGGAGAGCCAGGGAGAGGCCCCGGGGCTGGAGAACAGAGGAGGCCTTCACGGCGAAGGGTAACAGGGTGCACACTCTCACATACAGACCCCACCGATCACACATACCCTTCCTTCTGAATCACCGCATTCATCAAAATGGGCCCTGGGACTTTTTTTTGTGTGTGTGAGTTAATGATGTGTGTGGTAGATACCTCAGAGCATGGAACATATTTCATCTACTAAGTCTGGCACTGACAAACTATATTTTTAAAAATAATATACATGAATGTGTATCTGAGTCACTACTGTACATTCCAGACATGCAAGAAAACAGCAAGAATAAATACCAGCATTGATTTATTTGTCAAAATAAATAAATATTACAGCAAGACCTGGCTCCTCTTTTTGAGAAACTAAATGAGTGAAATAGTAAATGAACTATTGTTATGTATTTTGTAAAAAACAACATAATTAAGTGATATTTGTTCAGTCTAACCATGGCACTCTGCAATTTCTTTCATGATTTATATACTCACTGTTACCATTATTACTGCTATTGCACAGTTTAGTTGTATACTCATGAGATAATGCGTTGTCTTTCTCATCCAGACAATGTAGACACATGAGTTCACCTTCAATTGTGTGGGAGCAGCCAATCGGACCCATCCTTCCCAACTTGTGTCCAATGGGACAAAGAGGGAGCTTCAGAGGGGAGTGGCTCAGGCCATTGCAGCAAATGTCTCTTCTGATGGCCAGGCAGAAATATATTCAATAATCAAGCTTACTGATACCTTAAATTAGTTCATATTCATACCTTTAAATAATTGTATTGTATATTGATTCTTTACAGAAACACAATATAATCACTAGTTTCACACAGACGATGTAACATTGAACATTTTAGCTGACTAACTGCAAACATTTAGCTAACCTCAAATGATACATCAATGGTTATATATTCTAGGTCTGCAAGGTGAGCAGTTTTCCCCAAAAGTTACAATCTTTTGCAAAAACATTCTGAAAAGTGAAAGCGGAGAGACTGATTGTTTTATAATTTATTTTATTTTGTTATTTCTTATCTGTAGGCTCCTGTATGTTCTGTTTGTCATTGATAACGATTATCAAAACTCTTACTTTACAGAATGTATTATGAAAGCAAGAAAGCAGTCTCATCTCAAATAAATCTACCTTTCATTGCAAAGGAATACTACAATGGCCTCAGTTTGTGATGTTCTACATCTCTACTACAAGAGCAAATGAAGCATTCCCTGCACAAGCAATCCATTCACTTTCAGTCAATCCAATAGCAAGAGAAGGTCATTGTACTGAATTGTTTTTACCTGCAATGTTTTGCCAAGTTCACAAAAAGTAATGGGAAGTTTGCTTTCTAACAATTGTTGCTTCCATTTGTTTTCACCCTCAATATAGTGCAAAGTTGATATTTGTTCTCTTTTTTATTTTGTGGTGTTTACTTTAGAATCTTCCCTCTTTTGGCTGTGTTTTGTGCTGCATCATTAAAAAAAACAGTTGATTGAAACCCGCCCCCTAATCTGGCCATGACAGTGGTGGTCAGACCCACCCTTTTGTGTCCAGTGGTAGATATCACCAGAAACACTTGACTGTACAAATCTATCACTCTGTGGTAATTTTTTGGTGTTTTTTTTCCACTGTGTATTTATACTTATTATTATTATTATTATTATTATTATTATTATTATTATTATTATTTTTACAAAACTAACCCCCCCCAAACCCCCCCCAAGTCACTGGTGAAATTTAACCCTGTTCCTACGGCAGTGTATGACTGGGTTTTAGGACAGATTTCTACCACAATTAATAGGGGGGGGCACTTACTACTGAGTTCAGATGAGTCACAGGCTGTTGTTGTTGACTGCTTAAACACAGGAAGCCAGGACACAAGGTGGTATTGCCCTGAAATATACTGTATGAAAGAGGTTTGTGCTGCTCCAGGCAATTACAGGTCAGAATATTGGATTCTGGCTTTAGGTTTTTACTGTTCTTGCTGGAAAACAGGACTATAATTCAGTTAAGTGTGTGGTTGTGTCTTTGTGCGTTTTGTACTTATAATGTGTGTTTGTATAGTGAGTTGCTCGTGGCACATTCAAATAAAATTACAAGGCAAATAGTCATTTTGTTAAATCTATGCTTTTAAATTAATTTAAAAACTAAATTATCCCTTATTTTGTAACATGTGGCATGTGGAGGACCTCACCTTCTCTGCATTTTAAAATGCTGCTCTGCAATCACATCATGTTGCTAGGACTACATGAATCAAGGTAATGTCAGTGTTGTTTTCACGGCAGCAGTCCAGCTAACCAAATGCATTATAGTTTCTAATTCGAAAAAGCCACAATAATCTGTATCCACTCAAAAACAGAACATATTTTCAGTGAGAAAAAAATCTACCACTTCCACTGTGTTTGAGCTTCGGTAACTTTGTTAGAGTATTTGATATTTATAGTCATTTTAACTCTTGAAAAACAAACCCCAAGGGATTGCCTTTCAGAAGGATGATGCCTGTAGTCAAAAGGGTTTTAGTAACCATTTTTCAAGTCATTTTCAAGCTTGTGTTAAGAAAAGGGGGCTTAAAACTGAATTCATAAAGCAGACAATCAAAGCTACTTCAAACTGGCACCACTAAGTACTTTAATATACTAAGTATACATTTTAGTAAATCATTTGATCTCTCTATCATAATTACACAAGTAACTCCAAAATTCCACCATGCGTGAAACAGTGATCTCATTCTAGTCCTACTAAAACTGGATAAAACCACACCCTCCCCTCATGATTGTTGGTGCCAGACAGGCTGATTTGAGTATTTTTGTAACTGCTGAAGATTTTCAAGGACAACAGCCTCAAGTTTATTAAGAATGGTGCGAAAAAAACAAAAAACAAGCGGCAGTTCTGCAGACAGAAAGACCTTGTTGATGAGAGAGGTCAACAAAGAATGGCCAGACTGGTTTGAGCTGACAGAAAGGCTATAGTAACTCAGATAACCATTCTCTACAATTGTGGTGAGCAGAAAAGCATCTCAGAATGCACAACACGTCAAACCTTGAGGCAACAACAGCAGAAGACCACGTTGGGTTCCACCTCTGTCAGCCAACACAAAGCTGAGGCTGCAGTGGGCACAGGCTCACCAAAATTGGACATTTGAAGACTGGAAAAATGTAGCCTGGTCTGGTGAATCCTGATTTCTGCTGAGGCATACAGATGGTAGGGTCAGAATTTGGCACCAACAGCATGAATCCATAGACCTGATCTGCCTTGTGTCAACAGTCCAGGCTGGTGGCAGTGGTGTAATGGTGTGGGTAATCTTGGCTCACTTAATACCAATCAGTCATCGCTTGAACGCCACAGCCTATTGGCTGACCAGGTATTGTTGCTGACCATGTGCATCCCTTCATAGCCACAATGTACCCATCATTGAATGGCTACTTCCAGCATGATATGTTATGCCGGGGGGAACAGAGGAACCAAAAGCAGACAGGGGTGCAGAAAAATGGCAGGTTTAATTTCAAAAGGGGCAGACAGAGCGGAGTCAAAAAACAGGCCAGGGTCAAAAACCAGGGGGTCAGTCCAACAAAGCAGAGGTACAGATATCCACAAAGCGAAGAAGAGTCCAGGGAAGCAGGCAGGGGTCAGAACCGGAAATCCAGATGGGCAAGGGCAAGGGCAAGGGCAAGGGCAAGGGCAAGGGCAAGGGCAAGGAAACAAGGAGGCTAGAACTGGGGGAAGGGCTCAGACAAGAAAACAGGACAAGACGAACTAGCCGCGTGCAACTGAAAAGGACAGGTATAAATACACAGGGGAATGAGACAAACTAGGCGGGGCATGGGAGTGAGGGCGGTCTAACAAATAAACATCAGGTGAGACACATGAAAGGGTAATAGGACAATAACAAGGG
Organism: Conger conger; assembly: GCF_963514075.1. Taxonomy (NCBI): domain Eukaryota; kingdom Metazoa; phylum Chordata; class Actinopteri; order Anguilliformes; family Congridae; genus Conger; species Conger conger. The sequence continues at coordinate 56,792,142 of NC_083762.1, forward strand.
AGAAACAAAAATGCGGACTGGAATCACAAAGACACACATGTAATACAAACAGCTCCGGACTAGGGAGTAGACAATTTGCAGAGAATCAGGAGATGCAGAGATACAGAGAGACAGGTGCAAATACTTCGCTGAAACTAAGCAAGTAATCAGTGATAGAATAGGGAGGCGGAGTTACAGAACAGAATTGAAACTGGAGATGCATTAGTAAGTTAGTTAAGTGATTTAAATTACAAATACCCAAAACTAGTGAATGTTAGTTTGTCACACATATTAGTGTGTTAGTATAATTAGTACTGTACAAATTCTATGTTAGTTGGGATTAGTATATTAGTGCTATGTACAAACATGAAATGGAGAGAAAGCAGGAAGTAAGGAATGTAAGATTGGAAGGAAGATTGAACCCCGGAACTACCTTAAACACCCGAATAGTGGGGCACGCAGACTGGGAGTGACTGGGCTAGAAAACATTCAGACTCAGACATCACAGGGGAAGACGAGTGCAAAGACTAATGAATATAAACAGAACACCAGACATGAATATGAAAAATAATAAATTACAAGAATAATGATAATAGACAATGATAAACTAACACACAGAACACAGGAACATAACATGATAATGCAATGATAATCTCAAATGTATGTTTTCAACAACTTGTGGAATCCATGCCACTAAGAATTGAGGCTGTTTTGAGAGCAAAGGGAGGCCCTACTCTATATTTGTATAGTGTTCCAAATAAAGTTCTCAGTGAGTATATTTGAACATTACATATATTAAATATTATTTAAATACAACAAGAGAGAAAATGAGACGAGTGCGTGGGGGTTGGACCCAAAATGCACGACTCAGAAACAATAGTTTTAAAAAGACCCCTCAGGGCTTTATTCGGGACGAATCCCAGGAGTGTAGTCAAAACAAGCAAAGTCCATACACGTAGATCCAGCCAAACAAATAACAAACAAACAAAAAGCATGGTGCCGAGAGAAGAGGCAAGCTCGTAGTCGGTAGACGTGCAGGGAGGTCCGGTAGCAGGAGAGCTGTCAGCGGGGCAGATGAACAGGCGGACGGCAGGCAGAGGCGTAGTCGTGGGCGAAGCGGGAGTCGAAACCATGAAACAATCAGCGAAGCAAAAGTACAAAACGGTAGGCGAGGACGTGGTCAAAAACAAACAGTGGTCAACAAAACAGAAATCAATAAACAATGGTCGGTAACAGGCTTGGATCGTAACGTTTAATCAAAAACAGTAATGCTCAAGAGTTGCGTAGTAAACAGAGGCAGACAATTCCGCAGTGAACAGTAGCACGACTGGGATATAAATGCAGATGTAGACAGGTGTAGACAATTAGTTAGAGCGTAGCAAGGAAATGGAAAACAGGTGCGATGGATGACAAGTTTAACAAGGTGATTAGTAATCGTTAGTAATAAACCTATCCTGCCCTAGCATTAGTAAATTAGTAAATGACATGCACGAGAAACGTAAGGTAACATGAACACATGATTAGTTCGTTAGTTTCTACCCAATCCTAATCTAGCGTTAGTAGTTTTAGTAAATAGACAAATGGAAACAATAGGGAGTGAATGACAGAAAGAGAGAGAGAGAAAAGGCGGAACGCAAGGTTTGCGGAAAGACATGTAAAAGTGTATGCATAAACAACGACCAGTTAACGTAACAATAAACATAAATCAAAACATAACACAAAGCGAAACTAAGACGATAACCACTCAACATAACCAGGTAATATAATCGTACGAAACATAACTAGACATGACAAGAAAATAAATCGTAACGAAACATAACTAAACAACATGACGAACCTAGACTAACATAATACATGATAAGACACTACGTGACTAAGACAACATGAATAAACATAAAACATGGCAAGACAGACCTGAAACGTGACAGAAAACCCATAACTTAACTCCAAGATGGCAAGTGTATGAGGTAAAAAAAACCTAAATTGGTGAGGAAAAAAATAATTCCCAATGGGAAAAAACTCAGCTATAGAGGAGGAGCCCATACTCTACTGACCGACAAGGTGTAAAGGTAGAATGGATATTATAGAAATATAATGAATCTATCAATTAAATCCACTAGGTTGGGTGGGTAAGAGTTGAGGTATTATACTAGAGGGTGAGGTGGAAAATCCACATAAAGGGATGTAGAATATGTAGTTCATTCAGAAGGGCAGGGAGATGCATCTGTAGCTCTCGGATGTGTTGAAGCATGGGCATGAACCATTGGAGGAACAGAGCCACAAACTCAAGTCAGGGCTGGAGCGGTCCATGAACTGAGGGTGGGGGAGGGGCAGGAGCCCCAGGAATAAGAAGCAAAGAAGAAGAAGGTTAGAAACTCTCAAAATCAAGAGAAGCATTATTCATGTACACCCAATAGTCATTTTCTGCACTTCAACCACAGCTTAAACTAGCAAGAAACAGAACTGCCGGCACGGATGGTGCAGTTGGTAGCACTGCCACCTCACAGCAAGGAGGTCCTGGGTTCGGATCCCGGTCGGCCGGGGCTTCTCTGTGTGGAGTTTGCATGTTCTCCCAGTGTTCGTGTGGGTTTCCTCCGGGTACTCTGGTTTCCACCCACAGTCCAAAGACATGCAGGTTAGGCTGATTGGAGAGTCTAAGTTGCCCGTGGGTATGAGTGTGTGAGTGAATGGTGTGTGTGCCCTGCGATGGACTGGCGACCTGTCCAGGGTGTATTCCTGCCTTTCGCCCAATGTATGCTGGGATAGGCTCCAGCCCCCCTGCAACCCTGTTCAGGATAAGTGGGTTAAGATAATGGATGGATGGATGATTTCAGAACTGTGGGTGTAAATGACAATTCCAGCTCTGACAAACTCTGCAGAAGGAAACTAATATAAATTGAGTCTACACTCACTTTCCATTTTCAAAAGCAGCACTGTGCATTCTAAGCCAAGTCCCCTACCTACTTTCTCATGCCTACATTATACTTGCATTATACAACACTTACCCCCCCCCCCCCCCCCACTTCACACCACTGCTAAAAAGTTCTGGTTTTTATGTGTGTATTGCTGTTAAAGTATTATGGCACCTTGTATCATGGTCACTTGAGCTTCTATGAAAGGAAAGGCTTTGTAAAACCTGCCAGCATCAACTTTTGCACTGAATGTCAACTGTCCAATGTAAATCTTTCTAGGTCTAAGCCTTGAAAGAGCTCCAAAAAAAATTGGAAATTTATAACGACAAATTGTTCACATGAGATTTTCATGGAAAGAAGTGATATTTAGTCTGCCAAATATTACAGAGATATATTTATTGAGCACAAATGCATAGTTTGTTTACTCAGCTGGTCACCTGTATTGGCAGACAACCAGATTTTTGTGCTGTATCTACTGTATACTGAATTAAATAACATGACGTGATTGCACGGAAGTTGGCCATTGTATTTGCTGATGCTGATCATATGAACAGTCTAAATTAATTGGCAAATAATGTTTACAATAAAGTGGTTTCATCATTTTGCATTTTAATTCCAACAACTAGAGAGATTTTGATCCATCCATTATTAGGAACTGGAAAAACCACAATGGAACTATTATTATTGTTGTTGTTGTTGTTGTTATTATATTATTGTCGTTGTTTTTTAATGACGCACCATCATTAGAGCAAATGTATTCAGTCATATGTATGATTCTGTTTGCATTATCAAAATCAACCAGTCAATCAATCAATCAATCGATCTTAAAGACTGATGTGACCTGCGTGGTAGCCAGATCAGTAATAGTGTAAAAGAGGATAGGGTTGGATTTTCTGAACACTCACAACACTTTGCCATGACCTGACCTTGGTCTCACAGCCTTGGTGTCCCATTACTTCAAAAGTGTGTCACCCCGCCCCCTTCCGCCCCATACCCCCACCGCCCCACCTTCTTCCCTACATGGGGCCATAGAAATATAAATATGTTCCCTATATCCCTGGACCCATGCGCAGGACATAGATGGAAAATTGCAGAGGTGATTTGTTGGGAAACTAGACTTGTTTCTAACCTTAGCCCCTTTGCGCTCCCTGTCTGTTATGTGGAACTACACTCTAAAAAACACTCCATGGGACCATTTTTAGGTGTTTATGAAACCCTCGATTATTGGTGTGAAGTCTGAAAGCTCCCTGACAAGAAAACTTTTCTCTTTATTTTCTCTTGTGTTGCTCCCCGTACCTGACATGGAGCGTTAATTCTTGTACAATATCAAAGGTGGTAAGGTTTGAGTGAATTCCCCATTCACTTAATCTCAAACAGGCAAACTGTTGCTGCAGTGTAAGCCCTGACCATGACGTGATGTCTCATGCATTTACTCTGCATGTAATGTTACTGTTACTCCCATGTATATGCTTTGCTTATGATGTCACTGTTTCTCCTATGCTAGCCCTAAACGTGTATCACCGTAACCCAGCTGCTGTGTTGTGGGAGAATTAGTGCAGGGAGAGGACAGACATGCCTAATATTTAAAAAAAATATGTTTGCTTCAAATAGATAAAGAGATACTTTTGGAAGATTTTAAATGAATATCACATTCAGTTAATCACCAACGACCTTATAATACAAACGGGCGCAATTTTGATGTAATAGTCTAAGCTAGCTGATTAGCTGCTTACCTAGGATTTTTTTTAAAAGGTAAGAACAATTATTACATCTAGTATAAAGCATTATAAAGCCAAATATTTGTCCATTTTTTCTTCTCATCGGTAGCCATTTTTGTTACCCATGCACAAACTGTTAGCTGACGTTAATTAACATTTCTGGTGAACAGAAAAAAGTTTGCATATGTTGGTGAACATTAGCTCATGTTATATAAGGTAATGGCGAGAACAGGCCATTCACCCCAGCAATGCTTGCCTTTTCCTTCCCCTTAGTGTACCTACTGCTTAGTTTACCTAAAAGCTAAATAGTATCTAACACCATATCATGCCTGGTCTTGAAAACCCCCAGTGTTTCTGCCTCCACTACATGTACTGGGCAGCTATTCCACTCGCTGTGTGAAAAAAAAACTTCCTAATATCTGTACGGAATTTCTCCTTTGCCAATTTCCATTTGTGCCCTCTCATTCTGCTAACAAAACTCACCCAGGAGAATTGCCTATAATTCACTTTAATGAATTTAAAAGCCTCAATCAAATCCCCCCAAAGCCTCCTTTTACTAAATTTGAAGAGATTAAGCATCTTAAGTCTATCCCCATAACTCTCATATTTTCTACATGGAATCAATCTGGTTGCCCTTCTCTGAGCCTTTTCCAGTGCCTCTATAACTTTCTTATAGTGTGGTACAACAGTATTGTACAAGGTGAGTATAGGAGTTATACTCAATACTCCTGGCTATGTATCCTAGCATGCTGTTGGCCTTTTTTACTGCTACCACACATTGACTAGAACCTGAAAGGCTTTGGTCAACCCCTGGTCTCACCCCATCTGAGTGAACACTTGCCCATTACTAAATAGCAATAAGGGATCTATGGGAGATTAAATCCTACCTATGAAAGTATTCAGAGTAACTCAGTTAAAGCACAATTCACCCTGGTTGAGAAAAACATGTTCCTCTTGATTAACTCTTTTAGAGTTGAACTAACATTTTAATGTGCAGGAATTGTTGGGGATAGGACAAGCAACCAATTTTCACTGTCAACAGCAGGAGATAAATGACAGCCAGGAATTACCTCACAATGCATCCCTTCATGAGGCATCTGAAAAAAAGGATCCAAGGTTTCTACTCACACAATGAGACCATGGTGTCTGTCTGCAGCTCTTAGGAACCAGCTGCTATCCAATCACATCATGTTGTTAGCCCCAGCTACCACCTCTGATTGGCTGTCATCACAATTAAATTGTTCCAGAACACTGACACCAGCTGTCAACATCAGTTCACAGCTATTCTTCAAGAGGCAGAGAATGAATATCCTCAAGGAATTCAAAATAAAAATCTAAATCTAAATTCTCTGTAACCATAATTTTTGCTTGGATGCCAACCACCGTCAAAAGACATTATTGTATAAAAGCAGCCACATCAGCCAGTCAGTCAGTCCCGGTCATTTCTTAGCACTTCACACAAATTCCTCCTCTATGGACATTTACTGTGGGAATGAGGGAGTATATGAGCTCATAAATTACATAGTAGACATAAGAAAAGACAAGTCAGAGCATTCATACTTTCTTCTACTGACTGAAGCTGTTATCTACAGTATAGTACTCTGTGGGTTCAGACAGATTTGGGGATGGGCAGGTGTAGGGGTGTTGAGAGGATTGTGGGTATACCAATCCTCTAATACAACGTGTGGGAGAATCCCAGAAACAGCTCCCTGCTGGAGATGGGAATGGCCTGGAATCCTAGCTCTCAAGCTCCAAGTGACTTATTTAAACTCCAGAACAGAATGTTGAAAGCCATGTCTGTTCCACATGAGAGATAGATGCTAATTGCCGACATATGACACTGTAAAATTGAACCTTACCGTAAATCACAGAAAAGCATGCTGAGGGAATTTATTCCACACACTTTAATGAAGTTAATAATGTTTATAAAATTGCTCTTGTTGGCTACAACACAAGTTCACAATGCCACAGCACTAATGTTTGAATAGCAACTTATTTTGTTTTCCCAGATAACCTGGCTGTATGATGATGTGGGACCAGACCCCACACTGTTTCATGAACACTGGCCCCACTGTTTTCTTCCTTTCACATTCTCTCTCCAACTTTGGAACCTAATCCAGCCAAATTGCATTTTACCAGAGAGCACTAACTATACTTAAAGGCAAATAGCAATTAAGTAAGAAGAATGCTCAAATTGCTTTGAATTTACCCAAAGTCTTAAGAGGTCAACAGTGGTCACCTAATACAGGATGTCATGGTCCAGATCCTAAAGTGTGAGATATTTAGCCCTGGGAGAAACCACTGGCCCATCTTCTTGCCAGTGGCCCACATTGCTTCTTCCAACCCCAGAGCAGCATTTATGTATGGGCATGTACAGTATATATTCCTGTTTGTGCTTGATTGTGCATATGTGACCTTCTCTATCAAAATCAGTTGCATTGACCCCAAAACTTATTTTGAGTTTTAGAAACTACTTGAAAGAGGACACTGTAAGATTTCTAGAAATAGCAAAGATATCATGCTAGCTGTATCCCATTGGATTTTAAGTGCCACCAAACCATGTTTTTCAGTGTTTCGTCGTGAGAGTTCCATGAGGCTGGGAGACTACCGACACTGGGCTAGCAAAACTCTGGGAGTATAATTTATCATTTTATGTATAAGCCCTTTAAAACTATATTTTTCCTCTGAACATTTACTCTTGACATTAAGACATACAGACCATGAAAGCAAATACATTGACATGTAGCCACGGATGCAGCTGATGTTGTTATTTGTGACTGGTGAATGGTGTCAAGCTGGCTAGCCTCCAAACAACAGTGCACAGCTCCGGTGTTTCTTTTAAAATTGCCCGTCACGACTTCCAACTGATTATGATAAAGCAGGTCACATATGTGTTTGTGTGGGTATGCCTATGTTTGTGCTTTACATATCAGCACATTTCCATCTATTCGTATATCTGACTTGAAATGTGTACTATTATAGTTATTGATATTTGGTGCATGAATAGTGGATACATCCCTCTGTGATAATTTATAGCTAATTCAAATATTTCCAGCCCCTTTACAGTTTCTCCAAACCTACAGCAGGTGCAGCAAGTTACTGTACCATTCCCAACCTTGAGAGTGAAGGCCATGCCCCGGTCAGAATCACACCACAGGACAGAGCTCTACAAAGCACCACAAACTGTACCCTGACACCAGCAGCAATGCAACTGTGCACACCTCAAGCTAAATAAAGAGTTTTCTCAAGCAAGCAAGTTCACTTTTGAACTGGCGCCGACGTTGCGATGAAACCCTGATAGTGGCCCTGGGTTGGAGGATGTCATTACTAAGCGGTGTATTTTAAAGGTGATCAAAGGGGACCTCTGCACTTAGGAATCTCTGTGGAGAGGAACTTAGTGACCCCAGCGGGACTCAGTATAGGCACTGGGGCGAAGAGAGGGCGAAGAGAGGAACAGGGCAAGGTATGGAAATAGGAACACGTACACAACTGAGAAGGTTTGAGTGCAAATAAAGAGTACAATGCATTTTAATCCTATATTTGGATGATTTCCATAGAGCAAGATAATGGTTATAATTAAAGAATTAAGCCTTCAGTCAGATTGACAACAGATTCAACAGCATAAATTCATGGTATTTATTCAGGGAAGCCCGCAAAATTACGAGTTCATGGCTACATGACTGCAGTGCATTCTTTGCATCGTTCAGAAATAGCTGGCGGTGTCTGTTAACTGGATTCTTTCTTAAATGTAGCTTCTGTCACATGAGGCTATTTCTGACACACTGGCGGCACCATGTGAAAAAAGAGAGGACTGCAGCCTTTCAGCAGGGGTGGGTTCTGAGGTGGTTTTCTGGGGATAACAATGCCTAATAATCTGCCATGGTGTACATGACACACATTTATAAAATTAATAAATTAAGCAACAGTGCATTGCAATAATGGAACGTTCTACTTCATCAGCCAAATGATTTGAAAGTATATTCCAACTGATTGACGAAAATATGTAAATAATGATAAATAAACCTCGCAAGTAATGAATAATCACTCAATGAGATGAATTTCGTCTTTATTCTTTTCAATGTTAAAATCAGCCAAAGCACATTCTTGTGCAAGATGGGGTACCCTAACCCCAGCACAGCATGAAAACAAAGCTGTAGTGACACATATTCACCACTGAGGGTCAGGAAATGGTCATTTAGAAGAATTTTACAACTGGAGGTGGATTCTTTCAGGGGTTTGATTGTGCAAAGTATGAATTAAAGTACAAATATTTCCCAGTGTTATGGCATACTGAATTTGTCTAAATTCTTTAATACATTTGTTATTATGTGAGAATGCATAATAGTTTAACTTAGAACTCAGATGTACCAAATCAATTTTATCCTTATATATCCTGATTCAACAATCAATATACTAGCCTCATGAATCCGAGCAATTGATGTTTCCATACATACAAGCCTGTTCACTCAATGAGACCGGGACAAAGACGAGGTTTCCACCTTTGTGCAAGCATATTTTTGGCGGCAGTAAGGCCAGCCAACCATACACATATCTGAGGTTGTGATAAAGCTTTGATTTTGTCATTCAAAAATATATCTCTGAGGAAGCAACAATGTTGGATAAAGTTCTGGCCAGTGTACAGTAAGAGCTGATGGTCAAGATTTTTAGATATACATAAAAGATTACTCCAAATGGTATCCCAAGGAATTTCATTATTACTAGTGGATAGATCTTTATCCCAAATGGATTGGATTGCAAGGGGTTTGTTTCTAGGGAGAAATGGGCCGAAATGAAACCCCTTGTTCCCTTTCTCCTACAGTATCTAGAATGGCATGTATTGTATGTGTGGGAAGCTCTGCCCCCCAGGGGATATGCAAACAGGGGTAAAAGTAAAATGATGTAAATAACAAGTCATTAAGATTAATATTTATTTTTATTTTTTCATTTGCTCAACAGGTCAAAAGGAGGAATAAATCACAGTAAAAGCAAGAGTCCACACAAATCTATTATTATCAAGGGACTCCCAGTGTTTGGATTATAATTATAATTGTGTGATGATTACAGCAATTTGGTTGTATCACCCAGTGATCTCTTCACAAATTGTTGTTCTCCAGTCTCACTTCTAAAGGGGCTGACTTCCTACTTATGTTCAACATATCTGTTGGATTGTAGTTTAACTGCTCTTCAAATCATTTCTAGCTTCTTCTTTTCGTTCCCCGCATGCCCTGTTACACAGGGACATTTACGGCAAACACACTAACAGACTGTGGATATGTGACCAATCAGAACAAGGAGAGTAAATGGGAAGGGAGAAACAGATTCAATGACTGAAAAAGTGATCAATCAAAGCAGGTGGAAAGAGGCTGCAGGAACACAACGCAGATGGGGATCCATTCGTTTGAAGCTCCTGAAAGAGAGAAAAATAATATTTTGTGAGACCTACCATGATTTTATATGAATTAAGAAGCAACCCTTTGATTTGGTAAATGATATTCTACCACAAACTGATCAAAAAAGAAGAAAGAAATGGTTACATTATGTAGTTAGATAAAACATTTCCTTATCAAAGACACATTGACATACTGGACCATTTTGTACAGTACATTTTACGGACAGCGGAACAGAGTGTCAGCAGTAGATCATGAAAACACTGCACCCAACAGAATAAGTACAGAACTTCACCGGAGGCTGAAACTTGTTATTTTAATGTCTAAATACAGTCCAGTTCCCCCCTGAATACATCCTTTTCACCTCACCCTTTACCATTTGCAATTCAGGTAGAGCACTTTGCACAAGGCTAAAATGGCAGTGCTGCACCTGGGATTGAAAGCCCAGCTCCTTAACCATTATCCTGCACTGCCACCCAACCCACCCTCTGTGTGCTGCTTGTGAGGGGGGCACAATGAGGGCTGGTCTGTTTCAGGATTTCATGATAAATTCTGCTCTCATGTAATCAGCCATGTCCTTTGTTGGATATGCTATATTTACGGAGTCATGAGCTATACCTGCAGCCTGTACTTGTCCTTGTTGAAAGTATTTTACTCTGTTCTGATATAAGGGGGAACCAGCCCTGGTATAGAAAGGTGAAATTAAGACAATAAATGATGTGCTCCAGGAAAGCTGTAAAACATATTCTGTTCCATGTCTGCACCATGGTAAATGTTACAGTAATTATTGATGAATCTAACTGGTCATGACATGCTAATATCAGTAATGGTACATTAATTGATCTGTGCTCCACAGCGAGTGTGTGAGAAAGTGTTTGCGCTCACCTGCAGATGCCTAGGGGTTCATTCAGCCTGTCTTCTCCCCTGAAAGATAAAACCTGATTGTTACCTGTGTGTGTTTCACTGTAAAAGCACTTTAGAGCACAGATATCCAAACAAAAGCCACATCCATGCTAGTCGTTCTCTCCAAAGTAAATTAATCAATCAAATATTCTAGCTAATCTTTCCAGAGTAAACTGGGAAAAACTGCTAAATATCCTCACCCAAGTACATGTTACACTTGCACTCACATCAAGTGCATACATACCACAGCAACGCAAATGCAACAAAACGCTATGGCAACTGGCCCAAAGTATAAACTCCGGCCACAGATAAATACTATTTCAGCAGAAGTGAACGGCAAGTTTGCAAAATCCAATAAACTATACATCAATAACAGGCTCCACAGTCAAATGTCTCTATAAAACTCATTTGCAGGTTTGTCCTGGTAAAATGAAACCTGAAATTCTGAGCTGAAGCTTACAGGTGATGGGTCCAAAGGTCACGGATTTCTTGAGGGAGACAGACCGGGACACCCTGGACTTGCATTTCTGTGGAGAGAGAATAACTGAGTGAATAAAAGACCATTTAGCTGCTGCTAACAGTGTACATTAGTCTCAATGTGAAAAGGAGCAATTACATGAGATGTGAATGAACAGAAGATAAATCTAAATCAAATGATTGAGAATTTTACAAAATGTGTATTTTCTTTCAAGTAATCTCCATCTGGTATTAGTTTGTTGAGATCTGTTTACATTGTGGCAGCAGGCACCTTTTGCATATGCGCACTCTGCCTCAGAGCAATGGATACTGACAGAGAGGTAAGCAAGGGAAAGTCTCTCTGCCTATAAAATAAGTGCATAAAAATTACATTACATTTCTAATATGAAAATGTATTGTCTTGCTCTATCTTACCCCTACCCGTACACACCCTGTAAATATAACATGTAAATATTCCACAAATCACCAAATTTAAGTTTCAGATAATCGGTTGGCTAGCAGGCTAATGTTGCTAGCCAGTCTGTGGCTAATCTTAAAGCTGGTTTTACCATTTATTGAGGCCACTGTGTTCCTGGGTACACTCAAAGCTTTAGAAATAGTTTCATACCCTTGAACTATGCATCACCACAATTTTATTGCAGAGGTGTAGAGAGAGTTCCTTGAACTTATTGACCACAGATGGACTCATATCAAGCTCTAGACAAATCCCAAGGATTCACTTTTTGTTTTTTAATACATTTTCTAAAGTTTCTAAAAACATGCTTTCACTTTGTCATTATGGGCTATTGAGTGTAAATTTATGGACAAAAATGGAAATCCATTTCAAATCAAATCTACAACACAATAATGTGAGCAAAACGTGGAAGGGTTTGAATATCCTGAAGCCATTGTAAATATATGCTATAGGCAGAGCAAGGAATGCTGACTGAGAGAAGACTACTGTTTATGTGCCACTGCCATTGTCCCCGTAACCAGATGCACAGCATCAATAAAAACCCACTTCATCCATCTGGACTGGTCATTGACATGCAGGGTGGGAACCAGCAGTTATACGAACTTTAACAGTAAGATTCTTGGATGTTTTTGGTGTTGTCTAGTTTAGGTCTGAAAAGGGGTTTTTGACAAACACAGGCAGAGGATATTCTGTCAGAGAAAGACAAACCCTGTGCTGTTAAGAACTGACCTGAGTGCAAGTGGGCTGTCTTGGGTCGCACATGCTCAGACTGCAGTGCAGGAAGATGGTGCCGTAGTCAGTGGAGAATAAGGTCACCAAGGCGGTGAAACGGCCGGGGAGAAGGGGCCCACTCTGTTCTACCCTCACCAAGCGACGGTTGCTAGGACACCTGGAGGAGGGACATGGAGGTGGGAAAACAACATTTAACAACACACACACACACAAACACACACACACACACACACACACACACACACACACACACACACACACACACACACACCTTGCTTCCATCTGCCAGTCCTATGATCTTTCAGACCTCACGCAGCTGACGCAGAGCGATGGCAGACGCCTTAATGGCTCGGTGAGGTGGTGGTTTCCCTGACCAATCAAATCCTATCTTTCTGGATGATGCTGCAGGCAATGATCCATCACCCCAAACAGGGGGGTGCAACTATCAATTTTAAGAAGTAGATGCGAGATGCCATTTTGGGGCCCCACTCCCTACATCTTAGTTTCTGTTGACCTATTGTGAATTTTGGACAGTATTTTAATAGCGAAATGTAGCCTACATTCAACAATTTATCCACTGGGATTAATTACTTATACAACAATCCTTAATGCTTGAGTTTATGTAAAGGGCACACCAGTCAGCCAGCCAGTCAGTTTCATACACTGATATCCTTAATACAATTGTCTCTGAGACCTGCAATTTTATGCTCTATCAATATGACAGTCAGATGCCTTAATTGGGCTAGTCCTGTGGTAGACAGCAGAGATTTGTCTGCAGAGGCCCATGACTAGCAGGGTAAAGGAATTTGGGAAAACTGATTCTAGATTCATCTTAAGTATAAAGTTAAATAAAAAGGAAAGAAAGAAAGAAAATTCCAGGTTGGCTTAAAAAGACATAGGAAATTTCTGTAACACTCTATTAGGCTATACTATAGTTTAGGCAATTTTAATTGCAGTATTATTTTATATAATATAGCTACTACTATAATAAAACACATTCTCTGGTGATTTTTGGGCCCTCTTGTGGCTTGGCGCCCCCATGCCTTGGATACTCTACATACTGCAGAGTGGCACCTCGACCTCAACCCTGCTAACCTGTTGAAAATGAGCAGGTACTGACCTGTTCTGTATCAGGGAGCAGGTACTGACCTGTTCTGTATCAGGGAGCAGGTACTGACCTGTTCTGGATCAGGGAGCAGGTACTGACCTGTTCTGTATCAGGGAGCAGGTACTGACCTAATCTATATCAGGGAGCAGGTACTGACCTAATCTGTATCAGGGAGCAGGTACTGACCTGTTCTGTATCAGGGAGCAGGTACTGACCTAATCTGTATCACGGAACAGGTACTGACCTAATCTGTATCAGGGAGCAGGTACTGACCTGTTCTGTATCAGGGAGCAGGTACTGACCTAATCTGTATCAGGGAGCAGGTACTGACCTGTTCTGTATCAGGGAGCAGGTACTGACCTGTTCTGGATCAGGGAGCAGGTACTGACCTGTTCTGTATCAGGGAGCAGGTACTGACCTAATCTGTATCAGGGAGCAGGTACTGACCTAATCTGTATCAGGGAGCAGGTACTGACCTGTTCTGTATCAGGGAGCAGGTACTGACCTAATCTGTATCACGGAACAGGTACTGACCTAATCTGTATCAGGGAGCAGGTACTGACCTGTTCTGTATCAGGGAGCAGGTACTGACCTAATCTGTATCAGGGAGCAGGTACTGACCTGTTCTGGATCAGGGAGAAGCGCGAGGGGCCATCCGAGTCAGCAGTGGGTGTGGCGTAGCAGCTCTCCAGAATGACAGCAAACCTGTCTGAAGCTGCTTCCTCTGCAGACACGCCCACATACAGGGCGGAGCCTAGGGGCAGGAGCACCCGGCCCGAGGAGTAGGGGTCTGTGTAGTCGGCGTTGCGGTAGAGAGACATGACCGCATTGGGCCTGGAGCCTGCCCGCACCACTGCTCCCTCCAGCGACCTAATGAGTACCATAGAATAAGGCAAACTGGACACAGACCTGCTGAACTAGACACATTTCCCAGTGATGCCCACAAAGATGGTTCATCTGTAAACAATTATTTTGAAAGGTTGAACTAGCATTAAGATGTAGCACTGAGCTCGAGATCTCGCACAAACAATAGACTCCTGAATACTGAAATGAGTACAGCAAAGGCAACACAGCATTCTGCAGTACATTACTCATGTAGTATCACTCAAGGAAAACACAATACATGCATCTTAAGAGCACAATATTGATTGAATCAAGTTTGCAACATATTTCAATGAAACATTTTGGGGTTACGGCTCTATTTGCCTTGGAGAATAGTGGCCTAAATGACAAAGCAGGCTACAGTAAGTGGGCTAGCTAGCAATCTTTGCACTTTCTGTCCGGAGTTTCTGGTATCTTTTGATCAAACTATACAGACATGATTCTCTTAAGATTTGTTTGGAAGGTTCATGAGTAAGCAAACTTATCTATAAAAATATTGTCGCCTGCTCCTTAAGTGAGGATTTCTTGTGAGAAAACACATATGTGTAGGCTAAAGGTTCTGAGAAAGTTACATTCTCAATTTTTCAATAATACCCCTTTCATCCCTCAAGGTGCGCTTATAAATTCACAAACCTACCAAACTGATACTGTGAAAAAAATACTGCTTGCATAGGCCTATGTTAAACCCTGGCTCTCTCTGTGACTCTGTGCGATTGGCTTATTGTTACAAACACTGCTTCTTTGACGTGAACACACAGATAGCTTGAGTGGGAATTCCAGTTTATAACCAGCATTGTGATACCTGTTATCAGTGATTGCCATGTGTAGGATTTGTTGACCTCGCTGTCTTAGATTTCACTCGACTAAGCTGAGATACTTCCGCCATCAGGCCCCAGGGCTTTTATCCCCTCAAGGTTCATGTTCCATTTTATAATTATATCATATCATTTGTTATTTACCTGATGTTTTTATCTAAAGCGACTTACAGTTGATTTGGCAAGACAGGGGACAATACCCCCTGGAGCAATGCCAGGTTAAGGGTCTTCTTCAAAGGCCCAATGGCGGTGTGGATCTTATCGTGGCTACACCGGGGCTTGAAACACCAATCTTTCCGGGTCCCAGTCATGTACATTAGCCACTATGCTACAGGCTGCCCCATGTTCTGTATCCCAATTTAATTTAGTCATTTAAATAAGATTTTCAAAAATGACTTCAGTCATTTAGTCCTTCAACTATCTTTAATCCACTCTTTCTATACATCCTAATGTGTTTGTTTATTATTATTATTATTATTATTATTATTTTTATTTTTATTATTATCATCATTATAATTATTATTATTACTCACAGTTGAGGTCTGATGGCCACATCCAGGCTGGTTTCAGTGTGCAGAGGATACACGCAGGAGAACGGGATTTTCTCCGGAATGGAGAAGGTTATATTTCCAATGGTAACAGGGTAAACAAATAAAGTGTTGGAATAAGTGGCATGGGTGATATTTGTCTGTCAAAAGAGAAGAGACATAGTTAACATAGTTCAGACAAGTGTGGCTGACTGCCAATTCAGAGATCTCCATCACGCACAGTGTGTTTGTTTGGAATAATTGGTTTTATGGAGGTCCAACCGAGTCCCATATGTATTGTAAATCAATTACCGTTTCTAATTATATCTAATTCATGCAGTCGGAGGACGATAGCGGCATAATAACTTATAGATACATGTTTAAAAATTATTAATTTAAAAATAAGGAACAAAAAAAAGAAGGACACACAGGTTTTTGACTTGCTGCTCTGAGAATTCCCCTAAAGGAATGAGCACTTACCCTCAGCTGGGTCCCACAGCTCTCCCTCTTGCGCTCTATCCGAAACCACACCACGCCTTTTGTCTCATTGAGTGCCTTGCAGCGGAAGTTGGCCAGGTGAGCGGATGATGCATTCAGACCTTTGCCCGCCAGGACAGAGCTGTCTAACCCCACCTGGATGAAGCTACTCCCACACACCAGCTCTGGGGCTCCCAACACCTGTCCACCAGCTCTGGGGCCCCTACCTAAAAGAGATGATTTTTAGGGCATTCTCGGTCCACACCAAGGTATTCGTTCCACCCATTTTAGATGCAACAGATTGATAGCTGTTTTTTTGTGTCTTGATAGATATTATGTCTAAATATCTTTCATGAAAATAATTATGATTATGATGAATATTAATGAATATAGACAGACCTCTAACACAAGTAGGGAAAATTAAAAATGTATTTTGAGAAGCAGTATTTTTCTGTAATTTAAATAATGGAAGTGTATTTTTATTAACACAACTCTCAGGAATGTAAAAAATCCCAGTAAACAAGCTAACAAAGAAGCAAGTACCAGTACACTCTGAGCACTTTTAAATGAGAAATGTATGAAAAGGGATGTCAATTTTTAGCAGTGAGATGGATAGAGACGCTCTGAGTGCTTTCACCCACCTTGACTCTCACACCGCCAGTTGACTTTGTCCTCACTCACACACAATTCATCTTGTCTGCAGGACCCGCACACTGCGGTGTTGACATCTAAAAAATGGCAGTTTACATTTCAGGTCTTTAGTCAATTTTCTTATGCAGCTTATTCTTTATTTTAACATACATGCTGGATCTTTACTTAACTAGTTAATTCTGGTTTACCTTACTCAGAGGTACAAAAGTTGTACCCTGCCTGTGAATGGAAGAAACAACTATTGAGTCGCAAGCCCAGGTACATTACATTATTGCCATTTGGCAGACGCTCTTATCCAGAGCAACGTACAGTTGATTAGACTAAGCAGGAGATATTCCTCCCCCGGAGCAATGCAGGGTTAAGGGCCTTGCTCAAGGGCCCAACGGCTGTGCAGATTTTATTGTGGCTACACCGGGGATCGAACCACTGACCTTGCGTGTTCCAGTCATTTACCTTAACCACTACGCTACAGGCCACCCAGTTCCCCAACCTTTATCCTAAGCCGGTGCTGCCTAATGATATGCCATGGAGTGGAGATTTTATATAGCGGCATTGCACGGTACAATTGATGCTTCTCATTCACCCGTTCATACACATGCTCACACACCGACTGCGATTGGTTGCCAACCACCAACCATCTCGTCAGGAGGATTTGGGGGTTAGGTGTCTTGCTCAGGGACACTTCAACACACCCAGGGCAGAATCGAACCGGCAACCCTCTCACTGCCAGACGACTGAGCTAATGTCACCTACAGTGAGTAATGGCTGAAATAAGCAGGTGAAGTTTTTTGAAAACCTCCACACTCTTGCCACTCCATGACATATCATTAGGCATCACTGTCCCACATTGTCACCTAAGGAAAATACAGATTATGGAATTCTGGTGACATAAACTGCCATAATCGCAAATAGGCCTGACGTAATTTTGTGTAGTTTAACGGCTTTTTAAATTATTACCTTTAGTCTATGAACACTACAGGATGTTTACTTATTCATTTCTTCTAAATTACAGTGTCCAAATGTACAAAGACGAGATGTCCACTCATGGTTTGAAACTGCAATGTTCTGGTTAGAAGCACAGTTGACTACATTCCTGCGCAATGGCAGACATTCATAAACAAAAACTCATCTGTCTAACATGAGCTATAAGGAAATAACATACCTGCACAATAGCCCAAATGACAGGCAGATGGGTTGACAAACTTGTAGACAAAGTAATTTCTAGGACAGGCCTTGATGTGGATGGGATTAGATTCAAAGTTACAACAGTCCGAAGACCAGTGCCCACAGACGCGGCTCAAGACGATTCCATCCGATGGTTTTGGGTGGCCGTCTGGGAGCCAGAGTGGGGCGTGGGTCCCACATCTTCTCACTGGAACACAGTTCTCTGGCATCTGCACACTATCCGCCCCCAGGAACAGACGGTACCAGCCTTGCCAGTCAACAGTATTATCACACTTCAAGGGGTTTTGACCAGTGTTGCTGGTGGAACGCCATGGATCATCCAGGCGAGAGTTGAAAGTGCACGGGTCCCTGCACTGCTCGACGCCATTAACAGTGTAACAATCGTGTCCTGCAGCGCACATCACAGCCCCGCACCGGAACAGTACGGAGTTTGGGCTGACACTGCGCTTCGCAATGTGGTGGGCTCCTGGGGCCCTGGTGGGTTCAGGGGGCGTCTGGCAGTCGAAAGACCCGCGCGTATTCTCGCAGACCAGATGGGAGAGGCAGTTTTCCTCAGAGGAAGCGCACTCGTCGATGTCCACGCAGCCTTCCGCCGAGGACCAGCGGTAGCCGGAGGCGCAGCAGACTCCACTGGCACAGGCCATGCTGTTGTAGCAGGAAAGACCATCTCCCACAAAGCCAGCCTTGCAGCTGCATGTTGGGTTCATGTTTTCGTCTCCCTGAGAGCTCTGACATGTAGCGTTCATGCTGCACGCGTCACAGTCGGTGACTGAAAATACCAAAAAAAAGCTTCACATGTAAACATTTACTTTGAGTATGCTGCACTTCATGATAACATGCCTGCTGATGTGACATATTTAAGCAATAACACACGACAGGCAGCAGTATACAGAAATGCTATCACAGATATAAAATGGTTATCAAACATAATGATATAAATGCTTATCAAATACAATCCCATTAAAACAGATTTTTTTGTGAACAATTTAATCATAAGAAAATAGTTCTGCCAGGCGGTTGATATGCTACATTAGTAAACTCTAACGTTGTTCTGCCTGTTAGCTTGCAAGCTTATCCCTTTTTGTTGTTTATTTGTACGTTTCCATTGTGCAAGCACTGAAAAACTGTCTCACATTAGTGGGATCAAGTTGCGTTTTTTTGTTGTAAAATGTCAACCTTTTTTGGCATAAAATCTCTGCATACCACATAAATAGTAATTGAAGAAAAGCCATCAGCCCTCCCATTGTAAACTGATGCTGAAAAAAAGTAGTAACAACACTACGTTTTTGGAATTCACTTTATATTTCTAACTGGATTTGCTACAATATTTTGTCATTTTAAGATACCCAAGACCTAGATTAATACATTTCAGTGATCCAAAAATGTTGTTGTGATTGGTTAGTGTATTTATTTACAGCATTCCTGTATGTGTTCAAAATTACTGTTCACAATTTGTGTTATTCTAGAGCCATATTATTGTAGCTGAGTTTGTGCTGAAAACAAAGATATGAAACACTTTGGAATCACTTTATATAAAGTTGGCAAACTTGCGCACAGGTCAAGAACTGCAGTATTGTGATTTAGGCGAGTCACCGCTTATGTCCTTAAAGGTACAATAGGTAATTTCGGACTAACGGTCAAGAGAGGAATTGCAACAACAGACAACCTCAAATCACAACACTTTTTATGCTTCCCACAGTCAATGAATATAACGCGTAATATAAATCGTTATTATACATTTCAGTGTTGTCATGCGTTTTGGAAAGCTGATAGTGACAAACCAACAGAGCCTGCCATCTTTTCGTAGTGTTCTAGCATGAAAATGTTCGCTGAACAGGTGACTTTATGAGATCTTGACTTTGGTGTGCTACACAACACTATAGTTTTCACTTCAGCTAACCAACTATATTGTGAAAACGCCAGTTATTTGGCCTCAAAACTAGCTGGCTATATAATTAAGATATGGTAGTCTACCACAAATGATGCAAGTGCAACTTACAGTTTGAGAGAAATAAAGGTTTACGGATGATTGAACAAGTAAAGAGACAAAAGGAACGTGTAGCTGCCCAAATTGCACTGCAGACAAGCGATCACCGAAACTCTGTATACTATTGCTTATCGAGTTATAAAACAATATCAGTTCGCTATCAGTAACACCAAGAAAATTAGCTATCACTAGTCAGCTTCCCGAATGTACAAATATCCACCTGAAGCAACACGCTCGTGCAATCGCTACTATGTTCGTACTGCCTATATTTTATCATAAGTGGATTCTTCAGGCTAACTATTACAAACTAGTATTATTTTATAACTAGATATGCAGTCTTCACTTAGATAATAAGCAATAATACACAGAGTTTCAGTGATTGCTTGTCTAGAGTGCAATTCGGGCAGCACATGAACGAACACGATCAGAATAAGCCCCCAGAGTGGCATTGGCTGTGGCAGTTGGAACCCTTTTTCAACCAATGAGCTTTAATTACTGTACAGCTGTACAATGTTTTGATACATTTAATGGCCCGACAAATGTACACTTTGAAACCCGAATTTAAGGACTATAAACACAGGCAGGGGGTGAGTCAACATGTCAGTGAGCCTTTTTCAATGACAGGAAGGGATTTCAATGTTTCAAGACAAAAATCTTACTTATTGTACCTTTAATTCATATTTGAAATGTTATCCAGTTACATCCATCAAAGACATGTGCTTTTTACCAAAGCAGTACCTTACCTCGTTGAGAATTTTGCTACGAAAGGCTGCTGATAAAATTGTTTAATGCAAGATAAGATAAGAGTATACATCCTATTACTTAAGACTTAAAGGGTTGCACTAGTGTCAAAATGACTCTTACATGATATGCTGAAATCGAGTCACAAGTCAGTAAAAAGTGTCCTTTTCTTATACATTTCATTATTATTATTTTTTTCTTTTTCATATAGCTTTATTCATCCACTGTGGAGACTGCTTTTTCAACTTACTTTTCCACACTTTTGGAATGAATTTACACTGCGTATCAAAGTATAACACTTTTCAACCTGCCTCAACTTTCATTCACACTTTTGCAATCAAAATCCTGCTCCCAAATTTGTCAAAAAAGTCATTCACATTTTTCCCTGTCCAGTCACCAAATTTCAGTTAAAATTAGGGTAACTGAAGTCTCCCATGATAATAGTCTCACCTCTCTGACAAGATTGCTTGATATTTTTAAAGAGCATTGTATTCAGACTAGTGTCTGAGGCTGGTGGTCGGTCCAATCTTAAAACCCTCACTTTCTTCCCCAATAAGCTTAATTAAAATATCCTCACCAGGCATGAGTTGCTCAATTTCTGGAATTTTTTGCACATGACCACATGTACTAAATGATAGCGATACATAAAGTCAACTGCGTGAAATGCAACAAACAGATTTGAATCTGTATTCTCTGTGGTATTGACCAGCTCATACCCAGCTGGACCAGATTATGACCATCTTGACCAGATTATAACCAGTTTGACCAGCTCAATTTTCAAGATTTTACAGCAGGGTTTTCACATCCTGTTTGCATTTAGCACCTCTAACAGAAATGCGCGGGATTGCAGCACAGGTTTGTGTATCGTTACATAATTTGGAAGGTAGTGAAAAACATTTCTTGCATAGAGTAGGTAACGGGCTTAAAATGAGCTTTCGGCCAATTGCGCAAACAGCACATTCTAATTTTCGTAGCCTATTTCCCACATGCCTGCTGAAAAAAAGAGCTCAAGCTAGGTTTTGAAACAGCTGGTAGCTGGTTGATCAGTTCAGACCAGCTCCCAGCTTTACATTGTAAGCTATTTTTTTAAACAGCTGGTAGCCGGTTGACCGGCTACCAGCTCAAACAAGCTACCAGCACTAGCTGGCTGACCAGCTCTTGCACAGCTAGACTACATTTTCAAGCTGGTCCAGGTCACAAGTGAGAGATCTTCTTTGATGCATTATCGTTTCTGTTCTCAGTTCATTTTACTTAATATTTTTATTTTCCCTAGGGAGGTACATTTATAACAGCATTGTTTTCTTTATTTATATATCTTGCATTGTCATTTATCTATCCATCCATCCATTATCTGAACCCGCTTATCCTGATCAGGGTCACAGGGGGGCTGGAGCCTATCCCAGCATACATTGGGCGAAAGGCAGGAATACACCCTGGACAGGTCGCCAGTCCATCGCAGGGCACACGCACCATTCACTCACACACTCATGCCTACGGGCAATTTAGACTCTCCAATCGGCTTAACCTGCATGTCTTTGGACTGTGGGAGGAAACCCACCCAAACACAGGGAGAACATGCAAACTCCGCACAGAGAGGCCCCGGTCGACGGGGATTAGAACCCAGGACCTCCTTGCTGTGAGGCGGCAGTGCTACCCACTGCACCATCCGTGCCGCCGGGCATTGTCATTTATACAGCCCTTAATTAAATAAATTGCTGATTGTAAAAACAGTGTTTGTTAGAAGAAGTCATACCTGGACAGTTTTATTCTCTATAACACATGTGCAGCTGTAAGTCACGATATTGAACTGGAATTGAGAGCAGTGAAGTACTAATGAAAGCAAAGAGACATGATGCTTTACCTGCGTCATTAGCTGAGACGGTGGATATCAGTAGGAGTGCAGTGCAGAACAGTGCAGCTCCTGAGATCATCATCATTCTTCACACTTCCAGCCTCCAATGACCATGCAAAACCTAGTGGAGAAAACAAAGTTTGTCACAATTATTTTAACAAAAATAATGTTCTTTGAATTATTTGGTCAAAATAAATTATTATTACACCTATGCACTTACCAATCAATCACCAAGGTGGGATGTCAGTCTCCTCTCCTCAGCACAGGTATTTATAGCAGTTGGCTGTGATTCCATCAGTGTGGCATTTAAACTATGGCTCCTCCTCTTTTGAATGTTTTGCCTCCAATGCAGACCACGAGATCAAACACAGATTGTATCAAAAACATTCATAATAAAAGCATAAATAATTTTCAGAAGGCGTATTGATTAAAATTAATATTGTGTGGTATATACTACTGTAAAAAAAAAAATATATATATTATCATGATCATGTTCCCCTGCCATAACGCACATGTAGGGATGCGAACCAAGAATCGGTTCTAAATTCCAAGAGCCCGGTAACTGATAAAAAAGAAAAATTCTGTTCTGCTTATTGGTTCCTAAGTGTGTATTTTCACTCATGCATGTTTTGAATAAACGGCCTTGTTTGCTGATTGCAAATAAAAATTGCACCTCAAATATACAAATACATAGGCCTTCATATCATACATATCTGGTGTTGTGCTAGCTATGTCCACTAGAAGGCCAGAAAGTACTATTGCCAAAAAGACCCATTAACAAGTGTTGTTTCCCAATTTAACAATAGTTATTAACAGAATATTGAAATGCAAATATAATAAATATGAACATAAAAGTGTCTATACATGCAGCAATACCTAAAGACAACTGCGTAAAATGCAACACACGGATTTGAATCTGTATTCTCTGTATTTCTTCTCATACCCAGCTGGACCAGCTTGACCAGCTCAATTTTAAAGCTGGTCAAGCTGCATAGCTGGATTTTTACAACCGGTTGAACATACAAGTCTTTGGCACCTGTATAACAGGTATAAGATTCTTTCAAAAATAATTAAATGAAAGGTCCGAAACAAACATTTGACATTACTTTTTAATAATTTGCCAGAATAGTTAAAAACTGAATCAAACCAATATTTTTGTGACCACCCTTATTGATTTGATTCATATATATATATATATACATATTTATATGTATATATAAAGTCTAGGCTGCCTAAGACTTAAATGTTTGGACTGCTGTCAATGAATATGTCAAATTCTGAAGTTTCCTTGTAAGCCAGATCTGCAGTTTTTTCCTGAAATGAGGGAGACGTCTTGTACATTTAAATATAATTCTCCAATCCTAGTTACAATAATATTTCAAAGCAGTTTAACTGTACTATTAAATGTGAGTGAGTATTAAACATGACTTATTCACAGAACAGCATATACACCATTTTCTTTGTGCATCCTGTTGTTGCAAGGATAGAAGGATAAAACACCACTGAATAGTGTTATTTGTGAAATTATTGAGGGAACATTTGACAATTTGACAATTCTTTCCATCCACCATTATGGACTGGAAATAAGTATTGTTAATTAAACTTTTGTTAATGTCACAATTAGTCATATTTTTAAAGTCTGCTTGCAATCTGACTGGCTAACTAACCACAACATAATTGTTTGCAGTTACTCAATCTCTGACTTCTGGAGTCAAATCGTTGGGTTGAATTTAAGATGGCAGTCCACATTTGAAGGCCAAAGGATCTGTAGTATCCTGAAAGATTCTTTCCGATGCAGATCACCAAGTCAAATGCAAATTGTATCAAAAACATTTAGAATAACAACATGAATAATTTTCAGAAGGTGTATTTTTTTTTAATTACAAAAATCCTATCTAAGTCTACGTCTAAACTCCCAAGATTCTGCTTGGCCCGGAATATTTAACTTTCTCCCTGTCTGTGGCTGTTGGCAAATTATATGAAGCCCTCTGTCATGGAAAGGATGGTTTTCATGGATTTCGAAGAGTCCCGCTATATGAAATGTACAGTAGAGTGCAGCAAGATAATAAGATGACAAGACTCTGCACCAACTGTTAGAGTTTGATGAGACCACCACTAAGCAACTGCCAGACCTTATGCTGTGAATAAAGAAACCACAGTTTTGGGGGAAATCCTCTGAAAGCCCAGTTGTACAAACTACCAATTCCTTCACACTGAATGTAGTCAAGCTGCAGCAAACCTACCCTAAAGAGGAATGTTGCTGGTGAAAGTACAATTGTGTAGCATATACTACTGTAAAAATAAATAAATATTATCATGATCATGTTCCCCAGCCATAACGCACATGTAGGGTTGGGAACCGAGAATCGGTTCTAAATTCCAAGAACCTGGTAACTGATTGAAAATTTTTTAAATCTGTTCTGCATGTTTCAAACTCATGCATGTTTCAAATAAACAGCCTTGACTTCCTGATTGCAAATTGAAATTGCACCTCAAATATGTAAATACATAGGCCTTCATATCATACATATCTGGTGTTGTGCTAGCTATGTCCAATAGAAGACCAGAAAGTACTATTGCCAAAAAGACCCATTAAGGAGTGTTGTTTCTCAATTTAACAATAGTTATTAACAGAATATTGAAATGTAAATATAATAGATATGAACATAATAGTGTCTATACATGTGCTGACACATAAAGACAACTGCGTAAAATGCAACACACAGATTTTAATCTGTATTCTCTGTCACCAGCTCATACCCAGCTGGACCAGCTTGACCAGCTCAATTTTCAAGCTGGTCAAGCTGCATAGCTGGATTTGTACAGCCGGTTGACCAGCTCATGCACAGCTAGACTCAATTGTCAAGCTGGTCCAGCAACATAGCTGGATCCCTGTCACAAGTAAGAGACCTTCTTTGATCACTCTGTTTCTGTCCACAGTTCTTTTTACTTCATGTTTTTATAGCCACATAGTTTTTTTCCACTCAGGGTGGGAAAATTTTATTAATAATTACATAGTCAGTGAATTATTAGCTGTGTGAATAATTGTGACATCTTTTTGGGAAACAATATTACTTAAATCTTACAATCTTTTTCTCTGAGAAATTGTAAAATATATATATATTTTTTAAATGTGTGTGCGTGTATGAATACTTTGGGTACTGCTGATCACTGTAACTGCTGTTGTTCTCACTTCATGTGTCTGTAAATTAAATTTTATCAAATGAATGCTAAAAATGAATTGAACTTTAAAAGCCATCTAGTTGATTAATTCTCACCCCATGACCAAAGCTGGCCAGGAACTAGACACCCATGCAAACCATGCAGATATGCAACTTGAACAGCAGATCCACAGCCTTCGAAAATGAACATACAGTATTGTGCAAAAGTCCTTGGCACCTGTATAACATGCTGTACAGATAAGATTCTTTCAAAAATAATTAAATGAAAGGTCCTAAATAAACGTACTATACATTTTACATTACATTTTAATAATTTGTATGTTAAATGTTTGGACTGTTGTCAATGAATATGTCAAATTCTGAAGTTTCCTTGTAAGCCAGATCTGCTGTTTTTTCCAGAAATGAAGGAGACGTCTTGTACATTTAAATGTAATGCTCCAATCCATCCATCCATCCATCCATCATCTGAACCCGCTTATCCTGATCAGGGTCACAGGGGGCTGTCCATCACAGGGCACATGCACCATTCACTCACACACACCTACGGGCAATTTAGACTCTCCAATCAGCCTAACGTGCATGTCTTTGGACTGTGGGAGGAAACCAGAGTACCCGGAGGAAACCCACGCAGAGAACATGCAAACTCTGCACAGAGAGGCCCCGGCCGACGGGGATTCGAACCCAGGACCTCCTTGCTGTGAGGCGGCAGTGCTACCCACTGCACCATCCGTGCCGCCTGCTCCAATCCAAGTTACAATAATATTTCAAAGCAGTTTAACTGTACTATTAAATGTGAGTGAGTGTTAAACATTAATAATTTTCAGAAGGTGGATTTTTTTAAATGACAAAAATCCTTTTTAAGTCTACGTTTAAAGCCCCAAGATTCTGCATGACCCGGAATGTTTGACTTTCTCCACGTCAGTGGCTGTTGGCAAATTATGCGAAGCCCTCTGTCATGGAAAGGATGGTTTTCATGGATTTTGAAGAGTCCCGCTATATTAAATGTGCAGTAGAGTGCAGCAAGATAGTAAGATGACAAGTCACTGCACCAACTGTTAGAGTTTGATGAGACCACCACTAAGCAACTGCCAGACCTTATGCTGTGAATAAAGAAACCACGGTTTTGGAGGATTTGAAGGTTAAAACACGACTGAATAGTGTTATTTGTGAAAGTATTGGGGGGACCTTTGACAATTTGACAATTCATTCCATCCACCACTATGGACTGGAAATAAGTATTGTTAATTAAACATTATATTACATTACATTATTGGCATTTGGCAGACACTCTTACCCAGAGGGACATACAGTTGATTAGACTAAGCAGGAGACAACCCTCCCCTGGAGCATTGCAGGGTTAAGGGCCTTGCTCAAGGGCCCAACAGCTGTGCCGATCTTATTGTGGCTACATCGGGATTAGAACCACCAACCTTGTGTCCCAGTCATTTACCTTAACCACTACACTACAGGGGCGACATGGCTCAGGCAGCAAGAGCAGTCGTCTGGCAGTCGGAGGATTGCCAGTTCGATTCCCTTTGTCGAAGTGTCCCTGAGCAAGACACCTAACCCCTAAATGCTCCTGACGAGCTGGTCGGTGCCTTGCATGGCAGCCAATTGCCGTTGGTGTGTGTGCGTATGAATGGGTGATTGAGAAGCATCAATTGTACAGCGCTTTGGATAAAGGCGCTATATAAATGCCAACCATTTACCATTTACAGGCTGCCCCTAACAGTAAACCTTTGTTAATATCACAATTAGTCATATTTTTTAAGTCTGCTTGCAATCTGACTGGCTAACTAACCACAACATAATTGTTTGCAGTTACTCAATCTCTGCCATCTCCAGTCAAATCTTTGGTTTGAATTTTTCAGGCCAAAGGATCTGCAGTATCCTGAAAGATTTCTGCTGGTCCAGCTCATACCCAGCTGGACCAGCTTGACCAGCTCAATTTTCAAGCTGGTCAAGCTGCATAGCTGGATTTGTACAGCCGGTTGACCAGCTCATGCACAGCTAGACTCAATTGTCAAGCTGGTCCAGCAGCATAGCTGGATCCCTGTCACAAGTCAGAGACCTTCTTTCATTGCTCTGTTTCTGTCCACAGTTCTTTTGACTTAATTGTTTTATAGCCACCAAGTTTTTTTTTTTGTGTGTGAACATTTCTTGAGTTCACTTTCTGGAAATATTGAGTTTATTTTTTCGTAATTGTAAGTATTTACTTTCTGAACTGTAGATAAAATTATTTTGCGCTTAGTTATTTTAATTAAACAATTCCCTTGCTTGTAGGGCCAACACTTTTTTGTGATCTGAAAATGTAACCATTTTTTGGAACCATACTGGAATCGGAACTGGAAACCGTTAAGAATCGGAACCGATTAGCAGAACCGGAACCGGAATCAATAAAATCCAAACAATATCCAACCCTACGCACATGTGAGAAATACCTTATTTCCGCAGTGTCTGCAGGTTTTTGGGGTTTCCTTACAATCAGCTGTCAATTAAGGCCTTGAGAACAAAGTTTGTGGATTCTTTAGCCAATCAATGACTTGAATGGACCACAGGTGCCAAGAACATCCCCAAAACCAACAGACACTGCGGCCCTCCAGGACTGGAGTTTGACACCTGTGCCTTAGAAGAACCACTACGTAGCTGAATGGGGAGAACCAGCAATGTGTGGCATTGGCAGTTGACATTTTGCAAATATAGCGGAATGGATTGCAGGATGCGCAAATAACTCAACCAAGATAGGAGCAGTTAAGAGATCCAAATAAACAATAAACAATAAATGTAGGAGCATTCTCTTTAGATTTACAAAAAGTCAGCCTCATGTCTGCAAAACAACAGAACTAGCATACAAGGAAATGGAAAAATTTGGCACACACGCTGTGTTTAATACAATATTCCAAACATTTACAACATGTTTAATTATGAAAGCTGTGTATCAAGCCTGGCAACACAGCCTGTTTGCCTGTTCAAAACATGCATTGTGCATTCATATCTTTGAATAAATCTTGCATTTCCCAACTCATTGGTTCAAGTATTATTGTGAAATACATTTGTTTAGATCACCCACACAAACCTATAGATTCATTGTGTAGTTGTTTTAACAATACTTAAATATTGCAGTGAGAAATAGTTGATACATGTTTCAATATGGTTATTTTTGTGGTTCTAAATATAGGGAATAGTGGAAACCATAGAAGAGAGTGGAATCATTGAACAAAATCAGAATACTGTTAAAAAGATACTGTGGGTTTGTTTCACAGTTTTTTTTCCCCAATTGCAAACAATCATTTTTTGATCCATACATTCATGCATTATCTTAACCCGCTTATCCTGAACAGGTTCGCACGGGAACTGGAGCCTCTCCCAGCATACATTGGGCGAAAGGCAGGAATACACCCTGGACAGGTCGCCAGTCCATCACAGGGCACACGCACCATTCACTCACACACTCATACCTATGGGCAATTTAGACTCTCCAATCAGCCTACACTGCATGTCTTTAGACTGTCGGAGGAAACCAGAGTACCCGGAGGAAACCCACGCAAACACGGGGAGAACATGAAAACTCCACACAGAGAGGCCCCGGCCGACCGGGATTCAAACCCAGGACCTCCTTGCTGTGAGGCGGCAGTGCTACCCACTGCACCATCCGTGCCACCCATTTTTTGACACAGAGTTCTCTTTTTTTTTACTTTTCACACAGTTCGCACAAGAGCACTGTATGTTGAGCGAACTGAATGTTTTTTTCAATGTAATCCGGTAAATTTGGGAGTTGGACCCTGGGACGCCCTGGCACCACCGGAATGTGAGGGGATCCTGGCGCTTCCCCAAAATGAGAACCCCTACAGGGTCTACTTCAGCCAGGGAGGCACCAGTGAGTGCTTTGGGCAGTAGTGAGATGAGACGTGGGGATCCGTATTCTGCTGACCATTGATGGACACTTGAAACAATCAGTTGAGCTCCCTTGTAGGAAACCACAGCATGGAGAACATAACGTGAGTTAGAGCGCGATGAGTTCAAAGAGAATCCCCTCAGTAACTAACAGGTATTTTCTTTTACTGGACAGTTAGACACTGTGTGCCCAGAACCAGCACAGTACAAACATAATTGTTCATTAGTGCGTCTCTGTCTCTCTCGCAATGATAATCCCGCCCGGTTAATTTGCATGGGTTCGGGTGCTGAAGCGCTGGTCAGAGGGAGTTCAGTGGCGCGAGGAGAGAGGCTTTGGAGAAAGCGGGTCGGCCTGTGACGTGTCCCACTGTCAGCTCGTCTCTCCCGTAGTCGCAAGTCAACCCAGACGCCTTTTTAGCGGCAGTAAGGCCAGCCAACCATACACATCTGAGGTAGTGAGAAAGCTTAGATTTTGCCATTCAGAAATATTACTCTGAGGCAGCATGGGATATCAATGTTGGATAAAGTTCTGGCCACTTGGTTCCAAAACTGATTTGCAGTGAAGTTGGAGTGTACAGTATGAGCTGATGGTCAAGATTTTTAGATATACATAAAAGATTACTCCAAATGGTATCCCAAGGAATTTCATCATTACTAGTGGATAGATCTTTATCGCAAATGGATTGGATTGCAAGGGGTTTGTTTCTAGGGAGAAATGGGCCGTTTCTCCTACAGTATCTAGAATGACATGGATTGTATGTGTGGGAAGCTCTGCCCCCCAGGGGATATGCAAACAGGGGTAAAAGTAAAATGATGTAAATAACAAGTCATTAAGATGAATATTTATTTTTATTTTTTCATTTGCTCAACAGGTCAAAAGGAGGAATAAATCACAGTAAAAGCAAGAGTCCACACAAATCTATTAAAAGCTCTTCAAGGGACTCCCAGTGTTTGGATTATAATTATAATTGTGTGATGATTACAGCAATTTGGTTGTATCACCCAGTGATCTCTTCACAAATTGTTGTTATCCAGTCTCACTTCCAGGCTGACTTCCTACTTATGTTCCACAGATCTGTTGGATTGTTGTTTAACTGCTCTTCAAATCATTTCTAGCTTCTTCTTTTCGTTCCCCGCATGCCCTGTTACACAGGGACATTTACGGCAAACACACTAACAGACTGTGGATATGTGACCAATCAGAACAAGGAGAGTAAATGGGAAGGGACAAACAGATCCAATGACTGAAAAAGTGACCAATCAAAGCAGGTGGAAACAAAGAGGCTGCAGGACCATTATGCAGATGGGTATCCATTCGTTTGAAGCTCCTGAAAGAGAGAAAAATAATATTTTGTGAGACCTACCATGATTTTATATGAATTAAGAAGCAACCCTTTGATTTGGTAAATGATATTGTACCACAAACTGATCAAAAAAGAAGAAAGAAATGGCTACATTATGTAGTTGGATAAAACATTTCCTTATCAAAGACACATTGACATACTGGACCATTTTGTACAGTACATTTTACGGACAGCGGAACAGAGTGTCAGCAGTAGATCATGAAAACACTGCACCCAACAGAATAAGTACAGAACTTCACCGGAGGCTGAAACTTGTTATTTTAATGTCTAAATACAGTCCAGTTCCCCCCTGAATACATCCTTTTCACCTCACCCTTTACCATTTGCAATTCAGGTAGAGCACTTTGCACAAGGCTAAAATGGCAGTGCTGCACCTGGGATTGAACGCCCAGCTCCTTAACCATTATCCTACACTGCCACCCAACCCACCCTCTTTGTGCTGCTTGTGAGGGGGGCACAATGAGGGCTGGTCTGTTTCAGGATTTCATGATAAATTCTGCTCTCATGTAATCAGCCATGTCCTTTGTTGGATATGTTATATTTACAGAGTCATGAGCTATACCTCCAGCCTGTACTTGTCCTTGTTGAAAGTATTTTACTCTGTTCTGATATAAGGGGGAACCAGTGCTGGTATAGAAAGGTGAAGGAAAGCTGTAAAACATATTCTGTTCCATGTCTGCACCATGGTAAATGTTACAGTAATTATTGATGAATCTGACTGGTCATGACATGCTAATATCAGTAATG
Source organism: Conger conger (assembly GCF_963514075.1). NCBI lineage: Eukaryota > Metazoa > Chordata > Actinopteri > Anguilliformes > Congridae > Conger > Conger conger. The sequence continues at coordinate 56,824,116 of NC_083762.1, forward strand.
GTACATTAATTGATCTGTGCTCCACAGCGAGTGTGTGAGAAAGTGTTTGCGCTCACCTGCAGATGCCTAGGGGTTCATTCAGCCTGTCTTCTCCCCTGAAAGATAAAACCTGATTGTTACCTGTGTGTGTTTCACTGTAAAAGCACTTTAGAGTACAGATATCCAAACAAAAGCCACATCCATGCTAGTCGTTCTCTCCAAAGTAAATCAATCAAATATTCTAGCTAATCTTTCCAGAGTAAACTGGGAAAAACTGCAAAATGTCCTCACCCAAGTCCATGTTACACTTGCACTCACATCAAGTGCATACATACCACAGCAACGCAAACGCAACAAAACGCTACGGCAACTGGCCCAAAGTATATACTTCATGTAGAAACTCCGGCCACAGATAAATACTGTTTCAGCAGAAGTGAACAGCAAGTTTGCTCCCACGTCAGTTGGAATTCTCTGTCAGACTAGCTGCAAAATCCAATAAACTATACATCAATAACAGGCTCCACAGTAAAATGTCTCTATAAAACTCATTTGCAGATTCGTCCTGGTAAAATTAAACCTGAAATTCTGAGCTGAAGCTTACAGGTGATGGGTCCAAAGGTCACGGATTTCTTAAGGGAGACAGACCGGGACACCCTGGACTTGCATTTCTGTGGAGAGAGAATAACTGAGTGAATAAAAGACCATTTAGCTGCTGCTAACAGTGTACATTAGTCTCAATGTGAAAAGGAGCAATTACATGAGATGTGAATGAACAGAAGATAAATCTAAATCAAATGATTGAATACACAAAATGTGTATTTTCTTTCAGGTAATCTCCATCTGGTATTAGTTTGTTTAGATCTGTTTACATTGTGGCAGCAGGCACCTTTTGCATATGCGCACTCTGCCTCAGAGCAATGGATACTGACAGAGAGGTAAGCAAGGGAAAGTCTCTCTGCCTATAAAATAAGTGCATAAAAATTACATTACATTTCTAATATGAAAATGTATTGTCTCGCTCTATCTTACCCCTACCAGTACACACCCTGTAAATAAAACTGTAATATAAATATTCCACAAATCACCAAATTTAAGTTTCAGATAATCGGTTGGCTAGCAGGCTAATGTTGCTAGCTAGTCTGTGGCTAATCTTAAAGCTGGTTTTACCATTTATTGAGGCCACTGTGTTCCTGGGTACACTCAAAGCTTTAGAAATTGTTTCATACCCTTGAACTATGCATCACCACAATTTTATTGCGGAGGTGTAGAGAGAGTTCCTTGAACTTATTGACCACAGATGGACTCATATCAAGCTCTAGACAAATCCCAAGGATGATTAAAGCAGGAAGCACTTGACCACAGCAAAGGGTCTGAATACTTACATAAATTAGATAATTCACTTTTTTGTTTTTTAATACATTTTCTAAAGTTTCTAAAAACATGCTTTCACTTTGTCATTAAATTAAAAAAATTTTATTTACACACTATTGAGTGTAAATTTATGGACAAAAATGGCAATTTTATCCATTTCAAATCAAATCTATACAACAATAATGTGAGCAAAACGTGGAAGGGTTTGAATATCCTGAAGCCACTGTAAATATATGCTATAGGCAGAGCAATGAATGCTGACTGAGAGAAGACTACTGTTTATGTGCCACTGCCATTGTCCCCGTAACCAGATGCACAGCATCAATAAAAACCCATTTCATCCATCTGGACTGGTCATTGACATGCAGGGTGGGAACCAGCAGTTATACGAGCTTTAACAGTAAGATTCTTGGATGTTTTTGGTGTTGTCTAGTTTAGGTCTGAAAAGGGGGTTTTGACAAACACAGGCAGAGGATATTCTGTCAGAGAAAGACAAACCCTGTGCTGTTAAGAACTGACCTGGGTGCAAGTGGGCTGTCTTGGGTCGCACATGCTCAGACTGCAGTGCAGGAAGATGGTGCCGTAGTCAGTGGAGAATAAGGTCATCAAGGCGGTGAAACGGCCGGGGAGAAGGGGCCCACTCTGTTCTACCCTCACCAAGCGACGGTTGCTAGGACACCTGGAGGAGGGACATGGAGGTGGGAAAACAACATTTAACAACACACACACACACAAACACACACACACACACACACACACACACACACACACACCTTGCTTCCATCTGCCAGTCCTATGATCTTTCAGACCTCACGCAGCTGACGCAGAGCGATGGCAGACGCCTTAATGGCTCGGTGAGGTGGTGGTTTCCCTCACCAATCAAATCCTATCTTTCTGGATGATGCTGCAGGCAATGATCCATCACCCCAAACAGGGGGGTGCAACTATCAATTTTAAGAAGTAGATGCGAGATGCCATTTTGGGGCCCCACTCCCTACATCTTAGTTTCTGTTGACCTATTGTGAATTTTGGACAGTATTTTAATAGCGAAATGTAGCCTACATTCAACCATACAATTTATCCACTGGGATTAATTACTTATACAACAATCCTTAATGCTTGAGTTTATGTAAAGGGCACACCAGTCAGCCAGCCAGTCAGTTTCATACACTGATATCCTTAATACAATTGTCTCTGAGACCTGCAATTTTATGCTCTATCAATATGACAGTCAGATGCCTTAATTGGGCTAGTCCTGTGGTAGACAGCAGAGATTTGTCTGCAGAGGCCCATGACTAGCAGGGTAAAGGAATTTGGGAAAACTGATTCTAGATTCATCTTAAGTATAAAGTTAAATAAAAAGAAAAGAAAGAAAGAAAATTCCAGGTTGGCTTAAAAAGACATAGGAAATTGCTGTAACACTCTATTAGGCTATACTATAGTTTAGGCAATTTTAATTGCAGTATTATTTTATATAATATAGCTACTACTATAATAAAACACATTCTCTGGTGATTTTTGGGCCCTCTTGTGGCTTGGCGCCCCCATGCCTTGGATACTCTACATACTGCAGAGTGGCACCTCGACCTCAACCCTGCTAACCTGTTGAAAATGAGCAGGTACTGACCTGTTCTGTATCAGGGAGCAGGTACTGACCTGTTCTGTATCAGGGAGCAGGTACTGACCTGTTCTGGATCAGGGAGCAGGTACTGACCTGTTCTGTATCAGGGAGCAGGTACTGACCTAATCTATATCAGGGAGCAGGTACTGACCTAATCTGTATCAGGGAGCAGGTACTGACCTGTTCTGTATCAGGGAGCAGGTACTGACCTAATCTGTATCACGGAACAGGTACTGACCTAATCTGTATCAGGGAGCAGGTACTGACCTGTTCTGTATCAGGGAGCAGGTACTGACCTAATCTGTATCAGGGAGCAGGTACTGACCTGTTCTGTATCAGGGAGCAGGTACTGACCTGTTCTGGATCAGGGAGCAGGTACTGACCTGTTCTGTATCAGGGAGCAGGTACTGACCTAATCTGTATCAGGGAGCAGGTACTGACCTAATCTGTATCAGGGAGCAGGTACTGACCTGTTCTGTATCAGGGAGCAGGTACTGACCTAATCTGTATCACGGAACAGGTACTGACCTAATCTGTATCAGGGAGCAGGTACTGACCTGTTCTGTATCAGGGAGCAGGTACTGACCTAATCTGTATCAGGGAGCAGGTACTGACCTGTTCTGGATCAGGGAGAAGCGCGAGGGGCCATCCGAGTCAGCAGTGGGTGTGGCGTAGCAGCTCTCCAGAATGACAGCAAACCTGTCTGAAGCTGCTTCCTCTGCAGACACGCCCACATACAGGGCGGAGCCTAGGGGCAGGAGCACCCGGCCCGAGGAGTAGGGGTCTGTGTAGTCGGCGTTGCGGTAGAGAGACATGACCGCATTGGGCCTGGAGCCTGCCCGCACCACTGCTCCCTCCAGCGACCTAATGAGTACCATAGAATAAGGCAAACTGGACACAGACCTGCTGAACTAGACACATTTCCCAGTGATGCCCACAAAGATGGTTCATCTGTAAACAATTATTTTGAAAGGTTGAACTAGCATTAAGATGTAGCACTGAGCTCGAGATCTCGCACAAACAATAGACTCCTGAATACTGAAATGAGTACAGCAAAGGCAACACAGCATTCTGCAGTACATTACTCATGTAGTATCACTCAAGGAAAACACAATACATGCATCTTAAGAGCACAATATTGATTGAATCAAGTTTGCAACATATTTCAATGAAACATTTTGGGGTTACGGCTCTATTTGCCTTGGAGAATAGTGGCCTAAATGACAAAGCAGGCTACAGTAAGTGGGCTAGCTAGCAATCTTTGCACTTTCTGTCCGGAGTTTCTGGTATCTTTTGATCAAACTATACAGACATGATTCTCTTAAGATTTGTTTGGAAGGTTCATGAGTAAGCAAACTTATCTATAAAAATATTGTCGCCTGCTCCTTAAGTGAGGATTTCTTGTGAGAAAACACATATGTGTAGGCTAAAGGTTCTGAGAAAGTTACATTCTCAATTTTTCAATAATACCCCTTTCATCCCTCAAGGTGCGCTTATAAATTCACAAACCTACCAAACTGATACTGTGAAAAAAATACTGCTTGCATAGGCCTATGTTAAACCCTGGCTCTCTCTGTGACTCTGTGCGATTGGCTTATTGTTACAAACACTGCTTCTTTGACGTGAACACACAGATAGCTTGAGTGGGAATTCCAGTTTATAACCAGCATTGTGATACCTGTTATCAGTGATTGCCATGTGTAGGATTTGTTGACCTCGCTGTCTTAGATTTCACTCGACTAAGCTGAGATACTTCCGCCATCAGGCCCCAGGGCTTTTATCCCCTCAAGGTTCATGTTCCATTTTATAATTATATCATATCATTTGTTATTTACCTGATGTTTTTATCTAAAGCGACTTACAGTTGATTTGGCAAGACAGGGGACAATACCCCCTGGAGCAATGCCAGGTTAAGGGTCTTCTTCAAAGGCCCAATGGCGGTGTGGATCTTATCGTGGCTACACCGGGGCTTGAAACACCAATCTTTCCGGGTCCCAGTCATGTACATTAGCCACTATGCTACAGGCTGCCCCATGTTCTGTATCCCAATTTAATTTAGTCATTTAAATAAGATTTTCAAAAATGACTTCAGTCATTTAGTCCTTCAACTATCTTTAATCCACTCTTTCTATACATCCTAATGTGTTTGTTTATTATTATTATTATTATTATTATTATTTTTATTTTTATTATTATCATCATTATAATTATTATTATTACTCACAGTTGAGGTCTGATGGCCACATCCAGGCTGGTTTCAGTGTGCAGAGGATACACGCAGGAGAACGGGATTTTCTCCGGAATGGAGAAGGTTATATTTCCAATGGTAACAGGGTAAACAAATAAAGTGTTGGAATAAGTGGCATGGGTGATATTTGTCTGTCAAAAGAGAAGAGACATAGTTAACATAGTTCAGACAAGTGTGGCTGACTGCCAATTCAGAGATCTCCATCACGCACAGTGTGTTTGTTTGGAATAATTGGTTTTATGGAGGTCCAACCGAGTCCCATATGTATTGTAAATCAATTACCGTTTCTAATTATATCTAATTCATGCAGTCGGAGGACGATAGCGGCATAATAACTTATAGATACATGTTTAAAAATTATTAATTTAAAAATAAGGAACAAAAAAAAGAAGGACACACAGGTTTTTGACTTGCTGCTCTGAGAATTCCCCTAAAGGAATGAGCACTTACCCTCAGCTGGGTCCCACAGCTCTCCCTCTTGCGCTCTATCCGAAACCACACCACGCCTTTTGTCTCATTGAGTGCCTTGCAGCGGAAGTTGGCCAGGTGAGCGGATGATGCATTCAGACCTTTGCCCGCCAGGACAGAGCTGTCTAACCCCACCTGGATGAAGCTACTCCCACACACCAGCTCTGGGGCTCCCAACACCTGTCCACCAGCTCTGGGGCCCCTACCTAAAAGAGATGATTTTTAGGGCATTCTCGGTCCACACCAAGGTATTCGTTCCACCCATTTTAGATGCAACAGATTGATAGCTGTTTTTTTGTGTCTTGATAGATATTATGTCTAAATATCTTTCATGAAAATAATTATGATTATGATGAATATTAATGAATATAGACAGACCTCTAACACAAGTAGGGAAAATTAAAAATGTATTTTGAGAAGCAGTATTTTTCTGTAATTTAAATAATGGAAGTGTATTTTTATTAACACAACTCTCAGGAATGTAAAAAATCCCAGTAAACAAGCTAACAAAGAAGCAAGTACCAGTACACTCTGAGCACTTTTAAATGAGAAATGTATGAAAAGGGATGTCAATTTTTAGCAGTGAGATGGATAGAGACGCTCTGAGTGCTTTCACCCACCTTGACTCTCACACCGCCAGTTGACTTTGTCCTCACTCACACACAATTCATCTTGTCTGCAGGACCCGCACACTGCGGTGTTGACATCTAAAAAATGGCAGTTTACATTTCAGGTCTTTAGTCAATTTTCTTATGCAGCTTATTCTTTATTTTAACATACATGCTGGATCTTTACTTAACTAGTTAATTCTGGTTTACCTTACTCAGAGGTACAAAAGTTGTACCCTGCCTGTGAATGGAAGAAACAACTATTGAGTCGCAAGCCCAGGTACATTACATTATTGCCATTTGGCAGACGCTCTTATCCAGAGCAACGTACAGTTGATTAGACTAAGCAGGAGATATTCCTCCCCCGGAGCAATGCAGGGTTAAGGGCCTTGCTCAAGGGCCCAACGGCTGTGCAGATTTTATTGTGGCTACACCGGGGATCGAACCACTGACCTTGCGTGTTCCAGTCATTTACCTTAACCACTACGCTACAGGCCACCCAGTTCCCCAACCTTTATCCTAAGCCGGTGCTGCCTAATGATATGCCATGGAGTGGAGATTTTATATAGCGGCATTGCACGGTACAATTGATGCTTCTCATTCACCCGTTCATACACATGCTCACACACCGACTGCGATTGGTTGCCAACCACCAACCATCTCGTCAGGAGGATTTGGGGGTTAGGTGTCTTGCTCAGGGACACTTCAACACACCCAGGGCAGAATCGAACCGGCAACCCTCTCACTGCCAGACGACTGAGCTAATGTCACCTACAGTGAGTAATGGCTGAAATAAGCAGGTGAAGTTTTTTGAAAACCTCCACACTCTTGCCACTCCATGACATATCATTAGGCATCACTGTCCCACATTGTCACCTAAGGAAAATACAGATTATGGAATTCTGGTGACATAAACTGCCATAATCGCAAATAGGCCTGACGTAATTTTGTGTAGTTTAACGGCTTTTTAAATTATTACCTTTAGTCTATGAACACTACAGGATGTTTACTTATTCATTTCTTCTAAATTACAGTGTCCAAATGTACAAAGACGAGATGTCCACTCATGGTTTGAAACTGCAATGTTCTGGTTAGAAGCACAGTTGACTACATTCCTGCGCAATGGCAGACATTCATAAACAAAAACTCATCTGTCTAACATGAGCTATAAGGAAATAACATACCTGCACAATAGCCCAAATGACAGGCAGATGGGTTGACAAACTTGTAGACAAAGTAATTTCTAGGACAGGCCTTGATGTGGATGGGATTAGATTCAAAGTTACAACAGTCCGAAGACCAGTGCCCACAGACGCGGCTCAAGACGATTCCATCCGATGGTTTTGGGTGGCCGTCTGGGAGCCAGAGTGGGGCGTGGGTCCCACATCTTCTCACTGGAACACAGTTCTCTGGCATCTGCACACTATCCGCCCCCAGGAACAGACGGTACCAGCCTTGCCAGTCAACAGTATTATCACACTTCAAGGGGTTTTGACCAGTGTTGCTGGTGGAACGCCATGGATCATCCAGGCGAGAGTTGAAAGTGCACGGGTCCCTGCACTGCTCGACGCCATTAACAGTGTAACAATCGTGTCCTGCAGCGCACATCACAGCCCCGCACCGGAACAGTACGGAGTTTGGGCTGACACTGCGCTTCGCAATGTGGTGGGCTCCTGGGGCCCTGGTGGGTTCAGGGGGCGTCTGGCAGTCGAAAGACCCGCGCGTATTCTCGCAGACCAGATGGGAGAGGCAGTTTTCCTCAGAGGAAGCGCACTCGTCGATGTCCACGCAGCCTTCCGCCGAGGACCAGCGGTAGCCGGAGGCGCAGCAGACTCCACTGGCACAGGCCATGCTGTTGTAGCAGGAAAGACCATCTCCCACAAAGCCAGCCTTGCAGCTGCATGTTGGGTTCATGTTTTCGTCTCCCTGAGAGCTCTGACATGTAGCGTTCATGCTGCACGCGTCACAGTCGGTGACTGAAAATACCAAAAAAAAGCTTCACATGTAAACATTTACTTTGAGTATGCTGCACTTCATGATAACATGCCTGCTGATGTGACATATTTAAGCAATAACACACGACAGGCAGCAGTATACAGAAATGCTATCACAGATATAAAATGGTTATCAAACATAATGATATAAATGCTTATCAAATACAATCCCATTAAAACAGATTTTTTTGTGAACAATTTAATCATAAGAAAATAGTTCTGCCAGGCGGTTGATATGCTACATTAGTAAACTCTAACGTTGTTCTGCCTGTTAGCTTGCAAGCTTATCCCTTTTTGTTGTTTATTTGTACGTTTCCATTGTGCAAGCACTGAAAAACTGTCTCACATTAGTGGGATCAAGTTGCGTTTTTTTGTTGTAAAATGTCAACCTTTTTTGGCATAAAATCTCTGCATACCACATAAATAGTAATTGAAGAAAAGCCATCAGCCCTCCCATTGTAAACTGATGCTGAAAAAAAGTAGTAACAACACTACGTTTTTGGAATTCACTTTATATTTCTAACTGGATTTGCTACAATATTTTGTCATTTTAAGATACCCAAGACCTAGATTAATACATTTCAGTGATCCAAAAATGTTGTTGTGATTGGTTAGTGTATTTATTTACAGCATTCCTGTATGTGTTCAAAATTACTGTTCACAATTTGTGTTATTCTAGAGCCATATTATTGTAGCTGAGTTTGTGCTGAAAACAAAGATATGAAACACTTTGGAATCACTTTATATAAAGTTGGCAAACTTGCGCACAGGTCAAGAACTGCAGTATTGTGATTTAGGCGAGTCACCGCTTATGTCCTTAAAGGTACAATAGGTAATTTCGGACTAACGGTCAAGAGAGGAATTGCAACAACAGACAACCTCAAATCACAACACTTTTTATGCTTCCCACAGTCAATGAATATAACGCGTAATATAAATCGTTATTATACATTTCAGTGTTGTCATGCGTTTTGGAAAGCTGATAGTGACAAACCAACAGAGCCTGCCATCTTTTCGTAGTGTTCTAGCATGAAAATGTTCGCTGAACAGGTGACTTTATGAGATCTTGACTTTGGTGTGCTACACAACACTATAGTTTTCACTTCAGCTAACCAACTATATTGTGAAAACGCCAGTTATTTGGCCTCAAAACTAGCTGGCTATATAATTAAGATATGGTAGTCTACCACAAATGATGCAAGTGCAACTTACAGTTTGAGAGAAATAAAGGTTTACGGATGATTGAACAAGTAAAGAGACAAAAGGAACGTGTAGCTGCCCAAATTGCACTGCAGACAAGCGATCACCGAAACTCTGTATACTATTGCTTATCGAGTTATAAAACAATATCAGTTCGCTATCAGTAACACCAAGAAAATTAGCTATCACTAGTCAGCTTCCCGAATGTACAAATATCCACCTGAAGCAACACGCTCGTGCAATCGCTACTATGTTCGTACTGCCTATATTTTATCATAAGTGGATTCTTCAGGCTAACTATTACAAACTAGTATTATTTTATAACTAGATATGCAGTCTTCACTTAGATAATAAGCAATAATACACAGAGTTTCAGTGATTGCTTGTCTAGAGTGCAATTCGGGCAGCACATGAACGAACACGATCAGAATAAGCCCCCAGAGTGGCATTGGCTGTGGCAGTTGGAACCCTTTTTCAACCAATGAGCTTTAATTACTGTACAGCTGTACAATGTTTTGATACATTTAATGGCCCGACAAATGTACACTTTGAAACCCGAATTTAAGGACTATAAACACAGGCAGGGGGTGAGTCAACATGTCAGTGAGCCTTTTTCAATGACAGGAAGGGATTTCAATGTTTCAAGACAAAAATCTTACTTATTGTACCTTTAATTCATATTTGAAATGTTATCCAGTTACATCCATCAAAGACATGTGCTTTTTACCAAAGCAGTACCTTACCTCGTTGAGAATTTTGCTACGAAAGGCTGCTGATAAAATTGTTTAATGCAAGATAAGATAAGAGTATACATCCTATTACTTAAGACTTAAAGGGTTGCACTAGTGTCAAAATGACTCTTACATGATATGCTGAAATCGAGTCACAAGTCAGTAAAAAGTGTCCTTTTCTTATACATTTCATTATTATTATTTTTTTCTTTTTCATATAGCTTTATTCATCCACTGTGGAGACTGCTTTTTCAACTTACTTTTCCACACTTTTGGAATGAATTTACACTGCGTATCAAAGTATAACACTTTTCAACCTGCCTCAACTTTCATTCACACTTTTGCAATCAAAATCCTGCTCCCAAATTTGTCAAAAAAGTCATTCACATTTTTCCCTGTCCAGTCACCAAATTTCAGTTAAAATTAGGGTAACTGAAGTCTCCCATGATAATAGTCTCACCTCTCTGACAAGATTGCTTGATATTTTTAAAGAGCATTGTATTCAGACTAGTGTCTGAGGCTGGTGGTCGGTCCAATCTTAAAACCCTCACTTTCTTCCCCAATAAGCTTAATTAAAATATCCTCACCAGGCATGAGTTGCTCAATTTCTGGAATTTTTTGCACATGACCACATGTACTAAATGATAGCGATACATAAAGTCAACTGCGTGAAATGCAACAAACAGATTTGAATCTGTATTCTCTGTGGTATTGACCAGCTCATACCCAGCTGGACCAGATTATGACCATCTTGACCAGATTATAACCAGTTTGACCAGCTCAATTTTCAAGATTTTACAGCAGGGTTTTCACATCCTGTTTGCATTTAGCACCTCTAACAGAAATGCGCGGGATTGCAGCACAGGTTTGTGTATCGTTACATAATTTGGAAGGTAGTGAAAAACATTTCTTGCATAGAGTAGGTAACGGGCTTAAAATGAGCTTTCGGCCAATTGCGCAAACAGCACATTCTAATTTTCGTAGCCTATTTCCCACATGCCTGCTGAAAAAAAGAGCTCAAGCTAGGTTTTGAAACAGCTGGTAGCTGGTTGATCAGTTCAGACCAGCTCCCAGCTTTACATTGTAAGCTATTTTTTTAAACAGCTGGTAGCCGGTTGACCGGCTACCAGCTCAAACAAGCTACCAGCACTAGCTGGCTGACCAGCTCTTGCACAGCTAGACTACATTTTCAAGCTGGTCCAGGTCACAAGTGAGAGATCTTCTTTGATGCATTATCGTTTCTGTTCTCAGTTCATTTTACTTAATATTTTTATTTTCCCTAGGGAGGTACATTTATAACAGCATTGTTTTCTTTATTTATATATCTTGCATTGTCATTTATCTATCCATCCATCCATTATCTGAACCCGCTTATCCTGATCAGGGTCACAGGGGGGCTGGAGCCTATCCCAGCATACATTGGGCGAAAGGCAGGAATACACCCTGGACAGGTCGCCAGTCCATCGCAGGGCACACGCACCATTCACTCACACACTCATGCCTACGGGCAATTTAGACTCTCCAATCGGCTTAACCTGCATGTCTTTGGACTGTGGGAGGAAACCCACCCAAACACAGGGAGAACATGCAAACTCCGCACAGAGAGGCCCCGGTCGACGGGGATTAGAACCCAGGACCTCCTTGCTGTGAGGCGGCAGTGCTACCCACTGCACCATCCGTGCCGCCGGGCATTGTCATTTATACAGCCCTTAATTAAATAAATTGCTGATTGTAAAAACAGTGTTTGTTAGAAGAAGTCATACCTGGACAGTTTTATTCTCTATAACACATGTGCAGCTGTAAGTCACGATATTGAACTGGAATTGAGAGCAGTGAAGTACTAATGAAAGCAAAGAGACATGATGCTTTACCTGCGTCATTAGCTGAGACGGTGGATATCAGTAGGAGTGCAGTGCAGAACAGTGCAGCTCCTGAGATCATCATCATTCTTCACACTTCCAGCCTCCAATGACCATGCAAAACCTAGTGGAGAAAACAAAGTTTGTCACAATTATTTTAACAAAAATAATGTTCTTTGAATTATTTGGTCAAAATAAATTATTATTACACCTATGCACTTACCAATCAATCACCAAGGTGGGATGTCAGTCTCCTCTCCTCAGCACAGGTATTTATAGCAGTTGGCTGTGATTCCATCAGTGTGGCATTTAAACTATGGCTCCTCCTCTTTTGAATGTTTTGCCTCCAATGCAGACCACGAGATCAAACACAGATTGTATCAAAAACATTCATAATAAAAGCATAAATAATTTTCAGAAGGCGTATTGATTAAAATTAATATTGTGTGGTATATACTACTGTAAAAAAAAATATATATATATTATCATGATCATGTTCCCCTGCCATAACGCACATGTAGGGATGCGAACCAAGAATCGGTTCTAAATTCCAAGAGCCCGGTAACTGATAAAAAAGAAAAATTCTGTTCTGCTTATTGGTTCCTAAGTGTGTATTTTCACTCATGCATGTTTTGAATAAACGGCCTTGTTTGCTGATTGCAAATAAAAATTGCACCTCAAATATACAAATACATAGGCCTTCATATCATACATATCTGGTGTTGTGCTAGCTATGTCCACTAGAAGGCCAGAAAGTACTATTGCCAAAAAGACCCATTAACAAGTGTTGTTTCCCAATTTAACAATAGTTATTAACAGAATATTGAAATGCAAATATAATAAATATGAACATAAAAGTGTCTATACATGCAGCAATACCTAAAGACAACTGCGTAAAATGCAACACACGGATTTGAATCTGTATTCTCTGTATTTCTTCTCATACCCAGCTGGACCAGCTTGACCAGCTCAATTTTAAAGCTGGTCAAGCTGCATAGCTGGATTTTTACAACCGGTTGAACATACAAGTCTTTGGCACCTGTATAACAGGTATAAGATTCTTTCAAAAATAATTAAATGAAAGGTCCGAAACAAACATTTGACATTACTTTTTAATAATTTGCCAGAATAGTTAAAAACTGAATCAAACCAATATTTTTGTGACCACCCTTATTGATTTGATTCATATATATATATATATACATATTTATATGTATATATAAAGTCTAGGCTGCCTAAGACTTGTATGTTAAATGTTTGGACTGCTGTCAATGAATATGTCAAATTCTGAAGTTTCCTTGTAAGCCAGATCTGCAGTTTTTTCCTGAAATGAGGGAGACGTCTTGTACATTTAAATATAATTCTCCAATCCTAGTTACAATAATATTTCAAAGCAGTTTAACTGTACTATTAAATGTGAGTGAGTATTAAACATGACTTATTCACAGAACAGCATATACACCATTTTCTTTGTGCATCCTGTTGTTGCAAGGATAGAAGGATAAAACACCACTGAATAGTGTTATTTGTGAAATTATTGAGGGAACATTTGACAATTTGACAATTCTTTCCATCCACCATTATGGACTGGAAATAAGTATTGTTAATTAAACTTTTGTTAATGTCACAATTAGTCCTATTTTTAAAGTCTGCTTGCAATCTAACTCGCTAACTAACCACAACATAATTGTTTGCAGTTACTCAATCTCTGACTTCTGGAGTCAAATCGTTGGGTTGAATTTAAGATGGCAGTCCACATTTGAAGGCCAAAGGATCTGTAGTATCCTGAAAGATTCTTTCTGATGCAGATCACCAAGTCAAATGCAAATTGTATCAAAAACATTTAGAATAACAACATGAATAATTTTCAGAAGGTGTATTTTTTTTTAATTACAAAAATCCTATCTAAGTCTACGTCTAAACTCCCAAGATTCTGCTTGGCCCGGAATATTTAACTTTCTCCCTGTCTGTGGCTGTTGGCAAATTATGTGAAGCCCTCTGTCATGGAAAGGATGGTTTTCATGGATTTCGAAGAGTCCCGCTATATGAAATGTACAGTAGAGTGCAGCAAGATAATAAGATGACAAGACTCTGCACCAACTGTTAGAGTTTGATGAGACCACCACTAAGCAACTGCCAGACCTTATGCTGTGAATAAAGAAACCACAGTTTTGGGGGAAATCCTCTGAAAGCCCAGTTGTACAAACTACCAATTCCTTCACACTGAATGTAGTCAAGCTGCAGCAAACCTACCCTAAAGAGGAATGTTGCTGGTGAAAGTACAATTGTGTGGCATATACTACTGTAAAAATAAATAAATATTATCATGATCATGTTCCCCAGCCATAACGCACATGTAGGGTTGGGAACCGAGAATCGGTTCTAAATTCCAAGAACCTGGTAACTGATTGAAAATTTTTTAAATCTGTTCTGCATGTTTCAAACTCATGCATGTTTCAAATAAACAGCCTTGACTTCCTGATTGCAAATTGAAATTGCACCTCAAATATGTAAATACATAGGCCTTCATATCATACATATCTGGTGTTGTGCTAGCTATGTCCAATAGAAAACCAGAAAGTACTATTGCCAAAAAGACCCATTAAGGAGTGTTGTTTCCCAATTTAACAATAGTTATTAACAGAATATTGAAATGTAAATATAATAGATATGAACATAATAGTGTCTATACATGTGCTGACACATAAAGACAACTGCGTAAAATGCAACACATGGATTTGAATCTGTATTCTCTCTGACCCACTCATACCCAGCTGGACCAGCTTGACCAGCTCAATTTCCAAGCTGGTCAAGCTGCATAGCTGGATTTGTACAACCGGTAGACCAGCTCATGCACAGCTAGACTCAATTGTCAAGCTGGTCCAGCAACATAGCTGGATCCCTGTCACAAGTAAGAGACCTTCTTTGATCTCTCTGTTTCGGTCCACAGTTCTTTTTACTTCATGTTTTTATAGCCACATAGTTTTTTTCCACTCAGGGTGGGAAAATGTTATCAATAATTGTATAGTTAGTGAATTATTAGCTGTGTGAATAATTGTGACATATTTTTGGGAAACAATATTACTTAAATCTTACAATCTTTTTCTCTGAGAATTGTAAAAATTTGAAGGAGACGTCTTGAAATGAAGGAGACGTCTTGTACATTTAAATATAATGCTCCAATCCTAGTTACAATCATATTTCAAAGCAGTTTAACTGTACTTTTAAATGTGAGTGAGTGTTAAACATGACTTATTCACAAAACAGCATATACACCATTTTCTTTGTGCATCCTGTTGTTGCAAGGATAGAAGGATAAAACACTACTGAATAGTTTTATTTATGAAAATGTTGGGGGAACATTTGACAATTCTTTCCATCCACCATTATGGACTGGTAATAAGTATTGTTAATTAAAGTTTTGTTAATGTCACAATTAGTCATATTTTTTAAGTCTGCTTGCAATCTGACTGGCTAACTAACCACAACATAATTGTTTGCAGTTACTCAATCTCTAACATCTGGAGTCAAATCGTTGGTTTGAATTTAAGATGGCAGTCCACATTTTCAGGCCAGAGGATCTGCAGTATCCTGAAAGATTCTTTCCGATGCAGATCACCAGGTCAAATGCAAATTGTATCAAAAACATTTATAATAACAACATGAATAATTTTCAGAAGGTGGATTTTTTTAAATGACAAAAATCCTTTTTAAGTCTACATCTAAAGCCCCAAGATTCAGCATGGCCCGGAATGTTTGACTTTCTCCACATCAGTGGCTGTTGGCAAATTATGCGAAGCCCTCTGTCATGGAAAGGATGGTTTTCATGGATTTTGAAGAGTCCCGCTATATTAAATGTGCAGTAGAGTGCAGCAAGATAGTAAGATGACAAGTCACTGCACCAACTGTTAGAGTTTGATGAGACCACCACTAAGCAACTGCCAGACCTTATGCTATGAATAAAGAAACCACGGCTTTGGAGGATTTGAAAGATAAAACACTACCGAATAGTGTTATTTGTGAAAGTATTGGGGGGACCTTTGACAATTTGACAATTATTTCCATCCACCACTATGGACTGGAAATAAGTATTGTTGATTAAACATTACATTATTGGCATTTGGCAGACGCTCTTACCCAGAGCGACATACAGTTGATTAGACAAAGCAGGAGACAAGCTTCCCCTGGAGCAATGCAAGGTTAAGGGCCTTGCTCAAGGGCCCAACGGCTGTGCAGATCTTATTGTGGCTACACCGGGATTAGAACCACCAACCTTATGTATCCTAGTCATTTACCTTAACCACTACGCCACAGGCCGCCCCTAACGTTAAACTTTTGTTAATATCACAATTAGTCTTATTTTTGTCTGCTTGCAATCTGACTGGCTAACTTACCACAACATCATTGCTTGCATTGCAACATCATCTCTGACATCTCGAGTCAAATCTTTGCTTTGAATTTTTCAGGCCATAGGATCTGCAGTATCCTGAAAGATTTCTGCTGGTCCAGCTCATACCCAGCTGGACCAGCTTGACCAGCTCAATTTTCAAGCTGGTCAAGCTGCATAGCTGGATTTGTACAGCCGGTTGACCAGCTCATGCACAGCTAGACTCAATTGTCAAGCTGGTCCAGCAACATAGCAACATAACATCACTCTGTTTCTGTCCACAGTTCTTTTTACTTAATCATTTTATCGCCACCAAGTTCACTTTCTGGAAATATTGAGTTTATTTTTTTGGGAATTGTAAGTATTTACTTTCTGAACATTAGGTAAAATGATTTTGCGCTTAGTTATTTTAATGAAACAATTCCCTTGCTTGTAGGGCCAACACTTATTTATTTTTACCATACTGGAATCGGTACTGGAAACTGTTATGAATCGGAACCGATTTGCAGAACCGGAACCAATAAAATCCGAACAATATCCAACCCTACACACATGGGAGAAATACCTTAGAAGAACCACTACATAGCTGAATGGGGAGAACCACCAATGTGTGGCATTGGCAGTCGACATTTTGCAAATGTAGGGGAGTGGATTGCAGGATGCGCAAATAACTCAACCAAGAGAGGAGCAGTTAAGAGATCCAAATAAACAATAAACAATAAATGTAGGAGCATTCTCTTTAGATTTACAAAAAGTCACCTCATGTCTGCAAAACAACAGAACTAGCATACAAGGAAAAGGCTAAATTTGGCACTGTGTTTTCATACAATATTCCAAACATTTACAACATGTTTAATTATGAAAGCTGTGTATCTCATTTCTAAGCCTGGCAACACAGCCTGTTTCCCTGTTCAAAACATGCATTGTGCATTCATATGTTTCAATAAATCTTGCATTTCCCAACTCATTGAAATACATTTGTTTAGATCACCCACACAAAAGATACCTTTGGTACAGAGGGCTGCAGTGACATGAGACGTGGGGATCCGTATTCTGCTGACCATTGATGGACACATGAAACAATCAGAGCTCCAGTTGAGCTCCCTTGTAGGAGACCACAGGATGGAGAACATAACGTGAGTTAGAGGGCGATGAGTTCAAAGAGAATCCCCTTAGTAACTAAGTGGTATTTTCTTTTTCTGGACAGTTAGATACTGTGTGCCCAGAACCAGCACAGTACAAACATAATTGTTCATTAGTGCGTCTCTGTCTCTCTCGCAATGATAATCCCGCCCGGTTAATTTGCATGGGTTCAGGTGCTGAAGCGCTGGTCAGAGAGAGTTCAGTGGTGCGAGGAGAGAGGCTTTGGAGAAAGCGGGTCGGCCTGTGACGTGTCCCACTGTCAGCTCGTCTCTCCCGTAGTCGCAAGTCAACCCGGACGGCCAGGTTGATTAAACTGGCCAGGTTTTGAGGGAGATTGCAAGCAGCAAGTACGTCTTTTATTTGCTCTGACAAAAAAAACACATGGTACATCATTACATTACATTAATGGCAGACGCTCTCATCAAGAGCGATGTACAGTTGATTAGACTAAGCAGGAGACAATACCCCCTGGAGCTATGCAGGGTTAAGGGCCTTGCTCAAGGGTCCAACGGCTGTGCGGATCTTACTGTGGCTTGACCGGGGATCGAATCGCCGACCTTGCGGGTCCCAGTCATGTTCCTCAACCACTACGCTACAGGCCACCCTGTCACCGGCCAGGGTCTGGAACTCTATGGCACAGCCTGAAATGGAACTGTTCTCCTGGCGTGGCCCTAGGAGCCGACGAGCTGAGGCACGTCCCACGGCCGCCCGATTAAAAACTTTCCTCGTTTCCGCGGAGAACAGTGTGAAGTCGCCACACTCCGGAGCGTCAGAATCCCAGAAGGTAGTCCCCCGCTCGCATGCTTTGCCGGCCAGCAGGGTAATCACACAGGCCGCCATTGAGCGTTCCGTGGGGAATGTGGAGGGCCGGAGAACACCGGGACAGGAAAGATCGGTAGGATCTCGGCTCACCAGCGTAGCGTTCAGGGTGTGGTTGGCGAGGCTCAGGGTGTGATCGGAAGCGTCTGTAGGGGCAACGACCGGGGTCCCCGCGACTTTTACTCTGCCAAGGGTGTCAGAGATGCCAGTAACTTCAGCACGCAGAGAGTGGAGACTTTGGTGGAGTGAACGGATCTCCGATTCATGCTGGTCCAATCGCTGTCCCTGAAGTTGGAGGGCATCCTGGGCAGATGACGGGGTTGCTTGTTCCATCTCTGGCTCGATTGTTCTGTCAGGCGATGGGACAGAAATATCAAGAATAACCCTGAAGTCGAGGAAACGGGAGTTTTTTTTTGTTGTCCAGACAGGCAGAGACATTACATTACATTACATTAATGGCATTTGGCAGATGCTCTTATCCAGAGCGACGTACAGCAAAGTGCATACCCATAACCAGGGATAAGTGCGCTGAAAGACCCGAGAGGGAAGTATAATTTCAACTGCTACCTGCACAACAAAGATAAGGACCAGGGCCTATTTGATTTTTATTTTTATTTTATTTTTATTTTATTTTTTTTTCCCAACACGCAAATGTATGAACAAACCCCTTAACTAGCCAAACACTGCTTACCTAGCCAAACTAAAACATGCTGATACACAGAAAGTAAAACACAGAAAGTAAAACACAGAAGGACAACAATTAAGGTTCACAGGGAGGTAGGGCGGGACAGGGTGAGGTGCTGCTTGAAGAGGTGCTTCTTCAGTTTGCGCTTGAAGATGGGAAGAGATTCTACAGTTCTGACCTCAACGGGGAGTTTGTTCCACCACCGTGGAGCCAGTAGGGGGTAAGAAAGGGGTGGATTTTCCGTATGTTGTATAGGAAGAACCTGCATGTTCGGGTCAATGTTCTCGGAGAAGGACAGTCTGCTGTCCATCACCACGCCGAGGTTCCTTGCACAGGATGATGGCATAAGTGTGGTATCCCCTAGGGAAATGGAGAGATCCAGATGGGGAGCAGTAATGGCAGGGATGAATATAATTTCAGTCTTACCTGGGTTGAACTTTAGATGGTGGTTGTCCATCCAGCTCTGGATGTCATTCAGGCAAGCAGAGGAAGAGGGAAGAAGAATGAGATTAAGTGGTGATCAGATGTATGCAGAGGGGTAACCTTGAAATCGGAGCATGAGCAGTTTCTCACAAACACAAGGTGTAGGACATTGCCCGCCTTGTGTGTTGGAGGAGAGTATTGCAGGGAGAGGTCGAAGGAGAGACAGAGTTCAATCACTGGCAGATAGTTACAGCAAGGGTAAGCAAAGGGATGGTCACGGTCGCAAGCAAAATTTGTAAACCAGAAGTTATCCAGAGAAGCAGAAGTACAAAAACAGAGTTAAAAAATCAATAGTTGAAATAAACAGAAACAGGTCCATACACAGAGCAGAGAGTCAAAATAACGCTGAAAGGTAAGCTGAAACAATGTTATACAGCATACATTGGGCGAAAGGCAGGAATACACCCTGGACAGGTCGCCAGTCCATCGCAGGGCACACACACCATTCACTGACACACTCATACCTACGGGCAATTTAGACTCTCCAATCAGCCTAACCTGCATGTCTTTGGACTGTGAGAGGAAACCGGAGTACCCGGAGGAAACCCATGCACACACAGGGAGAAATTGCATGGAGTCTTTCCCTGTAATGCTTGACAAGGTTTTAAAAAACATTTGGAAGGATTTTAGATCATTCCTCTATCCTTTCATCCTTTCGCATTCTTTGGTTGGAACTTATTACTGGAACTGCCCGCTTCAGTTGATATGGCCATTGCAGAACATTGATCACTTTGTCATGGAAACATTTGTGTGGATCTTAACCAGTGGACCTGGAATTAAAACAGGCCAAAAAGTTCCATATGTGGTAACCCTAGAATGTTCTTTGCTGAACATTCTAATACTGATGTGATAAACACCACTGGTATTTAAATGCAATGGAGTTCTAGAACACACTGACTTAGAATTCAGAAAAGAAAAAGTAAACAATCCAAAAAACATATTAACTAAAATAATCACAAGTGACAAACACAACTATTTGAAATTAAGATTTTCACAATGGGAATGACGCACGGTGCCTTGAAAAAGTATTTGCCTACTTTGTCCTCATTTCCCTATGCAACTACACCACAAGCCTGCACTAACCAATAATGTTAAAAAGGATAATTCAAAAGAAAAAAGAATAATGCAAATAAAAGTGAAGAATAATTCATAAAAAAATAAATTAAATCATTACAAATATATATGTTATAATTCACAAAAAAATTAAGAATAATTCATTATTTTAAATATACATTTCCTTTGTATGACCCTTTTTCCTTTGAGTTTTGACTTCATACAACATAGTTACCGGCAGAGGGCAGCACTCTACAACCAGAAAATAAGTTGAAGTACATACCAGTTTTTCTCCATTGTTCAGCTGCATTGTGATAGCCACATAATGTAAAAACGTGTCAAGTTTGGTGCACTAAAATTTGTACGCACCGTATTAAGACATGTGTACAGTTTATCCCTCTGTTAAACGTATGGATGGCAAATTAGTCATTTACCGCAAAGTGTGACAAATATGTACGCTGTCCTTTTAAAAGCTTGCGCTCAAGCATGTCAGGTTATATGTTTTGAATAGTCGGCCGGGTTTGGCAACAGAGAGAATTGAATAAATCAAGACGGCAAAAATAAAGCTAAAATCCGGAGACCAGTTGGCGGTTTTATTTTTTGTTTGAAATGTGATTATGCACACCATAGTTAATCGGCACATCTCCGGTGCATTTAAAATGACAAGCTGCTGTACATACGATTTTAAACTGTTCTCTTCCAGCTCATAGGAGGGTCAGCCAGTGCGTTTGAGACTACGCAATGCACTGCTTCATTAATTGATTTTTGAAAGAATATTCCTCACGTATAGATTACCGTTTTCGGGACGGACATCAAACTTCTTCAACTGTGATAAAAAGTACATTCATCCATAATTTCCCATTATCTGTTAATAATTATTGGTTGTACATTTAACGAATTACAGCACAATTACTGATATCTTCGTTTTGTTTGGTTGTGTGGTTGCCTCCGCAAGTAATATACATTTTCCGTTTGAACATATCCCGTAAATATAGCGTGTTCTTACCGTTAAGCATTTGAATTTGTTATAGCATAATACTGCAAATGCAGTGGTCACAACTTTAATGCATTAACTGAACTCTTAATTGGTTCCCTTCACACAGTGGTCTTCATTTTTCACAACCATCACATTGTCAACACGGTTTGCAAAACATTTAATACAGTAAAGATTCTCAAGCTTTTACATTACATTGCATCGCATTAATGGCATTTGGCAGACGCGCTTATCCAGAGCGACGTACAACAAAGTGCAAAGTGCATACCCAAGTGCGCTGAAAGACCCTAGAGCAGTGGTCTCCAACCCTGGTCCTGGAGAGCTACTGGGTCTGCTGGTTTTCGTTCTTACCCTGCAATTAACTATAATCAACTCCTCTAATTTAATTAACTCACCTCACCTGGGTCTCAACGGGTGCTGATTTTAAGGTGAACACAAAAACCAGCAGACCCAGTAGCTCTCCAGGACCAGGGTTGGAGACACCTGCCCTAGAGCAGGGGTCGGCAACCCTGGTCCTGGAGAGCCGCAGGGTGTGCTGGCTTTCGTCTCCACCTTAAAATAAGCAACCGATTCAGACCCAAGAAACCAGGTGAGGCGAGTTAACTAAGCAACGGCTTACATTGATCAATTGATGCCAAGTAACGACAAAAGCCACAGTGTCAAAGGCAGCAGAGAGGTCTAGAAGAATCAGGACAGAGGGGAGAGAGGCTGCGCACACGGCATGGAGTGATTCACAGCCAGCCAAGCGTTCCTTGCCCTTAAGGGACGATTTACGACACCCCCGATCCTCATTCACCGGACCCCTCCCTCCAGTTTATCGTGGAAGTGGACGCATCCAACATCGGGGTAGGGGCTGTCCTGTCACAACGCTCTCAGAAAGACACCAAAGAACATCCCTGTGCCTCACCCAATGCAGTCTCCGTTGAGTGGCCAGGTCTGAAGACAGACTGATGGGGGTCTAGTAGGTTCTTAGAAAGGAAAGAGGAGAGATTAGAAGCAGCTTGTTCGATTGTTTTAGATTAAAAAAAGGAAGCGATACCAGGCAGTAGTTTGGGATCATAGAGGTGTCCAGGGTGGGCTTTTTCAGCAGTGGGGTGATGTGGGCCCTTTTGGAGGATGATAGAAACCCACCAGAAGACAGGGAGGCGTTCACAAGGCAGGTAACAAATGGGAGGATGTCAGACCGGGGTTTAAATACATGAAGGGAAGTTACATACTAGGCGGGGCACAGGAGTGAGGTGGGCAAAACAATTAAACAACAGGTGAGGAACATGAACGGGCAATAATACAATAACAAGGGGGAAAACAAAAACGCAAACTGGGTACACATAGACCAACATGTAAGAAATACGGCTCCGGATTAGGGAGTGGACATTTACATAGAGTAGAAGACGTAGTAATAGCAAGATGCAGGTACAAACACTTCGCTGAAACTAAGCAAGTAATCAGCAATAGAATAGGGAGGCGGGGTTACAGGACATAACTGAAACTGGAGATATGTTAGTAATTTAGTTACGAGCTTCAATCTAAATGACCCCAAACTAGTTAGTTAGTTAGACAGACAGTTAGTCTGTTAATATAATTAGTACTGTACAATATCTATGTTAGTTGTTATTAGTAAGTTTAGTGCTGTACAACATGGACAAGTGAGATTTTTTCTCTCCACTGTTTGAGGGTTTTTCTCCCCTAAGGGAGTTGTTTACCTCATATGCTATTGGGGGCTTAGGGCTGATATGTTTTATTCCCTTCACTGTCAAAGTGTCTTTGTGACAGTCTTCTCTGAAAAGTATAAAAATAGATTGAATTTAATTAAATTATTTTTACCTTTTCTGCCTGTTTATTCCTTGTGTGGTTTTATAGTTTGTAGCATTATACCAAGCCTCTGTATTTCCCAACCCTATAGTATCTTTGTGAATTCTTTGACTCCCTATGTATGACCTGGTTTTGGATACTCTTTGTGATTTCTGCCTGCTCCTTGTAAAACTTTAGGTGGGTGTAAGCATGATGAAGTCACCCAGAAATGTGGAAAATACTTCAGCTGAAAGATACATCATTGTACACTACACTGGGGGGGTGGAAAAGGGCGGGGTTTTAGCCGTTTCATTCCTATACTTGAAAATGGGACAGTGGAGGGAGGGAGACTTTCGGGGCAGGAGGAGGAGAGTGGTAGTGGCTAATCGGACGCACTCGTTGTCATGACAGGCTATTTCTGACCGCTTTCATGATGGCAGTTAGCTCAGGTAATTTTAGCTATTGATAGCTCACTAGCTTGTTAGTTACTAGTAGCTAGTGATACAACTGTACAAAGCTAGTCAAGTTAAATAAATATGTATGTGTTACCCCATCTAATGTGTTATCTATCTATCTATCTATACATGCATACATACATACATGCATACTTCAGGCTTAAGTTGCCCTGCTGCTCTAGGATCTGATTTCCCAAAATTTCCCAAAAACTAAGGAACATTATGTCTGAACCTGGATCAATGGGCAACATACATTACGTCACAAAAATGTCTGTCGGTGTTGGGATAGCTAGCTAGTGTAAGGCGGAAATTAATTAATTAATAATATTAATATCTGGCATTATCACTCAGGGCTGGTCAGCTTGCTTATTGTGGCAAAATGTGGCTGTAAAGTAATTTAACCCAGGAGCATGCACCATTAACCCCCACTATCTCCGCACCCATATGGGCAGGAGCCTGTGGGGGAAGACTCAGGCCTCCAGCCGTAAAACTCGTTGCAACGATCCTTTACGGCACGGGAAGGTTTCAGAGGGCATGGCCTGTTAGGCCCTGACCTTCTCCTGAACCCCCCTTTATTGCTCACTCCCTCTTTACTCAGTCACTAAATGATGTGTACAGCACTGGATGTTTCATGACAAAGTCAGTTTAGATAATATTCATGTTTGGTATTATTCTGATTGTTTCAGTGCGACTGGTGCAATGGTTTTATTTCTGACATGCCCTGGTTTCAGAGGGCATGGCCTGTTAGGCCCTGACCTTCTCCTGAACCCCCCTTTATTGCTCACTCCCTCTTTACTCAGTCACTAAATGATGTGTACAGCACTGGATGTTTCATGACAAAGTCAGTTTAGATAATATTCATGTTTGGTATTATTCTGATTGTTTCAGTGCGACTGGTGCAATGGTTTTATTTCTGCAACAGCAAACCCTGGACATCATAATCAACCAAGAACCAGGGAAAACTGTGTGGAGCTCTGCCCCAGTGAAACCCATGTGCCTCAACCCCCCTGCGTTTCCTGGGGAGGCGTGGCTCCAAATTACAGATGGGTGACCCATTTTTAGGGTTAACATATTTTGGATTTAAGGACAGTAAACTAAGCAATCTGGGAGAATGCAATCAGCCTCCCGTGCACACAGTGCACGTAATTTCTATGTACAGGGTGTCTGTAGCCAGACTCCCGTATGTAGCTTTTATTACCAGGTATGACTTTTAAGACTCCGTAATTTGGTTTCCGTTGTAAAGTTTTTTGATTTGGAACTAGTAATTACGTGTATGTAACCTGCCTGGTAAAATAAATTGTTAAAACTTGATCTGTGTGGTTTCGCTTACTGACACTCAAAGTTATACAGGGAATGCTTGGTTTACCCCCTCGAACCGGTCTAGGGAGGATGAATATTTACGCTTAATGTATCACGGTGTATAGCACCCGTAGACCTATGATGGTAAATCCCTCGCCTCCGCGTGGTAGTTCATTCATGTCGAGCACAGCCATAGCTAGGTTGGTCTGCTTGGGTCCCTAGGCTGTAAACAGATATACCCAAGAGTAGCTATTCCTGCGACCTCTGTAATGACTACAGATAGCTAGTCAGTTTGTGAGACGTGCACATAACGCGCGATGTGACATGCGGCGGTACCAGCAGAGGACTGTTCGGAGAGTAAATCTCAGTACAGGATTCCTATAGCGATCAAGTCAAAATTATCAATAATAAATCTACCTAATGTGGATAACTAATCTAAATTATTATTCTAAAATGGAGTCAGATAAACAAAGGTGAATCTATTGGCCCTATTGTGGAGATTCTTGGTCAGCCCGGACCAGTAAAGAGCCGAAGGCAGAGTGGTACTACTGCCTTTGTATCGTGGTTTATTTATTGGCTGATCTAGACTCTCCACATAGGGGCCACTCATTTTTAACCCTATTAGTATTCTTTCAGCAACACCAGAAGGACGAGCACGCTGATACCTTCAGCCCTCGCTAAATTCCGTCGTTGGGTTAGCGTGGGGTTTTACACTAGCTCTATGCTTCTATGCTTAGCTAGCTAGTCTATATTGGCTTGGTGGTAAAGTAACATTAACATTACTAGCTAATTGCGTTAGCTAGTGAGCTATGTAACAATAAATAGGATAATTAGCCACGATGGCAACTGCTAGCTAGCTATGTTATTAAGTCCTGTAAAGCATATACATTAAATCAACAACAGCAGACTAATTGTCACCGCAAAGCTTACAAAACAACATTGCCTTAATGGAACATTACCTACAAATTTGCAGCTATAAACAGCTTGCACATCCTGGCATGAGGCATGACATCTTCTCTGTTCATTCTCTTTCACTGCCCGCCACTACAACATGTACCACTGGGCAGGCTGCTGTGGATTCAATAAAATATTTTCTTTCAATCAACAACCATCCATCCATCCATCCATCCATCCATTATCTTAACCCGCTTATCCTGAACAGGGTCACAGGGGGGCTGGAGCCTATCCCAGCATACATTGGGCGAAAGGCAGGAATACACCCTGGACAGGTCGCCAGTCCATCGCAGGGCACGCACACCATTCACTCACACACTCATACCTATGGGCAATTTTGACTCTCCAGTCAGCCTAACCTGCATGTCTTTGGACTGTGGGAGGAAACCGGAGTACCCGGAGAAAACCCACGCAGACACGGGGAGAACATGCAAACTCCACACAGAGAGGCCCCGGCCGACGGGGATTCAAACCCAGGACCTCCTTGCTGTGAGGCGGCAGTGCTACCCACTGCACCATCCGTGCCACCTAATCAACAACCAAATAGATTATTTTCAGAGGAACACAGGAGTTGATTCATTTCTATAAATCAATTAGTTAAGTATTATGTTGCTATATGTACTTAAAATGTACCAATTATGTGTCTTGTTACTTTTTAGTAATTAATGCTCTGAAGAAGAAAAACAAAATGTCACTGTGACATTCAAGGTATGACAATGAAAATAAGAAGATAGTCATATCAACATCCATTTGTTTCAGTCAGTATATATCTTCATATCTTAATTTGAAATATGCACATGTATTTCTAAATGTTGAACTGTTAAATGGAATCTAGTCTTGAATAACACATATGTAGGCTTCATTGATGAATTGAAGTAATTTCTCTATCATTACGGGTACTCATATTTCACCGCAAAATGAAAATGTCTTGGGTCGTGGGTTTCCTCCGGGTACTCCAGTTTCCTCCCACAGTCCAAAGACATGCAGGTTAGGCTGATTGGAGGGTAAATTGCCCATAGGTATGAGTGTGTGAGTGAATGGTGTGTGTGCCCTGCGATGGACTGGCGACCTGTCCAGGGTGTATTCCTGCCTTTCGCCAAATGTATGCTGGGATAGGCTCCAGCCCCCCTCCGACCCTGTTCAGGATAGGCGGGTTAGGATAATGAATAAATGAATGAATTATTATTATTATTATCAAGAGAATTGTATTTACAATTGTATATAGCACTATTCAAGAACCCAAATACTTTACAAAATCTGGGAGGGGGGGAAGGACAATTACTATGGTGACTAACAATACAATTCTGATTATTTTTTATTTATTCTTTATTTACACAGGGAGGACTCATTGAGACGAGTGTCTCATTTTCAAGAGTTCCCTATTAAGAAAAATCAGTAGAAGCAGTACAATACGACAGGAAATACATTTAAAATAGAACTATACATTTAAAATAGAACCCAATACAATGTAAATGTAAAATCAATCAAATCACAAATTCCACAAAACATGTACAAATGTTCTCTGCTGCTTTGTTCTCTCTTATTGTCTCTTATTGTCTGAACATCGATTTTCATGGCTGCTACCATTAGTTCAGATATACACTATGTACTTATATAATTTGGCAGTGATTACCTCTTTTAGTTTCTTTTACAGAGAATCAATTACTAGAAAGTAACAAGACACATAATTGTACATTTTAAGTACATATAGCAACAAAATACTTACCAAATTGATTTCTAGAAATTAATCAACTCCTGCGTTCCTCTGAAAATAATCTATTTGGTTGTTGATTCAAAGAGAATATTGAAACATCAGCAGCCTGCCCAGTGGTGATGTTTGAAGTAGACCACTATAGTTACAGTACCCATAGCAGGTATTAATACATTGTGTGTTGGAAGCCTTGTCAATGCATAGGTCAAGATAATGTTCTCGGTGCTTCTGTGAATTTCCTGTCTTTTTCAGCTTTTGCCAATCATTATCTCTTCTTTCAAACAACTTTTGGGTTGAATATTATTCAGCTGGGTTTACAGGAGAGGTGAATGAACCCTAGCAGGCCCGACCACGGCCTGCACTGTCTGTGATATTAATAGAAAGCTTGCTTCTCCACTGAATAAATTGTGGAATCTTCTGGCAAAGGGACATAGGCCTTGGCGTTCCGATTGGGGTTTTGTTTTTCCCTCCGCTCCCAGAACCGCGACCTCCAGTTGACCTCTCGCACACCGGAGCACAACTTTGGACAAAAGTAACTACAGCAGTAATACTTTTTTCTCCATCTATTTTTACATTTCTATTGCCCGGAATTGGTATTTATAGCACTTCCCTGGTCTTTTGTGTCTAATAAAATCTGCCCCTGGATAAGAGTATTTGCTACGTGAATGTTGAAATAACAAGGAGCGAGTGACCAGTTTGTCTGAGAATGATTTCATTGTTAATGTGTGCTAGTTGTGCTCTTCTCATTCTAAGCCTTATTAGGTAAGCTGAGGTGATGCAAGGCGGTTACAGGGCTGTGAAAAAAGGTTTTGCTTTGCAACTCTATGTGTGTTGGGGTGGACTGAGGTGAGTGTGCAAAAAAGAAATAGGAGAGGAAGAGGGTGTTGTGTGAATGTGGGGCACTCAGCTTCCTGCTCGCTTGCTCCTAGGCATGGAATTCTCTCTCTCCCCCCAGCCCCCGCTCTCTCTCTCATTCTCACTCTCATTAATCAGGGGAATGCACTTATGTTTCTCCTACATTATAAGTCCCACTGGACAGGAGTGTCTGCTGAATGAATGTAATGTAATCACTAATCACCATTTAGGTTAGTGGTACAGAATTAGCTTTGAGAGAACTGGGAAACTGTACAAATTTGTCACATGGTGACATGATTTATGGCCTCTCGTAATTCCCCCATTTTCCTACCTGGCACAAGAGGAACCAAAATGGTGACTTCATTGTGTTGCCCTTTGCCATTTTTTAAGTGCGGTCACTATACCATGTGTCATTTGAGATACAGTATAAATGATTCTCTTGTATTTTAATTGTTAAATACAATCATCCAATCAATCAATAAATCACTCAATCAGTCATTGCATACAGGTGGTGATGTCTATAGAGGCGACTTCATGTTCCTGGCAGTGAAGCATGTCAGTTACCATGGTGACGGACTTGCAGTGGGAAGGCCTTATTTGGAAAAGCATGAGTATGTCACGACTCACACAAGAAAACTAATCAAGAAACCTGCATCTAATACCAGGCACTGTTGTAAAATTCATCCTTTTTTCAAGGACCACATTTGTATGTTTGTTCTTGAGCAGGACAAAACATATACTTTTTATGCTAACAAGGATAGTATATTGATTATAATATATTTTATGAATATATAAATATTTGACTTGGCTTTTTACATTCATTAGATAGCTATCAAAGTAGATACTGTATATTATAAGCCAATGGGCTTATAGAAGCTTTAACCCATTATAAATGAATGTATCCTGATAGTAGCTAGCTAGCTAGAATACAGTTTTAATTGGTTAGGATATAGCCAGGTCAATAAAACATTTAATTTCACAACCCATGAAACTTTATTATGTTTTCCTGGCAAAAAATCTCACCAGCATAATCTTAATCAGCAGGTCAACAACCATTTTATTAGTTTACTACATTGCAAATAAGCTCATTATTTTGTCCAGAACCCGTGAGGTGGACGTCTGAAGACTTTTGGTTTATTTTCACTCTCACTCACTCACTCTCCTCTCCGCTCCTCCTACAAATGAAACGGCAGTGCAATCCGGAATTTCCATATCACCCTGTGTCCAGCTCTTTCCTCACATGGGTGTATCACGAGGTGTGACAGTAAATGAATAATCTTTTTTCTGTGAGGTGGAAAAAGTGGAACATTGTGCAGTGTAACCTGATATGCCCTGTGGGGATGTCAACGCTATGCACACTGTAGACAATATGGAACAACATAGTGCACATTATAAACTAGGCACAGCATATTTTAAAAAATCATAGGAATAACATTAGTTATTTCCCTTTCAAATATGTCACATCACATTAGTTGTTCATCAAAGAATACATTTTATCACCTACAAAAGCTGTGCTTTTGTCTAGTGTTCCTTCGCCTTCAATTTAGGACCTGTCGAGAGGCCGGAGTACCATAGGAAATGGGAGATTTATAAGTAGCATTAATATCCAACCATGTGGGAAGAAAAAAAAACAGGTTGACAAAGAGATGTCATTTGTTCAGGTTTCTGTAATGACAAATACAATGACTTCATCTGTTATATAATATTTAATTATCAAATGTTTTGGTTAGTTTTGTATGAACTTGGCGATATGCGCAGAGGAGATTGCCAGCAACAGAAGGCTAACGTACCCACATATTTTCTAAAAACTGAAAAGGGTTCTTATTTGAAAATAAGCAAATAATATATAGATTTCTTAAATATCTTTTTTTGGGTTACCTGAAAGGTACAAGCATGGAAAAATAGGACCAATCTTACTTTGGTACTAGGACATAAAGCAACAATGAAGACATGCCTAAGTTCAGTGCCTCAAATAAAGAATGTTTATAAGGAGCATGGCCATCTGAAATGGGAGGGATTATTATTTAACATTATCTACTAAATGCAGAAAAGAGTGTATCTATGTAATATACCAGTTAAGTACCCTGACTTGTATCTTCCTGGCAAATTTTATATTCAGCTTGCTAAAATTAAAATTAAAACTCATGTTGAAAAAAAACATTTCATTTAATAATTTTAAACATTTTTGAGAATACCTTGAATAAAAAACAACCATCGTCACATTCAGTGCATCTTCAATTAATTTTCTTTAAGGAATTATTGGGGATGCTGTAAATATTGAACAAGTATTGAACAAATTTTCCCTTCCTTCTTGCCGTGAAGTATGCTATGAGTTTCACACAAAATTTTCCCCATTTGAATTTTTCTTGGGGAAAAGTATGCACTGAAAGTGGGGCACAATCAAGCACTTGTGAGACACAGTGGGGAGCCGGGATGGACTCTGGAGTCTGTGATGAATTTGGGTCAGCTCTCTTATCTTGTAATCTCTGCGTTCCTGCAGAAACAGCAGCGCACCTCCATCTTGGCTCCATCCTGCTCAGAAAAACACTTTCCTGCCCAAATATGGTGAAATGTAATATTTTGTCTGTTGCTGGCCTTTTCGCTGGGTGGGTGAACACAGCAGGCGTCAAAATGACAAGGTGTTGCTTCTAACACCACCCTCAGCTACACTGAATTAGTTATGCTTCCTGGGAGTGATACACACTAGATGTGATACTGTAAGTACACTTGAAGCAGTGCTGGCCTGTTTTGCAGCAGTGTTTCCTCCTCCCCCCCCCTCTCTCTCTCTCTCTCTCTCTCTCTCTCTCCCACACGCACACTCACTGTTCTAATTAAATGCATTATTTAAAAAAACACATTGGTGTGTATTGCCATACCATATTGCTATAATAATAATAATAATAATAATAATAATAATAATAATAATAATAATAATAATATAGCGTAAAGTAATCATACAAATAAAGCATAATAATTAACAGGAGCATCTGCTGACTCTCTGACAGAATTTATTATTGCCTTGACAAGTGAAGCCCATCCTCTTATTTGAAAGGCTTTTCCCAAAGAATTGAGTTCATCTGATAAGTTAATTCATTATCTAGAGATAAGGGATCCATCTCAGCGCAGCAATGCTTGACTGCACACAAAGGAACAGGACCCAGTGTCAATTAATTTCAGGGAGAAGTTAACTGCTTAATGCCACAAAAGCCACATAAGACACAACAAAAAATATGGGTCGACAAACAGGCAAATGATGGGATACATACATACATACATTCTATTTTTGAATTGATCTTGATTAAGGGATTGTATTAAGAGGCTTAGAAAAAGTGAAATGGAAAAGGTCGAATGAGCAGGGCATCCAAAATCACTAGAAAAATTTACAATGAATGCAAATAATACATTCTGCTGGAGGCGCGAGAGGCAGCTGATGGTGAGATTTCATCATTGAAAAGATTCTGTAAGAGGCTCCCATTGTTACCTTATAATGCATGCTGCAAAGTAATAAGATTAACATACTGTGATATATGCCATTCAAATAGTTTCCCTGGAAATAATAACCTGTGCTGGTAATGGGCTGGTAATTGACTGATAATGGAATTTCCTTTTTAATGAAAGGAGATATTATAAACCTTCCCTTATATAGATTTTAGGCAGGAACAGAGAACCTCCAATTCTAGGAGCCTGAGCTTTTCGTTGAGCTTTTGCTGATGACCGCTTCCAAGAAGAATGTGAACAGGACATACAGGAGAAGACAGAAAGAAACAGACGTACAGGGTGAGATGCCAGATGGGGAAACGCAAATGCTGCTAAAAATAAAAAGATAAAAATAACGGGGCTTTTATTTTGAAATCTCTCTCTACTCATAAGCAAATTTGATTAACAGTGTAAAAGGGATAGAGCAATGTGGCATCAACTTTGGATTTAAACGGGATTTACTCAGCTGAAGTGATGAACTGCAGCAGAAATTCCTTTATTCCCATAATGCTGAGGCCTGTGACCTACAGTGTCTAAAAATAGCTTTGCCTGATGCACAGGCAGCTTCCTTTTCCTGGCTGTTCCTGACAGACCCTGGCGCTAAATCAACAGTAGCAAGGGCATTCCCAGAATTCCTGCACACGCACACACTGTAGTTTTACTACCTGAACCGCCACGAGTATTTACAGGAGTCTTCCAATTAGGAGAAGGCTTGGGTTTAAAGTGCTTTGAAATGAGAGGATGTGGGGAGGAAAATAATGCAGACGCTTTTGCTAACAGTGACCTCACGGGTAACATATGGCAAATAGTCTTACAAAATGAATTAACATTTAGTTTGTGATCTTATTATTTTTCTTGATAACTGTTACAAATTTACTTATGGAATTATGTTGTTTAAGTGGGAGTGTAGAGAACAATATCACACAAAACAAGAATAATTTGATGATTGTGGAATCGTCTTCACGGAAACAGTTGGGATGCATTCCATTATCGCCCAAAATGAATGCAAACCTCCTTAAATTAAAGCTGATGGCCTGGAATTTAACTGCATATCCATTGTTTCATTTCAAATCCAATGTGCTGGAGTACAGAGCCAAAAAAACTGAAATTGTACCACTGTTCAAATACTAACGGACTGCACTCTATATAAATCAATAACCATGGTCGCAATTCATATGTCAAAAACAAAAAATAAATTCATACATGGTTAGAGTCAAATCAGCTGGTTTCTATTTTCGGAAAATACTTAATCCCTGCTTGCAGTGTTTGGGCAGTCCTGTCACAGTGATGTCCCGGCTTCTCCATTGGCTGAGACAGCAGGACAACCTTCCTCAGTGAGCACATGACCAATCCAATCACATTGCTGCAGTTTCATCTAAGGATATGCCTGCAAGATGTTTGGATTTTTATACAAAAGTGACACAGAAGCATTGCTGCAAAAACAACACCATTTGCAGCTTCAGACGTTAAAAATCTATCCAAAATAGTTTTGTGACAAGTACTGAGACCGGCCAAGCATGAGTCATGTTTATAACACAAGCAAATCTCAGAGTGTCTCAATAAACTTGTCCATGGTGGGTTTCTGGTTTGGATTTACCACTCTAAAATAACCATCAACAAGTATTAACATTTATTTTCCTGAATTTACTTTGAATTAGATGTGCAATTCATCATACTAGGCTGTTAAGGAATCATTTTATTTGACAGCTTTTATTGCTGCTTTACAACTCAAATAGCAAAATATTATATCAGTTCAGTTTTATTTATGTCTCTATGAAGGGGAAAAGCCCTGTGGATGTAAAGGGACTTAACTAAAAACTGGTACCTACTATAAAATCAGCTGTATATGATACATTTTGGCGAATACATACATATACACCACAACACTCACACAAGCCATCTCATATACTTTAGAGAAATCTACTAATCAATTAATTTAGAAGCAATTGAATCTGGCTGACAGAAAACTGAAATTAAAAAGTGAATATGTAATTATTCAGACTTTTATCAACAGTTACACATAAATCTAATGAAAACTAAATGTAAATGTAAAAGTCTGGTGTTTTCTTTCTGCTTGTTACTGTGTTTACCATTGCTTGTTCCAACATGTTTCAAATTATGTTTGATGACTGACAAAGAATGGGTTTATTCAGCTGATAACACGATGTCTCAGCCAGTAATGTTTACTTAATTTAAAATGGCAGGTTTCTTTTTCTTTTGAACCTTGCAAATGATTTGCCTATTGTCGCCATATGTTAATCATGCAAAACGAATCAACGTTTGACGTTGCTTGTATTTTACAACTGTTAGCAACAAGTTGCGAATTGTGAACGATTTATTTTAAAAGGAACTGTCACGACATACACTAGTATATCGTTTTGTTCGTTATTTACAAATGTTTTTATTTATTTAACACCAGTTTAGTCACAGCCTGTCAATTATTTAGGTCTACTATATCTGTAGTTTACCATTATTGTTTCAGTCATTATAAACCAAACAATTCCAACATTTTTTGTGAAACTGCGCTCCAAGTCTGGACGGATGATCTCATCTTGCAACCACTAGGGTTTGCTACTGATATTTCCTCCTGTCTTCAATAAATTTGTGAGACACTGGAGGCACTCTTAACTCCTGTCAGTTCTGAAGCACACATTTGAAAGCAAGCGCTCAATGGCACGACACTGATATGAATATGGCAGATGTGTGGGCTTTAAGGTGATCCCTTTTAACGTCTCTCTCATAGGCAAAAGTGTTTACTTCCAGTGAAAAAGCTAGTTGAAGATGGCGGCGAAGAGAGATTTCCAGCCGCTGTCCAGCTCTGGCGTGCCGGAGAGGAAAGGAAAGACGCTCCAGAATCAGACGGAGTGGTGTGGTCTTTCTTCACACCAGGACCCGGAGAAAGATCGCGAGCCAACTGTTGCGGGGATTTGCGGCGCAGGCATACAACATCATGCTGTTGGTGCTTTCGGGGGCGCTGGTCCAGTGGACGAGTCATCCGACAGCGAAGGGGAACAAGAGGGGCAACATAAACTCATCAGAAAAGTGTCCACCTCTGGCCAGATCAGGACCAAGGTGAGCAAAAGATGGAGATGAGACAGGCTGATGATCAAACAAGTGTAATCTCTTTAAGCAGACATTGGCTCAAAATATGACATATTTCTCTGTTTGAAATGCATGTATCTATGCGCATGAACAATTGTCAGTAATTTGGTTAATATTGCTACTGCGTTATCAGTGCAATTGTTAGTTCTTGCAATGCAAGAGAAAATGCCACACTATTTCTATTTTGTTTTTAACTGCTTTTAGTAACACTGAACTCAAACCATTTTGGGCAGTACACCGTTCTAAGCGTGGCTGAATATTGAAACAGTCCGTTGCAGTTCCATTGTAGGCCTTCGTTGTTATTCTATTTAAAAAAATAAAACGACATTCAAGTCGTTCGTAATAATTGTGGGTGAAGCGCGGTGCGGGTGGTTGCCATTAACTTCAGACGGAATAAAAATGTGACCACGGGTGCTTATTTGATGTACTTTTTGACAGCAAATTAAGAGACGAAACAACTCCTTGTTTACAATCCAGTGTAACCTTAATTCGGTTTCTTCCACTTTTTGCGGCACTGCAGCAGTTATATGCTTGCATACACCCATTGGCTATTTATCCATAAAGTCGTGTTGTTATTATTTTGTTTGTTTTGAATTACAGGCACAAGCCAGTGTCATGGTCTATAATTTCCTGGACACAGGGAGTTCAGTTATACAAAATTACTTAACTTTGATGTCCCAGTGAGCCATCTGAAGACAAATATAATCAACTGAGAACAATTGGAGTAGGCTATAATTGACATTTGCTCTGTTGTCAGTGCATTCTACTATAATCAGTTCTTTGCAAATACAATGGTAGGATATTAATATGTCTATATACAAGAAAAACTGTATTATTTGGGAAGTTTGGGAAAGGTTTTGTGGACTGCTGCTTCTGTTTGGGTAATGATTTGGGCAGGGTCTGTATTGTTATGCCAACGAGTGGTTCACTAATACCCTGAGGTGTAAGTAATACTCTTTTTGCCCATGTAATCATAGCCAGTTTCATGCTCATTTGTCCAGTAGTTTTCAACCTTTTGCCTTCAGCACAGTAAACAGTTATAATATAATTTATATAGATCCAAAAGGCTTGTTCAAATCGACTTTCTCAGAGTAATATTTACCCTGGTGTAGATGCAGAGCTTGTGGAAATGACACTGTTCCAAAATGTTTTAACATTTTTACATTTGTGAACAGCAGTACCCCAAACTGAATTTGTACCTGTAACCTACAAGTTTATATGACCAATTCCTTATGGAAGAAAGCTACAAAAGTTGAGAGTTAAAAAATATGTGTGGAATTGGCATTTGGGGTCTGTTGCTGTT
Organism: Conger conger; assembly: GCF_963514075.1. Lineage (NCBI taxonomy): Eukaryota > Metazoa > Chordata > Actinopteri > Anguilliformes > Congridae > Conger > Conger conger. Next base: position 56,860,706 of record NC_083762.1, read on the forward strand.
GTCTCTCTGCATAAGAACCAAACAGGCATCAATGCCAGTGAAGCTGGCCATCCTCAGGCTGAAAAATCAGAATAAATCAATCAGAGACTTAGCCGAAAATATGGTCTGTCAAACCCAACTGTTTGGTACATTATTAAAAAGAAAGAATGCACTGGTGAGTTCAGCAATAGCAAACATTTAACATTTCTATTTTTAAAAGCATTCTTACTTTACAGCATTTTTCACACCTGCCTAAAACCTGGTTGGAAGACCACTATGTAAGACCACAGAGTGGGTATCAAAAGAATACTGTGGCTCAAATGTGGCTAAAACACTTTTCAACTCTAAAAAGCTCAAGCGCATTCTCCAGAAAGTAGGCTTAGATGTGTCAAAATATTAAAATAAAGTGAAGGCTACTAGCCAAACCTCAGAGGGTTTGTGCAAGATGCAAACATCTGGTGAGCCTCAAGTACAAAATGACCAGGTTAAAAGTGATTAAAAAACAGAGTTTTGTCTATAAATCTTATGGATAGATGCGTGTTAATCTGTACCAAAGTGATGGAAAGAGGAAAGTGTGGAGAAGAAAGGAACTAGTCATGATCCAAAGCACCGCCCTCATTTGTAAAACATGGTGGAGGTAGTGTTCTGCTAAAGCAATATGTGCTGGAGTGCAGAGCCAAAGCAACAGAAGTTGTGTGTGTGTGTGTGTGTGTGTGTGTGTGTGTGTGTGTGTTTGCGTGCAAGTGTGTGTAATATCTGAAAGTGCCAGATATCTATGTTGGTATGGATCAGATGCCAATACTGCGTTATGTTGTTCAGCCTCAAATGTGGCGAAGGCATCTTCGTCTGCTGTTGGAAGTACTTACCCCAGTAATATTCCACTGTCTGTAAATGGTCATACATAATAGCAGTCTCTCTGTTATCCTTGGATGGGTCTGGTTGATGTGGGACATCAGGAAGGCGAATGAACGCTCACAATGAACTGCCTTAGCAGGCCTAAGCAGGTGATTAATCACATGTACAATATCAGTATGATACATCTAACGGTAACTGGGAGAGTCCCAGTGCTTGTTTATGTTTGTAGATGGTGGAAAATTACTCTGGAGCCTGATTAGTGTGCACACTCAGCAGTGCCTTCTCTGTCATTTGAGAGGGAGCCGTGACCGCGGACATCTGTGCAGATGGTGGTCCTGCCTGCAGGTTCCATGTTCCAGGCTGTTCTAGCTACCATTGCCTGCAGCCACTCTGCAAACACATGTCCAGGTGGCAAGTGGTCATTTGGCTGCAAACTAAGAAACAATTATCTACACAATGAAAACCGTAGGGAAAGTACACTAAAATTTCCAGTGTCCATTCAACTATGTTTGTATGAGTCCAATTGGGACCACGCGTAAGTTTGTAAACTGTAAGTTTCCCGCATAAATCTCACCTGTGAGGTTTCTTATTCATTCATTCCTTTTTTCATGGTGCAATTTTCAATCACTACAGGGCGGCCTGTAGCGTAGTGGTTAAAGTAAATGACTGGGACACACAAGGTTGGTGGTTCTAATCCCGGTTTAGCCACAATAAGATCCGCACAGCCGTTGGGCCCTTGAGCAAGGCCCTTAACCCTGCATTGCTCCAGGGGAGGATTGTCTCCTGCTTAGTCTAATCAACTGTACGTCGGTCAGGATAAGAGCATCTGCCAAATGCCAATAATGTAATGTAATGTAACAGGAAATGGTGTTTGAAAGCATTAGAACCAAGATGCCATTGCTTTAGTGACAACAGTTTTTTATGTATTTTCACCATTGTATACTTCTGAAGACTTGCATAAAACAAGACAGAAGTTTTTGGCCAGCGCAGCGATACTGTAGCATTTTTAATATGCACTCTGAGACTGTTGCACATCTAAATACATTCTCTAAATATGCTATTATTATTCTGTATGCATATGAATAAGGAGCCAACATGCTTTTTAGTAATAAGTAGTATATGAAATTATGGAATGCGTTCGACTTGTTGATGGGGGTCAGGTATTTGAAAAAAACTTAAATCAGTGGACCTCAATGAATGTATTTCTGTACCAGGTGGTATTATTGTGATTATTGTACTTATTATTATTTATTTTTTCGACCTATTACTAAAAAAAGTTAAAGTGGAAGCTTATTTCTCACTGAAAATAGTTTGTTTATGACTAGATACAGATTATTGTAGCTGTGGCTGATGTACTTAGACACACAACGGAGCTAAGTCACAAGAGATTACATTCGGTGATATAGTCATCAAGGGTCCAAGGTATCAATGAGTCTCAAATCACTGTTGAACTCAATGGAAAAATTATTCAGGAGAAACAATTATTTTTGTGTCTACTGCATATGGTGGTTTGAAGCTCATTTTATACCTTGGACTTAAGACTTAAAGCCATTTAGCCAACATGTGTTCCATACTGTATCAGCATAATTTACAGCTGAATCTAGTCCCACCACCCAATTCCCATAGAGATCCATTCATGGCATGCAAAAGATATACAGCAAAATACTAAACAGGACTACTTTCATTTACATAACATTGATGTGTCCCAATCATTATGGTGCCCTGAAATGGGGGTACTATGTATAAACACTGTTGTAATTTATACATGCTGAAACCAATATGTATAACAATGCCCTTTATTAAAATGTGCACTCCGGAGGCTAATAAATAAATGGTGGGTCTTTGTCCCAAACATTATGGAGGGCACTGTACATGGATGATTAACACATATCAGATACTGGGTCAGCAGTTAAAAAGGAGCACAGACTAAGTCCTATTCTGTCTTCAAGCGCAATGGACTTTGCTGAAGACCAAAAATTGCATTCATGTCTAAATGAAAAAGAAGTAAGAAAGAGTTTAGAGAGATTTCAAAAGTAATATTTTTTTGCGAGCCAGCCAGTTTGTCATGTCGATGAAGAGATGTTCTTGCCATTTAGAATTTATGCACAATACATTTTGTATAATGCATTTAAGAAAATGCAATCTCCATATGACACTAGTTTCATGTTGAGACAGACTTGAACTTGTTTGTGTGGATCAGTTTCCTTTGAACTTGAACGATGTGGCACAGAATATCTGTTCTTTGTGTTCTATAAAATATATTTCAGACATTTGGTGGGTGGGTGGGTGGGCGGGTGTGAAATTCAAGCTTATGCACTGTTCTCCATCTCTGTACTGCTTTTAAATGTTTCCACAGGCTGGAGCTCAAATTCACTCACCTTACCAGTACATTGACTTGCCTAGAATTCTGCGAAACAAATGGTTTTGGAAAAGAAATGTTCTGGAAAAATCTGGAAAAATCATTTAGCTACTTTTGCTCTTGTTTGGCTGGCTTGCCAGGAGATATGTGGTGTACCCGAATGATGAATGTTCCGAGCAACATTTGATAAGAATCGATGTCACACCATGTACAATTGCCCTATTGGTGCCATACACTCTCAGAAATAAAGCGACAGTGGAGGTACATTTTTGTTCTTCAAGGATAAAATGTCCCAAATGTAGCCTGAAAATATAGTCATGTTATCTTTTTGGTACAAATGAAAAGCAAAAAAAAGGTGCAAATTAATTCTATATTGCTGGCGAGGGGTACAATTGCTGCCCCAGTGAAAAAGGGATTTGTACCTTTTTAGGCATGTTTTTTTTCTCATTTATTTCTGAGTGTGTAGTAATATAATAACATGAAAATGGCTGCCGCTGTTTCGCTGTGTGTCTTAGCTGCAGTCTGGTTGTCCAGAAAAGACACAGGGGAAAGTGGTCATCATTGGGGGGAGGCACGGGGACAGCTGCCAGTGGCTCTCATTGAATTAAGCAGAACTGCTTCGCTAGTGCCTAACACCATTCTCAGTGCATTACCACTTACCAGTACTTGGTTTCCTTCCTCCTAACCCTGCGCTGATTGGATTGCGGACATGCGGGAGCTTAGGTGGTGTTCTCAGACTGAGTCCTTTCCACCGCCTGCACCCTTTCCCTTTCTATCCATAGAAACAGTCTAGTGCCCACTGCTTCACAAATAGGCTCAAGTAAACCCACTACAATCAGGGAAGTGATTGCTCATGATTTTTCCTGATTTCCTGATCACGGCAGCCATGCTGAGGCCCTGTCTTTCTACACCTGAGGCGGAGGACTTGAGTACGTCGTCAGCACTCAATCAAGAGCCTTTTTTTCATTATTTGACAGCTGGGAGCAAGGGAGAATGCTCAGTGATAAAATAGTGGCAATGGCAGGTCTGGTTTCTAGAGCTTGGAAGAGAAGACAGGGGGCTCATCCCAATTGCTTATTTTTCTCCTTTATCTTTTACATTCCAACCCGATAAATGCTCCTTCTAGGAGCTAGAAGTAGGAGCAGAAGTATTTTTCCTAAAGCATGATGTATAAATGATCGACCTGTGCGTCCACATCTCCCCATCTGCCACGTCTGTAGCTGGCATGACTTTGAACTGACGTATGAAGGAGCAAGGACATTCCATTTTCCTAATTCATGTTTTCTCGATTTTTCTTTTTCTTTAATCTTTTCCTAGCCTCTCCCGATAGGTGGAGCTAGGGGCAAGAAAAGGAGAAAGAGAAAGAAACAGGAGGAGAAAATTAAGGGATTGGAATGTGCCAAGGGTGTCTTATATCCCCAGTCAGTCATGACAGAAGAATGGTGTAGGCCGGTGTATATGGTAGTGTAAATGATGTGTGCTGTCTGTGCTGATTTGAGCTGTTTGATTCTATACTTTATTCTGATTTTGCTTTTGATTCTGCTTGAGATTATTCTCTGTGATTCTGCTTTTGCCAGTGGTTCTATATGTTATTCTCTACGTGACCATTTTGGATCAATTTATGGATTCATTTATGTTATGAAATGACTGTACTTGGCGTTTGAAAAGTTCAGCAGTATCTTACAAGCCCCATATGGGCTGGGCACCTCGAAACAAGGTTCAGGACACTTAAATAAATAAAAATCTACTGAATCAACTAGTGGCCCCCGGAGATATTTAACATCAGTAAATCAGTGTTTCGTGATTAATCAGGAAATATCACATTGATTTATATTATCCGCACTGTCTTGGTGGCTCATTCCCTTTTGTTTAATTTACTTTATATGGCTTTAATTTGATTGTTTGACAACATAACTGTATTCCTACTGCAGTGGGATCCACAGAGCTGGCAGATTTCTCCCTTTCTCCTGACTATATCTTCTGATAAGGAGGGAGTTCAGACATAGGTCAGCACTCTGGAGAACCTCCTGCCGTATGTGTGGGATGTCAGCTTCACTGATGTGATCTAAAATAAGTACTGTTCAGAGTAGCACACTGCTATTATGCTCCCAAGTGATTTATTTGATTTAATCTGTGAGCCGCAACCAGTGCTCTTTATTTATTCATTTCCTTTTGGATAATGTGCTTCTTACTTGCACTTGCACAAAATTACTGATGCAAATATACTTCTGTGATATACCGCAGATGGTGTGATATAAGCACAGACTTCTCCACAGAGAGATGCGCGGCTTATCTCCCAGTCGCGGTTTACTCAGGAAGAGGATGGAGACGCTATTAATAAATCTTTAGCCTATACCTCCTCCATAAATTTTGAAAGGCCGTCTTAACTGAGACAGGAGAGGGAAGTGGAAGCATGAGTTAAGCAATCAACATTGAGCTATTATCTGTTAGCATAATCTCCCTTAGGGCTCTATTTTACACAATCAGCGTCACGCGCGCATGGGTGTGTTCAGTGGTGAGTGGGTGCGCTAGCCGTGGCTATGGAACGATGGCAGTTTCGTAGGGTGAAGCAAGGAGCACACAGCTCAAGGCGTCCGGTGTCGGTGGAAAATGGGCAGAATTATCCGTAATATATCATCAGTGGGTGTGATGCAGCCTGATACATTCATAGCCAATCAAATGAACTGTTTTCATTCCCTTTAATATTCCTTGGGCAAGTGCTGTGCCGGCTCATGGCTAACGTATCGGACCTTGATGCAGGCATGAGAGTTCGATGCTGTTGCACACAGAGGACCCGTCCTGCCAAGGCCGAGTATGGCCGGCGCATGAGGGAGGGGTATAACTGGCCCACCGCTCCGAGGGTGGGGGGAGGGACTTGGCAGGGAGGATCGCCTCATACAAAAACGCCCTGATCACCTCGGAATCACGGGTCCGGGTGTTGAGACGCTGCGACTTGAAGAAGGGGACGGGGGTCGTAGCAGTGTTTTGTCAACTAACATGGGAGAAACAGGGTATAACCGCAACCAAATTGGGAGAAAATGGGGAAAATCGGAAAGGAATAAAGAAAAATATATTCCGGGCATGTATAGCCTATGACTGCAATGGAAGATGGGGATGAGGCAGATGTCTCCTTTGATGTTCTTTTGTAGGAGGTGCAAAGCTGGGTTGTCACCTTTTTTTTATTGAGTTTGAATGAATCTTATAAAATATGAGGTATTTGTTCAAATATGTTAACATTTTCTTCCATTAGAATTTTAATAAAAAGTTGCCAAAAAGTTTAATATGGGTCAGTTTTAATTTCCCAACTAAATAGCTTAATGTGCTAGTGTATGATACAACTAAGATATAATATGCAAGACAAAATAATGACAGCAGTAACTTCAAGGTAAAAAAATGTATAAAACTAAATAAAAACAGGGAAGCTCATACAATGGCAGTAAAATATGCAGTTTTCTTTTTCTGGGATTTATATCAAAGTCAAACTGGATAGCATCCACAAAAAACGTTGATTGGCTTTTGCAAAGGCTATGAACATTCACCCACTGCATGGGAAAGAGCCAAGCCATTTGAAAATGGGTACAACTGCACTTGCATTATTCAGCAGTTAAAGTGGCTGATGGACACCCAGGTACCTTTTAGAAACACAAATGGAAGGTGCACATGTCTACGATTTGGCTGCTGTTTTAATTCTGAGGGATGGCAGTATAACATGTTCCTTTCCTGGCCCTGAACCAGGTGGATACCTGAAGTGGAACAGCTGGTTTGCTGTTAATATGTTGGAGTGGAGCCTTCTGTTGTGAAAGGAATCAATGCAGTAAATCACAAGGTGTACTTGAGATTGAACCATCTCAACCTCTTCTCAGGAGTTGTAGACAGACCTGGAAAAAATACTTAAATTGAAACGCTTTAACTTTTTAGATGTTCGAAAACACTCATGCATATCAAAGGGAGTTTGACTAAACTAACCCAAACATATCTTATTTGCTGGAATAATTAACCAAAATTAAATAATCAGTCACATGAGTTCAAACATATTCCAGAGTGCTGAACAGTTAAACTATTTTCAAAATCCAAAAGCAAGGCACAAACTGGTTTTTCTTACATGCAGTTACATAAAAGCACAATCAAAAAACTGTGCTTGCTTTCTTGTTCCAGAAAACACACATTGTGTGACACACTAGAGATATTACATCCTATATATTAAATCCACCCAAACCCATGCAGATCTTAGATTCAGGGGTGGTGGGTGGAAGAAAATTATCCATATACTGTACATGTTGATGGATCATTATGGGGTGTGTCAGTGGCTAAGTGGGGACTAGTTCTACAGAGATTTCCTCAAGCACAGGATGAAGGCCTGTTTTCCCATTTCCCTTTGTCCAGGAACTGCTATTCTGAGCTTTGACACACCTTTGTCGATTGTTAAGAGTTAGGTGCATGTGTTGCCTGTGTGCATGTATGCACATACAGTATGAAAGAGTAGGTGAGAGAATGGAGTGTGTTCATATGAAATAGTCTACAGCAAAAGGACTACGAAGAGAGGGTGTGTTGTTCCTGTCTCTCTGACACCAAGCTCTTCTCCAACTGATAATTAAATGAAGAAAGATGCTATTAATAGATTGTCTCTTGTCTCAGTTGCCAACAGGAAACCAAGAAGAGAAGTTTAAAAAAGCAATTTAATCAAAGTACATGCCACAAAAATGTGGGAAAATGTACACTTTAGATTTTTTACAGAACAAACTTGTGTTGCACTGATAAAAAAATATAAAAATTGCCAAATAATATATTTGGAAACACACACATGAGTGGGCTCCAGAATTATTGGTACCCCTTGACTGGCATTGCACTTAAAAAATACTTTAAAAAATAAACAAGAAATTATTGACATACACACTGTAAAAAATAATGTACTTAATATTCCAATGGAACGAACCAAAATCATATTTATTCATTATTGGCATCTCTGGTTTAGTAATTGGTGCATCCACCTATCCATAAGGATAGCAGCAGTGTTGCTTACATTGCTTATGTAATAACAAAAAACTATTGTACAGCATAGCTTTTGGTATTTCTTGGCTAATTGGCTTACTAGGGTGCCACAATATAACAATACTTGTCAACAGATGACATTAGCTAGAATAATGGATGAAGTTAGGCACACATAATAATAATCAATATTGGTTACAACTTGTTCACTGAATGCCATTTCATGCATATCATTCCTAAATTTGAGACAAAGGCTTCTAAGCATTTGTTTAGGGGAAGAGCTATCTATGAGTCAAATATAACATTGGGGCATGTGCTTTTAGTCTGGTGGGTGGTGGTAACCATTCCCCATCATGGGAGAGTCGATACCTATTCTCCACTTACATTAATACATTTTAATACATTATCTGACAAAAATGTCATGTTGTCTCTGGTTCGTTTACATTGCCTTTCTGAATTTCAGATGAACAAAAACATATTACCTGCTTGACTTGTTATTTTTTTACTAAAAACTATCAAGTGTAATAATACAGATAAAAAAAAATCTCTTTATAAAATATATTGCTGTCTATTTAGCATACTAGTAGTATTTCAAATGATAATTTGACTCAGTGAAAACATGACAAATACCATATTGCAGAGAAAATACTTTAAAAAATATTCATTATTTTATCCTTATTGAATGCCTTATACTGTAGCATTTTTATCATTGTAGTATATATATTTCCTGAGATTAAGATCAGGGACTTGTGTAACCCACATGGGACAAGAATGAATTGCTTGGTTTCAGGATGATCTGGGATGAGAACCAGTGTTGCTCCAGTCTAATGGATGAAACACGTGCCCAGAATGGCTGGCTGTATAAGGAAAAGTGCAGGAGAGAATTCTGGTCCCCGATGACATCGTCGTGTTGCGTCCCCGTGTTTGCTGAAGGGGGAATTCTCTGCTTAAATTGACACAGCTGTGCACCCGGGTGTCGTGTACAAGCCTTGGGTTTGGGTTTCTGTTTGTAATTCAGTAGCCCCACCTCCTCCCGGCTCCTCAACTCCCCCCCCCCCCCCCCCCAGAGCATGTATTCCGTTTGCTAAAAATATCCCTTCTGTATGCCTCTGGGTTCCTGTTGTGTTTTAAGAGCTCATTTTTTCCATGTTCAATCTATATCTAGATGAATGAGAGAGAAAGACCACCGCAACTTCCTCTGGTCTTTGGTTTATTATGGAAAATGGTCACATGGCACTGCAGTCAAAAAGCAGATCCGTAAAGAGAGACTCATTAGCTGGATTACCTCTTGGCTGTTGTCACATGACCTGCCTCCCCTGTCAAGGTTTTTCAGGACTTTCTTTGATTTGTCATTAATGCCTGTAACTTTGCCTTTTGTTGCCTGTAAATCCAGAAGTTCATATCAATTTGATACATTCTCTCTCATGTTAGAAGCATCTCGCTAAATAAATAAATATGCTTAATTGGCCCTAGCGCAGTATGGGGTGCCAAATGTCAAGTCAAACACAGCATGTTTTCCTGTGCTTTTATGGCTTTTCCCCAAAGATTTAGGCAAAATATGAGTCATTTTTCTCTGATTTAATTGACAAGCTAAATAAACATTTTTGTTCATGTTTTCAGATTTAATTTTCAAATCTCAAAATACACTCTCCAATCACTAATTAGATATTAGATCTTTATTAGACTTCTGCTGCTGTAGCCTATGCACTTAGAGTTATGGTGAATTGTGTGTTCAGAGATGCTCTTCTGCATACCGCTGTTGTAATGTGTGGTTATTTGCATTACTGTCCTCTTACTGGCATTCATATGTACAAGTACTTTTGTAGAAATATGCAATGGGAAAACAGGCAACAACAATAATTTCTCCGGAGGAATTCTAAGTATACAAAGGACATTTCTCGGAGTTAGCATGTTTATAACATGTTATGCATTTGCTGTGAAAAGGACACTGACTTTACCTTATTTCGTGCAGTATATGGATGTTCAAAATGCACAGAAGGTGAGGTCGCCCCACACTTGTTTTTCCAACCACATGTTACAAAATAAGGAACTGTTGTCGCTAAGGCAGATAGAACCATGAGATTTGATGCTTTGAAACGGTATATCCTGTTACCATAGTGATTGAGAATTGCTCAGTGAAAGAATATAATGAATGCAAAAAAACCCACACCGGGGTTAAAAGTTAAATATTAATTATAGATATTAGTATAATTATAATAATTATTATTAATAATAATAATAATTATTATTATTATCACATCATCATAATAAATAATAAGAATAATAATAATAATAATAATTTATATGATTAATATATTATTAAATAAATGGTTGGCATTTATATAGCGCCTTTATCCAAAGCACTGTACAATTGATGCATTTCATTCACCCATTCATACACACCAACAGTGATTGGTTGCCATACAAGGCACCAACCAACTCATCAGGAGCATTTGGGGGTTAGGTGTCTTGCTCAGGGACATTTTGACACAGCCCGGGCAGGGGATCAAACCGGCAACCCTCCGACTGCCAGACGACTGCTCTTACTGCCTGAGCCATCTTGCCATGTTATTATTATACTGCATTCCAAATTTAATATTTAGCTAAAATCTTAAATCTGTGCTTCCTAAATCTTTAGGCTAAATCTGAAAAAAAGAACAAAAACAAACAGAAAAAGTTTTTTTACTTTGGCACCCCATAGCACTTGATTTGAATTTGAACATTATTTTTTTTGCGGAACCAACTAACTCTGGACCTAAGAATAACAGTTTGCATGTGAGATTACAGCTTTAGTGTGATTGGACCATTAATAGGGCCCTGTCCTTCCTAACAATGAGGCTGGGGATTACTGTGTTTACATCATCCCAAAGTGGCACTCAGTCCGCTAACAGCCTATTTTCTTTTCTCCTTTGCACCTCCTTACACTTTAAATTATCCTTGCCGTGTCTTTCAGCTTGACAGAGATTCTTAAATAGCTAAGAGGTGCATTTGTGTGCCAAGTAGCTTCATGTGAAAGAAGTTGGGGTTAGAGGAAAAACTATGAGCGATACAGGACAAATCTGGAATTCAAAATTAGGATAACGTGATAAAATAAAATAATAAGTAACAAAAGTATTACTAAATAATTAAAGTGTACTCCGTATGTAGGACAATTCATTTCATAATTTGGTGGTTTTGTGTTGAATGATTGTGTTGAATGCTGATTCATTGAGTCTAATGATATGCTTTCAGACGTACCATTGAAGTAGACCATGTAATTTGATTGTGTATTTATTTATATTTAAAATGATATTTGGTGGGGGGGTTGTTGTTTTTTAGACAAGCGTGAAAGAGGGACTACTACTAAAACAGACCAGCTCCTTCCAGCGTTGGAAAAGACGCTTCTTCAAACTGAGGGGTAGAACGCTTTACTATGCCAAGGATGCCAAGGTAGGCATTTACCTTTCTGGAGGTCTTTTTTTTGTTGCCATTTCTGACATTTTGGAGTTCCCTAAAGGGACATTGAAAAAAATATTTAAATATTACAACAAATAACCACTTTACCATGTAGTTATTGTTGAGCATTATTCAGTGATTTGCGCATGCAAATTGGATAAGTGGATCAAATATGTCATCCATGTAGAGGCTCCTTACAGAAATGTTTTGAATAAATTGGACATTAAAACCTATTCAGTCTGTGCCTTGCAGATTTACTGTAAAAATGAGAAAGCAAGGCAAAGGAAATCAAAATGTAGCCAATAAGGCAAAGGAAATCAAAATGTGGCCAACAAGGCAAAGTGTGGCCTATGATGAAGTAACAGGATGGAAGTTACATGGGAACATTGACTCAGGTGGTAAGAGCAATTGCCTGGCAGTCAGAGGGTTGCCGGTTTGATTTCGCCCTGGGTGTGTCGAAGTGCCCCTGAGCAAGATACCTAACCCCCAAATGCTCCTGTCGAGCTGTTTGGTGCCTTGCTTGGCAGTCAATCGCCATTGGTGTGTGAATGGGTGAATGAGAAGCATCAATTTTACAGCGCTTTGGATAAAGGCGCTATATAAATGCCAACCATTTCCTATTTACATAATAATGGCATTTAGAGAGCATTGCTTATGCACCATCTTAATTCCTCAGTGGAGCATGTTAGAGATTTTTTCTGACTTTAAAGGTTGAAAAATGTGTCAGTTTATGGTTTTTTAAAGTGGCCTTTTATTGGTTCCCAGAACTTGTAAAAGTTCCTTTATTGTCTTGGCCCAACTCTTCTGTCATTTTATTTACTACGTAGAACCATCAAGCCTGATGCCTAGTTGGTTTCTACACACACAACCACCTAATTTCATAAAGATTATGTTAGCACATGTCGCAAAACTATTTTTTTGAAATAAAGGATGCAAGTGAATTGATATTTATTTCTAAATTATTGTTACTGCTTTTGTTATATAGGCAGTACGAAAAAATGTGTCAAGCCATAGCTTATTACAGGCACACAGAAAAGCGCTAACATGTATGAAACAGGGCAGGACAAAATGGAAAAAGTAATGTAATCTTTAGTCATAATGAATTCAGCTCCCACAATGAATTAATTCCCTTCCCATGCCCCTGCTATTACACACACTGCCTCTCTCCTCTGACTCATCAATTCCACAGGAAAAACAGATCTTTTCTTTTGTGTGAGCAGGGACCACACACAAAACTGTTGCAGGTCACAGTTGTCTTTACGTATCTGTGGCAAGGAGGGAAGGAGGCAGGGTAATCCGAAGGCCACACCTACTGGTTAAGAAGGCACACACCTGGACTACATTACGAAACAGTCCAGGTGGTTATGAATGTGTGCTTCTTTCCCTGTATGTGGGTCCTGACTAACCCTATATAACTTCATTAATTATACAAAAGTAGGGGTATGACACTGCCCTCTGCTGGTCAAGTAGCCTCCCATCAATCTTGATCACTTGGTTATCCCGAATCTGTTCGAGGGTGAAGTCAGTCACTCGAGAGAGTAGAGGAGGGCGTGCAGCCTCCGCCCTGAATCCGTGTCAGATATTTGTCTCACCTGAAACCGGGACGCGACCACCATATGGTCCCCTGGTTCCTCATCCTCAGTGACCACCTTACTCCCGGCTGAGGTAAAAAGACAATGAACACATCCCCCTTTTCAGGCCCCTTCAGCCATCTTCAGCCTCGCCATCTCTCTAAACCCCAGCCAATCATGTCCCAGAATTAATGGAAGGGGGGTGCGGGTACTAGTGGACACAGGGAGGTAGGAAGAGTGTTGGTTTTTGACATTTTATTCATATTGTGGAGTGGGGAAGGGAGAGGGAGAGAGAGAGCGAACTCTAAAAATAAACAAAACTTCTTCTCCCTTCACCCTCATGGGATTGGGGTCAAAATAATGAAGGCAAACCAAACCAAACTGTAGCTTTTCAGCTTCATACCTTCTTGGGTTTTTATCGCATGGCGGTTCCTAAGCCACCTACCCTGGAAAGCACGTATTTATAAGTGCCAGGAGTGATTCGTAATCTAGTCCAGGAGTGTGCCTACTTAACAAGTGGGCGTGGTCCTCGGATTGCTCTGCCTCCTTCCCACAAAACGGGCCCTATTTGCCACAGGTATTGCTATCGTGAAGTCTATTCCGAGAGTAGCTATTCAATGACTTGGTTTCAGTGAAAAATCTAACTCATCCCCAACATCTCTATCATCTTCATCAAACAATTGCAATTAATTCATATTGTTTTGTTTATATATTGTATATATTTCTTTCGATAGCTCTTGCATAGACAATCAGTTTCTGAAGAGCGTGCTTGGTAGAGATCAACACATTCACACGTGCATACCAGCAGCTGCTTGACTATTGGCTGGCATTGGATTTCTGTGAAGAAAATAGCACAAACCCCCTGTATTCCTTTTCTAGTGTTAATTGCAGGAGGAAAGCTGAAAGGCTGAAAAGGCTGAAATAACACCATTTTGCACGGTGACAACCCCCAATGCTGTTAAATCAAAAACTGACCAGGAATGCCAAAGGTTGACACATACTTGGAAAAAATGGAAAAAAACATACTCTAGAAAGAAGGAAAACTACAACAACAACAACTTTATTTGAGTTGAAAGTGGAAAGGGAACTGTGAAGGATTTCAGCACCATGCATTCTGCAGAGGCTGGTGCATTCCTCTTGCTGCACTAATTTACTGTCTCCCTCTCTTCTCTCCTCCTCAGTCACTCATTTTTGATGAAGTGGACTTGTCAGATGCAAGTGTCGCCGAATCCAGCACAAAGAATGTCAATAACAGCTTCACTGTAAGTCTCCAATGCTTCAGCAGTACATAACACAGTGATCTTTATTCCTGGACCTGGACAGCTGCAGGGTGTGCTGGCTTTCAGTGTTACTCAGCACTTCATTGTTCAATGAAAGCAGTTGATTACACAGTTAACCCTATCAACTTTGCCCCTTCTGGTGGAGTTGTCGACGTCCCAAATTATTGTTGCGTTCATATTTATATAATACAAAAACTGCAACATAATAAAATTGCAAAGAGCAAAGCCTGATTGTTAAAAAGACTCTCTGTTAGTGAGAACAGCAGTTCAGATGCTCATTAGCCTCTTATTTGCAAAGCAGGGCAATAGAATCCTGCCTTCCACAATAAAAGGCATATTCCAACAATCCTTAGTACCATTTCTCTGCGTCAAAAAGTAATGTTCCAATATACAATTCAGAAGTATTGGAACCAAATATCTCTCCTGGTTATGAAGCTATGACTGTTTTCTGATTAAACAGTCACAGCTATTTTTGAGAACTATATATTTGCCGGGACTATAGCTAAGCGAAAGTCATCTTGAACTACTTCTTATTGTGGGGTAAATGCATTGCTAGGTCATTTCAGTACCAGACTAATGTAAAACATGGTAAGCTTCTTGTACAGGGTTTCCTATCCTTTCCAACATGGTATAATGTGTCATATACAGGTGACGGACAGTTTATGAATATTGCTGCGTTCGCATAGCAGAATGAATATACAGACAGCATATCCATTCTATGAGCGTTTATGTTGCAGCCAAACCTTTGTCCGACCCTAACCCTGTGCAGAATACACTAAGCTTTCACCACAGGGATAGGCTATATCACTGTAAAACTATGTTTTTATCTTATCCTGGGGGTATTTATCTGGCTGTTGTGAATACATTACGGTATTTATATGTCATTATCATTTTTAGCACGTTCGTTGGTTGAAGCACTATAAGTCTTCATAGTGCTTTCAGTCTGTGTATATTCCGATACTGTTCTTTTGTAAATAGTTTCAGGCTCGTTTGCCATGTTGTATGAGGTGGTGATCCCAAGTCTTCAACCATGTGTGTACAGTAAATAGTTTTCGAGATATTGACAGTTTTATAGGCCTAGTACAAAATAGGTGGAAATTGCCTTCTACGGTGGCAAAGTGAAAAGGGTTCATTCACCTCACCTGGCTCCTTGGGTCTGAATTGGTTCTTGATATTAAGGCGAAAACAAAAACCAGCACACCCTCTGTCTCTTCAGGACCAGGAAAATCACTGACATAACAGAACTGGTAAAGGAGATCATATTGTCTAGACACAGTGAAAACTACCATGGATTTGAGGTTTGGCTTTTGGAAACAGGTAGCCAGTTCTCGCTGGTGATGTGACAACCCTAACCATAACCATTATTTATTTCACTTTATGTATTTATTTATTGGAACAAAACCTCAGTGGAAACGCGTGGGAATGGTCAGAAATGTTATAGATGTCAGCGTGAATGGGATTAAATCTTGTGCAGGGCTCTAGGCTCTCGTTCAATTCCGGTTCATTTCTCTGGGTAAATGCAATGCACAATACAGGGTCATAATTTGGTTCCCTACTGCTCTACAGAGAGCAAAGAGCCTGACTCATAATGGGGAAGCGATTGTGTGAAAGCAAGTGTGTCCTAAGAATTGCAACGTGCTCCCCAGGCAAGGCTATAAAAAGGCATGGAAGTCAAATAAGAAAGCCCCAGGGAGGATAGCAGTTATAAATAGCATCCATTTTTTTACCACTGTAGTTAGCATGCGTTTCTGAAGAAGACAGCTTGCGTTGTGTGGATGAGGATGTGTGAGTCTTTGCATACATGTTGTCCGTGACAGTGCTGACTTAGTCTGTTGTGTATGCAGTCCATTTTTAGGTATAAAAAATTTACTAACCTGAAATATTTGTGATTAATG
The DNA here is from genome assembly GCF_963514075.1 of Conger conger. Taxonomy (NCBI): domain Eukaryota; kingdom Metazoa; phylum Chordata; class Actinopteri; order Anguilliformes; family Congridae; genus Conger; species Conger conger. Next base: position 56,877,066 of record NC_083762.1, read on the forward strand.
AGTCAAGTAGCTATGCATTGAAAGTATCATACTGTAAATAGGCATTTAATATTGGGTAGGCTATTGACCTCCCATTTCTCTCCTGATTATTTCTATATTATTTATGGAAATTTTGAGGCAACCATCAGTGTTAATCACAGTTCAAATTATGTTCAAAGTAATGTATTCTATAAATTTATATTAATTTCACAAGAGCTCGTAATTCAAATTATTGAAATGGTAACTAAATATCTATTTTCCCTTCCCTTTAATTGGACACTGAGTTTGATACAATATGCTGAGCCTTGACTTGATCTCAAAATAAAAATAAATTGTGAAGTGCTCTATATGTTTAAAAAAACTGGTTCTATAACACATGCAGTATGTGATACTGTACAGTATACTACATATATTTTGCACATGGGTTTATAAAGGGGGCCATACTCAAGTTAAAATAAATGTGTTCTATATGTGTCATTTAGTAAAATACACTAATCAACTTTTTTTTTTTTTTTTTACAAGCCTTTTGCATTTGGGAGGAAATTTAGTCAAAGCAGTTCCAATGCACACAGCAGTAGAACCCCACTTGTTTTTCTCATGCACACCACCACCTCTGTAGATATTAATGATGGAGCTGAACTCCCTGTAAAATGTTGTTTGTGTTGTCTGATCCCCTGCAGTGTATTAATTGAGAGGCAGTATCACTGAGTGATATGTGAAAGGATGTTCTCATATGTGACCCGTTCTGTCATAATCAGTCTTATGTTGTGACAGCCAATTTCACATAAATCAATGTTTATGTAAAATATCTTTGGCTGTTTTAGGATTTCATCTTCATTTTGTTGAACAAGATCTTGGCTACATGTCTTGATGCCAAATTCAGTGTGGAAATATAGTTTTTAAGGTTTTAAATACAAGATGTGAAAGTAACACCGGAGTTGTGTATTGTTTGGAGGCTAGCCAGCTTATCACCGTTCACCAGTCACAAACAACCACATCAGCTGCGTTTGTGGCTACATGTCAATGTATTTGCTTTCATGGTCTGTATTGCTTAATGTCAAGAGTAAATGTTCAGAGTAAAAACATAGTTTTAAGGGGTTTATACATATGTGTAATTTACACAGGGGGTATGGGGGATGCGTATAATGTTAGCCTGAAGGATAACATAAAGTAATCCAGATGCAATGTTTCTAAAACTTTAAGTACCAGATATGTTTCAAGCTCCAACACCTATAGGCTAAGTAGGGTTGGTGGGTGTCTGTTTAGGAAATCTGTTTGATTTTAGGAAATCTGTTACATCTTGGGATTTATGCGGTTTTTCAGTTCGTAACGTTAGATTGGGGCATGTCTTTGTGCATTGCTCAATGTAGTTTTTGAGTGTTTGAAATTGGGCATGTATAGAGAAAGTCAAGGTGGATTTTATTGCAAAATGATTATAAATTTAGTCAGCTACTAAGTGTACTCAGTTGTCTCCCAGCCTCACGTAACTCTTGCGATGGAACTTTGAAGACGTTGTTCTCAAAAACATGGTTTGGTGGCACTCAAAATGCAATGGGATACAACTCCCTTGATATCTACAGTAGAGAGATACCTTTGGTATTGTTAGAAAGCTTCTCCTCTTCTGAGGAATTTCTAAAGCAAAATACGATTTGAGGTGAATACGACTGCACAAACAGTCCAAGGATAGCTACCCTTAGCATTTTAATTTTCCTTATCTTGACTTTTACCACAAAAAGCCACATATTTTGCACCCTATTATACCTTTAAGCTAATGGCAGCCTGGAGGAGCAGATCCCTGGTTTAGTGAGAGAAAACCCCTGCTACTGAGCAGAATACAAATTATGTCCTCGATTTGAGGGTGATTTGGCAGGCTTCTTATTCGTAGGGCTACAGTACAATGCATTAAATATTGATAAAACAATATGTTCTGGGTCTCATTCCTATATTAAAATGGTGAGATTGAGAGTCCCTACTGGGAGGGAATAAAAACGGTCTGGACCTACATAAGTCCTTAAGTGGGGAAATGGTATTTTACTAAATGCGTTTCTAAATGGAGTAACTGTTAGTGTTTTGGGGGCAGAGAAGGCGAGACATCGTTGAATGAGGATGCGCGTTGTGCTTTAGCCACTGGCAGAAATCTTTAGAGCGGAGTCTGAGCGGAGAGGAGAGGTGCATACCATATCGCTCTCCTGGGAGACGCAGGCACGTGCGAGGGTGTGTGAGTGTGGGTGGACGGGGGGGTTTGGCGGGGGGGGGGGGGGGGTTAGCGGCGCTCAGAAGAACAGAAAGGGAATCCTCGGAGCGATGTCATATGCGCGGCGATATTAGCGCTGAGCTGAAGCTCTCCCGGAGTCGAGAAAGGAAGAGGGGGAATGAGACTGACAGCAGAAAGCAAAATGCTGCTCTCGTTTTAGCAGAGGTTTTCCCTTTTGGACCGGTGGAAGAGGTAACCAGTTGCTCTGGGAAGGTTGTGCACATGAGATCCCCCTAAATGTTCATCGCATGCACACATGTATGTGTTTGTGCATGTACTTTGTGTGTATGCAAGTGTGTGTGCGTGCATGAGTTCTTTGTGCTTGTGTGTGTGTTTCTGTATGTATTTGTGCGTATGCATATGTGTCTGAGTGTGTTGCGTGTTTGTTTCTTAAGGGGAGAGCGTGTCATGCCATGTGATGCTCAGTGCTGCTTTGGTGGGCTGTCCTCAGGCTGTTGAGGGGCTGCATAGCAAAAGAAGAAGGAGGGAGGGGAGAGAGAGAGAAAGAGGGAGAGAGAAGAGGGAGAGAGAGAGAGAGATAACATTACCTCATTAGAAGATGTGCAGGCTTATCGACAGACAGGACATTTACAGTAGGAGAGAGGAAGGGTACTACAAAGGAATCATCGCGGCTGGATCCAGCAGACCGACGGAATCTTAAAGTCAGTGTCACATAAAATTTATTTTGTGTCAAAAAGATGAGGCATGTCTGGAAAATGTTGTTCTGAATAGGTCTCTCGGTGGTCATTCGAAGGGAAGTTTGCCTGTACATTGTTGTCTGCATGGCTGGGTAGTATCATAAGGTACTGCTGAGATGTTCGGTTTGAGCAGGATTTTACTTGAAAGTCTTGGAGACATAGTATTTGGAGACATGCCTGGGTTGCTTGCATCTGGTCTCCAAGCTTTGGTTTGATTTTGCTAATCAGAAACGTGATTTGATTATCCACAAGGGTTCGTTTTTTCTGGGACTTAATGCTTTCACGCATTCACCTGGAAAATGTGCTCTGTGTGATTTAAATGAACATAAACATAATGTGAGGATTATAGTATAACAACATTTTTGATTGCTGATTTCATATGTTGAATTATTCAGACCTTGAATAAGTATAATTGTGAGAGGATGGGGATTTATGAGATATAAAAATTTCCTATTTGACTGTGTGTGTGTGTGTTAGATTTTCCTGCTGACTGCTGTGTGCATACATTAGCATGAGCTGTTCTTAGATAGTGTGTGTGCAATATGTGTGTGTGTTTGTGCATGTACATGAGTGTATACATTCTGTGTGTTTGCATGTGTGTCTGCGTGTGCGCTTGTGTGTTTTTTTGCAATTCTGCACATTTCAGCATGGTTCTGATTTATGATATTTATGCATGTGTGTGACTGTTAGAGTGTAGGAAAGTGTGTATACGCCTCTGTTTGTGCATACGTGTATTACTTGTTTTTCTCTGTGTGTGCATGTGTGTGTGTGCCTGTGTGTGTATGACTGTGGGTGCATGCATATGCGTGTGCATACGTGCATGTGTGTGCGTGCACGTGCATGGTTGTCAGCTGATGGGGGCTGCTGAACAGTAGAACAGAAGAAACCCCAGAGGATCTGAGCTCCAAGGCAACGGGTCACCAAGCTTTTCCGTCCCTGCCACTGGAGGGGAGAGCAGTGCTTGCGTTTCACCCACCAAAGGCTCTTCCTTGGGTTAATCATCTGTGCACACCCCTTTGGTTACAGCATCCCTCCAAGTGGTCTTTTAAATTAATAACATGAGACTTTCTTTTTTGAATGTTCTGATGGCTGGTAGGATAAGCTTGACAATTCAGTTCTTCGTTGCTGGTGTTTTCGCAGTCTTGTTAGTGTTCTATTTTAGAAACGAAACAACTCTTGCGGGGAATGTTGTTCTGCAAACCGTTACCTCATTTAGACAGTAGCTTTGTCTGCTGTCCTTGACATGGTATTTCAAACAAGGTGATGATGGGTGTTCTTCTCTTTCGAGAGGCAGATCAATGTTGTGCGGAATATGGTGTCATTTTCACCGCGCAGACAGTTTGAATGATTGGAGCCTGTTACAGAGTCATTGATCCTGCGTCAGGGCCATTGTGTGTCCTCTTCCTAATTCCTGAGAAAGTGATTCATGCACTACTTAGTAAATAAGTAACAATGAGAAACATAGGGGTTTCTTGAAGATAAATGGTATCCTCATTGTGTGGTGTGTTAAAAATGTATAATTAACATCTGTTGTGTGACATAGTGATATTTCTGATTTATCCTGAAATGTGGTATCTGAAATAAGGACACAAAAGAGGTATTGCACTCTGGTGCCGTGTTTCTGCTTTGAAGCTAAACGTTTTAAAAATGGTAATCCATTTTCCCGTTGGATGAATCATTTAAGGGGTACTGAATCATTTACACTATTTTCTGGCAGTGTTAAATAACAATACTGTCCCATTCTGATTGTGTTTTGCGAATCGTGTTGCTTTCTTCATCCATGGCATCCTTGCTGAAAACCAATTTTGTATCAGATATCAAAAACAAATATCATAGACAAACACCAAACACAAATGTGCAAAAACGAAAGCCGGAGGTGTGAAAATATTCAGATCTAATATTTAATTCAGGGATGATCAGTTATGGTTTTGGAACAACACAGGGTCTGCTGTTTTCTTCTTCTGCCATATAATCAGAAATATGCTTAGATCCAAGAAATCAGACTGAGGTGAGTGAATTGTCATGATCTGCTTTATATATGGCTGACCAGCAACAAATGCGAGCACGCTTTTAGTCTCTTTTGGACCAAGGGTTGGGGTCCTCTGCTATAATGAAGTGGAGAAAATAACTTAGAGAAAATAACTTGCATTTAATTTCACATTCAGCATTGGTTCACAGCATACCTGGTCATATGCCCTGATCAGATTTGCCTATTTCTGCAATGGATTTCCGCACTGCTCTCTGCCTTTATCCTGTGTGGTCCACTGTTTGCGATACAGTGATTTGTGGCATGAGTATTCAGATTTACCTCAATTGTTCAAAAACCACTACACCAGCTCCCGCTTTCTCTTACTTAATTATTTTAATATTACACCAATTTGGAGTGCCCTATTTTACTCATGCCCATTGCTGCAATCTCTTCAGGAGTACATACAGTCGAAGGCACAAGCTCTCCTCTTTTTGTCAGCTGCTGTTTTTTGCACTGACATTGAGTAAACGGAAGATAGTTTATGCATAGCATATGCCATTAAAAAAACATTCAAGAAACTGAAATGAGTTACTGCAATTTGCTGTTGTCATGTACAGTGGTATAAGGCTTAGTTAGTAAAGTACATTACAAATATTTTTAATATATTTGATTGCATTCTTGTTAATTAAGGTAACCTTATCTTAAAGTGTTGCCATGGAAAATAACAACTTTCAAAGCCTTTTGGTCTTTGAAAAGTGTACTTCAAACATACCCTTCCTTGTGTGGTTGAGAAGCATGACTTGGGAGTTGGCTATGCAACAAAGAAAGCTGAATGCTAATGTGAACAGCTGACATTGCATCAAACTGTAATATACTGTAAGCCGATAACCGATTTCTGCTTGTTTTGGCTAAATTTGACACCCTTAGGCTTTGACCTTAACGAAAGGCAATATTACTTTCACAGCACTGTGCTTTCGAGGCAAAACCAGCTGTCCATCATGACCACATTTACAGCAGTGTCTACAGTTAATTGGATAGGATAAATTATATAAAACAGTGGCTATTAGCTAAATGTGCCAATATATTCACATACTTTTTTTATTAATGTTTTTTTATTATTTTTTTATGAAGACTATTACAATTATTTGCAGACTAAGCAGCAGGCAAAGTAGCAGGGCATTTTAGTACATCTAAAAGCTGCTAAAGGTCATATCATTATTAACGACATGCAGGAAATGGCTTTAAATAATAATTCCGAAAAAATGGCCTTGGAGTCTTTTTTTGTTGTGTTGTTGTGTTTTTCCCCAACATGCAATGCAATGCTTGTATTGAAACTGATGCATACACCCATGGAGCATGCTGATCTTTAATGATTTAATATCTGTGTCCATGACTGGCCTATTCTGTCAGGCAGGCAGGCAGGAATTTAGCATCCCCATTGCCGAATACGGGGACAGGCTTTTAAAATGGGCTCTCCTTGGAATTTCAATTTTACTCTCTGGTGAAATGATCGAGATGGAGCCAGTTCCACTTCATGGCAATGGAGGCAGAAATAACAGGGACACATGAACACTACGACACGCACTCACGCAGACACACACACAGCTGAGCATGTACTGCAACTTCTTTCTTTTTTAACTCCATCTCCCTTCACTCTACACTCACAAATTACACGCTCCTTGTGTCGCTAAGTGAATTATTTTTTATCATTATTATTAGTAATAGTAGTTGTAGTAGTAGTAGTAGTAGTATTGTTGTTGTGATTATTATTATTATTATTGACTTGCTTTATTGAATGTCTTATTTGACCTTTATTAAGGAAGCGATTGCATACACTTGACTAATTAGAAACAGCTGGGAAGACAACTGTCTAATTACTTTTGGTCCCCTAAAATTATGTATAAAAAGGGATCCCCCAACATGGCTACAATACCTCAAATTAAATGTGCCAGTCTGCACTTTAACCTCATCGTCGTTGTTTAATTTAAAATCCAATGTATTGGAGTACCGATCCAAAAGAACAGAAATTCAACCACTGTCTAAATACTTACGGACTACACTGTACCTCTGAGAGCCATATAAGGGGAGGTGCAAGCTCAATGATTGTTGATGAGGCCTTGTGCTTTTAACGCACAGCTGTGCCTATAAGAATAGACTCTGTCCCAGGCAGCGTCCAACATTTTAAATTCTCGCACATACACTTCAGCATGTGCATAGTTCCTGCACGTGAATACATGTACGATGTCAAACAAGTACTGTAGCTGCATGCAATTGCTGTTTCTTAAGACGCATGGGGAATAAATGCTTAGTATTCGTGAATAAGAGTACTATTCTTTCATCTATGGTGTAACCATGAAGAACAATATGAATATCCCTTAGGGACATTTAATATACTGCTACCATATTGAAAGTAAAAACTATATTTTCAATATCAGAACAGTTAATGCAACACAAATATAGGTAGATCTTCAGATTATTGCCACAGTTTTTTCAATACATTTTTTGGGGAAAAATATTGTGAAATATACAGTATTTCCATCATATTTCAATAAAGTCTATATGTACAATATGTTGCAGTATATTCTGTATTTTAAGGGATTATACAAGCAGCATACAGTAATACAGTCACACGCTGCACTGCAATGTGTCAGACTTGTCGGAGCACAACCTGACTCTTTAAATCAAACTGATGGAAATGTGGTTGTACAGCACTGTAAACTTGTAGTCATTGTGACTGGCGGGTAATGATGAAGCTTGTGTCGGCTGAACACTTTGGCAGTGATTTGCGGGAACGCACGCGCTTCGGTTCGTAGGCACGGTCCGCGGTATAAGACGCCGCTCCTCTTTACTTTGTGGGCTGCTTCGCATGTCTCCGAATCACAACGCGCAATGTACAGAATTGCTCTCGTGGGAGCCGGGCTGGCTCTTGCCGCTCCAACGGATAAAATATAAATATAAAAAGTTGAGGAAGGCATAATCGATAAATAATGAGAGGATATGAAGAAGAGTGTCGGTGAGGTTTTCGGCGAAGGCGGTCTCGGTTATGAAACAGGCTTTTAGCGATTTTCTGAGGCGTTCTGCTTGTCAGGAGGAATCTAACTCAAGCTGAGGTTTAGGTAAAGGAGGAGATGGAGGAGAAGAAGGGTTGGGGGGGGGGGGGGTAGACTCGGCTCTCATTTTAAAGAAGGGACACATCCTCTGTTGGAACAGTGCGTTCGGTGAGTGCCAGGGCAGAAGGCATTAATTGGGCGAATATCTTCTTCAGGTAATCACCCCATTCAGAAGACTCATCCTTTGTGCGGAGAACAGAAAAGAGATGGAGGACTGGATCAGTTCTTTAAAGTCCGTCCAGTCCAGAGAGCATTATGAGGTAAGAATACTACGCTTCTCATAACCTTCCTAAGAAAATGTTTGCAATAACCTTATTGTTTACTTGGATTTTATTTAGCCACACCACATTCTTGGATTACCCAAAATAGGACCTGACCCCTTTTTTATTTAAACATTGTTTATAGCGCTTGCTTTTTCATATATAAAATAAATGTACATTTTATATAATTACTTAGGGTGTACCCACTTTGTTTCTGCTCTGATCAAAAACCGCTTTTCACATGACCCAGATGTAAATCATTTTCAGCGCACATGCACATTGCATAGTATATTTCCAGTGGATGTTGACCTAAGATGCATCTGATTGCATGGACATCTGAGCGCTGGGGAGTCTGTCTTTATTGCCAGCCAGGGTGAACAGGCATTTTTGAGGCATGTCATATGCATTTTTGAGATGAAGCCTGATTTATTTAGGAATAAACAGCTGAGAGAGCAGTGTAAGATAGCTCTTCTTAGTACTTAGTACTTAGTACTTCAGAGCAGGTCATTGACAATGCTTATCTCTGAGAAAAGCTTTCTGGTTGCTTCTAGCAGGATTATTAGCTGACTATTTTTGTTATACAGTTACTGTCATAACGACTGTTGTACAGTAAGTTGCTGAATTTCCCCTAAAGGCAGAAAACATACCCACAGAAAACATACTGTGCCACAGGGCAGCTGGTTGACATACAGTCGGGGGTAGTAAACAACTATTAAAACCAGATGGTTGCAGGTTTCATTCATGGGTTGGATGCTGTGGTTGTGTCCTTTCCTATCTGTATTTTTCCAATGTCATAATATTATATGCTGGTGGCCAGGTGCATGACATGAATAATTTGTGCAATTTAGATATGTAAGCCAAGCTGGTAAATTCCAGCTGCTATGCAAATAAATAATTTAATGCACCGAGGCAGTAATTCAAATTCCAGTATTGGAGGTCTGCAGTGTCTTCAGGTTTTTGTGCTTTATTTTCAGTTAGCAGTAAATGTTCAGGTAGGCATTTGAAACTAAATTGTTTGCACTCTTTAGCCTGTCAGTTTCTTAAAGTAGGCAGTTCTGTGTGAAAATACACCAAAAACAGTAACTGCTGCAGGACTTCAGTTTAAGAAGTATCCATATACTAGCATGAGCTTTGTGAAGCTGTGTATCAGTGAATTGTGTAGGGTAATACACAAGGACAGGGTTTCTCTCCCTATTGGTTTTGAGTTAATATGGTGCATGTCATACAGTAGTACGCATGCGGTTTTTGATGCATCTAAGCCATTAGCTCTGAGTGTGTTTCTTGTTGGGCTTTGGGGGGGTCTTTATAATGGTGCTGCCAACTTGTCTTAACTTCTCCTTCGCCAGACAGCACAGTTTAATGTGGAACATTTCTCAGGGATGCACAACTGGTATGCCTGCTCCCACGCCCGCCCCACCTTCTGCAACGTCTGCAGAGACAGTCTCTCTGGGGTCACTTCCCATGGCCTCTCCTGTGAAGGTAAGCTCAATGGATCGCTGCTTTTCACATTTGCAGTTTAAAGAGATAGTTAATTGCACTCCTGAGCCTAACCAGGAATAATAGGCAAGATTGGATGTGTTGCATTATGTGATTCATCACACTGCTGGAGGGCCCGAGTCATTAATTCACCAGACGTTGCCGGTAGTTGATCATCTTGTTTCACCATTAACGGTGAAAGCAATGATTGTGGCTTGTAGAATAATGATACTAATGGAATTTAGAATTAGATTAGTACGGTAATGAATATAGTATCAGAGAAAATCTATAATCATAGAATAAAACCTTTAGTGTGGATACGTCTAAATATTTCCTTGAGTGGTAATATTCCATAAGAGGAGAGAATGGATGATTTTCACACACAACACTCTCTAGAGTTTGCAGAGAATGGTGCGAAAAACAAAAAACATCCAGTGAGCAGCAGTTCTGTGTGCAAAAATGCCTTGTTAATAAGAGAGGTCAGAGGAGAATGGCCAGACTGGTCAAAGCTGACAGAAAGGTGACAGGAGCGCAAATAAACACACATTACAACAGTGGTATGCAGAAGAGCATCTCTGAACACACAATGCATCAAACCTCTAAGTGGATAGGCATAGGCAACAGCAGCAGGATACCAATATGTCTAAACCTAGATAGTCTAATAAATACCTAATAAAGTGAGTGTAGTGTATGTTTTTAAAAATTGATAATAAAAAAAAAATCTATTTGCAATATCTGACTATAGCACTATCTGATAGTTCTGTGTATTACAGAATATTGAAAATGGATATACTGTAAAAGAACATTCATTCAGTTGTTTAAATTCAAAAAAAGCTTTCAACTGGACACGGTTTGTTCTGCGTGGATAATCTGCCATTTCAAAATAAAGAAAAATGCAGAAACATGCACGTAATTGCACTTGGTCTAAAAATAGCACCATATGTCATGCATTATACATGCTAATGGCCTGGAATCATATTAAAAGATTATGGTAATTAGCATGACAAGCAGATGGAAATTAAGCTATGCTGAATAAATCTGTGCTACGAGGAAGTAAACATTGCCAGTTTCACTATATATGTTTCAAGTGTTGAAAAGGATGGCTTCTATTCTCATTGTTTTATTTCAATAAATCAATCCAACTATAAAAAAACAAGCTGTCACACAGGATGTCTCTCAGGGGGAATTAAAAAAGACTTATTTTTTGTAGAAAATGGAATAATAGTCTCTCCATCCTCAAAGAGTATCAAGCTGAAGTCCAAGAAAATGGTGGTTCAAGAAAAGCATGACTCAGTACTGTAAGCACAAGCTTATTGGGTAAAATAGGCAAGCGATTTTAAGGGCATTTAAACCCATTTAACCATGAAATGTTTTTGGAATGCAAATGAGAAAACATATTTCTTTGTATCAGTAACACAGGAATTCCTGGAAAGTATCAGGAGATTAATTCAAGATCATTACATTACTTGTATTACATAACAATCGGAGTAAATTACCCATTTTTTAAATTAGAGTAAATTACACATCTTTGTGATGATAGATCTTTCCATTGTGCATGTAAGAGTGACCAAACGCATCAATTATCCCTATGTATTTCGCATTATAACATTTTCAGCGGATTCAAAAATACTATGGTTCAAGTGCAACAATTAAATTGCTGTTGTGATTCAATGTCATTGTTTTGCACTCTAGAGCATTCATTATATTTTGCTGTGAAGAACAAAAATCATCCCATTCATTTTGACAAAACCTCTCATTGATGGCCCTACTGGGCATCGTTGATTTATTCCCCTGGAAATTGGAATATAATTGGTTCCTGTGCAGTAGTGACATGTAATATCCTTTTTATAGGCTTTTCGAATAACTGCACTGGCAATTTTGAATCGCACTTCTACAAGTCCCCCCCCCACTTCTTGTAGTGTGATAGGGTTATAAAGGAGATATGAGACCTGACATCTTTGGGTTTTAGTGAACTGTGGAGCTCACTATATAACACAAGCTCAGAACAGGATTATGAAACTGCTGGAAATGTGACCTGGTTTTCAGACGATGAAAATGCTGAATTTTCAGGTGTCAGGACCAATAAAGCCTGCCAGCACACAACATCCCATTTCTTGTGGTAACCAATGAGTACAGGTTGATGGAAATTTGAGATGGAAAAAGAGGAATATAATTCAAGTACATTTCTCTTTACTATTTACTATGAAGCACACTAAGAACATTTATTCATTTGAGAGGCATTGCAAATGCAAATTAGAATAGTACAATTGACTAAACCGCAAATTCTCCTCTGTAGGTGTTCTGATAATGGCATATAGTTTAAAGTATAGATGAAATCAGAATGTTTTTAAACAAAGGTTGCTAAGATACTTCCGGGTGGCCGCTCAGCTGCAGAATGAAGCAACTTTACTTAAAATCTACTGAACCAGAGCTGTGTAGAAACAGTTAGCTTGTTAACTGTGCCAAAATCGGTGTGTTTGGGACTGTAATGCCAAATGTAATCCGGCACACAGTGGATTGGGCTTTTTCCGATTCTTGAAAGGGAAGATAACCCAGATCCTACATCTTTTTACAGGGCGGCCTCAGGTGCTTGGCACAGTCAATGGCAGCTCACAAGGAGAGGCTCAACATAAGTTTCAAAGTGCCAGAAACATGGGGGAAAAAACAAAACCAGAACTTCTAATTGTATTGCTCATGTTCTTCACAAACGTTGTTAGCAGCTAATGTTAGCTAATAAACACCAGACACTCTTCTGTGGCCATACAGAGCAACACTGGGATGATAACTTTACAAACATGAAACGATGAAACGTTAAATCCAACCTTGCCTGTTTTAAAACTAGTTAGCTAGCTAGCTAGTTTTAGTAGTAATGTTAGAGTAATAGGGTATCCCAATAACGCTAGCTAGCTAGTTTTGACTGGTTATTCATGTTAATAATGTTGGCTAGTTAACGTTAGCTACAATGTTAGGGGGGTGCTGACATCTAACATTAACATTACATTAGCTAGCATCATATAAATCATATAAATAAAACAATGTTGTTCAGTTTTCCTAAATTATTTTTATATTCCAACATTGAATATGTGTTTGTACCTTGGTTAAATGACACGGAAAACACTGCCTGCTATTCACATTCCTCAACATTATCCATCCGGAACTAAGTTCTTTGCTGACATTATGGTGATTTCATCTATAGAATAAAGGATATAGTATGCATAAGGAGAAATGGCACCTGAACTACCTGATTAACTTATAGGAGCATATGGGAGGCAAATTTAATACATTAAATCTAAGTCTAAAAGGTACTGCATTTAATGAAGAAGTTGTGATGGTTAGTGATGCTGTGATCTGCCTTCAGGGCCTGGTTTTCATTGCTTGGGTTTCATTAGCAATGTCAGTATTTATCTTTACATCTGTCTATGGGAGAAACTGTATGCCTGCCTTATTGAATTAGACTGTGCGTCACAGCACATTCCTGATGTCCACATATGCCATGGCTTTAGTGTGATTTAATACGGTCTGGCTTCCTATAGGACCTTGTGTGTCTCTGTAGCACATTGGTGTATGGCACAGTGTGTGTACAGTACTGCAGGAACAAATGAACAAGGACCAATTTCAATACCTCTGAAGTTAACTGTGCTAGTGTAATGTTTAAGTCTTCAGGAGACTGAATAGCATATAGTGAAAATCATGGGTTCATATACTGCTAAATTATGATTTACTAGAGAGTGGTCAGTTTGTTATTAAGTCTTTTGAAATGCAAGTCAATATTAAATATTTGTATCTCCGAAAGACTAATGTGTATACACTAATGTGTTTATGCAGAATAGCAACAGCTTATTAAGCACTTGTTGAGCATGCAAATTTGTAGTTGTTGTACAAGTTGTAATGGATTTAGATAACCAATACAAGCATTGATTAACTGGATAAGAAATATCTGGTACATGTTATCTGCCTTGAGAAACTGCAGTTTGCCTCGGTGTGGGCGGAAATCATAGGGAAAATGGTCTGATTATGTAATAAACCAGCTGGAACCGCAATAAAGTGCTTGATTTATGTTCTGGACCCTTGTAGGATCAATGTTCATTTGTTCTAAATTCTCATTTGATGTAGCAGACGACAATCAGTGAATGGAATAGTAATGTCGCAAGGATTCATATGCGTCTGTCAATTTGTGCTCAAAAATGTGCATGCATTTCAGTGGAGGAATAGTCATAACCTATACACCTTTATTATATATTCCATTTTGCCTCTGGAATGAAAGACATTTTTTATCTATTACTAGCTGTCTGTCATATTATCACTCTGTCGTATCTCATTATAACTTCTGTATCTGTATCAGCCTGTCAAAGGTTCTGTCAAAAGATTTAAATGTATTCTCCAGATTTGAGGTGAAAACGATGTGGACAACTGACAATGGTGTTCAATGCGAAACGTCTTTGTGTCTTGCTTTCTTGGGAGGACTTTCGGAGTCTATATTCTTTGTGGGTTTTTTTTGCAGTGTGCAAGTTTAAAGCTCATAAAAGATGTGCAGTCAGGGCCACAAACAATTGCAAATGGACAACCCTGGCATCAATCGGGAAAGACATCATCGAGGATGAGGATGGGGTGAGTGACCGGCCTTCAAAATCTAGTCTTGACATTTACTCCTGTCTTCTAAATGGTAAATGGTTGGCATTTATATAGCGCTTTTATCCAAAGCGCTGTACAATTGATGTGTCTCATTCACCCATTCATCCAGACACTCACAGACCAAAGGCAATTGGCTGTCATGCAAGGCACCAACCGGCATTTGGGGGTTAGGTGTCTTGCTCAGGCACACTTTGACACACCCAGGCAACCCTTCTTACCGCCTGAGCCAATGGTGCCCCACTCTAATCCCCTACCTTTATTTTCTCTCCCAGTTTGAAGTGCCCAATCATTGATGTATCTGGTATGAGACAGCCTGTGGGTGGAAATCTTAGAAATGGGTCTGATTATGGGTTACAAACCGGCCATGACTTCCTTGACTGTCCTTGGCATGACTCTGAGCCTCATGTAGACAAACGCCAATAACAAACAACCTCCACCAAGGAAGCGATTGAACACATGTGACTATTCAGAATCAGCCGTCCAATTACTTTCGGTCTATGGACGGCTATGAGGGGGACATTGTATAAAAATAGATGTGATTCCTACACGCATCAACCGATATGGATGTAAATACCCTCAAATGAAAGGCTATTAACTAGCTTTTCTTGATTACCCCCTCAGTTCAACCCCTTCCATTCAATTCTAGACAGTACATGCTGTATAACCTACACACTTCCTCAGAATCGTGTGCAGCTAGCCTCTGGTAATTTTCACTGTTTCATCCTACTAATACAGATGGTGCAAGCAGGTTGTAAGTCTTGGAGAGAGACTGTGTCACTATTGAGTGATGACAAACCTTTGGATAGTTGGCATTCACCACTGGCTAGGATTTGCTTGTAAGAAGAAGTGCTTCGACTGGCTATGCTACTCACTAGTTCGCAAAATCTCAATGTACACTTTGCATGTGTTACAGGGTACATTGCAAATCCGTGTGTGCTTTTGTTGTTTGTTTTTTTAGAGGAATGAGTTACCAAGGGAGCAGCACAATGAAACAAAAACAATGGCGTACTTGTATACAATAAAACACACGTTTTTAATGCATTGTTTGACACATTAATGGATGCATTCATTCATCAAAAGGTGCTTGGCTTAACCTGGGAGCTGGGAGATCTGTCTTTTGTCTTTTATGAACCATCCATTGCTAGGCTTAAAAACAAGGTTCAGTCCATCAATCCTTCTAACTTGCTCAATAGCTTTCAGTTTTGATATTTTCTGAAGAGGGTACATGTATTTAATTCTTATTTTAACATTTTGGGTTCTATTTTGAAGATACAATTTTTAGGGTTCAACAGTCAAACTCACCACAATGGTGTGTCCAATAATATGTGGATGTGTGGGTTTTTTTCCAGATTGCCATGCCTCATCAGTGGCTGGAGGGGAACCTGCCGGTCAGTGCCAAATGCGCCGTGTGCGACAAGACCTGTGGCAGCGTGTTGAGGCTGCAGGACTGGCGCTGCCTGTGGTGCAAGGCCATGGTGAGGACCTCACCTTATGAGATTGTGTTGTTTATGTCACTATTTTACTTGATTGTGAATGTTTTTTACACTTCTGCAGCACTTTACAGCACAGTCCAGCAAAATGTTCTGCATGAAATCAACTGAGAATACATATTGGCTCTACTTGACACTGATTTAAAGACAAGCTCAAATGGACGTTAGTGCAGCACTAGCTTCTCCGATTATATATACTTTTAAGACATGTTCATCTGCGTATGAAGAATTGACAAAATTGAGGAAAAAATTTTTGTCTTCAATATGAGGATTTGTATTGTTTGCAAGTGATTAGAAAATATATATATCCAACCTAACATTGTTTTTTACACCCCCGGTGTGTCTGTACCCCCATCTTTTCTGCTGTGGACAGGTACACACAGCTTGCATGGACCTATACCCCAGAAAATGTCCGCTGGGCCAGTGCAAGGTGTCCATCATCCCGCCTACTGCCCTCAACAGCATTGACTCAGATGGTAAGGGCTCACAATTGATTGATAGCAATTTTCCCACTCTGTTACACTCTGCATTTAGACGTGGCAGTGGCATATTTCAAATATTTTTATTGGTGTGCTATGCTGTTATTTTTAGTCTGTGAGAAGCAGTTTATATAAATACATAGTGCAGTTATTCCTTGAAAAAAAAAAAGATAGGAGGCTATTTATAATAATTAAATGATTTGCAGCAGCGGTAGACTGATAAAAATGAAATAGATTAAAACTGATGGAGTGAAAACATACAGTAAGGTCTAAACTGTGTGACTGAATTTAATCATGGTACCGCCGTAAATGCATCTTTCTGTATTGACTGAGGTGGTTGGAACAGAAAAATATTATATTGCTTTGGTCCAAGAAATCTATCATATTGCAGTGCTGTTTTCTTGTGCATATATTTTGTAATTGGTGTGTTTGGAAGAATAGTTGTTGTCAGATCCTGGTATCAGATCCAGTGCGAGTTTTGTCAGGTCAAGTGTGCGGACTGGCTTGGGTTCAAAAACCCTCACAGCCTCGAGGAATCTGTGTGCTGGTTGAAAGAAACATTTCTTTTAGAGTGCATTGGAGTAAAAATGTGTTAGTTTCTCTGAATCTTCTGTGAATGTTTTAACGCATTGTCTATTTGTTGATTGACTGTTCTATATGTCTGCTGAGCCAGCATTTTGGGATTCATTTTTGAATTGTTCAACCTTGTATGTTTCATGTATTCTGATTTATCCACCCTCAAAGTAGTGACCCTTTTCAACAAGGCTTGTGGCATGTTCTGTGATGAAAATAATGTCCCTAAACCTTACAAGCAATAACTCCTTGAGCTGTGCCAGCATGAAGTGATTGGTGAGATAAGTCCATCTATGGGTGCAGAAATTGAGGTACTGGGAATTGTACAACACAACATAATACCCCCATCTGCTTATCTTGTTTGTATGGCTCAGGTCGGGTGGGAGTTTTATTGGTGGGTCGGGAGCTTGCTCTGTTATTGGACTTTTTAGAATCACTGTGTACCATATTTTTTTCTGTTTAACAACTCCTGCTGGTTTGCCAACAAACAAATACATAACAATTAATAAATAGAATGTGGAAAAAATAATTGTGCCATCAATCAATGTTGATTTGTCTGTGACCAGAGATCTGCTGTCAGCAGTCTAGAACGGTGCCTTATTTTTTTTATGAGTATCAGCAGAATTGAGCACACACTGCTGCTTAAGCTGTTTTACATAAGGGATTGCCCTACCATTGCTTACATGGTTAGTGAGAAATGCACATCATTTTTGTATTACAAGGTATAAGAAAGTATACCTTTTAGTATCTGCTCTTGATTGTAGGCCTTTGATCACCTTTGGCATTTGTCATTGGCGTTTGTCAACATGAGGGCTAGAGTTGTGCCAATGACAGTCAAGGAAGCCATTATGAGGCTGAGAAATAAGAAGAAAACAGTCAGAGGTGTATACCACTAGGTTTTATGCTTGTAAGTAGTACCTAAAAGAGCCAGCAGAGTTCTGGAAAAAGGTTTCGGAGACCAACACTGACTTGTATCAGAGTGATGGAAAGGTGAAGAGCCAGAGCAAATTGTGGATGATAAAAGGAACTGCCCAGGAACCAAAGTACCACCCTGATCTGTGGAACATGGTGGTGGTGGTGTTACATTTTGGCCATGTATGACTGCCGCAGGCTCACTTGCCTTCTTTGATAATGTCTCTGTGCTCTTTCTTCTTAATGATGTTCCAAACAGTTTGTTTTGGTAAGTCTATTGTTTGGCCTATGTATCTGGCACAACTCTGGTCCTCAAGTTGACATAATGCCAATAACAGACTAGAATAACCTCCACTAAGGAAACGATCGAATACACCTGACTACTCAGAATCAGCAGAGTTGCCAACTGTCCAATGACTTTTGGGACCCTAAAATGGGGGGTCTATGTATAAAAGGGGATGTAATTCCTACACGGATCACCCGATACGGATGAAAATACCCTGACATTAAAAGTGACTGTCTGCACTCCAACCACATGTTCATTGTTTCATTTCAAATCCAAAATAACAGAAATGGTATCATTGTCTGAATACTTACAGCCTGCTATGTATGTTCTATTTAAAGTGCCCTGTTGACAGATATCTCCCCCATTGAGCCCATAGGGACGCCATGAGGATGTCAATTCTGTTAGACATTTAAATTCCTGTGGGTTACATGCTTTAGAAAAACTAGTGACCCTTCCTAGAACACAAAAATAAAACCAACATAGGCATACTCTCAAGAGATTGATCATTGAAAAGCAAAATGTGCTGTTCAGATGCATCGAACATCAGCAAACATTTACTAGTGACCTTTTCAGAGTAAATTATGGGAGAAAGTATTTTCCAAAGATTGGCAGATGCGTTGAAAACAATTTTCACATCACCTTGTCATGTGGGCTACTGACAAATCTCGTGCAGTTTTAGTACCTGTAATGATTGTGTTACTTCAACAACAATGCATACTTTGCTAGACAGGGAAGAGGGAACTAATGAGAGGAGAAGAGTGAGAGTAAGAGAAGAGAAAGGACATGACTGACAAAGGAAGAGGAGAGAGCATATGGAAAACATCTACGATAGTAGGAAAGAGCGAGAGTGTACAAAATACAGAATAAACTACCAGAAAGAAAGGATTGAATTGAATTTTGCTCTCATTAAACCACATTTGGGGATCGCTGGGGCTTCTCCACATTTTGCTGCAGAGTCCCCCTGAGGGACCCTCAATCCTAATATGTAAGCCCATAGCAACATCCTAGCAAAACACATCCAGGCACACGTACACAAGAGAGAAATATTATATCATATTATTGGTTCTGGCTGTTGAGTGTTTACTTTCAGCGAGCATGTGATGAGCTCATATTACCTTACATCACAGAATTACATAACCTTTACTCCTATCATCAATCACCACTGTTATTATTCAGCCATCTTTATTGCCCTGCTATCTTTGCTTTTGCTTCAGTTTTGACCTTGACCTATGTCATACATCATGTTCCAAGCCTAGCTACACAAAAGGTGGCACTGTCATAAGATGTGAAGCATCTCAGTCACGGGTGTGTGAGGAGATGGTTAGTTAAAATAATGTATTTTGGGTTTTTGTTTTGGTCTTTCATAGTTTGATCTAAGTTGTGTGTGAGCAAAGAAGCTTTCAAAACCAAAAATATGTTGATATCTGCAAACTTGGGAATGTGCAACAAGGCAGAAATGCTGAAGAATACCACAGAATTCTATTGAGCTGATCAAATTAATGCATTGGAATCATTGACTAATCTTTCTTTTTTGTCAGGTTTCTGGAAGGCCACCTGCCCACCATCATGTGCCAGCCCGCTCCTGGTCTTCGTCAACTCTAAAAGTGGGGACAACCAGGGGGTGAAATTCCTGCGCCGCTTCAAGCAGCTACTCAACCCTGCGCAGGTCTTCGACTTGATGAATGGTGGCCCTCATTTAGGGTAAGTCTGAGTACTGTTTCTGAATCCAACTGTGTACTCATTCAGGCCAGAAATGCTACAGGCTATCGACCAGGGGATTTTCTTTCAATCAGCAACTGATTTAGGCTTCAGGTTTCAAGACACTGAAAAACAGTAGGCACTGCAGTATTACTCTGATTTAACATGAAATGCTGTAAGGGCAATGCATTTAGGCATTTGCCAGGCACTCTAATACAGACTATTTTGTGCAGTTTCCTTTTGTGTTATACAATCCAATTAACAGCTGACTATTTAGTGAAGGAATTAAAGATAAGTACCTTGCTCAGGGTTATGATGAGAGTGCCCTACCTGGGAGTCAAACCTACAACCTGTGAATTACAAGCCCAGTTTTATATGGCATCATACTAAGCTATAAACCTATCCTGACCTGTCCGTGTTGCCTATCCATTATATAAATGGATGGATTAACAGGTAAGGGTACACAGCATTTGTATCCAATGTAGTGGAAAGGCCTGGGTACTTCATAATTGTGTACTGAGAAGTAGCCAACCATACCAAACAATGTAATGAGTGGAAGTCAAAAATCATTTTTTGAAGGAATCCTTTGGACTTTAAATGAGATCTCACTCTTCTACTCACCCCACAGACTGCGCTTGTTCCATAAGTTCGACAACTTCAGAATCCTGGTGTGTGGAGGAGACGGAAGCGTTGGATGGGTTTTATCTGAAATCGACAAGCTGAACCTTCACAAGCAGGTGAAGTATGAAGTCTGACTAGTGCTTAAAGCTTAGATTGATTGGTAGAATACATATAAACAGATACATTGAATGCATTGAATGCATGCTTAATTCTCAATTTTACATAATATTCAGATTTTTAACAGATGCTCTGAAAGTGAATTTGACGGTGGAATGATTTTTGGTGCCAGAGAGGGTGGCTTGAGTATCGCAGAAACTGCTGATCTCCTGGGATTTTCATGCACAACAGTCTCTCGAGTTTGCGGAGAATGCTGTGGAAAAAAAACAAAAAATCATCCATTGAGCAGCAATTATGTGGGCAAAGGTGCATTGCTAATGAGAGAGATCAGAGCTCAAACCTCTAAATGGATAGGCTACAGCAAGTCTAAAAAAATCTTTTTAATAAATATCTAATATCTAATATGTATGAATGTATCTATTTTACTTGGTCTTTTTGATTTTTTTTGCTTATGTAAATCACATTAAATTATCTTGTACATGAATTGCGCTCTATAAATAAACTTGCCTTGCCTTGCCTTGCATTGCAGTGCCAGCTGGGAGTTCTGCCCCTGGGCACCGGTAATGACCTGGCACGGGTGCTGGGCTGGGGGCCTTCCTGTGACGATGACACACTACTGCCACAAATCCTGGAGAAGCTGGAACGGGCCAGCACCAAGATGCTGGACAGGTACTGTCATGACCTG
Source organism: Conger conger (assembly GCF_963514075.1). NCBI lineage: Eukaryota > Metazoa > Chordata > Actinopteri > Anguilliformes > Congridae > Conger > Conger conger. Next base: position 56,898,305 of record NC_083762.1, read on the forward strand.
ACAAGGGACAACTGTACTGTGGTTAGGGATGAATTTTATGATTTTGGTGGTGTGGGATGGGTTGGTTAGGTTGATGTGGGAGGCTGTTCTTGTGGGATGTCTTGTGCGGATTTAGAGGAATGGCTGAGGAAGGGGGATGGGGGTTTGGTTATCGCCACAGATGTAATAACATTTTTATTATGTATTAAATGTAAATGTGATATAAAAGGCGGCATGGATGGCGCAGTGGGTAGCACTGCCGCCTCACAGCAAGGAGGTCCTGGGTTCGAATCCCCGTCGGCCGGGGCCTCTCTGTGCGGAGTTTGCATGTTCTCCCCGTGTCTGCGTGGGTTTCCTCCGGGTACTCCGGTTTCCTCCCACAGTCCAAAGACATGCAGGTTAGGCTGATTGGAGAGTCTAAATTGCCCGTAGGTATGAGTGTGTGAGTGAATGGTGTGTGTGCCCTGTGATGGACTGGCGACCTGTCCAGGGTGTATTCCTGCCTTTCGCCCAATGTATGCTGGGATAGGCTCCAGCCCCCCTGCGACCCTGTTCAGGATAAGCGGGTTCAGATAATGGATGGATGGATGGATGTGATATAAAATACCCACAATATTTTAGGTATTACCAAACATACTGTATTACCCACCATAATGCATTTATTCTGCAATTGTTTTTCTGGTACCAATGAGGAAAAGCAATTTTGTCAAAGGTACTGTGGTATATTCTGTGAGATTGAAATCCCCTACCTGCAGTGATCAGTCAGGAATTTGCCTCTGAGATATTTCATGACAATAAATGAGATATTTTAGATAGATTTTTCTTTGAAAGATCCAGTGATATTAAAAACAATGATATTAAAAACCCAATAAAATAGAGAGTGAAAGTGATTTTATCACAACAGCACTGACTGCATGGTGGAAATACTGGGTAGTACTATCCATCTAAGTGCCATTTTGAAATCTATTTACAATTGATGCTGCACAGCCCTGTGTGTTTGGACAAAGCAGTCATTGGAGACTCCATTGGTGCTCACGGTATCTGATCCTGACAGAGAATCCATCCCATGCATTCAGTCCATTGTGACTTTGTAAGTAAGCCGCACAAGTAATTACTGCAGAACCACAGGTGAATTTGGCTGACAACTGTTCCCTTGCCTCCCCAGGTGGAGCATTATGACATATGAGATTAAAATACCTCCCAAGCTCAGCTGTGCCAGCACGCCCGAGGAGTCGGAGGACTGCCAGGTAACTTTCCTAATCCATCAGGCTTTGACTCTGTCGTCCTAATGACGATGCGTCACAAGTCTTTTGCCCCAGTTCTGATAACTGACTGATTTACAGTACTAAAACAATATGGGTGTTGTGTCAGTTCACTTGGTATGTCATGGTGATGCCACTTGCTGCATCAGTGTTGACATAACACACCATATGCCTATTGTTCTTTCTTCTTCTTTTGCCTGTTGTAGTTCCCAATCTCAAGCTACGAGGACTCGGTCGCTGCCCACCTCACCAAGATCCTCAACTCAGACCAGCACTCTGTGGTCATTTCTTCCGCAAAGTTAGTCCTTAGCAAGCACATGGCTAAGTCATGTTTATAAAGTAGAAACAAATAAGAAATATACTCTCACTGAGCACTGAGGTATTTATTACTTATTTTCTACACTTCTGTTGCTGTAGCCCATCCACTTATGAGGTTTGATGCATTGTGTGTTCAGACATACTCTTCTGCATGCCACTGTTGTAATGTGTGGTTATTTGTATTACTGTCACCTTCCTTTCAACATTGACCAGTCCAGTCTGGCCATTCTCCTCTGACCTCTCTCATTATCAATGTGTTTTTGACTGCAGAACTGCTGCTTACTGGATGTTTTTTGCATCATTCTCTGCAAACCCTACAGAGACTGTTGTATGTGAAAATCCCAGGAGATAAGCAGTTTCAAACAACCCTGTCTGGCACCACCAATCATTCCATAGTTACTGAGATCACATTTCTTCCCCATTCTGACATTTGGTCTGAAAAAGAGCTGAACCTCTTGACCATGTCTGCATGCTTAGATATTTAGTTGCTGCCACATGATTGGCTGATTAAATATTTGCATTAACAAGCTGGTGTACAAGTCTACCTAATAAAGTGCTCACTGAGTGTAGATTTAATGGAATAAATGGTCAACAGTACTAAATAAGGAAAAGTGACCTCTTCTTGATGGTTCTTTATGTTCCTTCAGCTGCATTTTTGGATCTTTGTAGCCTGGCTGTATTCCATGATGTTTTAAAGAAAACAAGACAGACCTCTTTTCCTCACTTTTGTCTAGGGTTCTCTGTGAGACGGTGAAGGACTTTGTTGCCAAAGTGGGGAAATCCTATGAGAAGTCCACAGATAATGCTGACGGTCCTGATACTATGTCTCTCAAGGTGAGTCAAGGGGGACAGTGCCCAGGTGTGCTAGACATACCATGCTAATGTGTCTTCACCTGAAACCATCATATCTATGAATAGGCCCGGCTGAAAAAAACAGCTCAAGCTAGGTTCAGACCAGTTCAGACCAGCTCCCAGCTCGACGTGGTTTAACTGGTTGACTAATTCAGACAGACTACCAGCACTAGCTGGTTGACCAGCTCATACTCAGCTAGACCAGCGTATGACCAGTTCGACAAGCTCAATTTTCATGTTGGTCAAGCTGGCATTGCTGGATTTTTTAGCAGGGGAGAGCAGTAGTATCAGTTGGTTTTTGCTGTGTTTCATCACTTATGTGATTAATTAGTCACTGAATGGCTAAAGAGACCATACACCCAAAGGTCTAAATAGACTGTGCATTATCCATGTTGTAAGCTTGTGTTTAATATGTTTCTGCCTGACCCCCCCCCCCCAGTGCTCTGTCCTCAATGAGAAGCTGGACTCCCTCCTCCAAACCCTCAACGTGGAGGCCCAGGCCGTGCTCCACCCGCCTCACACCACTCCACCAATCGTGGAAGAGGAGCTGGAGGAGGACGAGGAGGAGGAGGACGAGCTGAGCGAGGAGATGAGCGAGGAGTCGCTGTCGGAGCTGAAGGAGAAGCTGGAGGAGACTCAGACGGAGAAATGTTTCCGGCCAAGGGAGCAGCTGATGCTGCGTGCCAACAGCCTAAAGAAAGCCGTGCGGCAGATCATCGAGCAGGCAGAGAAAGGCAGGCCTGGAGCTCGTTTTACGACTTCTTTTATTTCATGTTCATTTGAATAGGGACAATGGACAGCATAGCATCATTACTGTCAGTTTACACCAAATTCATGTCGCGAATGTTCCGCATACAGAGATTATAGCTAGTGGTAGTTTTCAACTCCTGTCCCTAGTTAGGCTTTTTTATGGAAGTCAAGAGATAAAAGAATAAAGTGTTAAACAGAGAGATACATTAATGTTTAAAACCTACATGAATTCCAAAATGATACATACACACAGTAAATGCAAACATTCAGTAGATGTTAGGTACAGCTACTGTATGCTTTTGCAGTGTTAGAGCGAGGTTACAAGAATGTTGAGATAGCAATACAGTATGTACCAGCTGCAATACCTTACATTTGTGGAAGATTGTCCAGGTAAATCTGGACAGAGACATTAATTCAAAATGTGACAGTCACAATTTGAAGGCCTAGAAAATGTCTGCAGTCAGAGCAATTACATCCTTAAGTGATGAAGTAGAGAAAATCTGGCTGGATATAGAAGGTTTGGCTTTTTGCTTCTGTTAGTCAGCTCCAAACCCCCCTTGATTAACTTTCGCTCCCATTTTTCTCCTTTCTCTGTTTCTCTCCTCCCTTTTCTCACCCGCTCCACTCAAATTTATTTTACACTCCTCTTGCCCTCTTGTTTGGCTCTTCCTCAGTGGTGGATGAGCAGAATGCTCACACAGAGGAGCAGCAGGACCTACACTCACCTACGGAGCTTAAAGAGAATGAGAGCGAGGAAGACAACAAGGACAACGAGAAGGACGAAGATACTAAGGAACTGGAGTCGCCTCCTTGTATGTTTCTGCATTAATACTTCAATCATTCATAAAATTGCTATGTGTGTGTGTGTGGTCGTGCGTGTGTGCATGTGTGTGTGTATGTGTGTGTGTATGTGTCATTAATGACAGCACAAAAGAATGGCACATGGGAAAGGAAAACATTGGATGACTTGCTACTACCACCTACTGGAAATTCAGAGAACTTCATCAGTGAAAGGAAATGGGGTGGTAAAAAAAGAATGGTTTGAAATCAGTTCATTTGAAATCTGAGGCATTTTCATGTCACCTGTTTCAGTCAGGGTGAGGTCCTAGGTAACTGTGTTAGAGTGAGAGAGCTGATGGTGTGTGGAAGCTGAGGATTGTGGACGAGAGCTGACGGTGTGTGGAAGCTGAGGATTGTGGGAGAGAGCTGATGGTGTGTGGAAGCTGAGGATTGTGGACGAGAGCTGACGGTGTGTGGAAGCTGAGGATTGTGGGAGAGAGCTGATGGTGTGTGGAAGCTGAGGATTGTGGACGAGAGCTGACGGTGTGTCTGTTCTTCCAGCTGCACAGACGCCGTGCTCCCCTCCTGAGACACGGATGAGTCGCAGCAGCCAATCGTGTGGTTCCTTTTCCATCCCCTTCAGCACCAGCAAGGAGAACCTGCCTGTGCTCAACACACGCATCATCTGTCCTGGTACATGCTCACACAGACAGCATACCTAATGCATGTATTATCTATCCTGGTACATGCGTACACACACACACACACACACACACACACAGCATACCTAATGCATGTATTATCTATCCTGGTACATGCGTACACACACACACAGCATACCTAATGCATGTATTATCTATTCTGGTACATGCACACACGCACACACACATACAGCATACCGAATGCAATTATTATTATTATTATTATTATTATTATTATTATTATTGTGGGGCAACATGGCTCAGGCAGTAAGAGCAGTTGTCTGGCAGTCGGAGGGTTGCCGGTTCGATCCCCCGCCTGGGCTGTGTCGAAGTGTCCCCGAGTGTGTGTATGAATGGGTGAATGAGAAGCATCAATTGTACAGCACTTTGGATAAAGGCGCTATATAAATGCCAACCATTTACCATTTACCATTATCTGTCCTGGTACATGCTCACACACACATGCACACACACGCACGCACGCACACACACATACAGCATACCTAACGCATTGATTATCTGTCCTGGAATGCGTGCCAACACATACGCGCATGCACAGGCACATGCTCGCATACACAAACACGCTCCACTCACTGTACTCATCATTTGGTTCCTCCATCTCTCTCTGCCTGCAGGTTTAAGGGCAGGTCTAGCTGCCTCCATAGCTGGGAGCTCCATCATCAGTAAGATGTTATTGGCCAACATTGATCCTTTTGGAGCCACGCCCTTTATCGACCCTGACCTGGACTCACTGTAAGGCTCTGATTGGTGCTTGACTTTTCTTTTCTTTTTTTTTTGGACTGGTGCTTGGGTTCAGTTTTGTCTCAAACATTGTCTACATGACCAGTTTTTTTATTTCACATGACAAGTGGGGTATTACTACATGGAATGTGTTTTTTACTTCTGCTTGCTAGTTTCTGTCAAAGTTTGTAACTGTGGGAATTGTATTTTTCTTCAGGTTCAATTCTGTGAGCACTAAAAAACTGTGACCTCTTTGTTGCATCCTTCTCATTATTCTTCTAGAACATGCCTGTTCAGCTTACAATAGCTCTTAACATAACCTCCCTCCTTCAAATAACACACAAAAATGTGTTTTTGTCATCTTAATATTAAAACCAGTTATGACTCATGTTTCCTAAAGGGATGGGTATATGGAAAAATGTGTCATGAACAACTATTTTGGGATCGGACTGGATGCCAAGATTTCCCTGGAGTTCAACAATAAACGAGAGGAGCACCCAGAGAAATGCAGGTGAGCTGGGATTCCTTCTCCTCTTTTCAACTCTTTCTTTCCTGAATGTTGACGTTTCCGTACTAGTTTCAAGATTTTGTTCATTAAAGGCATTGAATCAGTATATGGGTCAATGATGCAAGGTAACAATTTCAGTCAGGCTGGATAACACAGAGGCGGCATGGATGGCACAGTGAGTAGCACTGCCACCTCACAGCAAGGAGGTCCTGGGTTCGAATCCCCGTCGGCCGGGGCCTCTCTGTGCGGAGTTTGCATGTTCTCCCCGTGTCTGCGTGGGTTTCCTCCGGGTACTCCGGTTTCCTCCCACAGTCCAAAGACATGCACGTTAGGCTGATTGGAGAGTCTAAATTGCCCGTAGGTATGAGTGTGTGAGTGAATTGTGTGTGTGCCCTGCGATGGACTGGTGACCTGTCCAGGGTGTATTCCTGCCTTTCACCCAATGTATGCTGGGATAGGCTCCAGCCCCCCTGCGACCCTGTTCAGGATAAGCGGGTTCAGATAATGGATGGATGGATAACACAGATGTAAACTTTTTTGTAGTACAAATGCTGGAAGAGATTCATTGAAATGCAAATAGTTTTAGTATTGCTTGTAGGACAACCTGAAAATAAGATATCCAGATTCTGATGATGTTCATAGGTCACAGACATGAGGAAGTCATGGCATGCAAAGGATATGCAGCAAAATACTAAAAACGACTACTTTCCTTTACATAACATTGTTGTGTCCCAAACATTATGGTACCCTAAAATGGGGGGACTATGTATAACCACTGCTGTACTTTATTCATGGTGAAACTAAAATGTATAAAAATGCCCTTTATTAAAATCATATTTTATTTTATTTATTACAAATCTCAAATTGTGGAGTACAAAGGCAAATAAATAAATTATGGGTCTTTGTCCCACACATTATGGAGGGCACTATATATGCAGCTAAAAAATACCTGGATTAAACCAAGAACTGAACTGGTTCATGGTCCCACTGTATGTTTTCACCTGTAGGAGTCGCACAAAGAACCTGATGTGGTATGGAGTTCTGGGGACCAAGGAGCTGCTACAGAGAACATATAAGAACCTGGAGCAGAAGGTCCAGCTAGAGGTGAGAGATCTCACAGGGTTTTGGCAAAGCAGGAACGATGGCATGGGCTGGATGCCAAATCAGAGGGAGAGAGACTTAATTACCCATAATCTACTGCTCCACATTCATCTCAGTAACATCATAGTATATGATGAAAACCAGTCAGTTAACTTGGATACATTCATTAAGTCAGATTAAAAAATAATAGGTCAAACCATTTCAAAGGAACATGTTCTGAACCTTGGTTCTCATTTTCACCAGTAACTTGGGGATTCAAGGGATTGTGTAACCAATCAGAGGTGGGGTAGGAAGGTGACCAGATTCATGTGAATTTGACCTGGATGCTGGGGTTAACACCTTCTTTTGAGAAGTCTCATGTGATCTTAACCACAGCGAATCATCTCCTCCAATGGTCTGCACCTTCTCGAGCACAGCACAGTGGCTGTGCTACAAGACTCTCCCATGGTTTTATTTCATGTCTCAAGTTTAATAAACAGCACCAAGGCAGGTCAATGGTTTCATTTTGCAACAGTGTCTGTGGAACCTGTGTGGCCTGACAGGTTTCAGAAGTGGGTAAACGTAAAGGCCTACATAATATTCACAGCATTGATCCAAAAGATTATCATACTATATCACCGTATTTATCCATTCCATGTTTTTTCTTTCAGTGTGACGGCCAGTACATCCCTCTCCCCAGTCTGCAGGGAATTGCGGTTTTGAATATTCCCAGCTACGCTGGTGGGACAAACTTCTGGGGTGGAACTAAAGAAGATGATGTGAGTGTTAAGTAATTTATTATTATTAATAATATTATTAATATGTATTATTCATATTCATATTGATAGTAATTGCTAAACACAGAGGACCCATATAGAATAAAATAGAATAGTTTTGAGAGTTTTATTGCCATTTGCACAGGTACAATACAGTACAGGTACATTGGAATTATTGTGCGTTCTCTTCCAGTCAGGCAAGTAAAAAATACACATGAATAATAAATAATAAAGGTGAGGCTAGTGCAAGTAAAAACAGTGCAGATGTACATACAGAACAATACAATACAATACAATCCTATATAAGACAAGAGTAAGTCAAATAAAAATAAAAAATAAATAAATAAAAAGGAGACATTTCTTATTGCACATTGTTATATTTTACTTGATTTACAGTGTATTGCACATGTTGAGGAATGGATATATTGCACATTCTGTGTGAGTGGGGGCAGATAATGTCAGTGGGGAGTGAGGTGTTTCCATCCCTCCTTAATGTCCTGTGCCACTAGCCTGACAGTGGCTGGGAAGAAGCTGTTGTGAAAGCGGGCCCTGTGAGTTTTGATGCTCACAGGCCTGCGATGCCTCAGGTTGTAGCCTGAGTCCACCCATTTGAACAGGGTGTGTGCTGGGTGCTGTTTGTCCTTGAGGATACACTGTGCTCTCCTCCTGCAGCGCTGGGTGTATATAGTGTCCATGGAGGGGAGATCAGAGCCGATGATTCTCTCTGCTGTCTTTATGACCCGTTGCAGTTTTTTTTGCAGTATATAGTCCTATAGCCTGATTTAAAGGGATGGTTCACTTCATATGTCCGTTTTTTGAAGGGAAATATCCCTTCAATTGACCACAGCATTACAACTGTGATGTTTTGTTGCATCCTCTGAAGTGTCTTACCTTGGAATTTTAGAATGAGACTTTTTCATTGACAGCTGTTTACTTCCATTTCCAACAGTGAACAGCAGGGAACAGGATCGTTTTACATAAACAGCGGATAAAGCTTCCTTTGTTGTCGATGTTTGTTTCCAGCCATACAGTACCTTAAGTTCAGATTCATAATAAGGATGCACTACTGAATGGCTGCTTTCTCAATAATCCCACCCCCATTGTTTATCAGATGCCAGTGAACCAAACAAGCTTGGTCTAGTGAGAACCAGACTTTAAAAAGCTGCTGTTTATGAACTGCAATAATAAGGGTTCACAGTGTGCACTCCTGTGAATGGCTTTACTCCCTGTCTTTTAGCTTTTTTTACATACTGTACATGAAACTGCCCTGCTTTAACAAGGATCTTCTAAGTTCTCAAAACATTTCAATTTGACTGTGCTTGCCTGTCTAATTAAATGTATGGTCAACTTTTAGCCACAACTGGATCTGTAATCCAACATTGTACAGTATATCTTATAAAATAATAACAGCTTGATGGCCATCGTCAACAAATGCAGTGTGTCTTTATGTTTAAAATAACAATGGTGTAAGTGCAAATGTTTGAGATCCTAGTCTCTTGTCAGCAGATGTCTTGATCTGACCTAGCTTTGTACTATGTTTGAGGTCTATATTTCATGGCATCTTTTCCAGATCTTCTGTGCCCCATCATTTGATGATAAGATCCTGGAGGTGGTGGCTGTATTTGGGAGCATGCAGATGGCCGTGTCCCGAGTCATCAAACTCCAGCACCACCGGATTGCCCAGGTGAGGCGCACGTCAGTCTGAACCAGATCCAGGTGAATTATGTAATTGTTTTGTTTTCAAATACTTTTCTATGCTTTACTGCACTGCTGTAAAATTCAACCATGCCAGCTTGACCAGCTTGAAAATTGTGCTGGTCAAGCTGGTCATGAGCTGGTCTAGCTAGTATCAGCTGGTCAACCACCATGACCAAGCTGGTCATGAAGCTGGTCTAGCTGGATATGAACTGATCAACCAGCTAATGCTGATAGTTGGTCTGAGCTGTTTCAAAACCTAGCTTGAGCTGGTCAAACCATATCAAGCTGGGAGCTGGTCTGAACTTCAACCAGCTACCAGCTGTTTCAAAACATAGCTTGCAGTTTTTTTCAGCTTGTCTGGTTGAAATGCTCTCAAAAAACTACAAACCCTGCCTTCTGGTCCTCTTGCCTTGGCTCAATTATACCAGGCAAGATCAGTTGGACACAGAAAAGTATTTGAATCCAAAACCATTACTGGTCTGAACCACATTCCTGTCCCACAGGCTGGGTCCACCAACAGTGTTGTAATGTGGCCCCTCTGTCCCCTCAGTGTCGCTCCGTGAGGATCACCATCCTGGGGGAGGAGGGGGTCCCTATCCAGGTGGATGGGGAGGCCTGGATCCAGCCCCCTGGGGTCATTAAGATCCAGCATAAGAACAGGGCACAGATGCTGACACGGGACAGGGTAAGAGAAAAAGGCAGCGTTTCTGTTTGAGTGGCTTTATAAAACCTGTTGTGTGATTATGTGAGAGGGAGAGTCTGGTTGTGTGTGCATGTGTGTGTGATAGAGACAGACCGCAAGTTTGGTCTGTGAAATCCATTAAATCCTGTCTGTGTGTTGGCACAGACATTTGAAAACAGATTCAAGTCATGTATGTCTGTTTGCGCCAGTCTTTGAGAACAGCTTAAGTCCTGTGTTTCTGTTTGCGCAGGTCTTTGAGAACAGCTTAAGTCCTGTCTAGCTGTTTGTGCAGGTCTTTGAGAGTAGCTTAAGTCCTATCTGTCTGTTGCTCGGGGATTTGAGAACAACTTACCTTCTGTCTGCCTGTTGCACAGGCATTTGAGAACACGCTTAAGTCCTGGGAGGACAAGCTGAAGTACGACAAGCCTCCACTGCGGCCACACCTGTACCCCCAGCAGTCCGTTGACTTGGCAACTGAGGAGGAGGCGGCTCTCGTCCAGATATGTGCCCGTGCCGCAGAGGAGCTAATCACCAGGTGACCCTGTGCCCCCAGGTTTCCGGACAGCCAATAATTCCCAATGGAGTGTGACTTGACATTCGGTGAAGTTGATGTATTAGATCATTTTAAACCCAGGTGCAGCCACATATCAAAACAGTTGCAGTGCATGAACAAAGTGATTGATGATGGTTAGGGGTAGTAGTAGTTGTCATAGTAGTAGTAGTAGTAAGTAGTAAGTAAAAGAAGAAAAAAAGTATCAAAGATGACCTTTATAAGAAGTCTGTAGCAGGAGAAGGTGTAGCGACTGGCAGAAGTTCTGGACTAGCCTGTGCTGTGCTAAAAGATGGCAGTGCATAGTGCGCTATGATCTGACCTCTGACTTTTGTTTGTCTACAGGATTTGTGAAGCAGCCAAGGTCCACAGCATCCTTGAGCAGGAACTGGCTCATGCAGTTAACGCCAGCTCTCACGCCATCAACAAAACACACCCCAAGTTCCCAGAAGTGAGAGCCTTCCGTTTACCGTTTTCCGCTATTCACAACACTGTATCCTCTCTTTAATTCTCCTTCTTTTCCTGAATTTCTCCCATGCTGTAAATAAAACTTGGACACAAAAGAAATTGTCGCACATGAGCTGGCTACCTGAGTGCTGAACCCAGAGGGAATATTTGAAAAATATGGCAGAACATTATTCTGAATTTTAAAAAAAGACCAGCTACTGTGTGGCTAAGGATCCTCAGAACACATTTGTAACACATTGTCACTTTGTTGCCTGCTATAATCACTGGTGTGAAGCAGGGGTTTTCAACCTTTTCTGTAGCAGGGACCCCCACCCAGGTTAAATGGCATACACTGAACTCCATTGGTTTTTAATCATTAGAAAGTACTGCCCATTTTGGACATTGCAACAGTAATTACCCAAAGAATTTATAAATGCTTTTGTTGATTGGTCACTGAACCCATCCTATGTTCTGCAGAGTCTGGCCAGGAACACTGCTATCGAGGTGGCCAGCAGTGTGAAGGCTCTTCACAATGAGACTGAGTCACTGCTAGTGGGAAGGGTCTCTCTGGTGAGTGTGCTATTATGGGCTACATTACACTGCATTACTTTTAGCTATTTATCAGCTACTTTTCCAGAGCTAAATACAACTAAAATTTTACAAACAGTATAATCTATATTGATACCTACCTCAAGATACAACAGCCCACCTGAGAGTCAACCCAGTTCTATCCTATGCAAGTACACAAGTGCAGACACTTCCAGCTATGCGAAGTCAATTTCACATGTAGTTGTGTTGTAAAACGTGTCACCTGAAATTCGTAGCGCAACGCAAGCGCAAGCTGCGGTCACGGCGGGGAGGACAGAGGAACCAGAAGCAGACACAGGGGTGTGGAAAATGACAGGTTTACTAGCAGGTGGAGGGGCAGACAGAGCGTAGTAAAAAAACAGGCAAAAGATCTAAAACCTCAGTCCACAGGCAAAAGTACAGAGGTTGATCCAACAGAATAGTCCAAAAAGCAGGCAGGGGTCAAACACAGGAAATCCAAACAGAAACACGGCAAGGGCAAACAAACAAGGCACGGGAAAACAAACAAGGCTCAGGAAACAAGGCTCGGGAATAAGGGGGCTAGAACATGGGAAGGAATTAAGGGCTCAGGACTCAAAAACAGGACAAGACGAACTAGCAGAGTGCAACTGAAAAGGACAGGTATAAATACACAGGGGAATGAGACAAACTAGGCGGGGCACGGGAGTGAGGGTGGTCTAACAAATAAACATCAGGTGAGACACATGAAAGGGTAATAGCACAATAACGAGGGGGAAACGGAAACGCGGACTGGATTCACAATGACACACGTAATACAAACGGCTCCGGACTAGGGAGTAGACAATTGCAGAGAATCATGAGATGCAGAGACATGGAGAGACAGGTGCAAATACTTCGCTGAAACTAAGCAAGTAATCAGGGATAGAATAGGGAGGCGGAGTTACAGAACAGAATTGAAACTGGAGACACGTTAGTAAGTTAGTTAAGTGATTTAAATTACAAATACCCAAAACTAGTGAATGTTAGTTTGTTAGTTTGACAACCGTATTAGTGTGTTAGTATAATTAGTATTGTACAACTTCTATGTTAGTTGGGATTAGTATATTAGTGCTATGTACAAAAGCAGGAAGTAAGGAATGCAAGATTGGAAGGAAGGTTGAACCCCGGAACTACCGTAAACACCCGAATAGTGGGGCACGCAGACAGGGGAGTGACTGGGCTAGTAAACATTCAGACTTCACAGGGGACGACGAGTGCAAAGACTAATGAATATAAACAGAACACTAGACATGAATATGAAAAATAATAAATTACAAGAATAATGATAATAAACAATGATAAACTAACAGACAGAACACAGGAACATAACAGCTGCAGTGTCAAAAGTCACAGTGAGGGATACTATAGCAGGCAACAACAGGAGGACATCTTCATTTTGTGCTTTCTTACACTGTCTTTCACAACTATATTGGAGCGCCCCCTTGAGGGCACGGGTTTATTACCTCCACAGGGACATAAATGCATCAGTATGTACAACCGGACCATGCGTTTGCATGACGCTGTCATTTGTATTCACAGATTTACGTAGGATATGTTTCCGGTATGTTTCTTTTTAGCTTTGTTTGCTTTTTTTCCTATATCCTGCTGAGACCCTGGAGAAAAAAAAATTGAAGAAAGTTCAATTGCCATGTCTGACCAGGATATTTAAACTTAATCTTGTTATAAGTTATTAGAAGTTTTTGTTAGACTTGTAAATTCCTGTAGGTTTTTACTCAGCACCTTTGTTTCTCTCTAAAGCAACTGGAACCCCCGCATGAGGAGCTGCTGTCCAATGCCCTGCAGAACGTTGAGCTGGAGCTGGGCAAACTCTGGGAGATCCCCTGGCTCCACCACATTCTGGAGCCCGATCAGGAACAGGTGAGAAGGTCGCCCACTGTCACTCCCATTGGCTGCTCACATTAGAGGCCCACCTAATGGCCACCCACAAGTCACATTACAAACCCCACCCCAATACTACTCACATTGACCAACCCCACCCTTCACGGCTGGTCATCTCCCATTGGTTGCTCAAATGATCCCTGACCCCCTGTTCTGGATTCACTGTTGCCTTGCCCTGGTTGGGGCAGAGGATGCCAGACAGGCCAGACAGGAAGATGTTAAAGTGGGGAACGGTGTGCAATGCTCTGTCTCCATGTCTCAGGATCACGCCCTGGAGTACAGCAAGAGGAACAGCCGCAGCACCGTGTTCCGCATCGTGCCAAAATTCATGAAGGAAAAACCGCCCAAGAAGTGCAGCCAACAGTCAGGTGAGGACCCCGCTCATATTATCATAGTCTCTTTCCATACACACCCACAATGGCCCCAGGCCATGGAGCTGTCAGTCCCACCCTGCCGTGCTGCTGGAACGGGTGTGACGGTGGTGAAATCATGGCTACAGAGAGTTCCACCAAAGCCCATAGAGCAGTGCTCTTCAACCCTGGCCCTGGAGAGCTACAGGGTCTGCTGGTTTCTGTTTTCACTAAAATCAGCACCCAGCTAAGACCCAAGTAACTGGGTGAGGTGAGTTAACTGTGTTATCAACTGCTGTCATTTATTAGTTAAGTGCAGAGTTACAGTGAAAATCGGCAGACCCTGTGCCTCTCAAGGACCAGGGTTGGAGACCACTGCCAGAGAGAGTGAAAGCCCTGCCACCTCCATTGACTGCAATGAAACAAAAAAAATAGTGCAGTGCTATATGATAGGGGGCAGTGTGGTGGCATTGCTAAACAGAGTAAAATACATGGCTGTCAATTAAGCTAATTGGTATAATTGGTTTATATTGAATATTTTTCAGTAACTGCAGCATTGCTGTCATTGTTACACAGTTTAATGTTTGTAAGAAATACAAAATTGATAAGATGCTATGAATGGTTGTTTTATGATCTCAGTTTCAAACATTTCCACTAGCATTGAGGCTACGCGATGCGACTGTCCTGTATTCCACTAGCCAAGTAGCTAGCATTAGCTAGCTGTCGAGCTTTACTGTCTATACTGGTTCAGGATTTCGTGAATCTAGGTGCACAGAAAATTGTATATTGCTGTCCGACATCTGCACATTGTCTCTGATGAAGCTGTTTTTATGGAAAACTGACATTGACCACCATTCATTCTGCTCTGTTTAGTGTTCATAGGCACCCTCTAGAGGTGAAACCTGATATTCATGTTGGTGGCGTACTAACATCGCTGGTTACATGCTAAGAATTATCTCCTGCTGCCTGTTCTGTGATGTCATCCTCTGTCTAAATCCCACCCATCAACACACATTCTCTGTACATGTTGTTGTCCTGTTGCTCGGATACCGTCTGTCTGCACAGACATGCACAAGAGGCGCAAATGCCCTCGGATGACAGTCAGACAGCTCACTCCAACTGCGAAGAGTAAACTTAGGGAAAGGACAGAATATGGACACAGATTCTTTAGACTCATCAGATACTCAATTCCCTGTTGCAAGTTCTGTCTCCCTACCATTGAAGCCAGGGACTCTAATTCCATGCATACTCTGAAAATGCATTGACATGGTCAAGGACAATACTGTGGCAATGGATGTTGTATACTGTAACATAGCAACGGAAACTCCTGTAGTTAAGAAGCAGAGAGGACAAAAGGAATGCAGGAGCTGAATATCTGGTGAGTCGATAGAGAATTGTGTTGTGATGAAATTAACAAACTTGCTTTTGTCATTTTATAATTGTTCCAACACAAACTGCTGGGGGATCTCACACACACACACACACACACTTCCCACATTCTGCATTGCCTACTGTACTGTATGAACACTGCTGTTACCTGTGAATTTTTTCTTTTTGTAATATGGTTTAACCAAAGCCTACATTTACAGTTTGTTTTATTATACAGCAGAATTGAGTGCAAATTTTAAAAAAATGGGTACGATAGCAGTGCTGCATTCTGTCAAGGATTTTAAACTGCATTCTTCTGGTTATGAGTTCTTTAAAATCCAGAGCTGTGACATCAAAATGCAAATGGACCTTTACACCAATAGTGCTGTTTGCCATAACCTGACATTTCTAAGGGTAGCAGGCTTGTCATGCGCTTCATACTACATACTTTATTATAATGCAACTAAGGTGGGAGTGGCGCTCTTGGTCAGGGCCAGCTCCGATTGGCTGCAAGCTGACGGCTGGAATCGCCACGGCGCTAAGCGAGAGTAGGGCCTTGCACAGGCTTCGTTCTTATTCCCCTCCACCCTTTACTATAACTTGCATGCAAGAGACTCTGGAGTGCCAGTGACCAGAGGCCTGTCTGTGAAGACCCACCCCACCCCTTCCCCCCCTACCTTTTCGCGAGCTGCTGCTGCCACTTCCCCTTTGTCCTCCGTACTGTACTACCCCCCCCCCCCCACCTTCTCCTTCCTCCTCTTCCCTCCCTCTCACTCTCTACGGGCCTGATCCCCCCTCCGCCCCCCCGTCTGCTCGTTGTGGTGCGTGTTCACTGAAGAGCGCTTTGTGCTCTTGACCTGTGTAGTTCAGAGGTGGGGCACTGAGGAAGTGGCCGCCTGGCTGGAGCAGCTCGGCCTCGGAGAGTACAAAGGGACCTTCGTCCGCCATGACGTTCGCGGCTCCGAGCTCCTGCACCTGGAGAGGAGGGACCTGAAGGTATACGACAACGGCTCCGAGCCTTCTCGCGCTAAAACCCAGGGATCTCAAACCTCAGGCCCCCGGAGATCTCAGTGCCTGCCGACACTTCCGACATGTTTCGGCACTTAGGCGTAAGCTTCGATTGGCTAAACGCTATAGGTTAAGTCGTTTAGAACACGCACCTTGTTTCCAAGGACTTCCGGTTGGTTGCTGGTTGGAAGGAAGTCACGAAAACCTGCAGAGTACTGTGGCTTTCCAAGACTGGAGTTTGAGATTCTTAGCCTAACCATCGAGACCGGTGATCCTCTATTTGTGGATAATATTCATCGCGTGACCCCAATGAACATGTGTCACGTGGGCCACAATGAGGAAAGTTTGCTTCAGTCACAAAATGACTGATTATTTTTTCATCAGGATTTCGCATCATTTAAAATGGCTGCTTTTTTTTTCTTATGCCAGTGTTCCCCAACACTGAAAAGATATCATCTACTAATGCAGTGTGCCACTGGTATATATAACACACTGTCATTGGAGTTTTTAACAATGTGGCCAAAGTATTAAATGTGCTCTGAATTTGTATTATTTTATTTGTATTATTTTACGCAATGTACAATTCAGGTTGGTCTGCAAGTTGAGGAACACCGGCCTAGACCAACCAAAGTCTCGTTCTGTCTCTAGATCTGTTGTCTCTCGTTTCTCTGTCTCTCAGTCTGTTCCCCTGCTTGCTGCCGTTTGCAACTCTGCACTGCTCTGCTTGGCTTCCCCTGTGCAAAACGCTGTTGTAAAAAAAGCCCAGAGAGTTTCGTTCTCGCCCCGCGGGTCAGATGTACATTCCAACTTTGATGAAAGGGACAATTTGCTCAGAAGCAGAGCAGAGATCTTGTACAGGTTTAGTGAGGTAACGAGCAAAGGACCTTTTCCTTACTGACACAAAGTTACAGAGAGTGGACTGTTCCTGAACAAACCTTGCCGTGTGACCAATGCTTCTGGAACGCAGGATTGCATGCAGTCATGATGGTGGGACTTTTGCATTGGGGTAAGGGCAGAACCAGTCTGTCCTGACACCTTCACATTCTAAAATATCTACTTACACTTGTTACTGAAGAAGTTGCATCCAATGGAACTGAATGGAAATTGAGATCACAAAATGAAATATTATTCTAAATCTAAATTCTTCAGCTAAATTTAATAAACTTAATTGCAATAATCAAGAAAAGAGGTTGGCAGGAAGTTGAACTAATGAATGACACTAGAGCCTTGGGAATTATAGGATTTCTGTGTAATAAGAAAACAATTTTCATTGCTTCCATCCCACAATACACTTCACTTTCCTGACAGCACCTTTTAATCAGGTTAAATAGTAGGTCAAATATTAAAGTTAAAAATCATATTTGTATTAAAAGCAATACATAAGGAAATGCTACAGTATATACTATGAAAATATTTCCTATCACACATTTCAGGAGACCTACCATTTTAAATTAGTATTCATATTTATTTATTTGTTTATTTGTTTGACCAGTTTAATTCATGAAATAATCCGAAAATTCTTTCCAATAATTACAGACACACTCACATTCTGCTTGTCTGTGAGTCGAAGTGAAGAATCGAAGGAAATAATGTCAATGTTTCCTATTACGCATATATAAATTATGCAGACTCTCACATTAGTTCAAAGTCGTGCAATAGCAAATTTAGGTCTAAAATGTGTACACTTAATTTTGTCAGTTAGTTAAATTTGACATTTTGAAACCGAAACACACTGAAAACCAGCAGAAACTGAGTTTGAGATCATCAACATAATAAAAGTAACATTAGACAAATCAGAAATAGAACATTTCTGCGGTAGCTTGAGTTTCACACAGATAGATCTCAAACCCATTTGAATTCTGACCCATTTGGACTGTGTAAGTGAATTGCTGTTTTGTGCCTGCCATTTAATTATAGTCCTTCTCATCCACCAAAGCACACGCAGGGATTCAGTCATGAATGTTCGCACTGGTCTGCTGTTGTCTAGATTAAACAGTATTTGTTATAAAGGTATCACTAAATATTATAGTAGGAGTCCACAGAAAAGCCCTCTGAATACATTGTCCCCCCCACACTAATTGTACACAAGATAATGTATCAGAAAACTAGAAGCAGAGATTACACAATTGTCATGTACACTGTCAGTTTGATATTAAAATAAATAGGTAAACAAACCTTATCAACTGCATACAGTAACAATGCCTTATTGCCCATTTATGCATGAGCATTTTATTTTAAAATAAGAGAAATAGCATCATATACTCTGCATCATAAAATAATGTGAGGAAATCTCCACAGGCCTCCAATAATCCATATATAGAATGTTAATAAACAAATGTTATTTGGTTTGACTTTGATCAAATGTGTATAAACATTAAGACTGTTGAGGTTAAAGGTGTGACTGATGTTGTTGTTGATTCTTCTCTGGCTATGTATTGCACTGTACGTTTGCCTGTAAACGTAAATATATATTGAAGTTTAAATTCAAAGGGCGATGTAAAACATGGGCATGGAAGGAATTCAGATGTCCGAGTTTATTTGGTGCTAAACCCAACCTAGCTAGCCAATTTACTCAATGTGTCTTCAAGTTTTGGTGGTTTCCTGCAGCACAGTGCTCATTTCAGTATTGTCCGCACATCTGTCTCTGTGAATCCTTTCATTTTGTCATTCTCAGACCCACGTCGCGTCAGTTTGTCCCTGTAAATGCCCCTCTGCAGCAAGTGACAGGTGTCTCAGTTGGATGGCGCCCCGGCTGAATTTGAACATCACATTGGCATAGCGGTTCTCTCTGAAAGGAAAGCAAGCCTGCCCTTTCGAGTTAACCTTTGGCACTCTGACGACCCTTTCTCCTGTGTTGATAGGATCTGGGGATATCGAAGGTGGGTCATGTGAAGAGAATTCTGCAGGGGACTAAGGATCTGGCCAAAAGCGCCTTCATTGACCTGTGACCTGGAAGGACATGAGTCGGGGTGCGTCACCCTACGATGCTGCCCAATGATGGCGGGAGAAGGGTGACAGAACGTTTCCCACCATTTCGTTGCCAAAGGGAGAATAGGAATGGGATGTTTCAGATGGTACCGGTGCCAAAGAATACAAGAGCAGGATGAGACATTTCAATAAGGCTTTTGATTTTCAGAAAAAAAAGGTATTTTCACAGTCATGGCAGAATCACAATAGTACCTTGTCATTAATAGGCTGCCTCTGCTCTCACAAAAAAAACATTAAAGCACAGCAGCAACTTCGCACAAACCTATTCTCTGGGTTTTGTATCTGACTTCACAGTTGCCAGCTGGCAATTTTCAAACGATGAATTGGCATTTGGGAAGGCGGGTAAAGTGCCAGAAACATCTTGCTTTCGAAAAACACCATTTTACATTCTGCAGAGGCAGGGACAGAGGAGGAAAGGGATGCATTGTGGTCTAGCCAATGGTTTCATGGTAGACCGAGAAGGGAAAAAGTGTGAGATAACTGCATGCTGTGCCTGTTTGACATGGGTGTATATTTTAATGCATGACATCTGATTTATATTTTTTAAATTTACAAGAACACATGATGAAGAACCACTTCAATGATGGTTGTTGCCACCGAAGTAGCCCCTTGTTCCTTAGCCTTTTTAATATTTTTGCATTGATTTTTGCATTTAACTTCAGTGTCAATGAGATGTGTTCGTTAACAGTTATGTGCCATTTTATTTATTTCACTTGTGATAACATAATGCTTTTTCTCTATGGTGGGGGCAATGCATGGTATATTTATGTTTGTTACGGTTTGCTGAATTACACACCTGAACCTGTGCAGTGCACCAGAAAATAGATATTAGTGAGTGATATGATCCGTGTCGTTTGATAAAGGTGCAGTATAATGCTATTTAAATTCATTTATTTGACTATATAGCTTTACATTTGGATGTTTTTCTGTGGAAAACATACGGGGTGGGGGGGTGGGGGGGTGTTATATGGACCTTAAGGGAGAATATGTGTAGAATAAATGTTTTAATTGTTCGAAATGCTTCCAATAGCTCACTGTTGATCCAGTGATCCAGCTTCCTAGATATTGTGCTAAACATGGCAACAGTGACTATATTTCCTAGTTCAGACAGCAAGATAGTCCAGTTGTGCTTCTATCAGATGCAATAGGTGAAATGTTTTTTTAAATACTTTTTGCAAATAATCAAACTGTTTTTATGCACTTTGTAGTTTGTTTGGATAGTGACAAATTCAGCCACTGTTCACTAAAGTGTTGCGTTGTTGTTATCCACCAGAGGGTGCAAATGAGACCAGAAAAGACAGGAACAGAATTAGATCACCTTTCAATAAGCTTATGTTTATATGAGGCTCTGCATAAGCATATGCAGACTGACTGTTACATTTGATACAGTCAAAGTTGGATGTGTTTTAGTTAATGATTTATTATGCCCCCTGGAGGAATAAACTACATTAATCTGCAAAAGCCATCACCCTTAACCGTCAATGTGTTACAGTCTTGATTTCTAAAGACAGTTCTTGAATTTGGTGTGGGGGACAAAGTACATATTAAGATATTAGCAGCAGATTAGAGAAAGAGACTATACGTACAGAAGCTACAAGCTGGCAGCTCAATACAGGAAACATGCACTGAAATAACCTGCAATATAACTAGCAGTGTGTGCTTCAACAGAAACCAAAAGGTGCATTCAAAAGCTTTTAAAAACATATTTTGAAAAAAAATATTTACAATGAAAATCCTTCCAATTTTGTTTTTATTACAATGTAAGACTTACATGAGAAAATGTGTTTTGTGGCAATAGTTGCACAGCTACAATCAATTATTTAGTCAATATCACTTGGAGAAAAAAATGGTTGACAATTTTATTACTCAGAATCTCAGGCCATTTTCCCTTTCTGTTAATTACTTTTAGGAGAAAATGCTTTTTTGGTTGTTGAAATACATGTGTATAGACTGTTTCAGACTCAGTAATGTCACTAATCAAAAGTTGAACTTTTTATTGGGATACATTTTTATGCTATTACAAGACAAATACTATTTTTAGCTGTTTAGTGCTGTGTAATGTTGAGAACCAATGGATCTGTTAGTGTACCACATTGAAGACTAATCAATGGATCCTATTAATCAGTGCAAGGAATCCAAATTACCCATCAAACGTTCAAGTATGCCACATGCCAAGCCTTTGAACAATTACAGGGTTCTTGGTAACACTTAACACTAAGTTTACATTAATTGGAATTAACTAATGTTGTTGTTAATGATCTAACTACTGAAAAATTAAGCTGTTCAGCTTTGTTTTTGTATGTGTACATCATGAATACATGCTAACAACTACATTAGTTCATGCTGATTCATATTGGAATGAGAAAACCAGTTAATGTATCTGATAATGCTTAACTAATTGTATGTTTATTCTATGGTTTGCTAATGTATAAATATTCATGTAACTAATACATTAGTTAGGAGTTACATTTCCTAATGAAAAGTGAATTTCATGCTTAATTAATGCATTTGTATATCATTAATTCATGTTAACAACTACATTACTTAATGTCAATTCACGTGACCTTATTGTAAAGTGTTACCGGGTCCTTTGTTCAGTAAAATGGTTCTTTGTCTTTGTCCTTTACACATTTATCAAAAATTAAGACAGAATATTTGCTTAGAATCACTCATTCAAAGACAGTCTGAAATTTCATCAATGTGGGTGAGGCTTTAAAAGTATGATGGAGCCAGTGTTTGAAGTGGAAAAAAGAATTGCTGGTACTACTGGACTGTAACCAGCCCACTTCAAGCCCTGGTACTACCACTGGCAAACAGTCTTTTACTGATAGAGAATATGGTTGGGCAGGTGCAGAAAACAGTACTGGGATGTTAAAATAAGTGTCAGTATGCAAGAAAGTTACAGTAATCCAAAGAGTAAAAGGTTGACGTGCCAGTTCTGAGTACCAGCACTTCAAGCACTGGATGAAGGGAAAAGGAATGTCAAACGTCCTAATACCATGTGCTTTCTTCCGTCTTTGAGCTAATAACTTGTAAATATCGCAGAACTGTCAAAGGACGATGGAAAACCTCAGCAATGATCAGACCTGAAAAATACTCCAGCAATTGTTGAGCTTCAAAAACATCAATTTGAGATGTTTAACAGTAATACATTGTATTCTTACTGTTTTATTATTGTTTTGTCATCAGTAATTCTTCCATTCCCAACAGCTTGCAATGCCTTTTTTAAGCAAGGCATGATCTAATCTGATTTAACAATGGATTGTGACACGTTCAGAATGGGTTCAGAATGAGTTATGATAGGGTCAATGTTTATTGCACTGGACCTTTCTCTTTACATTAATTTATTTCATATATATACCTTTTATGTGAATGTGATACAAAATACTATATTATAGGCAGTGTGACATTCAGGATTGGAGGTGTGTATATTTATGTGTTTCTGAATGTGTCTGCATATCCTTCGCTGTTACAATGGTACATCTTAAATCTAAATATACAATTTGCTTATCAGATTTTTAGTTCTTCCTCTTACTCTTGCTAATTAGAGCCACCCATTAATATGAGCTGCATATAGGTGGATGGTTCAGACATTTTCTTTTGTCCCCTAGAAGGAGGGTTTCTGAGTACTGAGTGAGTCCCCCAAGAGGAAAGTACATTGTGATAAGTGTTATGTGCTTGGCAAAAAAACCTGCAGCCCGGTAACCTGCTATGTATGCCCCAGGCAAAATGTCACTCATAAAGAATTATTGCCGTGTAAAAAAAGCTACAAACTGCCTGGTTTCACCTGTTGAGAGGATCTTTGATCTTGAACAACATATGTAACAAGGTTAAAGAGAAGAGAGTGTGTGTTTACATTCTGTTTACAACAGTTTTCTTTTTAATTATACACTCACCGAGCACTTTATTAGGTATTTATTAGACTTATTAGACTTTTTTATTGCTGTAGCCTATCCAGTTAGATTTATGATGTGTTGTGTGTTCAGAGATACTCTTCTGCATACCACTGTTGTGGTTATTTGCGATACTGTTGCTTTCCTGTCAGCTTTAACCAGTCTGGCCATTCTCTGATGTCTCTTGTTAACAAGGCGTTTCTGTCTGCAGAACTGCTGCTCACTGGATTTATTATTATTATTATTATTTCACCATTCTTTACACTAGGGACCAGTGTGCATGAAAATCCCAGGAGATCAGCGGTTTCTGAGATAGTCAAACCACCGTGTCTGGCACAAACCATCATTCCAAAGTCAAAGTCACTTAGATCACGTCTTCCCCATTCTGACATTTGGGTTTAAATATTTCCATTAACAAGCTGGTGTATGGGTCTTCCTAATAAAGTGCACAGTGTGTGTATATAGTGTGTGTGTCTTGCATATCATGCAATTATGTAATGTGTAATGTGTTATCACCCTTGGAGTATAATATTACACTGTAATTACTTGTATAGATAGCTGGATAACAATGGTCAAGTAGTAATTTATATGACAATTAAGTGACTGTATTCTGTGCCTTTTTATTGTAAAATGCATGGTAACTATTACAGTATGAAGGTCAGGAGATGTGTATTTTTGTATTCTAATTGTCAAACTTTGTACATTTTGTGCTGCCTTGTAAAGGCTGGCAGTTGATATCTTCCTACATCAATAAAACGGAATGCAATCCTAATGTTTCTGCCTGAATTCCTACAGAATACATCCATGTGTTTATTCATTGTTGTTTTCAGATAAATATTAGATCATGTTGTCTCTCATAGGCATATCTGATATACGATAGGTACGGTATATAGTCCAGATATCTAAATAATATGGGATTTTTGTCTGTACTAGTCACCACATACTGTGTAGTCTTCAAATAATATACATAATTATGTGGGCATCTTTTACCAATCATTCCTGAATTGCTATTGGTCATACATTTTTTTTTAAAAATTTGCGAGTAACTATACTGCTCTTTGTTTTACATTACATTACATTATTGGCATTTGGCAGACGCTCTTATCCAGAGCGACGTACAACAAAGTGCATACCCATAACCAGGGATAAGTGCGCTGAAAGACCCTAGAGGGAAGTACAATTTCAACTGCTACCTGTACAACAAATATAAGGCCAATTTTTGAACAAAGAAACAAACAAACAGAGCAAAAGTGACCAAAGTTAATTATCCAAACACTGCTTACCTAGCCAAGCCTAGCCTAGATGTTTTGCCTATGCAATCTATGTTATCTCAAATGTGGATTATCATTAAATAAAATAATGTGTTTGCTTGTTTTATTTGAATCGAATCGCTATTTCAGTAGTCTCCGTTTCCCCTTGCTGGCAGATTTTTTCCGGATTTGATTGCTTTGGCCTGAATCTTCCATGTTATGTGAAATTATCAGAGGGAAGCAGCAAAGAGTCTGACGGCTATCTGGTGAGAATAATCATTGTGTATGCTGCGCGATTTTATAATTAGATATTTTGGTGCTTTAACTGTATTTGTTTCAACTGTTTTATTGTATGTATTTCCGCTGTAAAAGCAAATACACACGAGCTACATATTGGGTTATACTGAGGCCGCGGCCCTGTGAAAATGTTAAATAGTAACTACTTTGACGTCTGTCAGTGCGTGTGATGCTCTCGCATCATTTAGCGCTCGTATCTCAAATAAGCGTTGTAATGTGAGTAGCTTTTGTAGTGTAGATGTTAACATACATAATGTTACCTTTCCTGCTGGCTAATCCATACGATCTCACTTTCCCGAAGATGACATCAGACCACAACAGCCGCCACTTTCCGCAATTAAATGCTGTACCGACTTGCTACACAGCTGTAGCAGATGCAAACATAGATTTCAATATCCACTTAGGCCTAGCATCTGTCTAGATTTAGCTTTAGTAACGTAGTGCAAAATGAAATTTATGTTGGGTTAGCTATCACGCTGAATGCATATCATTGCTAAAATATACGTCTGCATCAGCCGAAAGCCTAACGTTGCTGTTTGATTTGACATACTTTGATAAAGTTAATGTTAGCTAACGTTAACCAGCGTAGCTCGATGCATCTAAACACACATTCTACGTCGTAACATATACCGTTACAGCAAACGGTAGAGTCTGACCCATTTTCATCACTAGAGCTTATATAAGTTATGCCCTGGCGACAGATTGTTGCCCTGACTCTCTCTAAAGCTGCTTAGAATATCTTAGGGAAGATAAACATTTAGTTATAGCCTACTAGTTATGATCAGTCCACGCCCTGGTAACGTTGCAGTCTGCTTCAATGAGAGGTATGTTTGAATATTGTTGTGCCCATGGAAGGTGTGTTAGCTCTTACTCATGTTAATAAGAGAGTAGGCTAGCTGCTGTTTCTGGGAGAGGTATCAGTGTTTGGATGGCTCTTTCGCACAGGTGACCTGCGTTTAGCGAATGCTTCTGAAACCGTTTTTGATTTAGCCTAATTATATATTTTATATTATGTTTTAAAAACAATCTATTATATTTAATATTAGCATACACTTGACGATCAGTTCTATATTACATTTGTGACAGTCTGGACTAACATGGACAATTTGTGGACAATGGCCATTGTAAAAGACTCTAAGAAATGCTGTGGTGCCTGATAGGCTATAGAATCTGAAATGTTCAAAGAGGCCTATCACATTACACAAACCTAGATACAGCTAAACATTCGCACTAGTTTCAGAATTAAAAAACAAGGCATGAACAACATCCAGGTTGTGACTGTGCCAGCCCTATGTCTGGTGTTTCTTTGAGGATGAATATGGCTGCACTTTTAATTTAATGTGACCTGTTTTGGTTCATATCTATGCGTCCACAGGGTAGCCTGTAGTATATTGGTTAAGGTACATGACTGGGACCCGCAATGTCGCTGTTGGGCCCTTGAGCATTGTTTTCTCAGAGAACGAAAAAATGCAGTGAGCTCCATTATGTTTGGGACTAAGACATGTTTTCTGTGATTTGGTTCTGGATTACAAAATTTGTAACATAGGTACTTAGAGTGCGTATGCTCAGCTTTTATTTGTATATATTTTGGTTTCACCTTGTACTGTAGAAATAATAGCACTTTTTGTACATTGTCCCCGATTTCAGGGCTCCGTGTTCGGTACAGTTGCCTTCACAGGTGTTTTTCATTAGTCAGGTTGTGCTCGGTTGTTTCCCTAGTCCAGATACAATATTTCACTATCTAGTCTTTATTCTAGGCTTTTGATTGTCAAGGAAGTCAAGGAAGCCATTATGCAGCTGAGAAATAAGAAAAAATGTCTTGTGGACAGATGCGACTGAGATTGACAGAGTGATGGCAAGAGCAAAGTGTGGTGGCCAAAAGGAACTGCCCAAGATCCAAAGCACACCCCATTATCTGTGAAACATGGTGGGGGTGTTATGGTTTGGGCATGTATGGCTGCCACAGGTACAAGCTCACTCTTAATTGATAATGTAACTGCTGATAACTGCAGTTGAATTAATTATGGGGTGTAGAAATGCACCCTATCTGCTGAAGTTCAACCACATGCCTCCACCTCCGAACTCATTGGATGACCCTTCATCCTATAGAAGCACAATGGACATACTGCAAAAGCAACAAAGGAGTTTTTCAAAGGCATAAGCTGGAACATTCTTGACTCATTCCCCCAATCTGAATACCGTTGAACATTTAGAGGCTAATGTTTGAAGGTCAGTCCAGACTTTGAAGTTGAAGAGAGGTTGGGTATTCCAGCAATATAATGATCCAAACCATAACTCAAAATCAAGAATGAAGTACCTCCAGGAAAGACAGATGAAGGTTTTGCAATGGTCGCCAAGGTCCCCAGACTTATTATTGAATATTATTGAAAATCTGTGTGTGTATTCTGCCAGGAAGAATGGGGGAAAAAAGCGACTCCTCGCTGGCTACAGGAAATATTTACAAGCTATTATTTTTGCCCGAGGAGGAGTTACAAGTACTAACTGAGTTCCCAAACTTTTTTATTATTTAGAAACTGTAAAAAATTTTAATAAAAAGTTGTAAATGTAAAATGTTGTACCGTTTGGAAGTCAGGTTTGCTTCTTTTCACATACAGTAGTGTGCAAAAATCTGGGCACCCCTGGTCAAAAAGCCTTTTGCAATTAGTATCTATGATTAGTATCAAATGAGCTTTATGAAATCAAATTAATTGGCAAAGTTTACCGTTTCATAAAAATATAAGCCATATAGAAACAATCATGAGACCAGTCGACTGGCATGGCATTAACCATGCATTTAAGAAAATGACACATGATCAACCAGCATGCCTCGTTGTAGCCTTAACTATAGACTGCTGGACATCTGTTAGGCTTTTAGGCAATTAGGCTTTTATCTTGACATTAAAGTTGTTATACTGATTTGTCACATCCCTGGTAGATTTACAGTCATTGTATGCATAGTGCAGTCATACCATTATACATTTTGTAATTTTCATTGTCATTAGGAGAAGAAATAAACTGCATTTAACAGTTTCCCCAAAGCTGGAGAATTATACCCTCAAATCCATTTGCTGCTTAAAGCCCTATATACACAAATCTTCCTTTTGCACTACACTGTGGTACTTAAGTTGAAGATTTAGGACTGTGTAATGACTGTTGATGACTGATGACATGGCATCATTCTAACTTTTTTCTACTTTTGTTAGTCTGGATTAAAGTATGACTAAATGTCTAAATTAAATGTTGGTGTAATGGTGTAAATGAACCTATGAATTATGTGCGTTATGCTAGCTTATATCCGACGAGGATCCTCTGCATTGGAGTGCAAAGCAATGCATCTCTGAAGTTAGACCATTATGTCATTTTTGAAAACCCTCCCAAGACCTCCAGAATGCACAGTGGGGCCATCTCACACAAAGAAAAATCAGGTGTCTTATCCTTTGTTGCCATGTAATTCAAGCCTGGGTATTAGGCTAAGTCTGTCTTGACAGCAGATTGATTTGATTAAAACATTCCTAAATGTGTGTAATTATATACCCTCAGTGATCACTTTATTAGGTATTTATTAGACTTGTTTATTTATTTTTAATTCTGCTGCTGTAGCTCATCCACTTAAAGGTTTGATGTGTTGTGGGTTCAGAGATAGTCTTCTGCATACCACAGTTGTAACGCGTGGTTAAGTTATTGTCACCTTCCTCTTAGCTTGAACAACCAACCTGACCATTTTCCCTTGACCTCTCTCATTTTCAGTGTTTTTTTGCTCACAGAAATTCTGCTCATTGGATGTTTTTTTCCATCATTTGCTGTCAACTCTAGAGACTTTAGTGCATGAAATGAGATCAGCAAATCTGATCTGGCACCAACAATCAATCCATTTTCAGAGTCACTTCGGTCACATTTCTTCTCCATTCTGATGTTTGATCTGAACAAGAACTGAACCTCTTTACGCTGTCTGCATGCTTTTATGCATTGAGTTGCGGCCACATGATTGGCTGATTAGATTACTTTCATGAGCAGATGTGTACAGGTCTACCCAATGAAGTGATTAAGTAGCCTAATGCAAGTAAAACCTATGTTGTGTTCTTGAAGGAGGCATAACCCATCCAATCCCACTCTGTGCAGTAAAACGGGCTTACACTATACGATTGCTGGCTCCCATTTGTTATTTTCAGATTGGGACCAAATCATAAGAAAAACATTTTGACATCGCAATTGGCTAGGTTTGAGATACCATTTTGAGCTGATCCCACTGGCTTATGGACTCCCGAATGTTTTTCAAAAAATCAGGTGTGAGAGGCCTTATGAGCAGATTCTGTGTTCGATTTTTTAGTTTTTCCACATGTTTAATTGGAAAGGGAAATTGGCCCATATTAAATGTTTTGGCAATTTTCTATTGAAATTCTGATAGAAAACGCCATAAGCTGTGTGATTGGCACTCAAGTGTAACTACCATGCAATCCCAGTGCCATATGGCACTCTCAACCGTGTAGCTTGTCAACTAATCAAAATTAGCTCAGCCCCTATTCATTTATTTACTTCGAAAAATGAGATGGTACATCTTAAGGGGTTTTATCCTAAAATAAATTAAGTTTAAACAACCAAAGCCAAAACCCTTTGGGATTTGGGTGGAGCCAATTCATATTGGGTTTGGGACTGAGAGGGTTAATACGGCATAGTGGCGCTAGTAATTTCAAGTTGTCTCATAACCCTGAATTTGGCAATGGAAAATAAGGTGTTGCACGCCGTGACACACTCTGGGGAGGACAGAAGAGAGATACGGAAATTCAGGATTGCTCCGGTGTTTTATTTGCACGCAGCCGAAGCTGGAAGGAGGAAGAGCACAACTGCAAAGAAAATAACAGGACTCGCATAGCTTTTCAGCTGGCTTGGGGTTTGTGACTCGATACGTGTCTGGTCTCTGTCCTCTCCTGCATGTTCCCGGTTTCTGCCGCCTACTGTGGATAGAAACACACCTTTTAGAAGCCTGGACTGATTCGCAATGTAGTCCAGGTGTGCCTCCGATTGCCCTGCTTCCTTCCCGCAAACCAAGCCACCTTGCCACATAAGGTTTTTTTTTTTTTTTTTTAAGTTATGTTGAATAGTAGCTAGACCAGCAGTGCAATAAAGTTTTTCGCAATTAAAATGAAAGTGGTTGATGCTCTGTTGTCCTGTACTAGTAGTAGTTTGTCTGGGTTACATTGATTTGTCTTTGTGAGTATCTGGCAGTTTTTAAGTCTGAGATGTATGCGAAATGATTAAAACATTTCAGTATGTTTCCTTTAACAGTAAAAATTTAAAGAGCAGTCTTTTATAACGAACTTTACATCATCACCACAAGTGTGAAGCCTAGGCTAAATTAGGGGAAACCCTGGCATCAGAACAAAGATTAGTTTGATGTCTCATACTGCCAGACCTGCAGCCAAGTTCAAACTTGGTACTGTTATGTATCAACACATAGCAACAGATGCTGCTGTAGGAAATTTGACAAAGCATTTAATTCATTTAACCTCAATTTAAATGGATAGTGCTCTTTCTGGGGTTAACCTCATTTTAAATGGATAGTTCACTTTCTGGGGTTTTTCATGTGATTTCACTTTTATTGTATGACCTCGATTGACCTTAAAAGTGAATATTTTTGATTATCTGCCGGCATGCGACTTTGCTTGGATATACACAGTTGGCATACTTCGGGTTAAGCTAGTTCTCAAATGGTGGGAATATTAAGCTCTGTGAATGTTTGTGAATAACCGTCGCATTGTATTTCTAAAGAGACGTTGCTGTTTGGTTTCTCACATGTATATGTTCAGCGCCTTGAGGGCCACAAAAAAGTTGGTCGATAAAGATCTATTGTATCAAGTTCAACTGCATTTTTAAACCTAGAACCTATCTAGATTGATACTGTAGATAGTACCCTGGGTAAGTGGTAACATGTTTTCATTTCTTTTTTGGATGAACTTTCCCTTTAATAAATATATATATAAGCCCTGATTTATATTGGGCTCCGTACAAAAAGATTAGCCTGCTCTGAACGGTGTGAGCAAATGGTCACATTCATTCTTTCCATTTTGTGACTCTGCCTTGCTATTGGCATGTTAATGACACGTCTTAGAACATCTTGGTTTGGTCTTCAGTTTGACAATGAAGACTAGCAGGAGGCCAACATTTATTTCATTTCATTGTTGCACACCCTTCAAGACGCTACTCTGATTGTTGCCAATAGCACTATTACCCCGTAACTTTCTGTCATACAGTAAGCCAGATCTTGGAGGAGACTAGATTTTTGTTATTTTTGCACTTGAAATGTAGTATGAAAAAGATTCTGGGAAAACAAGGCTGCCATCTTGCACTGTTCGTGTGCCAGTAGCAGGCAGTTTGGACATTCATCTTGGAAAAACTAATGCCCCAACATAGTGATGGGGACACTGTGCTGTAACAGATACAATTCTTACTGACCATCTTAATAACCTCTTCATGGCACTTATTGCACCAGGGTCCTTCACCAGGGTCCTTGTTTTCCACAAGTGTATGAGATGCTTCCTTTCCTCAGTATTGCTCCCCCAGTGCTAATGCCTGAGAGTTCTTTCCATGACAGCTGCAGGTGAGTGGCCAGCGTCCTGTCCCAGCCCTGCCCAGCCATGGACGCCTGTGCCCGAATCAGAGGGGTCCCTCTGAAGACCCGGGCCTCCATTAGGAAAGAGGTCAGTCAATCAGGATGGGTTTCCAGAGTACTTCCAAATATTATAAAATGTGTTCGTCCTAGAACGTCTTTCATTCTTGATAACTCACTAGCTTCGTATTACTGATTATCAGGACTTCAGTATCAATATGATGATCTCTGATTTATATATCAATTCCATAGTACACTTCAATGAAAACCCAGGTGACCTTAGTTTTATTAGATGATGGGTATAGGACTGATCTAGATAGGTATTTGAAACCCTTTAGGCACATATATAATTGCTGCAGATTACTGACCAATTTAAAAGTCTCTATTGTATTTTCATCTTACCTGTTCTTTCATATGATTGTCCGTTTTGGCCAGTAAGTGGACGGCATTTTATATGGTAAATAGCACTAGACCTCTGATTCACCCATTCATATTCGCTCACACATTAATGGTGAAAAGTTGACATGCAAGGCACTGACCAGCTTGCCAGGAGTAATTGGGGGTTAGGTGTCTCAGAGACACGTCGCCACACCGGGATGAAACTCTCCACCTGCCAGACGACCGCTCTTACCTCCTGAGTTAAAAAAGTGTCTACAAAAACAGGAGTGTTTTCAAATTTAACATAAATTTAACAAGTATTACATTACCCCAAATTACTGCACATGCTTTACTATGGATGACAATGACAGTGGTTGCACTTATAAATCTATGGGCAGGTGTCAGACAATGTCTCAGGTTTCCACTTACAAATACAAACAGAGGCTGGGTGTTCCTACTTGGCTTGAATGCAAGTTCTTAAAGAAAGAAAATTACTATAAGTCTAGGTTAATGGTGCTCAGTTCAGTTTACTTTCATGCTTTTAGGTTTTAGGAAAATGCTGCTTTGCTGTTGGCAAACACACCGGAAAACAATGTCTGACTGCAATTGGCGATGCTAAATATCCTGCCTATACGATTCAGACACAGTTAAAAATGTGCAAATGTGTAGCAGGCACTTTCAGCCAGAGGTTATTGAGGAGAACATCTCTGCAAGACTACTACACACACTGAGCAATATCCTGTTTACTAGCCAAAATCCCCTTTGCCTAGTACGGGAGGTCGCGAAACAGTATCCCCAAATTCAAATCACCCACCCAAGAATGAGAGAGGGTGCAATTATCAAGTTTTGCCAAATTTGCTGCTGAATTTGGTCAGCAGGAGAGACTTAATCAGTTATATCTTGATCTGTTAAATTACCTTAATGTTATTTTGTGGTGGAATTCTAAAAATCAAACTTGCAGCCTTAAGATTACAAGCCCAGTTCACTAGCCATTATAGTATACTGCAGCCCTGTAATTTAGTCATTCAAAATACTTGTGTTTGCCTGTGTTTATCCTTTTGCTGGTTGGCCAACATTATTTCCTTGGTTAGACTGTCCAGGAGAGCTCCACACTCAATCTGAAGAACCTTGTGAAGAGTAGAAAACAGCTGTGTAACGTGGTGCTGGACCTGCCAATCAGAGAGATGGTGTCTCCGACTGAGGTATGTATTCCCACGTCCAAGTTACAAATTCACTTAAACGTTTTAAGGGCTGCTAAGTGGTCAGTCTGATCAGTCAGGTACTTACAGTCTATGTGTACAAACCAGCTGCCCTCTGTTAGACTGTGACTGAAACAGGACCTGAAAGTATGAGAGTAGGAGAGTGCAGCAATGATCCAAATTGAATGGTTGCAGAAAAGTAATTTTTTTGTTTTGTTAAGATGTGATATTTGTGTTGGTCCTTTACCAAGTTCTTCTGATTATTATTTTAACAGCTTGTTATTCTAAACACATCTCCTTTTCCACCCTTAGATTCATTTTGTGTGTTTACCCAGTCATTCTCTCGGAGACAGTATCACACTACAGGTCAGTGCTTGTTTTATATTTCAAAATGGCATTGCTCATACTTATTGCTCATATATTTTCTTTAGCACTCACAAAAAAATAAAATATTAAATGTGGCTTAACATTCTCATGACATTTTTGAACAAAAATAATTATATCTAATATTTCTACGCCCTGTAAATGCTGTAAAATGCCTACATTCATTGTGTTTGATGCACTGTATGAAGGCTGTGGCAGCTGCCCCCAGTGACGTGACTGAGCTGCTTAGATCACTACATGTCCCTAGCCTGAAGGATGAAGAGCTGCTGCTGCTCAAAGACTCTAAGAATCTCTTGGAGAAAAAAGACAGTACTTCTCAGGTACGATTGGGAATTTTCTATTATTCACCATTTCTATTTACAGTAATGGGATTTGCATTTTGTGATTACTATGTGTTAGACCAGGGATCATTACATTTGGCTCTCAAATCCAAGTCTATTGGTTTTCTTTTCACCTGGGCAATTGAATGAACTATTAGTGCTACTTATTGGCCAGACTATCTTCACACCTGACTTGCAGGTAAAGGGTTGGTGGGAAAACCAGCAGCTCTCAGCCCTTGAGGACTGTAATTTGATGATTTGATTAGTATTTTTGATCTTCTACTGCACTCGTAATCGATGCATTGTCAGTTAAAGTCACTTAATTAAGTTTCCTGCATAGATTTTATCTGGTTCTTCTGTTTGGTATGTTGTTGTGACTGCAGAGTTTAGTCCTTCAGGGAGATTAGATCACCATCCCAATATAACATTGGGCATAACAAGGCTTTATGTGTGCACTTTTTTACAGTGCCCCCAAAGACAATGGGAGTAAATAGAGAATCAGTAACTGCTTTGAATCAGTTCAGAACATGATTTCCCATAAACTGCATTTTATGTGCATTAAATAAGCACATACATAATGACTATGGGCACTGTCACATTCATGGTTAACTCTAAAATTAACCATAATAATTCAGATGATGTGCCAAAACCCTTGGGCCTTGAGTAATGTGTGGAATCCAACCCTTAGTTTCAGATGCATGGGAAAACTACCCTTATGGCAGTGCTTTCTCTAGCCTCAATTTATTTTCTTAATAAATCAACTGTTATTTCTTCCTTTGCATTGGCTGACCATGGTCATATCCTCTTTTTGCTCCAGAGTGGCTGGTTGAAAGCCATCTGTATACTGCGGTTCTCCCTGACTCCTCAGAGTAGTATCAATACTGCACTGGGTCTACTGGCCAGATACGCTGCAGGTGTAAAGTTTGCCATAGAGCTGCAGTCTGTACACAAGGCCACACCTGATACCTGCCAATCTGAAGACGATGATACCAACCAGTCTGTATCCTCCATCGAGGATGATTTTGTCACCGCTTTTGAGCACTTGGAGGAGGAGGACACCACAGATTACCCATGTAGGTAATTTCTCTGAAAGTTTGGGTTGTAATTTCATAATATTTGAGTTGATTTCCAATCCCCAGCTAATTACATTGCACTACAATGTACCCATAAAAAAAAAAAGACTAGATTTCATATTGTCGACTATTATTGACTAGATCCCAATTCAATATTAATTTCCCATTAAATGGTGGCTCATATGCGATCCTGAGCACTATGTTCAGGGTAGATTAACCAGTTCCAAATTAGAACTGGATCCAAAATTCCAAGATCCAGGTATCTGATAAGAAATTTTAATTTTGGTTCCGCTTATCGGTATATAAATTGGTACATTTTCACTCATGCATGTTTTCGAATAATCAGCCTTGATTTGGTGATTGCAAACTAGGGCTGTCACTTTGACCAAACCTTGCACTTTCAATATGTACATTTTAAATACTTTTGTTTTTATTGTTTTGAGAATAATTATAATGTCAAAACTGACCACTCATACATAACTGGTGTTGTGCTAACTATGTCCACTAGAGGGCCAGAAATACTATTGCCAAAAACGCTATTAACAAGTGTTGGTTTCCCAATTTAACAAGAT
Organism: Conger conger; assembly: GCF_963514075.1. Taxonomy (NCBI): domain Eukaryota; kingdom Metazoa; phylum Chordata; class Actinopteri; order Anguilliformes; family Congridae; genus Conger; species Conger conger. The sequence continues at coordinate 56,933,600 of NC_083762.1, forward strand.
TTATTAGGAGAACATTGAAATGTCAGAATAAACATGAACATAATAGTGTATATGCATGCACTATTACATGTTGTTCTAGCTAGCTCTTCAACCACATGTCAACATTCCATCCATATAATGCTATTAGCGGAGAGGCTTGCATTTTAAGTCAAGGATCAAATAATTATAACTACATCACTTTTGATTACTTTTGCAGCTTGAGGCCTGAAAGTTGATTTTTAGAAGGATAGTATAATCTGAAGAATGCATAACATTTGTAGGATATTCATCATAATTGAATATCTGTGTTATTTAATAAATGCCCCTGTCTCTTATTCTTTTCAGCTTCTGGTGCCTACTGTCAGCATAACCGGCGTGACGTGGCCTCTCAGACTGTCCCCTCCCACCGCAAAGACAAGTCTGGTTCCCGGGTCATCATCCGCTCTATCTCTAAAAAGACATCAGCCAAAAAGTCAACCCCTCCTGAAGTATCGGTTTCTGTACAGAGCTCCGCGGTAGGATGGTCCACAGGTTCTGGGAGCCAGTGGAGCTTCTACTCACCAAGCAGTCCTGAGAAAGGTCGCCTCACCTCAACCTCCCTCACAGAGTCGGACGAGTCCAATTGCTCAAGTCCAAGCCCTATTATCTTCTTGGATGAAGTAGGTTATCAAAAAAGTTTGAAAGCAAAGCTTGACATTCCAAAAATCCCCATCCTCAAGGATGGGGTGGAGGACTCTGATTCGGAGGTGAGTGAGTTTTTTGATAGCTTTGACCAGTTTGATGACCTGGAACAGGCTCTGGAGAGCACATCTAAGACCAAGCTGTTCAAGGATATAGCATCTCCTGGCCAGACGCATAAAAAGAAGCTTTCAGAGGACCGAGGCTCAAAATCCAGAGGAAGCTCAGCTAAAGCTATGAATCCACAGAAATTTGACCATCCAATCCTCCCTGCCAACATAAAGAAACCCACTCCACTGAAACCAGGTTTGGCTAGCGGTGCCCACTCTGAGGTCCCTGATTCCCCACGGCAAGTGCGAGCTTCTGGTGAGGAGAATGGAGCTCTCTTCAGTCCGGACAGTTCATCAGCGTTTAGCCCTCTCGGAGAAGGAGGATCTTTTGAGTATTTTTGGAAGGCAGATGGAGATACCACAGAACTGCGCAAACCTCAGGACCTCTGTGCACTGTATAAAACATACTCGGATTTTGCAAGCACTATGTCTAAGGATATCCTTGCATCGGTCTGTGGATACTCATCTCCCGTTGACATGAACATTAACAAGAACCTGAGTTGCGTTTGCCATAAAGAATTTCAAAATGTCAGTGGCCACCTCATGAAACTCTCTGACATACAGGAGACCGTTACTATATCCAAGAAATCGCAAACACTGACAGATGGAATACAGAAGTTTGCCACAGACTTGGTGGAGAGGAGCCTAGGGAGTGCCTTCAGAGATCTACAGAAGGGGGTGTCCTCTTGCACTACTACACTTTGCCATCTAGCTGCTAGGTTAACTTCCTCAGTTTTTCAAATGGCCTTTCATGAGATAGGCATGAGGCAGGCGTATGTATTAAAAGAACGTGCTGTAAATGGTCTGGCTAGTTTCTTAGTTGGGGAAGCCATGTCTGAGGCACTGAAAGAGTTCTCTATTGTGAGAAAGCAAATCTTCAACAACACAGTTGCCAGGTTTGCGGCAGATCTTGCAGAGGAGCTGGTCTTTGAAGGGATCATGGAGGTCTGCCAGTTCTCATACCCAGCCACACCCTCAACTTCAAGTGGTTGGTCTTTTGAGCAAGAGGAAGAGGTTGTTTCATCATATGCTTCGGACCTTTCGGAATCGGTACTCCAGGAGGCATTCATTGAGTTGTCTCAAGTGGAGGTTACCTTCACAACACAGGCGGCCATCAGTGTGTCTCTGGATAACATGCATTATGTCAGTGCTGAGGATTCCACACCATCTACAATGACATGTGATACTGCCACAAATGACTTGGAATTGCCATGCACATCTGAACTGGACAGTGCTTCAGAAAAATGCACCATGAGAAAAGCTTTGTACTGCATGTCTGGAGTTGCCAGTTGTGTGCCAGTACCTGTGGCAGGGAAAGGCATTTCCCAGTTTCAGAATCCAGAAGATGTTTGTCATTTTAAATCTAGTGTTAGCCACACCTCACAAACTAGTCCCAAGAAAAGCAACTGCTCTGAACTGGGATTAGTGACAACATCAGCATTGGACAAATCCACAGCAACTCAGACAGACTTGCTGCCAGCTGCTGCCCAAGGCAATAGCGCACATGGTGAAATGTGCGGCGATGATGAAGAAACAGTCTTTGCCAGTGATGAGAATATTTACGAAGCTACGTCATCAAGGAAGACTAATTTTCAGAACTTCTCTGGAAACATGGTTGACTTGATTGTGAGCGAAGCATATGACCTCATGGCCACTTCCAAAGTGAAGAAGACAGTTGGGGAATGTGCTGACTATTTGAGCAAGAAAATAGGAAGTTGCATACCCTCATCACGGCAAGTTGAGTGTCCGGATCTTCTCAGTGAAGATGTAGTGAAGTCTGCCACCAAGCATGCTGATGTACAAGGGAATACTGACACATCAGCTCCCAGGACTGAATGTCTCCTGAGTGATAGAGAAGACAAAGTGGATCAAAGAACAGTACTTCAGAAAAATACTTCTGGTGTATACTCTATGTTGGACAAACACAGTCCAGCATCAGACAAGCTAACAGATACTGCCTACCTGCGGGAGAAAGATAGTCGTATTGATGAAAGCTCCCTCTTTCCCTTGCAGCCTTCCTTCAATAGAGACAGTCGTGAGACCGACTTTAGGAATGTATGGCAGTTCAGAGATGCAAGCCTTGAGGCACGTTCTTTGTCAATGAAGGATGCTTTGGAAGTCCCAAGTATCGAACTGGCAGGGCAGGGTGACCAAAAAATAGTTCTGGAAGAGGCGCTCAATATCAAGAGAAAATGTAATGGAACTCCAGGCACTCCACCATCCACCCCACTACAGCAGCCTCCACCTGTGTCTCAGGAGAAACAAATCAAGCAGTTCTCAAAGAAACTGAAGGGAAAGCTTGCAAAGGCATTTTCTCCAGCCACACCGCCATCTACCCCACAGTGCCAGCCTCCCGCTGGACCACTTGAAGCCAGAGCCAACTCTGAGAAGAAAGACTTCATGGTGAAGCTTATGAGGTCCCTTTCGGAGGAAGCATGTAGGAACGAGGAAGAGGAATACGGAAGAGACAGTAGGTGCCAATCCAGAATGCGGGGTGGAGATTGCCGGCTGGAACAAAACCTTCCTGTAGAAACCGACCAGAAAATCATGCAGAAGGGAGCGTTCCGGTATGCAGAGCGCTTAGCTTACCACTTTGTTTCTATGGCTACAGAAATGGACACCCTAGGTTTGGAAGAAGGAGGCAAGTTAACTGACAAGGAAGGTGAAGCCAACCTCCCAGTGCACAGTGCTCGGTTTTCACAAGAAACCTTAAATTGTTTGTGGACCTATGCTGGGGAACTAGCTGGGGAGGTCATCAATGACGTAAAGAAGATGATGATCAGTTCTACTCATCATGGCCGCAAGGCCTGGAGCGATGGCCAAGACGAGTCTGCTGAATGTCACTCACAGTTGGGCCACAGAGAATGTAGATTAAACAACATAGCCGACCAGTGGTCCAGCGATCTTGTGACCTCAGTTCTCAGCCTCCAGGGTTCTGGTGCAAGCGGACTGTCATCCAACTTCCCTAGTTGTGAGAGCGTAACCGATGAATATGCTGGGTACCTCATCAGGGTTCTGAAGAGAGAAGGGGGCAGTAGGGAGCTCATTTTGGATCAGTACGCCAGCCGACTTGCTTATAGATCTATCAAGTCGGGACTAGCACATGCCACAAGGAGAATCAAGCAGAAGTCCAGCCTGAAGCTTCACTCATTCAGGAGATTTCATCACAACGACACCGATGAGGTCTGGCGGAGGTCAGCTCTTGAGACACCTTTCACAGACGCACAGGCTGACCAGTGTACATGTCAGAAGACCAGAGATGTAAGCAGTGGGGAATACATTGAACTTGTTAACTTTGCAGAGTCTTTAGCTTACAACATCACATGTGATGTTACAAGAAAGCTCAGACTGCCATCTGTTCGTCTGCCCAAATCACTAACCGATTCCTGCCTGTACAAAAAGTCCAAGCCAGGAGATATGCCAGACAAGCTTATCAAAAGCTCATGCTCAAACTCCTTCCTACCTTACATGGAGAAACACAAACAATATCACAGCACTGGTAGCTTAAATGATGGAACTTACAGTGACGGTGTCATGCAAGTCATTGAACGGTATGCCAGAAAAATTGTTGATGATACTTTAGAGGTGACACTTGCGACAGCAGGCCATCCAGCATTAGATGACAGAATAAGGATGAGCAGAAATGTGTATGCTGAAAAAGCCTGTCACTACTGTGCTGTCAAGGAGTGTCCATTTTTAAGGAATGTGGGCAGGCATTACTTCCAGGAAATTCACAGGAAAAGGGGGCAGGACTGTGAAGCATCAACTGTCAGCTGCTGTAACCAGGCAAGGGCTTGCAGTCTTGAAATTCCAAAGATTCACATCAATTTGGATAAGAGGGAGGTGTTTGCAGAAGAAGTGGTGTCTTCTGCAATTGAAAAAGCTAAGAGGGAGCTGAGCAGCACCAGCCTGAATGCAGACAGTGGGATTGGGCATGATGGTGCAAGTTTTGCTGAGAGCCTAACCACAGATATAATGGCATCTGCTATATCTAACATCTGCCGGGCTGTCAGTGTCAGGTAAAACCTATTTTATGCAATATCACCTTACTTCAAACGGTAATTTCAGAGGGGTTTGTGTATTGGTCACTGAGTTATTGATGACCCCTCTGCCCACACACCAAATTCATGGCACTATGGCTGCTTTTAATGGATGTTCGCAAACAGAACATATAGGAAGGAACATTACACTTCTTTATTCAAAAATGCTTCTTAGGGGCAACTAAAGAAAATGAATTCCATAGAAAGCTGCACAAAAATTGACATATTATCGACTGCATCATGATGCTATTTTTTGGAGTATTAATCGCTGGAATGTTTCCATTTGAATCCAAATGTGTGTCCAGGACAAAATTCTCAAGGGCAAGTAAAATTCTGTTCAGCTGACCATGTTGCTAAGTGGTGTTATGTGCTTTCTATGCCCTAGCCCGCCTGGAAGAGAGCGGACAAACACATCAGAGTCTGCAGTGAGCCAGCAGCTGAGTGCAGGGGAGGACAGCATTGGTAGCTGGTCCAACCTCAGCTTCGAGGACGAGCATCCAGATGAGAGCAGCAGCTTTTTGCACCTGAGCGACAGGTACAGTCTGTCTAGCGTGGTCTGAGAAGCACCATGCTAGCTGCTGAATTTGAACTGGGTGATCGTGATAGACCTCTTAATTCATCCTAACCCTTTGCATAAAATGTTCTGTTATGTATCACCTGAGAAAGCTACTGTAGATTACGGATGCTGTGTGTCCTTTGGATGGGTTAGTAAACTGCTAAATACTCCCTGCAGGAGCCTATGGTTGTCTGTTAATAGTTCACCCTGTTTTTTCTTGCACACACCTTTTCACCAGTGTGTCTCTAACTCTTATTAAGTTCGATTTCTGGAATGAATGTACTAGGCAGTGTTTTAGAAGACCTTTTGGGAATTTTAATCAATCCCTTGTGTGAAAGGCAGCACCAGGGAACTGTCTTAATCGGCCAAGCTGTACCTTTGCTTCCTGTGAGATAACTAGTATTAATCCCAAGCTAATTAATTATTTAACTCTTGTCCATGGAGGGTTGAGACAGCAAAAGCATGTTTGTTCACATTTTGTCTCAGTCTGCATAATTGTCTGCCATTTGTTCTCATGTATAGTAACAGGGAATATGGGGTTTTTAGAAATCCCACAGCATGGGGAGACTAAGTCGACCTCCTTGTTATCCATCTAGATAATGAGCTGATGGACACATTACAGCTCGGAAATGTTAGGAAATTGGCACTATAGCTTGATATTGTATGTATGATAAGTGTATGTAAAATGGATTTGTGGCCAAAATATTTAATGTAATATTTAATATTTAATTTAAAGAAGATTTAATCATTATCTGCTCATGTAAAACATTAGAGGGAAATACAAGTACTGTAGTAATTTACCCAGACACTAAAAGGCATTGGGGCAGCAAATCTGGTGCTTTTGTTGCTCAAGGCAAGTAAAATTATATTTGTCAGAAATATGGCAGATTTCCCACTAAAACTGGCCAGTTGCCAGTTGAAGTCTACCCCTTGCTTTACTGCCATGCAGGATTTCTATTTGAAAATAATATAAAACAACTATGCTCAGGCATTACTCTGATGCACTGACAACCAGTGTCTGTGTTCACTTCTATGCAATCCATACTTGTATTTGTTATTCTAAAAAGGCTTCCAGGCAGGCTATGTGATATGTCAGTCAAGCTTTTTGGCATACATGACTGCCTGACTGGTATGAATGCAGCTATTGCTTTATTTTTGTAAGTAATTTGATTCCAGTAATTTGCAATACGATGTTGCAAAGCTACCGGCATAGCTAGCCAGTGCAAAATATCTAGTTTTATTGGTACTGTAGTTGAGTTTTGTCATCTTGGATGTTAGGTGCAGTTGAGAATGGGGATGTTTTTAATTGTAAACACAGGAACGAAGGAAGGAAACCCTGCATAGTATGTTTTTAATTACATGCAAATTGAGAAGAATCTCATCACATACAATCAGTTTCGCCAATTTATGATTCACATTCAGTGATGTATTCCTGCTTTCAAAAATGACAGATGTAGTTGTATCACTTCAAAAAAGCTAGCAGTGTTGTTGAAGGCAGTGTTAATGTATCTTGCTAAGTTCTCATCTTTTCTCCTGGCAGTAATGGGAACAGCAGTAGCTGGAGCAGTCTGGGGTTAGAGGGGGAGGTTTGTGAGGATCCCTTATCCCTCTCCCCATCTGACAGGTTGGTGCGGTTTCAGGAGACCGAGCTGTCTGTATGGGTGCGGTATTTCATTAGAATACACCAAGTAGATTCTGCCCCGTACACAAACACAAACATGCGCTTGCATGTGCACACGCACACATACACAACCACAAAGGCACACACATGCAATGTAGTCCATAAGTATTTGGACTGTGAGACGATTATTATTTTTTGTTTTGGCTTTGTACTCCAGCACATTGGGTTTGTAAGGAAACAACGATTATACAGTCCGATTGTACGGACTGTCAGAGCTTTAATTGGAAGGTATTCATATCCATATCGGGTGAACTATTTAGGAATTACAGCACTTTTCATACATATTTCTCCAATTTTGGGGGACTAAGAACTGGACTAGGTCTCGCACTGGACTATATGTTCAGAAAAGTAACTCTACTCTATAGACAAGTTAATTTGCTCGCTATTATGCTGCTTAATAAGCTGACATGCTTGCCAGAAAACTAGGTAGTAATTAAGTCATACCTAGCATTAGACAAGGCTTGGTTGGAGCTCTATGCAGTAAAACACTGTTCCTTAAGTGTTTTATACAATCTTCAGAGTTTACAGAGGGTGTTTACATGTCACTTATTGGCTGAAATCTATAGTGATGCCCATTCCTCACTGGAAATAGAATTGGAATCTCTGATTGGTTGAAACTAATGCATTCATACTGAAGCCTCTTTGAATCAGCTCCTCTCTAGACACTGCCTACCTGTGGCTGCATAGTCAACATCTTTACTTCATCCATCATAAGGGAGTTTTCTCCTCATTTTATTATCAGGAGTATAACTCCAGCCTGCAAATGTGCAGTCATTAACTGATTCCATGAATATGTGATTGACTGGCAAATAAAATGGTATTTGTCAGAAATATGGCAGATTTTTGATGATTAGTGTTAATATGGACAATAATACAGTGCTTTTCTGCAACTCTCCACATTAGCTAGGTAATTGGGGTGAGTCCACCAATCAGAAAATCATGCTGTGCAGTACAAGTTATGTGTTGCTTCTGGATATGACAGCAGTATGACCACTATAGACCAATCCATGGTCAGAGAGACATTGAATTCTTCACGAAATTCATATTGTATTCAATGTGTGGTCAACTGTGCCTTTGTTGCCATGGGTGTTGGCTGGTAGGCCACAGCCTGTTGGTATTCTAGACTTCCCCGATATATGAAAGGGGGAAAAATGTTTTGGGAGGTGGGTGAGAGGGAATTTTCCCTCATTCATTCCAAGTGTTGTCGCTTGGAAAATAAATACTGTAGATATGCTGCATGGGTTTGTGATGTGACTGCTCTCCCTGTCTCTCCCTCTCCCTTTCCATTTCTCTTTCTCTCTCTTCACGCTAGATCATGTTCCAGAGAGCAGATTAGTGCAATAATTAAATGGCAACAGAATTGACATTCAAATAATCACTTTCTCCTCTTTACAGAGAAAGCTATGTATAGTCACACAAGTAATCCCTGCTAATGCATGTATCTGTCGCCTCGAGTTTTGTCAAAATAAAAGATTTGTGTGAAAATGTGTATGGCCGCTGCATACACAAAAGCAAACATCAGCATTGATCATTACTATGTAACTTTCATATAAAAATCTCTGGAGCTGATTGATGTGTGGCATGGCATGCTGGGAGATGTAGTTCTGCAGTCTCCCATTTTAGCTTGATTAACCTCTTTATTCTGTGCCCTCTTCTCTTTAATGTTATATGATTTTTCATTTGATTGTTTTCCGTTGTGGTAGCAATGGCACAGAGGACAAAGAGCAGGACAAAGAGCTGGAGTCCAAGGAGCACATAGATGGTAATGGTAAGAAATCTAAAGGTATTTGCAGAAAGCTATAGATTTCTTTATTAAAACAAGTCTGACTTTGTTAGTGGATGCTTGCAATTTTTTACTGCATTAATTTGTTGCTGTACAAACATGTTTGTGACACATGGTTATACAGTGGTGTGAAAAAGTGTTTGCCCCCTTCCTGATTTCTTATTTTTTTTGCATGTTTGTCACACTTAAATGTTTCAGATCATCAAACAAATTTAAATATTAGTCAAAGACAACACAAGTAAACACAAAATGCAGTTTTTAAATGAAGGTTTTTATTATTAAGGGAGAAAAAAAATCCAAACCTACATGGCCCTGTGTGAAAAAGTGATTGCCCCCTAAACCTAATAACTGGTTGGGCCACCCTTAGCAGCAACAACTGCAATCAAGCGTTTGCGATAACTTGCAATGAGTCCCTTACAGCGCTGTGGAGCATATTGGCCCACTCATCTTTGCAGAATTGTTGTAATTCAGCCACATTGGAGGGTTTTCGAGCATGAACCGCCTTTTTAAGGTCATGCCACAGCATCTCAATAGGATTCAGGTCAGGACTTTGACTAGGTCACTCCAAAGCCTTCATTTTGTTTTTCTTCAGCCATTCAGAGGTGGGCTTGCTGGTGTGTTTTGGATCATTGTCCTGCTGCAGAACCCAAGTTCGTTTCAGCTTGAGGTCACGAACAGATGGCCGGACATTCTCCTTCAGGATTTTTTGGTAGACAGCAGAATTCATGGTTCCATTTATCACAGCAAGTCTTCCAGGTCCTGAAGCAGCAAAACAGCCCCAGACCATCACACTACCACCACCATATTTTACTGTTGGTATGATGTTCTTTTTCTGAAATGCGGTGTTACTTTTACGCCAGATGTAATGGGACACACACCTTCCAAAAAGTTCAACTTTTGTCTCGTCAGACCACAGAGTATTTTCCCAAAATTCTTGGGGAACATCAAGATGTTTTCTGGCAAAATTGAGACAGCCATGTTCTTTTTGCTCAGCAGTGGTTTTCGTCTTGGAACTCTGCCATGCAGGCCATTTTTGCCCAGTCTCTTTCTTATGGTGGAGTCATGAACACTGACCTTAACTGAGGCAAATGAGGCCTGCAGTTCTTTGGATGTTGTTGTGGGGTCTTTTGTGACCTCTTGGATGAGTCGTCGCTGCGCTATTGGGGTAATTTCGGTCGGCCGGCCACTCCTGGGAAGGTTCACCACTTCCATGTTTTCGCCATTTGTGGATAATGGCTCTCACTGTGGTTCGAGTCCCAAAGCTTTAGAAATGGCTTTATAACCTTTTCCAGACTGATAGATCTCAATTACTTTCTTTCTCATTTGTTCCTGAATTTCTTTAGATCTCGGCATGATGTCTAGCTTTTGAGGATCATTTGGTCTACTACTATTTGGTCTAGGTCCTATTTAAGTGATTTCTTGATTGAGAACAGGTGTGGCAGTAATCAGGCCTGGGTGTGGCAAGATAAATTGAACTCAGGTTTGATAAACCACAGTTAAGTTATGTTTTAACAGGGGGGGGCAATCACTTTTTCACACAGGGCCATGTAGGTTTGGATTTTTTTTCTCCCTTAATAATAAAAAAACTGCATTTTCTGTTTACTTGTGTTGTCTTTGACTAATATTTAAATTGTTTGATCTGAAACATTTAAGTGTGACAAACATGCAAAAAATAAGAAATCAGGAAGGGGGCAAACACTTTTTCACACCACTGTATGTGGGCATCAAGACTAAAAGCAAAGAACTTGCTTCTGTTCATTAGATGAAATACTCTGGGGCAGCCTGGAGCATAGTGGTTAAGTTACATGACTGGGTCCCGCGAGGTCGGCGGTTCAATCCCCGGCGTAGCCACAATAAGATCCGCACAGCTGTTGGGCCCTTGAGCAAGGCCCTTAACCCTGCATTGCTCCAGGGGAGGATTGTCTCCTGCTTAGTCTAATCAACTGCACGTCGCTCTGGATAAGAGCGTCTGCCAAATGCCATTAATTTATTTTTTTATTTAATTTACTTGACTTGATACTATGTTTGATTCATTTCTGAAGGTCCCTCAAGGTGTTTTACATTTTAAATCTTATTTATTTGTTTATTCTGTCTCCTTTTTAATTTGTATTTGTTCCTGTTCTTCATGTAAAAATAGCAAATACAGTACTGTGCAAAAGTCTTGTAAAAAGCACATGTAAAGAAAATCTGTGAAGAAAAGCTTCTTTCAGAAATGTTTAACCATTTCAAATCGAAATTGAATAGATTTTCTATAAATTACTATAAAGAGCAGTGAAAAGTTAATTAAAAGTGGTCTATTACTTAATATGTTACTTTATTTAACAAAATGCAAAAATCTCACTGTAACATTACATTTTTATTTTCTACTGCCACACTCTTGCAGAAAACAAACAAAAATGTCTAAGACCGAATTCATATGAAGAACAAATTTTGACTTTTAGAATCCTCCTGAGGCACTGTATCCCTGTCGGGTTAGCATTTTGAAAATAAATGTTTATAAATAAATTCAATTATTTCTGTGTGTGACGACCGTTCCAGAGCCTCCTCGAGTGGAGAGCAGGCCCCTCCTCCCAGAACGAGGGCTGCTGGTGGTCACCACACACCTGGGGGAACAGGCCCTGGACCCACAGGTGAACATGGTACTGCAGTGGATTGCAGCCTCCCAGTCCAACCTTCCCATGATGCAGCTTGGCCTTCCACCTGACAGGGAGTTGCAGCTGGTGAGTGTTTACTGACTGAACCAGTGTCCTTCAGACCACCAGGGTCTGCTGTTATTTTTATCTTTCTATTTATTTGACCAACTCAAGCAGATTGCACAGTCCAATATAATAAGACAAACTTTCTGGAGTTTTTTTCATATTCATTCAGTTTTATTTTATTTTATTTTATTTTTTATTGATTAAGGATATTTTCAATGCTTCCAAAAAATGCTTCTGATGACTTGCCAGCTTTGCAATGGCTGGTGTTGGGATATTTGTTTATCTAAAGCAGGAACATGCGGCAGATTGAACATTATGGTTCTAGCAGAGGCTATTCATATAAACACATTCATTCTGTAGCATTTATTCACGATAAAATCAATTTTTTGTATTTTGTGCAACTGCTTTTTTCCCCTTATTAATTCTCAACCACCAGACAGTTGTGGTTAAGATGCAACTGGCCTGGCCAAGGGGTGGCCTACCACACTGCCTGTGTTGTTGCTTGCCTAATGTCAGCCAAATTACTTACAAATTGAAGCTCAAGCAGCATTGTCATTACATTACATTATATTATTGGCATTTGACAGATGCTCTTATCCAGAGCGACGTACAACAAAGTGCATACCCATAACCAGGGATAAGTTCGCCGAAAGACCCTAGAGGGAAGTACAATTTCAACTTGTCAGTGTCCCAGCTATAATTCAGTCCCTGTTGAGAAGGGAGGAATGAAAACCAGACGTACTACTAACGTTGTGAGCCAGATTTGAGTATCCCTGCCCTCAATCCTCAGTGCCTGCTGGCTTTCATTAGGTAGAGGTCAGTCTGACATGGCTGACCAACTATGTGTCTGTGTTCCTCTTGCAGCTCCCAGCTGTGCTTCAAAAGGTGAAGGAGAAGGAGTGGAGGGTTGGGGAGCTCCTGCAGGCTCTCCTCAGGTATTGTGAAGAACTGGAACCGGGCACGGATCCAGAGAGACGCAGTGGGCAACCCTTCTTCCAGTGGCTGCTGGACCAAGCATAGATGCCTACACCTGAACTCCCTCTGGGGGGTGAAATGTTAAGGTTGCCATTAACTACAAAACTCCCTATTACTGTGCTGTCTCTCTGCCGAAAACAAGGGTGTACAACCCCCTTCCTTGAGGGCCGAATCTCTTCCTGGATTTTGTGTGACCTGGCTGTAGTGCAGTAACAGTAGTGCTGTAATGTTAGTGCGCTCTGCCCAAAATTCAGTGTTTCTAACACTTGGTGTCTTTTTCTTGCCTTCATGCCAACTTCTGCCTGTAATTATTTATTAGCCTAATTAGTTCATGTTACATCATTTGTGTTATTTCTTGATAAGTTAATGAATGACAGCTGAAAAAGACAACAGCCAGCCCTGTATGAAATGTTATACTGTGGTCTGACCCACGAGTGAACCACTGCAGGTCTGTAATTAAATAATGAAGTTTGTGGTAGTTGGCATGAAATCCAGAAGCAGGAACAGTACACCAAGAAGGGCTTTCCCTGAGGCCTATTTGGTGGGATGTGTCTCGTCCTGTGCACTGCTTGTGGGTGGACCTCCCTCCCTCTAGGGGGTGGCAGAAAAGAACCCGCTGTCCACTCTTGATGTCGCAAACTGTATGCTTTTGACTTCCAGGTCACTTTGTTGTTTTGTCATGGGCCTTGTCGCTCTGTTTTTCAGGTTTTCCGTTCGTAACATTCGTGTACAGTACATTTCCACGTCCCATCGGTGTGTGAGTATCTGTACATTGTGCTTTCACACCCTGGTCATGTGCCATAAGAGAAAGGAGGGACAGCCTTATGAGAGAATGTTTCTCTCAGGGAATCCCCATCTCTTCACAGAAAACTGTTACCATTATTCCTCTTCTCCTGGCGTAGATTCCACATGGTCAGGAGCCAATTCCAGAAACCACTACTACTCCCAACACTGTGTAGTGTGTAGGAGGAATTGTGTGGACTGTGTTAGTTACACCAAGGAAGCATTATGGAAACGTATAGTTCAATTATACTGTAAGCTTTTTAAAGCAAAGCAATCTAGAGTTTAGAAAATAAGTTCAGAAAACGGGGCTTGTTTTCTTTTTGTTGTGTTTGTGTGGTGTTGGGTCGTGTAGTCCAGAGCCTTTATCTGAATCCGCATAACACCAATATGAAAAGCATTCAAAATTCCAGTCACTCCGTAACATTTATTTCAGTGGATTATTTGCCAATTGCATCATAATAGCAGTGCTCAAATTGTTTAAAATGAAGACAGATTTTTTAGTTAGTTAACAAACCGTTGTTTACAGCACAGACATAATGCAGCCTAGAAAAGCCTCTTTGCTATATTTATATAATATTTATTATAGTTTATTGGGTTTTATATGTTATATTTTTGTCTGATTCTATATGCGATGAAAGGATTATTGTCATTTCTGATGGTCTACCGGCAATACAATGGCTGTTATTGGGGTATTTGGATGTTTGTGGTCTAAAGCAAGAAAAACACTAAGAGTAACTCCAAAGCAGATTGTACAGAGATTTTATATCTCAGAAGCTGCTGATCTCCTGGGATTTTCCACGCACAACAGTTTCTAGCGTTTACAGAAAATGGTGCGAGAAACGGCCTTGTTTGTGAGAGAGGTCAGAGGAGAATGGCCGGACTGGTTCAAGCTTACACAACCGTTACAGTAATTGAAATAACCACACATTACTGCAGTGGTATGCAAAAGAGCATCTCCAAACACAATACGTCATACCTTGAAGTGGTTGGAAAGCTGCTTTGAATTACTTGTGGTATATTTTCCACAATTAAGCAAGCCTCCTATTGCCTTTATGCCAGCCATTGTAAAGCTAAGTTTGTCAGAAATTTTCGTAATTGCCCAAAATATCCTTCATCACACACAAAAACATCATCATCAACTATTTAACTGATTAAGCACTGAGAAATAATGAAAATTGCACAGATACGGCCACAATTTATATTTGTTATTATTTTAATTGATTTATAGACTGACCAATGAAATCAATGTGGTCTGAACTGCTGAAAGCATGGATGCTATTTGAGTCATGCTTTTTAGATTTCACTCTTTAAACACATCCTTCAGTGGCTTACTTCTGAATGGAATACCTGCCAATGTAATGGTAATTTTCATATTTCTTTTCATAAGTCTAAAAGCACCCTAATGTCCAGCAAGGCAACAAGCCTGTTTTATGTGTAAAATACCTCAAATTGTATTTGATGAACTCTCTTTTTAAATAAGGACAGGAAAGATGACATCAAAGAATTATTTTACAATATATCCCAGGGAAGTAGAGTGTAATGTAGCCTGTAAGCTATTGGTAAGGGTGGAAGCTACTGTACTAGCAAAAGCACTGTACTCTACACTCGGGGTTGGTATGTGTTTGATCGGGATGAAGCTGCTGTTATATACCCTTGAGCCAGGTATACGTTTTCTTTTGTCAGCTGTAAGTATTATTCTTCCCGAATAAGGAAAGTGCTGAGTCCAATTAAAACATTTATTATTTGTATTTTCCACTGGTAAATGATAGGTTTCACAAGTATTTTCTGTAAACCACAGCAATTCCCTTGCTATCTCAATGGCAGCTGTTGATTGGTCATAAAACTTAGCCACTTACTGTATGGTATTAATAACATCAATAACCAATTGACTGTCACTTTATGTGCTTTTTCTAGCAAGCCTACCTTTTGGTAGTGTCATGTATTGAAGGTGTAATATGATTTAACTGCTTGTGTTTAGCCAAAGTTAAATGGCACAATCCACGAAGAAACTAACACCAGTACAGTATTGGAACATTCCACCTGCCTTTTAAGAAAACATGGATAGTTAGCCAATTGTTAAATCGTGATGCAGTTTTGCATGCTCCCTCATGCCAGTGGTGTTTACCATTATCAGTTATTTTTTTAAACTTAGAATCACATGCATATTTATTGTAAGTAGATTAACAAGGAAAGCTGCCAGATATTTCAGTTGAACCCAGAGCAGGTTTGATAACTAAGTGGTAATACTAGCTCTCTCTTACTCACAAAATAAGACAAAATAAGCGTATTAATTGGAAAATATTATAATTATTGAAGAGCTATGTTTGATGGTAATGATATTGTGATATGGTGGTTCCTTGAATCAGCCAAATGAAGGGAGTTCTCTTACAGTATGTTTCTGGAGGTGTCTGTGTTCATGTTGTGCGTTAGTCACTTTATTTCATGTACATTTATGTGCATCACTTTCATTCGAAAATGGCCTAATGCTATTTTGTGTTATTTAAAAACTGAATGTGTTATATACAGTAGATTTGACTCAGTAGTGAAAATATATTTTGTTACTTGTGCAGTGTTATATTCATCAAATTACACATTGTAGCAAGCAAACAACATGCACTGTATACTGACATATATTTTTCTTGCTTATTTGTATAATCTTGCCAAATAAAATATTTAATGATTTGTGTAAGTTAAAACAGTGAGTGCACTACTTGTCCCATAGTGATATTTCTCATTAATTTACAATTGACACGCTTGAAGCACTATATTTGCAAATTGTAAAAGCTGTGGCCAAGAATAAAGCATTTTTCATGTGTACAGTAGTTTTTCAATTTGTGTGTGTTGACCCCATTATTAACAGATTACCCCATTCTGTCCCAGAAATGAGATGCACAAGGTTAATCACAAGGCATCAAAGTTATCTATTGTAAGTAACACTATAACATTGTAGTAACACTCAACTCAAATTCAATTGCACAAATTGCAGTTGAAAAGCACCAAGTAAGTTTTTCCAACTACAAATTCAATTCTGAATGAGCATTATCACTGCCCCCTTGAGGTGACTTCTGTGCTCCTTCTATTTTTACATAGTCAGGTCCATAAATATTGGGACATCGACACAATTCTCATCTTTTTGGCTCCATACACCACAACAATGGATTTGAAACGAACAGGATGTGCTTTTACTGCAGACTCTCAGCTTTAATTTGAGGGTATTTACATCCAAATCAGGTGACCGGTGTAGGAATTACAACAGTTTGTATATGTGCCTCCCACTTTTTAAGGGACCAAAAGTAATGGGACAAACTAACAATCATAAATCCAACTTTTACCTTTTTTTTTTACTTGGTTGCAAATCCTTTGCAGTCAATTACAGCCTGAAGTCTGGAACGCATAGACATCACCAGACGCTGGGTTTCATCCCTGGTGATGCTCTGCCAGGCCTCTACTGCAACTGTCTTCAGTTCCTGCTTGTTCTTGGGGCTTTTTCCCTTCAGTTTTGTCTTCAGCAAGTGAAATGCATGTTCAATCGGATTCAGGTCAGGTGATTGACTTGGCCATTGCATAACATTCCACTTCTTTGCCTTAAAAAACTCTTTGGTTGCTTTCGCAGTATGTTTCGGGTCATTGTCCATCTGCACTGTGAAGCGCCGTCCAATGAGTTCTGAAGCATTTGGCTGAATATGAGCAGATAATATTGCCTGAAACACTTCAGAATTTATCCTGCTGCTTTTGTCAGCAGTCACATCATCAGTAAATACAAGGGAACCAGTTCCATTGGCAGCCATACATGCCCACGCCATGACACTACCACCACCATGCTTCACTGATGAGGTGGTATGTTTTGGATAATGAGCAGTTCCTTTCCTTCTCCATACTCCATTCTCTTCCCATCATTCTGGTACAAGTTGATCTTTGTCTCATCTGTCCATAGGATGTTGTTCCAGAACTGTAAAGGCTTTTTTAAACTCTAATCTGGTCTTCCTGTTTTTGAGGCTCACCAATGGTTTACATCTTGTGGTGAACCATCTGTATTAAGTCTGGTGAAGTCTTCTCTTGATTGTTGACTTTGACACACATACACCTACCTCCTGGAGAGTGTTCTTGATCTGGCGAACTGTTGTGAAGGGGTTTTTCTTCACCAGGGAAAGAATTCTTCTGTCATCCACCACAGTTGTTTTCCGTGGTCTTCCGGGTCTTTTGGTGTTGCTGAGCTCACCGGTGCGTTCTTTCTTTTTAAGAATGTTCCAAACAGTTGATTTGGAACACCTAATGTTTTTGCTATCTGATGGGTTTGTTTGGATTTTTCTGCCTAATGATGGCTTGCTTCACTGATAGGCACATATAGAAACTTGTAATTCCTACACCGTTCAACACCCTCAAATTAAAGCTGAAAGTCTGCAGTTAAAGCATATCTTGTTTGTTTCATTTCAAATCCATTGTGGTGGTGTATAGAGCCAAAAAGAGGAGAATTGTGTCTATGTCCCAATATTTATGGACCTGACTGTAAGTTGACAGATACTTTAAAGGGCAACTTAGAAAAGTGCTTTGACCATCAGTTTGAAGAATTAGCTTTTGGCTCTGTTCTCTGCCAAACCTGGAATGTAGACTAGATACTGAAGCTCTCCTATCTATACCTGAACTAAGGAAGCAATTGAACGACTAAAGCTGACAGTCTACTCTTTAACACCATCCACTCTCCCCCCTTGTGGACGTTGACAACTCAAATTGTTGCATACATTTTTATATCATACAAAAAACTGACATTTTCCGCTAGATTTCTGCTACCGAGAACAGCAGTTTAGATTCTTATCAGCCTCTTATTTGCTATGCATGGCAATAAAACAGCAGGCTCCCCCATGCCACGCTTACAGTTTAAAACTCTGACCTCATCACAGACAATAAAAGCCATATTTTAGCAATCCTTGATAGCATTTCACTACATCAAAAAAATCATCCAATGTAAGCTCCAATATAAGAAGTTAGCATAAATAAATAGTTTTTTAGCTCACATTCCATGCCCGGGCGACATATTTCCAGTTTGGTAGAAATACAAGTTTTTTTGCAAATTAATGGATACAGACATTTATGGAACCAAATATCCCACCTGGTTATGAAGCTACGACTGACTAATGAAGTTTTGTCATTCGTTCAGCCAGTTTTTACTATACCTAAGCAAATGCCATGTTGAACTACTTATTATTGTTGCGTAAATGCATTGCTAGGTAATTTCAGTACTAATATAAACTAATATAATTTGTCATATTCAGGCGACGGACAGTATAGGAATACCGTTCCTTTCGTATAGCAGAATGCACATACAGACGTGCATAATTACAGGATTTGGACTTGCTATAGATGTAAACCTGTAATTGTATTGACTAACGGGGCTCTGGTTAACCTAATTTTATTTATTTATTTGTTGTTTATTTTATTTAAATTTTTTTCCATTTTTTGTGGCCAATTGTACCTTATCTACTCCAATTATCGATGTTAGCTACACACGGAGGATAGGCTGTCAACGACCCATGCCTCAGCATCGCAGATGGATCTTGTGATCCAGAGAACAACACACCTTCTTCAAGCCGTATTGTCTCACCCACGATCGTGATGCCAAGGCGCCCAGGGTGCTATTGAGCACAGCGTTCCTGCACCTGCCGAGTCCCTCCCTTGGCTGCTGGCCAAACTCGGCTTTGGAAGGACCGGGAATCTGGAATCAAATCGAATTTAAATGAATTTCAATTTTAAATTACATGATTTGTTAGAAAGCATTGGTTTAAGTCATTCTTTTTGGAGAACCTTTTGAACACCTTTGAGAGCTTTATAAAAACATACACCCATATATGTGAGTAAAACACACGTGAATCTAAATTTTCTTCACATTTCGTATTAAAAACTGTTGTAAACGTATTTCTCTGATCATTCATGTGTCTGGACAAAATGATATGCAGCTGTTTTGTGTTTGGAGAGATTTGGGGACACTTTAATTAAAGTCTTCAACCATGTGTGTGCAGTAAATAGTTTTTAAGATATTGACACCTTTATAGGACTAGTACAGAATAGGTTGAAATTACCCTCTAGAGGGGGGTAAAGTGGAAAGGGTTAACCTCATATTCAGTATTTCATTACAAATCCTAATGTACTGGAGTAAAAATTGTGTCACTGGCTGCCCAATTACTTATGGACTGCACCCTGTCAGTTATGCTATAAATTAAGAAGGATCACACTGGCAATATATTTGCAGTTATACCAGCTCAGG
The DNA here is from genome assembly GCF_963514075.1 of Conger conger. NCBI lineage: Eukaryota > Metazoa > Chordata > Actinopteri > Anguilliformes > Congridae > Conger > Conger conger. The sequence continues at coordinate 56,953,143 of NC_083762.1, forward strand.
CCACCCATTTCTATTAGCCTACGAATAAATTACTTTCTGACCCTTAACTTAATTCACTGGGGAAGAACAAAATTGCATATCAAAGTCAAACCTGTTGGCTTTAGTAAAATCTCACCAACTTCAGAGAATCAGAGTCTCAGCAGACAACACAGCAAAGGAGTCCATTGTAATTTAATGAGATGTTATTATCTGCTCTACCTAGTTACTGGTGTGAATTTACTGTTACTGTTTTCAGGAGTGTTTATGCAACAGAGATGAAGAAGGAGAATAATTGTAGGCTTTGCAGTGACACAGGGACAGAAAAATGTGCCAGGGAATCATCTGGCAGAAAACAAGCGAATCCTTGGAGGCATTCTGTAACAAAGAGTGTGTTCATTAATGTAGTCGTTAAAAAAAAGAACATGAGGCTTAGTGTTCCTCACAAGGTTTTCCAGCTGTAAAAACAAAGACTGCACATGAAGGGAATTCCTTTGGAGGAAATGCAATGGTCTGACCCTGAATTATCTCTGAAAGGTGTAGCCCCACACTAGGCAGGCAGGCTCAGTCCGGCCTCACCCGGAATATCTCCCTGGTGTTTGCCTATGATTCAACTCTAACTTCGTGGATGATATCACTTCCCTTGCAACCTTCAACAAATGTTTGTTGCCAGGAAAAACCCAGTCGTGAAGCAGGGATGAAGTCACAAAGTTGGTTTTATTAGCAAATGTATCCAAGCTTAAAAAAAAATCTAATAATACTATTTTATCACATGATACATACAGATAGATATACGTATATAAGCAAAGCCCATAGGGTAATTTGTCCCCTGCATTTGAACCAGTTAGGAGTGGTGGTGAGCAATGTGGAGTAATGGACCATGCTCAAGGGTCCTACCGATCTTGTTGTGGCTATACCGTGCTACACCGGGTCCCAGGCATGTACCTTAGCTACTTGCTACAGGCTGCCCCTGTGAATGATTTAGACTCTTTCACAAGACAAGAGTTTAGTCGATTGGTCTGTACATTATCTCAGGGCTGGGCCTTTCTAAGCCTTAGTTTGAATGTAGATATCCACGAGTGATGGAGTCCCTTCACTATGCAATAGCTGTATTGTTTATCATAAATGTAAATGGAGTGATGAATATATACAGTAATGTTTTTATGTCATGAAGTAAAAAGGTGTATGGCATAGTTACTAGAAACAGAATTTGTTTTTTAAAATGGTAACTAAAATAAATTTTCCATTAGATCTCTCCTCCCTTTTGATGACAGCTTAATGACATGTATGGCTATGAAAATATTGAGAACGATTTCCATAGTAGCAGTAGGTTTTCCTTTAGAAAGAAGAGTAATTAACCACAATATCCCTACGTAGGTTTTTTTTTTTTTTGCTTAATTTCTTTGAATATGCTCACCAAACTCCACTCTATGGAGAGTAATCAGCTATTGTAAAAAATGCATTCATCTGTGTCTTTACATCATTCTTTCTCTGTGACTTTGAATAAACTAGGCATAATAAAAAAACAGTTAAAATTATGACTGATTAACACAAGCAGATTTAGATGTTTTGTTAATCCTTTTCCATCTGACACATGAAGGAAAACATTCAGCATGAAGGCTATGACTCATTTCATCTCAAATCTCAATGCACTAATCTGTGGTTTAATGGTGGCTGCTTCTCTGATGAATTGACAGCCTGTCTTCCCCTAGTGATGCGTCTCTTATTGGTGATCTCATCCCTGAATTACATTAAGTGGTAAGATGTTCCTGTATGTTTTTGAAAGAGAAAACCATGACCTCACCCTGGATTTGCGGCATGAACAGTGTACAATTCATCAAGGCAATCATTCCATTATTTTGGTTTTTAATTACAACAAAATAATGTACTAATGAAGCAAGAAAGAATTATGTGAGGGAAAAGGATCAGTTCTATTTATTTGCATCGAATCACCTGGTAAATAACACTGTTGATGGAGACAACAGAGAATGCCATTAACTTTAAGTGTGCACAGTGTCAAAGAATGTAGTTAAGAACAAAAACCAAGAACCAAAGGCCGTTTTGCTTTGAAATGTATGTTTTTATTTCATTATGAGGCCCAGTGCAGTGCCATGCACAGTAAATAGCTAGCACAGTATTTTCACTTTGCCTTCACTATAGCATATTCAGATATGGAACAGCATGGATTCCACTGCATAAACCTTTACAAACAAAAAAAAAAGAAAAGACAGAACATGAGATTCTTATATTCATCCACACTCCAGACTGATATAATTATAAGTATAAGTATATTAATCATCCCTTCTACTGCATCAATAGCTGTGCTTTTAATATTTTTATATTAATATATCAATTATTATTACATTACTTATTTTCTGTTTCATCTGTTTCCATTTTCAAACATAATGAGGAGGATGTGAACTTCCGGCCACCTGCCCTGGGAAAGTGACTACCAGTGGCTTTTGGAAAATGAGCCGTCACCGGCTGCACGGGTTTGGCTCCGTTGCTCTGTGAGAAGTGCATGATCTGGACAGCTCCACCACCTCCTGGGCCAGGCAGTCACCACTCACATAGGGAAACAAGCGGGTATAAATTGCGTCCAAACCTTCCTGCCATTGTCCTCAGTTCTGCGCTCACGAATGATAACTGAGGTTTAATCAGGCCGTGGCAAAACAGGCTTTCCACTGTTAGTCCATGACTGGAATGCCAGAGCTAACACCCCTCCCACAAGGTCAAATTGAAGAGGGCACTACAGGGATCCTGCCTTGTGGGTTTTCTCTGTCTTGTCTAGCCTTAAGAGTTTAAGTGCGAACACAGTAAGAAAAAGGGATCTGAAGGCACGCCTTCCAGTGTCCTACCTTTGCCATTTGTCCCCCAGTAACCTGCAGAAAGCCAAAACCTTACTGTAAGACTGGGAGTAAATTGGCTAGGAGCCCAGGGACTTCACCAGAAGTAAGCTCTTTTATCCTGTGTGAATACCAGGAAAGGCTTTTTAATGCTTATGCCAACAATGTTGTAGCAACATACTTTAGGACTGACTGTTTCTGTATCCTCAGTAGATTGTGCTTGAAAATCATTTTTAGAAGTTTCTTGCCGTTTCCTCCAAATGTAATTTTCCAGTAATATTTACCAGCCATGTTCATTGATGTAGCCTTCGGAATTGGTTCAGGAGAGCATGTGCTCTCCTCTAAAATACAATGACCAGCCACTGAGCTTGCACAAACATGGGTCAGAGGAAGATATCTGAATAAATGGATCCCATCAAGGTGTGTATTTACATGCTTAGTCAGAATAAAACATTCTGACATGCACAAACTGAGCTCGCAGACCTACACAATACATTTTTCTCAGATCTCCAAATACAGTAAGTATTGTGCATTTTGTACAATATTTGCATTTCTGCTGTCACTTTTCAGGAGAAAAATCTCTTTAAATAGCCGTAATTCCATATATGGAATTTTGTGAACGCAACACTATGGTCAATAATGCATTACCCCACTATAGACAGGTGTAGTCTTTTTTTCACCCATAGTGTTTGCCAATATACCTGCAACAATTAAAACTGAAGATTTTTTTTTTTTTTGCTACTTTATTACTAGATTGCATTGTATTTATTGTGTGTACATAAAGTAGATTGTATTAGTAGTATTGTTAATATGTAGAATTTCTGAGGCAACTGAATAAGACTGTTTTCCCAATAACCAATGGCCAAGAGTGTGTTTACGGTAGGCAACATTTGCCCCCAGGCTAGCAAAATGTAGACAGAGAGTCTCTTCGGGAATCATGAACTCACTTCTGCTACGAAAAGTGTGGGCAGTCCAGGTCAGATTCTGAAAAACAAACACCACTTTACTCTGTTTCGATCATGACTAAACACCCACACCAGCAGGCATGTTTCGGAACAGCCTTAATGTAATTTGCAGTCTGCTGGATCAAGTTGTATCAAGTCTGCTACAAGCATAAATCTTTATTTCACATTCAAAATTCCAAGCATTCTTTCCCTCCCTTGTCTCTAAATTCGTCATAGCAATTGTCTTCCAGGCACTTTCTGTCACAGGATATTTTCAAAATATTCTGCTGTTCTTCAGCCTTGCACAACAGTGAAATATATGTTGTTTTAGTTGTAGTGCACAGTGCATATATCATACTGTAGAGAGAGAGAGAGAGAGAGAGAGAGAGAGAGAGAGAGAGAGAGAGAGAGAGAGAGAGAGAGAGAGAGAGAGAGAGAGAGAGAGAGAGAGAGAGAGAGAGAGAGAGAGAGAGAGAGAGAGAGAGAGAGAGATGAAACTTTCAGCCTATAATACAATGGAAATTCATTTTTTGGAAATGAACCTAATGAAAAGTAAAAGCTCTTATAAAATAAAATAAAAAATCATAAAATGTCACAGGATATTTTCTAAATATTCTGCTGTTTTTCAGCCCTGCACAACAGTCAAATATATGTTGTTTTAGTTGTAGTGCACAGTGCATATATCATACTGTAGAGAGAGAGAGAGAGAGAGAGAGAGAGAGAGAGAGAGAGAGAGAGATGACACTTTCAGCCTATAATACAATGGAAATCCATTTTTTGGAAATGAACCCAATGAAAAGTAAAAGCTCTTATAAAATAAAATAAAAAATCATAAAAGCTGGAATGAAAAAACTGTTTGCTTGGAGAGGCAGTTAAATAATTCAAGTCCTCTACATTACATCAATTTTGCAGAAGCTCTCACCCAGACCTTAGGACAATGTAGGGGAAGCACATGCATGTGAGTAATTAGCTGTAGTGGCAGTGCAAAGAAGAACCAAACTACAGTTTTATAATGTGAATAGTATCCTTAATACTCAGGGAGCAGGGAAACATAAACCTCCAAAGCATATTTAGGCAGCCATAGTGCTACTGGGCCTGGGTTATGGTATTACCACACAATTGATTGATCGACGATGGAATTGCATTGTCATATCCATGTAAACGGAGAACAATGACCCGGGACGCCCCGCCATGCAGCTACGGCAAACACGATCCTGCTGCTCTTTGGTTTGGTTTTCTGAATATCACACAGACAGGAGTGCACGTAATCGATTATTTTACAGCGCATACTGCAATCGTTTAGGCTAATGGTTAACATTAGTCACTAATCGTTATATGAGACGTTGTGCACGAGATCACACACTAGCTTTAAGTTGGAGACTTAAATGAGAAGCGAGCAAAACAATCTTTCCAGATAGAGTGCAGAGCAAAGGACAGAAAAGTAAGACATTTGATTTGTTCCCTTTGCCGCAGGTAAATTATGCATTTATAAATTTTAAGCACTCAGATTACGCACTACGCGGCTGAGTATTTCCTTATAACTCTTAAATTCCTTGTATCCTTCTGAGAGGTGATTTTCAGCTACGTGATGTGAACCGTCTAGTTTAACCTGTACCTCCGTACTGTACTTAATAATTGCGATTACTTTAATCTGATTGGCTGTTCTCTATGAAGGAAGCTAACCATACAACCCACCCACTGTGTATATCTATCCATTGCCATCATTTGCTTCCTTCCACTTAAATTAATATTAAACGCAAGAGCCCATGGCAGATAATGACAATTACGGTTACCTACGGGATCCTAGTGAAATGGAGAACAGTCAAACGCGACTCTCTTCCGCGGAGCCGAGTTTCAAGCCATTTCTTTTTGGAACGCTCTTTGTCATGGGATTGCTTCAGGTCGCTTCGAGTGTAGCAATCCTGCTACATTTAACAGGTTATATCCACGAGGTAGGCTATGTTTTTACCAGTATTCCTTTGCTCGAAGACTGACGACTCTGACTACACCACTTACGTTCTGTCAACATTTTGTGTTTTCAACTTCTAATTCAAGCACACAATTATGCTTTCACTTTGTTACATACCGAAGCTACTAATAACGTAGGTTTTCAAATTATGACATTGCTCACAGTTGTTTCCTTGTTGCACTCTTCATGCCAGCCATGGATGTTATCGTTATGTATATCCTAATGTTCCCTAAATGAGTTCAGCCAGCGTTGTGCACAGGTATTGCAACAGTAGGTTTAAACTTGCGGCAGACAGGGATTTGCTCCAGTAGTCCTAATTATTTCCAATACCTTTGAGGGAGTTGCTATTGCTGAAAGACAGAGCGTGACATGCTTTCCACCTTTGAAAACGAATTAATAGATTCGGTGAGCGTGACTTTTCTTCTATTTCATTGTAGTTAACATATGCACCGTGGCGTTCCTAAGCGACTGCAACAAACAAGTAAATACCTTGATATACACAGATGAATGTAAGACTGAACCTTTTACCGTGTTGCAGTAGATTTAGGCTGAAATTTTAAACGCTTTTTAGTTGCACATCTGGCTTACCGGAATAGCTCTCCCAGTGTAAGGATACCACACCTGCAACTCATGTTTTACCAGGACAATGTCGGTCTATCTTTCTGTAAAATAATTGTTTCAAATTGTTTAAAAGTGAAACTTTTACCTTGAAACTAAACGGATGGTCTTATACTATGCAACATTCCCGGGACCTTCAGCTGGCCCGTTTTGTTCCTCATATAAATATTTGCATTGTACCCTAATATTTGTGCTTTGTGGAATTCGCACATTTATTTGTTAAAGCCTATGTCTCACATCTCTTTTGTAACTTCGGTGATGCTAACGAGAACATTTGGCAATAGATGTTAAATATTATTATTATTATTATTATTATTATTATTATTATTATTATATATTTATTCCGAACAAACATTTCTTAGACATTGCAGTAGCAGTAGACTATATTGTCGTGGTATAAATTCTTTCTTGCATCATTCATGTAAAAAACTAAAATACGAACAAAAATAAATTTCTTGCCTTTGATTTGGAATGATGCGTCTTGCAGTTGCGAAACAATGAAAAAATATTATAATTTTCACTCATTCTTTATCAGTACAGTGCCTAATTGTAATTTGGCAGATACTGCCATCATATTCCGTGTGACTCACGAAGAGGAGAACATCTGTTGACATCTGGAATACAATAGTGCAGCAGTAGTACCAGAGAGAAGGCACAGAAGGCATTTTCATGGCCAGTCGCTGTATGAAGTATCCTTGCCAATCAACCTAGCCATCGCATTGTCGCAAAAATAGAATAATAGAAACAACGGCAAATGTTAAAAGGCATCCGTTTCAGTCGTTAGACTACTTGTCAATTGTTATATTGCTGCATCTGTTGCTGTTTTAGTTAGTCACGATACTGCTGGGAAACGGAAATTTCGGAGCCGATATTATGCACCACATCAAGCTGTCCCAGTAGCACCTGTAGCGCATGTGAAGGGCGACAATCAGCATTTCCACTTTATTCCGGAAACCAACAATCAGTAAAATAGCAGGTGCACTCACAAATTACCTCCAGGAGGCCTGAGGTTAGAACAGACGCAGCGTACAGCTTAGACCTGTTTTATTGCTGAACAAAGTGGAAAGCTGTATTTTGACAGATGTAGTTCTGACTCACCACAAATGTCTTCCCAGTGATTGATTATTGTGCATTGTTTATGACACATACTGTAGTTAATTTGTGGCATAGCCTACTTCAGTTAATTGCAGTTGTGCATGTGTTATTTTTCTAGGTAGACTTCTCTGTTCAGCGGAAGTCGCTAGAGGTGAGTTATTCTTTTGACTAATTCGACTGTACAGTGGGCATAGATCCATATTACCAATTGTCAGACCCAATACCCATGTAAATTGGGAATTTGTGTGTTAACTTTGTTATGAATCAAACGCTGCACCATATGCATGCAAAGCTGTTTCATACCCTTGTATGTATTTTTTTAATGCATACAGTTACACATGGTTGATCAGTTATTTCTGTTAGCAGGTCAAAGTCTAATTATATCCCAACAATGGGAATAGTCTATCTCTTTCTATTTTTTCCCATCGTTTCACACAACAGTTTCCTCAAAACATTTATGTAACTATTGCGGTCAAATGGAATATATTTCAAGTGTCGACCACATAGAACCAAGGCCTAGTAATCATCACTGTAACTGGTGTGGTCCTTTTAACAACATGGGACTATTCCCAACATAAGACATAATTAATCCACTGTGAAAAAGACCCCCCTCCCTCCCAAACACACACACACACACACACACGCACACACACAACAGGGGGACTAATTGCACTCTTGTCTGGATGCCAAAGAGTAAAGTCACCATTTTTACTGGATTCTTGTTCACAATGAGTTCTGCTACATCAGCACCAGTGGCTTTGTAATGTGGTTTTTGCTGGAATCTATGCTTGTTTCATTGTGAGTCATATCTTTGCAAGAAGATCTTTGTGTTGTTTAATTTCTCTCTTAAGTTTGAATCATTACAGTATCTCTGTCATTGTGGGGGTGTGTGTGTGCATGTGTGTGTGTGTGTGTGTATGTGAGTGTGTGTGTGTGTGTGTGCTTTTGATAGGGAGCACCACACCAAATCTGTTGTGTGAATCTTTGCTCTCAGCTGTATTTAAAGTATGGAAGTATTGGAAGTATGAATGCTTCTTGAGGCCAGTAAATGATGGAAAATATATCAAGATGTTTAATATTCAAACTGTATTATCCTACATCACGTACAGTACATAGGATTTGGCAAAGCATTGTATTTAATGGCTTGGCTTGACCTAAAATGACTCATTTTGGCTGCTTTTACTGCAAAGGGATACTTGCCTAAACCACCCCAGGCGTCTTTGGAAGAAGATATCATTGTTTGATGAGGTCAAACAATATTGGCAATAATAAATTCAAGCCATGCACTGTGCTTTTGCATTGTCTGAGTTTATTATAGTCCACTTTGTTTTGCCTGTATTGTGTAACATTTTTATCATGGGACATGTAAAGATGCCTTGGAAAGTTTTAATTAATTTATTGTTAAAATAAATAAATAAAAAACAAGTATTATCGATTTGAGATTTTGTAACTTAATGAATCATCTTTCAGTCAGTAATTCAATGACCCATGGCAGGATTTGGCATGTTCTCCTATGTTTCCCATTTGTGAAGCATGAGTTAGAATGCAGGGGATGTTAGGAAGCATAGTGTAGCATGGCTTTCACAGCTACAATTATGAAAACTTAATACAAGGATCACAAGACTTCAGTTATGGAAGGTCAAAGTGTCTTAAAATCTTAATTCCAGTAGCTTCAATTGAGTTCTGACACTCTGGAATTCAGCAGATACTGCAGCCAGGATTAGAATAAGACACTTCTGTCTTATTGTGTTAAATTAAGTCATTTCTGGTAAGTAGAATTTTAGTCGGCGTATTGTAATAATTACACTGTAACTATGCAGTTCTTAACCTGAATTGTCTGGTTCAGTTTCTGAGAATAGGTAAAAAAGGGATCCCACAAAGTTTACAGTTAGACATGTACAGTGTTCCATTCAACAGCTTTGTATTCTCGACAACACTCATGAATTGAGTAGTCAAAGATAGACGTATTTATAAGGTCGCATTTAGGGCTTTGCATGTTTTTAAATACATATCTGCTCTTGTTTTGTGCAACATTTTCTGAATACAGTATGTTGCTTTTATTTCTGTATGAAGATGAAATACCATGGTTGTGTCATACCATGGTTGTTTCCTGTGTGTGTGTGTTTGTTGTAATTCCCATGCTTGATGCTTGTTCTGTCATTTTATTTGCTTTTTGTACTGTGCATGCTTTTAATTGTGCTGCCAGATTTCACTTTCTCCCAAAAAACGTGTCCTGGAAAAAATAAAGGTTGAACAAAAATAAAATGGAATTTCCTGAAATGCATAGGATTGAGAGGTTTGTGGAGTAAAGTGGATTTATTTGAGTTATATGTTAGGATTCCTGTAATCGACTGTACACTGTATTGCGTGTACTGTGAGTATTTATCATATCAACATTAATGGATAGTTCAGATCTGACTTAAGTACCATTGAGTCATGATATATTCCACAGCTCTTCTGAACTTCCCATTTTGGGGAGGTTATATTTATTTAAAGTCTGTGTAGCCCTCTTAATCCAAAGGTTTTAAATCATTTTTTACATCTGGATATTCAATCCTGCAAGATCAAAGGGAACTTTGCTCTGGCTTCCTGATTCCTCTGTCAGAAACTGTGCTTCCTATGTGAATAAGGTCCCAGATTGTTACCAGAGCTCCTTCTGCTTTTGCAGGCAGTGCAGACTGGACCCATCCTGGCCAGAGCACTTAGAGAACCCAGAAAAAGAGACAGAATACGGTGTACAAAAAGCCCCACGCCAATGGCTCATTTGCCCATCAGGGCACCCATCGACTATGTCCAAAGTAAGTCCATCTGATAAATTGACAATGGTGCTAATAATAATAGAGAAGATAGTGGTGACAGTGGAATATAACGGCTAGGGAACTGAGCTTTTGATTTAAAGGTCATATATTGTGGAAAATCCCCTTGCTATGTGCATTATAAAGGAGTTGAAGGTGCTATGAAAACACTGAGTGTGTCAAAACACTCAGCCCCCAAATAAATCCATGCAATCCATAAGAAGAAAATGTTAATTTAAACAAGCTGTTTGCAGTTCCGTGAAGACATCACGACAATATGTTTATTTGCTTCAGCACAGCCCACTCGTAGCAAAGATGGCGTTGAGTTTTTTTTTCCTACCTGCAGAGGTTCACTGATATCAATGAGGCTTAAAGAAACAGTCACTACAACAGCCTGGTCTTGGTTAAGCTCTTAGGAGTTCTTGGTGAGGCACTGATGAATGGACATGTAAAACTGAATAGAGCCCACACAAATGTATTTAGGATATCAAGACCTAAAATAAGACACTAGGAAGGTGTACAATGGGACAAATGCAGGCTTGATTATCAGGGGAGGCACTGTATTTGTATCCCTGAGCAAAGGTGTTTATCCTGAAATGGTCCAATGAAGGTCGAGCTGTAGGAATAGATTGTATCTAAAAATGCAATCAGTATGCCAATCTGGATGTCTGCTAAATGGCCAAATGAATTAAGTGCAATGCAAATTATGGTGATAAAGGATATCTAATCCAAATGTCAGTCACAGTTTTACAGTCTGTTGGAAATCTAGCTCAACTCCCATGTGGCACATTGCTAATCCACCCAGATTATTTTTGCCCCAGCCTTTCTCTTGTTTCACTCCATCTATCAACAGCATAACCGCTCAGTCACTTTGGATATGATAAATTATAACTTACTGACCACTGCATCCAGTCAATCTTTAAATGTTCTGTGTGCAGATCTTCACAGTCATAACTCACTCCTCATGTCCTCCACCCCACCATGACTGAAATGGTGGCTGAAGCATTTGTGGTTTATCCTCAGATTCAGATTAATGAAGTGCTGCTTTTCTGTAATGCACACGACACTGCAAGTTTGTTGGTCGCTGAACCAAAGGTGGAAATAGGCGATTAATGGAAAAAGTATGTTTGTTCTCTCTCTCTCTTTCTCTTATGCTCTCTCTTTCACTCTCTTTCATTCCCTTATTCACAGAAGGTGAGATTCAGGTCAGGACAATACAGTGGAATGAAGCCCAAGGTAACCTGGAACGATTCAGGTACCACAACGGTCGCATTCTTGTCCAGGAAGGTGGTCTGTATTACATTTACGCCAAGACCTGCTTCCGGTACTACGTCAAGGCCTATGAGCCGGGCTCCAGGCCCAGCCACCAGCTGGAGGACAATACACAGCTTATCCAGTATGTCTACCATGAGAAACACACCCAGAACACCATCACGCCCACGGTCCTCATGAAGAGCGGCAGCACCAAGCAATGGGGGACAACCGACTACAACATGTACTGCGAACAGCAGGGCGGGGTCTTCGCCCTGAAGGAAGGGGACGGGCTCCTGGTCAAGGTGTCCAATCCCTGGTTGCTGGATCCTGAAGCGGAGGGGAGTTACTTTGGCGCCTTCAAGATAAGCAAATGAGGGTTGTCCGTGATTGGCTGCAGCACCGTACGGGTTAGGAGAACTTGCCGTGGCCACAATCAGGTTGGGAGGGATTTAAGTTCAGACGGGACGTCGGTCTCTCGTTGTCTGGTCACTCATAACGCGACCCCCTTCCAGGTATATGAGGTTCCCAAGGTTTGCCTGCACAAACTGACAAAGGAGGTTGCACTCTCAAAGCGGGAATTCTAACTGGGGAGAAAATAGGGATCAAGAAAGGTAAATTAACATGTCTAGTCTGGCACTGAACTCCTCTGTGCTTATGATCCTGCCTTATGAACATTTTGAAAAGTGTCCAAGAACTGCCAAGCACTGAAAACTGTGGTCTCTCATTGCATGAGGGCGGTTCATTTATGGTGGTATGTTTTAAAGTTCCACCAGCATCGTCTTTCACCTGGTGTGCTCATGCATAAATGTTTTTTATTTTAATTTTTTTCCTGAAAGGATTGGAATGTGAAGCAAAGTAAAAGAAAATACACCAGAAGAAAACAAAACCAAAGATAGTTGGACTGTGTGAGTGTACAGCTTGAACATACAATTTCAGCGCTGGATGAGAACGTAGTGAAATTTTCTTATAATGTACTGTACTTAAAATCCCTGCATGATATAATCCTGGGATGTTCTGAGTGTTTTGGCAGCACACTTTTCAGGAAGAAAACCATACTTTTTAGGAGGTCCATAGAGCATTCACTGGAGAGGTCCCATAAATCAGAGAGAAAGAGGCAGGGCCTTTTTACTACAAGGGTGGCACATCTTAGGACACTTCCGCACTACCTTTGCATGATATTTTTTGCATACTGCCCAATTCATACTGCCCATTGCGTACTAAAAATACACACTAAGCAATAGGCAGTATGTTTAGTAGACAGTACATATTGTGGTGAGACAGTAGTTAGAAGGCTGTTTTGGAAATGGCCATAGCCTTAAGACTTCTTTTCAGCCAAAATGACTTTGGTGCTCCATTGTGTCAATAAGAAAAATATTTCTAGTTTTCCTCCTAAAGGAGAGAGAGAAGACAATGTATTCAATGTATTTATTTATTTGATATTAAATCATACTTCACTGACGGCTCACTTTTAAAATTATTTATTTGTTGAGACCTATAAGTGTGCATAAAGTAGAACCTAGTAGAACATATGTATTTCCATCAGTCATTCCTAATTTTGGAAGTGATATCGCATTTGTTTTAAAGAATTTGAATCCTTTATAAATTAGAATTATAGCTTACATTACGAATGCCACATTTTTAAGTGGGCTACTCTGATTGTTAAGCTATATTCCTAAGGCTATTATACTGTAAATAGGCCTGATGAAGCGCAATTGGATATGCTAATTCTAGTTTGACACCATGTTCATTTGAACTGTCATCCATAGCAGATTGTAACGTTTAGGTTCTACTGTACTTCCATATCACGATAGGCTGTACTTTTGACAGAGGTTGTAAATACACAATTAATAAAATATGCTTGTCTTACAAATAAAACTTTGAGTTGTCTCTGAAAGAAGACTTCTCATATTTCATTCATATTTTATCATATTTTCAGATAAGAACTGTGGGCATTGGGAAAGGTTTTAACTTATACATTTTTATATAATGTTATTTATAGCACTTAAAATAATAAAATGACTTTCTGAATCTGTGTATCATTCCTGTTTCTTTTATACTGTTTCGCTATTTAGATATAAACAGGGATTAGAAATGGTTCAAGGAGTGAAAATGATAAATGAAAACAAATGCAACATTTTTCTTGTAAGAAAAATGGAAACAAAAAAAAAATATATATATCTATATATATGTATAGATCCATCCATCCATCCATTATCTGAACCCGCTTATCCTGATCAGGGTCGCAGGGGGGCTGGAGCCTATCCCAGCATACATTGGGCGAAAGGCAGGAATAGACCCTGGACAGGTCGCCAGTCCATCGCAGGGCACACACACCATTCACTCACACACTCACACCTACGGGCAATTTAGACTCTCCAATCAGCCTAATCTGCATGTCTTTGGACTGTGGGAGGAAACCGGAGTACCCGGAGGAAACCCACGCAGACACGGGGAGAACATGCAAACTCCGCACAGAGAGGCCCCGGCCGACGGGGATTCAAACCCAGGACCTCCTTGCTGTGAGGCGGCAGTGCTAACCACTGCACCATCCGTGCCGCCAGGCCAAATAATTGTAGAATAAATTCAAATATATTCAGCAATATATGTTTGGCACTCTGTATGGTAGCATTTGCCTTGTTTTTACTGTATGTATGTATCTATGCTATTTCTGTATTCTCCATGCAAAGCACTAAAACTGGCGGATTTGGCAAAGCGGAAGATTTCAATTAAAAGCAAAGCAATGGTTCATGTGTTATAATCCAGTATAAAGTGCTTTAGCAATCCAAATGCTAGTACAGAAAGCAAGTATATTATACAGCATTACACTGGATTCTGACAGCTGGAAGAAGAGGGATTTAATTTTGGAATCCGTTCAACAGTTTATGGTACGATCGCAATGTTCTGTGCCAAGTACTCCAGTGCACAACCACATAATAGGCTAGAGTTTGATCAAAACTGGCACCTTACTCCCTTAATGCTGATGGGCTGCATTTCTGCAGTCCTAATAAGAGTGGTTATGTGGTTGGACAAAGCAGTCAGTGTTCCCACACCACAGCTTCTTAAACAGAAAAATGATATTGCTGTTGTTTGTGATGTCCACTGTTCATTTTCTTTATAAATCGAAACTTGATTATAGTGTACACTATGCTGCCAACCCTCCATGTCAAAACAGTACACAATAAAATTACTCAGGTTAAATCAATACTAACAGTGTTGCATAAACAGTGTCCATGAGTCCAGTAGGGAATATGTACTAGAGCTTTCTATTTCAGTTATAGGTACTCTGTCACAGATTTTACACTGTGCGGTGTACCAGTATATTTACAACTGAGCTCATTTCAAGAGACACCTTTTTCAACAGGTGTGAATAAATGAAAGAATCTAGCATATACTACATATACTGCTTCCCACAATGCAACAGAATAAAATGGTGGGAAAGGCAATTTAAACCCCTCATCTGTGGGATAATATCCCATGATCTTCCAAAATTTGCTCACTGGAAAATATTTATATACTGTATATATTTCACAGTATAACAACACACCCCCTACCCTATGTCATTATACAAATATTTGAAGTGGTCTCGACACTTCAGTTGAAATCAGGAAAGGAAATATCATTACTTTTAACATTTGAAAACACTGGGGTGCTTTGATTTTATTATTTTGAGGTTAAGAGGAAATCGCACTAAGGTTAGATTTATTGGATTTTTGTTATCAATTTATGTCAATTGCCCTTTGCTGTTAGCACTCTCCCAACCAATCTACTATGAAGGAACAACAAACTGAACGCTAGAAGCTGAATTGTAATGTGCATTAACATGGCATAAAATACACAATTCATTCCCTTATTCATTTTGTGATTCATGGCACAATTTTATATCAGTGAACAATGTTTTATTAATTTTTAGATAAATGCACAGTATAAGCATCAATTGCATTTTATCTTTGCCCCACATAACAAAATATATTCTTGAAACAAATAAATAACACAAAGTTAAAAGGTCTCAAATTGAATATTCATGTACTTCCATGAGTGATGTACATGTACTCCAGAGAGTTTGCTACCTTCAAAGATGACCTACACTCTTTCAGTCCATACTTGATGAGACATGCACCACACATATTAATACATGATTATATTATCTGTGCAGTTAAATAGGTACGTATGTGTGATGGAGGTGCAGTGTTTGTCTCTTCTAGCTGAGATGAACAGTAAATAGGGGACCAGGCTCACTAAATTCATCTTCAAATCTATACCAAAGAGCTGCTTTGGGATATTCTGAACAACACTGACAAGAAAACGGTAATAAAGAACATGTCAAATGAAATTTACATAAAATACTTTGTGTCTGTGTCTGTTAAAACCAGCTGGTTCTTTCAGAAAGTTACAGTAGTGCCATTTTCTGCTTCATTTTAAACAACATTCTGTTTCATCACTTCAGGTGAATTCAGGTGAATTAATTAAAATGGAGACTAAACAAGAAAACCAGCCAAATTATTTATTTGTATAGTAAACACAGTGAATGTAGTTACAGTGAACTTGAACCATGATATAACAGTTTTTCAGGCTATTGTTCATATTACTAAGACGCTCTTATCGGGAACTGCAGTTAGTACAATAATTCAGAATACAAATAGTAAATAGCTCAGCCAGAAAACACACAGATCTCAATGGCTGTCCAGTATCTGTCTGCCTGCTACTATACTGGTCAACTAATGTACAGTTGACAAGAAGCTGTCATCTTGACCTCTCCTGCTTGAGTGCCACTGTAGTGGCCATGTCCTGGCCATGACACAGGTCTGATAGCTTCCTTATTCAAAGACTCAAAGGTCTCATGTCAAATGAAAATGAATTCAAACAAATATTGTAAGGTATTAAATATAATAATAATTATTATTTTCTTTACTCTCAGATCAACTGCGAAGCAGCATTGTGGTGTGCCCTCGGTCATTGACCACCTCTAGACTAGGGGAGATGTCAATCAGGGAAGGCAGTCGGGTTGCCGGTTCGATCCCCCATTTCTCCCAACGAGCTGATTAGTGCTTTGCAGCATGGGATGGCAGCATTTGGTCAGTGTGTGTGAATGGGTGAATGAGATTACATTAATTGTAAAGCTACATAAATGCAGTCCATTTACCATATAATCTGAAGAGTACAGGCAATACTCTGTCTCAACAAGATTCACTGCTGGACACCAAAGATAAGTGCTGCTGAAATGTGCCAATAGCTGCTGCCTCGATGTTAGGCCACCTGAAATTATATATTTTTTAACGTCTGGGTTGTGATTGTTTCAGAACCATGGACAGCACACATCCAACTGGGGCTGTCCATTTTGGCGAAAAACAGCGCTCAATCAATCTCTTCTCTGTCTCAGTGGTTGAGTAAACGTGTGCCTGTCAGTAAACTCATATTATGCTGCAGGTATTCCTCCAATCGTTTGGTGCAATTGAGACCCCACAATTCTGTTAATTGAATACTTAAATACATAGGAAATGTGACAAATGCGTCGAAGTTAGTGTAATTTACGTTTATGTCACCGGCCATTTTGGATCTTGTGTCTTCTTTTGTAAATGCCATCAAAGTGTTTCTTGTCGTAGAGCCAAATTAATCTGGCTCAGTAATGATTGCTATTTTTTTCATGATTGTGGTTTTTTGAGGCACAAGCTTAAACAGCATGCAACCAACGATATTTGATGAAGAGCAATAACTTAAATAACTTTACTTTTCATTATACTTCTGATAGTAAGGTAAGATAGCATTCTCTTTATTTTATTTATTTATTATTTTATTTGCTCTGTGTCACGGTAAGATTTGAGTTTGAGATCGCTGCTTTAACTGGGGTCAAATGGGTGTGCCTAAGCAATCACAGTGAGTCACTGATTTATGTTCCATCTACGCAAGTGTTACATAAATCAGTGCAAAAGCTTTTTTGTTCTGACACTTCGTTCCATGTTCTATTATTACATTAATGGCATTTGGCAGACACTCTTATCCAGAGCGACATACAAGAAAGTGCAAAGTGCATACCCATAACCAGGGATAAGTGTGCTGAAAGACCCGAGAGGGAAGTACAATTTCAACTGCTACCCGCATAACAAAGATAAGGACCAGGGCCTTTAATTTAATTTAATTTAATTTATTTAATTTTTTAAATCGTAATACTGCAACACGCAAATGTATGAACAAACCGCTTACCTAGCCAAACACTGCTTACCTAGCCAAACAAAACATCCTAATACACAAGTAAATATCACAGGTAAAGACAACAATTAAGGTTTACAGGGAGGTAGGGAGGGACAGGGAGAGGTGCAGCTTGAAGAGGTGCGTCTTCAGTTTGCACTTGAAGATGGCAAGAGAGTTCGGAGAGGGGGAGGCGCCATGCGGCCTGTGGAGACTGAACGAAGAGGTCTGGCAGGGGTGTAGGGTCTGATGATTTTTTGGAGTATCTAATCTAAGTATTGCCCTTTGAAGAGACAGCTACATCTGTGCATCATAGGGCTGTTGTGTTCTCCATGCTCACTCAGGGGCACAGACATGCAATGTTTAATTTGGATCCTTCTGGAACATGCTGTGCTTTGAACAGGAGAGGTGCAGACACAATATAGACATGGCACACACACACACACACACACACATACAAACACCTGAGGCTGACACTCATAAGTAAATTGTGCAGACAGTGAGGAATGCAGATGGGGAAAGGCTTAGATGCATTCATGTCAGATCAACTAGCACTCAGACAGCCATTTGGCCCCTTTTAAGGCCTCTTGTGATATACAATAGTGTGAGAGTTATAATTAGCCAAAGACAGAAACACAAACCAAACGACTAATCTACTACTGTCTGCATATGATGGTGAAAACATACAGAGTATGACACATGTAATGCTCTAGTTTATAAAAACAACTCTTAAAAAACTAATTACACCTGTTGCAACTGGGAAGAAGTCATATCCTAGTAAATATGAAAAGTATATGTATAATGTGATTCATGTTCTGAGCTACTTGCCATTATCTTTGCCATTTCAAAAACAATCATATAGCCATTTTGTGCACTTCTCTGTCAATCAAATACATCTTGCAGCCAATTACATATTCTCTTGTCTCAGCCTCACATCATTCAAAGCAAATCTGTCATTCAAAACACATTCTATGAGAAGCTCATGAGACGCTTGGGGAGAATTGGATTAAAGTGCCAGGCCTCACAAAATTGTAAAAACATTACATTCATAGCTAAGGAAAACAAGTCAAGCTACTACAACACACTTCATGATCACAATTGATAGTTTATTCTAGGTTGTTTTGCTTTTGCTCAAGTTCTTAAGTTCATTTGCTTCTAGTTCATTCAATGACTTGTGCATATTTACAGCAGTTGAAACACGCCTCCACAAACTTCTCACATCTCCAAAATACATTCCTGAAGAATACGGCCCACAGTAGTCCATACGATTTCATTACAGTTCTGTCCTCTAAAATGATTGGTAATTTATGCACATTGAAATGTGTATACACCGATGGCCATGAAGAACTATAAATAACTGAAAACGTTAAAGACATGAAAGCACCAGGGCTTGACTGCCAGCTCAACTGTAGATACAGGGTGTAATATTACATGACACAGACAACAATAAACCTATTGCAAGCTCTTGGGTGCAGATAACACATACGTAGCAATAAAATACACTCACCCTACATCATGTCAGACACACAGAGCTTAAGTGACTCCTTGTATCAGTGAAATGAAGTGATCTGTAGTCTTTCAGATTGGCTGATTTGCTGGAATTTTTTACTTTTGCTTTACCTTTTGACTTCAAAATCTTTCTTGGTGGTACTCAGGTAAAAGTTCAACCACAATCCAGTTTTTCTATAAACTGTTACAAAGCATTAATGGTATTGTAATAATGTAACATAATATATTTTGGAGTACTTAGTGTATTCAAGTGAAGCTAATATATTCGATGCTGTGCTTTCATTTAACAATGAATACATTGAGCCAATACAGCATCATAATTGTTCTATTTTTTCAGTGTAGGGCATTTAAAGTTGAATTCAGGACAGTGATTAGATAATTACTTTGTTTTTGACAACATTGTGCAATAAACGTCTGAACATAATGTCAACATATCTTTTAATAAGGTACATTTAAGCACAATACAGACTTCATTTTCTGTGTCTGGAACACTGTAGCAATAGGAGACAATTATTCTGACAAAGATAGATGGTTCAATGCTTAACGTGAAGACATGAAACTACTTGCAATTTTACTTACAAACGTGTGTGTATGTGTGTGTGCCTGCATGTGTGTATGTTTGTGTGATTGCCTCATAAAAGTCTGACTATTTGTCAGTGTTCTTTATCTGCCTCTATATGATGTATATATATAGTCCCCTTCAAAAGTATTGGAACAGCAAGTTCCTTTGTTTTTGCAATACACTGAAGACAATTGAGTTTGAGATCAAAAGATGTACATGAGATTTTTTTTTACAAAGGTTAAACCAACATGAAAACCAGAGAGCTGTCCTTTGAAGCCACTTTGAAGCTTAGAAAAGAGGAGAAACAATTGCACAATCATTGCGGATAGCTTGTACAACAACCTGGAATGTCCTGAAAAAGAAAGAAACCGCTGGTGTACTGAGCAACAGACATCGAACAGGTCAACCAAGGAAAGAAACAGAGGTGTGAAGAAAACCCCCAAAACATCAGTCATTAACATCACACACAATCTCCACAGGGCAGGGGTGAAGGTATCTCGATTGACCGTTCAAGACTTAGAGAGCAGCAATATAGAGGCTATATCACAAGATATGCATGGCTGCTTCTGGAGGGAGTCTGGAAATGCAGGAAAAGCATCACAAAAGAAGAATGCAACAGTTTGGTGATGTCAATGGTTCGCAGGCATGGTGCAGTTATTGCAAGCAAGGGATATCAAATATGAAGTGTTATTTACTTTAATTTACTGAAATACTCTCTGTTCCAATACTTTGCTCACCTAAAAATTGGGTGGTCTGATACCAAAGGTGCTATGCTTTAAGTAATTCAACACATCTGTAAATACCAGGAAATAAAAGCTGAAATTCTGAACTCTTGTCTCATGGCTATCTTTTTATCACAACCCCACCTGTATTCACTGTATTACAAAAACAAAGTAATTGGCCTTGCTGTTCCAATACTTTTGGAGGGGAGTGCATTTTCTGAATAATTGTATTCCCTCTGTCAGACTGGTAGTTTTTTATGACAGCTCCTGGGTGTTTTGTGTGTGTTTAACACCCTGTAAATGTTTTCTAATCATATTCTAAAAGCCGCAAAGACGGTGTGTCTGGACCTGCCAAATATACACATATGCCACTCTAAATCCAAAAACCAGCAGGAACAATGGTAAACATACCCATCACAGAAGCTGAAGGGTGTAGAGGACATATGGTTCTTATTCTCCTGCCCTCATTCTCATGACTAAGAGGAATCAAATAGCTCTGGGCCGGATACCTGACCTACTCACTCATTCTGTTACTAAATTAAACACTATTGGCATACAACTTGGTTCTGAAACTTAGCCCTGGGGACCTCTGTGTATACTGGTTTTCATTCTAACCACGAATACAAGCTGTCATTAAAAAAAAAAAAAAGACTTTGTAGATTGTGTTTGTCGTGCTATATTGCAAACAATTACATAAAAAGAGGTTAAAAACGGCTCCTAACTGGTGAAAGTGTGGACACCCGGCCACTGAAACTAACCATAAGATAGGTAATGAAGAATTTACAGACAATGCACATTATAATGAGCCAACCCTGCAATGTGTTTAGAAGTGTCATTGAAAATGCACGAGTGAACCCTATAAAGCCTTATATATGAAGTAACAAGTGAACTCTGAATTATATATTTTTGCTCTTATATTAGAACATGATTTTTTGAAGTAGAGAAATGGTATCAAGGATTGTTAGAATATACCTTTTATTGTCTGAGTCTGTGGCAAGATGAGTGTTGTAAACCATGGGCATGGCATGGGGGAGGCTGGAGTTCTACGGCCATGTTTTGCAAATAAGAGGCTGATAAGCATCTAAACTCTGCTGTTCTCGCTAGCCAGTCTTTTTAACAATCTGGCATCGCATTTGTGGTTTCATTACATTGCAGTTTTTGTATGATATAGATATGAACACGACAATAATTTGAGAAGTCAAAAATGAACGTTCAGAGGGGTCCCCAAGACTGAGATTGAGTACCACAGGGTTAAGGTACGGGTGCACAACTCCAGTCCTGGAGGGTCAGTCTGCATGCTAGTTTTTGTTCCAACCAATTTCCCTAGTTTTAGTTTTTTGACGGCTCTATAAACTGTACTGGTTCACTCCTGTACTTGAGCACAGTAAAGTCTTCAGCATTCTGCTACTATACAATAGCTTGTGTCACACCGGGGGGGACTGAGGAACCAATAGCAGACACTGGGATGTTGAAAATGGCAGGTTTAATAGCAGGAGGATATGGGGCAGACAGAGTGTAATCAAAAAACAGAGTTAAAAAACTGGGAGGTCAGTCCAAATAAGGCAGAAGTACGGAGATCCACAAAACCAGAGAAGAGTCCAGAGAAGCAGGCAGGGGTCAAACGAGAATCCAGGAATGACAGAAGAGAACAAGGACGCTAGAACTGGGGTAAAGGCTTGGGACTGGAAAAGCAGGATATGACAAACTAGCAATGTGCAACAGAGAAGGACAGGTATAAATACACAGGGGAATGAAACAACCGAGGTGGGGCATGGGAGTGAGGGCTGTCTAACAAATAAACATCAGGTGAGAAACATGAAAGGGCAATAATACAATAACGAGGGAGAAACGAAAATGTGGACTGGATAAACAAAGACACACATGTAATACAAATGGCTCTGGACTAGGGAGTAGACATTTGCACAGAGTTAAAGAACGTAGTGATAGAGGAGAGCAGGTGCGAACATTTCGCTGAATCAAGGCAAGCAATTTAGGGATAGAACAGGGAGGCGGAGTTATAGAGCAGTATTGAAGTTGTGGTAGAGTTAGTCTGTTAGTTACGTGATTAAATTACAAATACCCAAAACTAGTGAATGTTAGTTTGTCAGTTAGATGGACATATTAGTGTGTTAATATAATTAGTACTGGATAAATTCTATGTTAGTTGGGATTAGAATATTAGTGCTATCTACAAACAAGGAATCACAGGAAACCAGAAAATTCCGAAACAAACCGAATAGTGAAGCACGCAGACAGGGGAGTGACGCAGGATAATAAAACATTCAGACACAGACATCACAGGGCAAGACAAGTGCAAAGACTAATGAATGTAAACAGAAAACCAGACATGAATATGAAAAATAATAAACTTACAAAAATACCAAATGAACTAACAGACAGAAATCAGGATCATAACAGCTTGTTTCCCTTTATGCACAGTCAGACATAAAAACTGTGTTCAATCCTCAGTCTGAATCATATTACTTTGATCATATTACTACAATCAATCACAATTTTTACAAGCAGTCCATATCCACATTTTTAATGTTTGTTGGTATTTAAAACTTAAGCGATGCACTACAGCCAGAAGCACATGTTTGCAAAATATCAGACTTGTGTTTACCTGTGCTTTGTCACCAAATATATGATTTATGTTCTATTGTCTGGATACAATTCATTTAACTTGCAATTATTAAAGTTCTAACCAGCTCTAAAGTTTTTACAGGTCTTAAAATGTTGATATTATCACATTTAATGGAGTTAGATTCATATTCTTTCTTTATGCACCACTTAGCATCTCTTTGTTCGTCATGGCTTTGAGATACATATTCTTAAGTTTCCCACGTCTATTAAGTCATTAGTGGCAAAAAGAGACCTAATTTAGTTTAAAGATAGTAATATTTTTAATTTTAAGTCATTGTAATTTTCAACATGCTGGATGCATTTTGCCATTTTGCGCGCAAATACAAATCACCCAAAAGCAAGCATTTACAATCAGAGTGGGTGGTATTACAATTAACTAAAGAACAAAAGCTTTAAGATTACTGAACATCACTGAATCAGGACAATTACATTATTTTCCAGTCTTAGTGAGGCATATTGGTTTAAATATAATTTCCTAGGTATTTACCACAAGCTTTATGACACAGTACCTTGAATGCATCAAATAAAATAGCTGATGTAATTCAGTATCTCTTGTATATAGCATAATGTGTATGATGACATGTTAGTGTGTGCACCACAAATCATATTAACCATAAACATTGTTCTATGTATCATATGTGGCCTGTAGCATAGTGGTTAAGGTACACGACTGGGACATGCAAGGTTGGTGGTTCGATCCCCGGTGTAGCCACAATAAGATCTGCACAGCCGTTGGACCCTTGAGCAAGGCCCTTAAACCTACATTGCTCCAGGGGAGGATAGTCTCCTGCTTAGTCTAATCAACTGTACGTCGCTCTGGATAAGAGCGTTGGCCAAAGGCCATTACTGTAATGTAGAAATATGCATATATGAGAGTTAGTGTGTTATTCCACCCATACAAGATTACTACCGCCAAAGTACTATACTGTATATACATTCCTCTGACACTCATGGACTCACAGGCAGTCAGCACATGAAAGCCAGCGGTACTTTATCTTACTGATTAAACCTTGTAGGTTATGGCTGGCTTGAGAACTGTTGGAAGGAATGAATCTTGTGGTAATTCAGAGAAACTTAAATTAAATGCAGTGTTATGAATATGCACATTCAGCTCTTGTATTTCATCTAGGGTGACCAGATTCCCTGGAGTACTGTGTACATAATCCAATGAGAATCTACAGCAAAGGCAATTATGGTCAGAAAATCCACTGAAATATGGTGCGACTGATATATGGAACACATTTTTCTCAGAATAATATAATATGGGGCTGTCCTGGGAAAATGGGATGTCCGGTCGCTGTAATTTTATTATTATTTCTGGCTGGATTCTCAGGTACTGTGTTACGAGTAATTCTGTGTTCTATTATTATTATTTTGATAAAGTATACAGATACAAGATGAATTGTACAGTATATTAATACAACATTTATTCCCAACAGTGAGAATTAAAGTAATTTGTGGGTGACACCATCATTCAGTGACTGCGAATGCACAGTAGTTACATGACTTATAATTACTTTTGGACAAATATAAAAAATTATGAATAGGCATGTACACACTCCATCCATCCATCCATCCATTATTTTAACCCGCTTATCCTCCTTACTGTGAGGCGGCAGTGCTACCCATCCGTGCCGCCCTATGTACATACTGTAGCCTATATATCTGCTTCTGCAATTTTATACAGAACAATATCCAGTTGGCTTATATGAATGAGATCATAGCAAAATATACTACACTCTACAATATGCACTATATGCAGGATCTATCAATGAATCACACTAGTTTACAGACTGTATGCCAGATACTAACACACTTTGTGGACAAGCTATGTAGAAAGAATGATACAAGATATGTGATCCCAAATAGGACACATGGGCATGTTGGAAATAAAGCATGCTTTAGAAATGTGCAAAATAAGTATATTGCCTCTAACTGTAATATGCAAAATTTCCAATGCACTTTACAGTGCAATACTATAATATTATTTGAGAGGTTTGAGGTCTTAAACAATCTGCCCAGTGGTGTGCATTTGTTGTTTGATGTACAGTAGACATTATACATGGCTGAAACAGTTGTCAGCGATCTGTGCTCATACACCTTGATGGAGAGCAGGTGTTAGCATTGGGGCTGATTCATTTCCTTTATTTTCCGGCTTTCAGCAAATGCAAACATTTCACTTAAAACATAGTTTTGTATGATTAATTTATTTGTTTTTACACCGGGTGAATGTCAGGACACTGACATTGCCTTATTTCTTGTAGTATGTGGATTTCCAAAATGCAGTGAAGGTGAGGTCCCCCCCATGCTTGTTTTGCCACCCACATGCTACCCACACTGTTGTCACTAAAGCTATGGCATCTTCAAATGAGTTACAAATACAAATACAAATACAAATACAAATAGAACCTTGAGATGTAATGCTTTCAAACTGTCAAGTTCTGTGTTTTTAGTCGTCTAGTTTTGTCTGAGTGGTTAGCTTTTCCATATATTGTTGCCCTCTGTGCACACCGTAGTCTGTTTGTCAGTTCATTCATTCCCTGTCATTCATTTCACTTGTCCCCCACTTCCTGATTGTTTCTCCACACCTGATTGTCATCTTGCTCTCGTTACGTGAATTAATTTCATTGTTTATTATCCTTTATTTTTGTAATTTATTATTTTTCATATTCATGTTTGTCTTTACTGTCATGGTATTCCTGTGTTTGTCTGCCTTACCATGTGCTTGTGTTTTCTTTGTCCTGAACCCCGCCCTCACCTGCCTCTGTTAGTCACGCCCCCTTTGGTTCATTTGCATTCTCATTGTTTTGATTGATTCCTCCCTGTTCCTCGTTGTCTCTTGCCCATTAGTAGCTTCCGTCTGTTATTTAAGTTCTTCCCTTCTGTTTAGTCCCTGCCAGATCGTGGTTCTATGTTTGGTGAGAGATTCTGCCTGTTTTGCTCTGCCTGTTTTCTCTCTGTTCCCTCGTGTTCATTGGTGATTCTTTGGTTTTCTGTTTAGAAGTAAATTTGGGAGTCTGGAATTTGGATAACATTTTTGTATCTGCCCTTTTCGCGAATTTTTTCTGAGTTCTTGTTTTTTGAGAAGATTTGTCCCTCGGTTTCCAGTGACCTTTTTGAGTTTGAGCCTGGCCTTTTTTCTTGTTGATTCTTGTGGAAAATAAATCCTGTTTTGCCTCATACCTCTGGTCTGCACCTGGGTCCTTGTCTGCCCGCCCCCGTAACACCCATTTTGGCTTTTTGACTCGTTTCTGGATTATGTTTTTGTTTGGTTTGTTATCGACCCATTGCCTGTGACTGACTTTGTTTTGGATTATCCCTGCTATCTCTGTTTGCTGGCTATCGACCTCCACCTGTATACTCTGCCAAGTTTACTATAAAAACTCGGAACACTACTTTTTGGTCTTGCTACAGGGTCCCGTTGTTCTGATCCCTGACACAAAACCGTATATTGTTACCAATGATTAAAAATTGTTCCATGAAATAAGGAATGAATGCAAAACACCCTCGGTAGCCCATTATTTTTTGCATTCATTCATTAATTTGACTATATAATAATTGCATTGCAAAATACATTGTAGTCTTTCTTTCTTTCAGTTGGAATCCAATGTGTTAGAGTAGAGAGCTAAAAAA
The DNA here is from genome assembly GCF_963514075.1 of Conger conger. Lineage (NCBI taxonomy): Eukaryota > Metazoa > Chordata > Actinopteri > Anguilliformes > Congridae > Conger > Conger conger. The sequence goes on from NC_083762.1 coordinate 56,979,892, forward strand.
TTGTCACCCTCCAAATACTTACAGACTGAACTTTATATACAGTATGTACATAATGAAAATGATTAGGACAGAGAATAAAGAGCATGGGTCAGCACTGGGGGGAATTACTATCCATTTGCTGAATACTAATCCATTTTCTGATGACTTATTGTGTCTGTGTCACCCACACACTATTCTGAAACCTTAAAGGTACAATAGGTAACATTTCTGTGTTAAAACATTGTTACAAGACCATTCCCTTCCTATCATTGAAAAAGACTCACGGTTCTAACTGCCACAGCCAATGGCGTGGGGGCTTATTCTGATAGCCCAAATTGCACTCCAGACAAGTGATCATTGAGACTGTATACTATTGCTTATTATCCAAGCGAAGACTACATATCTAGTTATGAAACAATACCAGTTTGTCATCAATAAGCAAATTAGTTCATTTAAGAAATTTACAAATATCCACTTACGATAAAATATAGGCAATACGAACATAGTAGGAATTGTACAAGAGTTGTGCTTCAGGTGGATATTTGTAAATTTGGGAAGCTGACTAGTAATAGCTAATTTTCTTGTTGTTACTGATACTGGTTTTTATTTTTATTTTATTTTTGGGGGGGGGGATAATTTATTTCAGATTTTTCCCTTTTTCTCCCAATTTGGTAGCCAATTGTACCCCATCTAATCCAATTAGAGTTTGTGTTAGATACACCGCCCACACCCCGTCCCTCGGTGGACCAAAGGAGAACAACACGCCTTCTTCAAGCCGTCTCGTCTCATGCTCGTGACCGTGATTCTGAGGCGTCCAAGGTGCTTATTGTGCAGCGATCAACTAACCCTGCCAAGTCCCTCCCTCTGTAACAGCGAGCCAATTATGCCGCTCCACGTGAGCCGGCCAAACTTGGCTTTTGGCAGGCCCGGGAATCGAAGCCCGGTCCTCGGTGTGCAACTGCAGCAAACTGCAACCGCAAGTCCGCTGCATCTTAGCCTGTTGCGCCCTCATGGCTCCCTGGTATTGTTTTTTAACTAGATAAGCAATAGTCTACAGAATTTCAGTGATCGCTTGTCTGGAGTGCAATTTGGGCAGCTCCACACTGCTTTTAGCTCTTTACGTCTTCAATCATGTGTGTTCAGCTAAACCTTTATTTGTCTCAACCTGTAAGTTACAGTTGCATCGTTTGTGGTAGACTATCATAGTTATATAGCCAGCTAGTTATGTAGCCAAATAACTTGCTTGCTCACAATATAATTGGTTAGCTAAAGTGAAAACTTCAAAAAGACATATATATAAATAGTATTGTGTAGCACACCAAAGTCAAGATTTCATGAAGTCACTTGTTTGGCGAGAACACTGTACAATAAGGCTTTATACTATGTGTTATATTCATATACTGTGGGAAGCATGAACAGTGTTGTGGTTTGAGGTTGTTGCAATTCCTGTCTTGACTGTTAGGAGTATGAAAATACCTATTGTACCTTTAAGTAGAAGAAATTAGGGGTTGGGAATCCCACTTGTGGGGTTTCTGTATGTCTCGTCGTCTGGTTGACTTGGTAACAGCATCACAGTGACTGTATGCAGCTCAGGCAGTAGGCAGTGGAGTGAGAAGGAGCAGAGCCTGGAAGCAGCATGGACTTCTGAGAAGAGTGTGCGTCAGTCTGCAGACTCTCTGGGCTCATTCAATCCCTTATTTTTCCCCTCTTTTTCTTTTTTTAATCTTTTTCTTGCCCATGTTGGTTTCTGGATTTCAGGCCAAACCTATTTTTGATAGCATAGTCATCTGACATTTTACTTACATTGTGTCCCAACATAAAATAGTTTACTGTGGTCAAACTTACCAGTGAACTTGCATTGGTGTTTACAGATAATGCCACTTTAATTGGTAATTTATAATTGTCAGAAAATCCAGAGAGATGAATGGACCTCCAGAAACAGACTTTCCCAGCTCTACTCTAAAAAGCCTAATTTTCCAGATTATTAGAGGTGGCCTGTCCACATCTTATTTCTGCCTCTTGCCGAATGCATGCTGGGATAGGCTCCAGGCCCTGTGACCCTGATCAGAAATAAAAGGGTTAGATAATGGATAGTTGGATGGATGGATGGATAAAAATAATCCATAATACACTTTAAACCATCAGTGACTTAAATTAAGCAGCGCTGAAATACAACAGATCAGTAGATCTTAGCTTGTTGGAGAGGGCTTTGGAAGCCCTGAGCAAAACAACTGGATTTATTTTGTCTTCAGTTAATTCTAGTTTTCTGTTTAAGACTTAAGTATGTTTTAGAACTGTTGCCTTGTTGTACAGCTATGGTTGATTTTGAGTTCAGTTGATTGATTGGCTGAATGTTGTGTATTCACATATTACTGCAGACATTACTTGGGAAAGGGATCAGTCACCATTACTCAATTTAATATGTAATAATGCACTGGAGGGCTGAAGCCATGGCTTTATTTACGGTTTGCAGTGAAGACATACAGAATCTTAGTAACACACAACCTTCTTGGCAGGCATCCAAACTGTTGTGGAGGAGGGTGGGTTGGAAAACTCAGTAGAATAGATACAGAATAGACTCAGAGAACAGTGATTACATCTAATATTTTAAGATTTAAACAGATCCAAAGTATACATTGATCTCAACTCCAGATCAATTAGATTATTTTACAGCAGGGGTGTCAAACTGCAGTCTTGGAAGGAAGCTGTGCATGCAGGTATTTGTGGTTTTCTATCCAGTCAGCTGCGAGTATAGATATTTGAATCAAGCAATGTGGCGATTTTATCCAATCTTAGATTAAGCAGCTTGATTGATCACTTACTGTACAGCAAGTACTCAGATACACCAGGAACTTGCAGACACTGCTGGCATCAATGCAGAATTTTGGGCCAATGACCTTGTTATACGATGTTAACACTGTATTTCCTGGAATAATGGTAACATGACTTGCATGTATTACAATGGCATCTTTTAAATGGCATTTCCTATGATAACAATGATACATTTACCACTTACAGTAGGTGCCTAATCCCCGTTTCAAGAATGTGAATCCTCTCCTATCCGTATACAATACTTATGTTGAAAACACATTGACCCGGAACTAAAGAAGTAATTTAAGGTAACTCACCCAGAAGACATATTACAATGAGGATTACACAAGTGTTTGGCACCTGGTGGCAAAATACACTTTTTTTTTCTTCAAATCTGGTCCTCATAAGGATGTGCAATACAGCTTCAAGAACACTGCATGTTAAAATCAATGTACAATATGTTCATGTATACTGTATGTGTGTTTACTTGTAGTGCCCTTAATAAAGATGAGCAAAAACAAGCAGGACTGAATAAAATAAATAGCAGAAATAGCAGTTATATTTTATTCTCAAATAATTGTCAAATTGTATTTTACAGTATACTCAATTTCCAAGGGAATTTTTGTTTTAATATCCCAAAATGAATGGTATCAAAATTATCATATACATCTTCTCTTTGCAAGGATAAACTACAGATTTTCATTTTCAAGGAGTAGTTTATGAAATTGCTAATCACATTGGGTGATCTTTGAATAGTCCTTTGTACAGAATCCTTCATGATTTTTTGAATCTGTTGATCTGCCCTATTCTGCTTAATCCACACATTTTTGATCAGGGCAAACCTGATCAAAACTGACCTGACCATTGAAAAACAGTTGCAAAACAATTGCTTGGTTGTTTCTGAAGTACATTTGGGATTGCTATCTTGCAGAAAGTTCCAAAAATATCTAGTGTGACAGTGGTTAATATTATTTCACTTCTAAAATATAGAGCCTTGTTTCATTACAGCTGGAACATTTGTGCTTGTAGCTCATTTCATGTCAAGTTTTACTACACTTGGCATGACATGAGGGGAGTTAGTGATGTACTGTAGAAATTTGTTATTTAAAGCCTCTCCCATTTGACCAGGAAGAACAAATATTTATGCTGAAAATGAACAAGAATAATCCTGAATAAAAGTTACATGGGCAAATTATGTCCCATATCCTTCACAAAGAAACACATTTTTTTTAAATAAATGCATTTTTGAACAATATGAAAAATATTGAATTTTATTTTGATACAGTGTGGATTGGTTAGGGAACTGAGCATGCAGTGGTGCTATATAGGGGTGGGGGGGGGGAAAGGTTAGGACCAAGGGCCCTGACTGACAGGGGCCCTCAAAAAAGTGTACAGCAATTGTGACAGGATGAGGTGGCCTGGGGTACTGAGGCCCAATGTTAGATCTTTTCACAGGGCCCAAATTCCATCCCCTGTGGGAATGTGGCCAGAAAGTTGGAGAATTCATGAAAAAGGCTGTGTTGCACCCACAAGGAAAACAAACTAGCATAGCTGGTGTGTGCCTATACCCCATGGTCTTGCAATAAATCCAGCTCTTGAAAGTGCCAGCTGTGGTTGCAAAGCTGTACAGGGCAGCACATGATTGGCTGTAGAGCTACCCAGGGAGGGTTGGTTTCAGTTGGAGGGTTTCTGTATGTCTCATCGCCTACCAGTTTCTGTATGTCTCGTCGTCTGGTTGACTTGGTACCAGCATCACAGTGACTGTATGCAGCTCAGGCAGTAGGCAGTGGAGTGAGAAGGAGCAGAGCCTGGAAGCAGCATGGACTTCTGAGAAGAGTGTGCGTCAGTCTGCAGACTCTCTGGGCTCATTCAATCCCTTATTTTCCCCCTCTTTTTCTTTTTAAAATCTTTTTCTTGCCCCAAGCTCCACCCATCGGGAGCGGCTAGGAAAATATGAAGGAAAAAAAGATTTTCCTTCATCTTTATAAAATGTGAATTTGGCGAATGGAATACCTTTGCTCCTTCAAATGAAGTCACGTCTGTTCCAGATGTGGCAGGTCCATGGCAGACGGGGAGAGGTGGATCCACAGGTCGATCATTTATATGCCAGACATTTTCTTGCTCAAAGGAAATATTTGGACTTCCAACTTATACTTTTGGCTCCTAGAAGGAACATTTAAGGGGTTGGAATGTCCATAAAGATGGCAGACCTTGAACAATTTTTGGGTCAGGAGCAAGTAAAAGATAAGAGGAGAAAAATAAGTGATTGGAATGAGCCCTCTAAAATGAGGTCAGAGAGACCTGCCTGGAAAATTTGCCTATTCCAAAACAAAGTTAGGTGAATAATTAATTTGCAGCTGACCTGATCAACAAGGCCCGGGGGACCCCCCACTGTTACCGAACCGTTACAATCGTTACAGACACGTTACATCAACGCACTCCCTGTGATTAATGTCAACTAGGCCCAGGACCCCCCATTGTCACAGACTCTTATCCCGCCCCCATAGACTTTATATTTTATATTTTGCACTTTAATAATACTTCTCACACCCCGCTTCAGCATCATGTTGTATTGTAAATATTTATTTTCATTTTTATTTTTTATTTATATTCTACATTACATTCCACCTCATTTTTATATCTATGTTTCTATTTTTTGTATTCTTTATGTTGTCTGCATGCACCCACACACCACAGCAAATTCCTTGTACGTAAAAACTACATGGCGAATAAAGTGAATTCTGATTCTGATTCTGATTCTGATTCTGATTTAAGGGGTGATGGGTTATGGCTGGGTGTCCAAGAACCTTTTACTTTTTTACAAAAAAAAACATTTGTAGTATTGTTGCTGTCAATAATTTTCCTAAAAATAAAAAAAAACAGGAGCAACAAGAGACTGAGCCTTCCTGAAATCAGATTTGTCAGTGCCACCATAAGCTGTCACTGACTGACTAAAATATCCAAAATAACCTACTCTCCACAATGTACTATTACAAGAAATGTATAATAGCTAACACCTAGGAATTCCACACATTTTGGGTTTGTGATTCTTCAATGACTACAGTTGATAATGCATGTCTCCTAAGCTTGTAATGCGACTTGGTAGCAAAAGCTTGTGTATTGAGAAGGCCTCCCTGATTGCATACAATACATGGCTAAGCTCTTACAGTATGTTCACAGTTAACCACAGTCATTGTGCATGTTCACTTGTATTTATTAATTTACACATGGCCCAGCAAAATCTGTATCCCCATAAGGTATGACTTTTATAAACATACCACCCTGTTTCAGTTTCCACAGCTTCAAAATGTCTGGCACATTAGATTGAGCCCGTACCTATACAATTTAATTGGCATCAAAATGGGGAAGCTAAACAACTGCGGTACAGTGTCAGAATGCAGTCTCCACCAGAGATCTATGATAATGACAACGGAACAGAGTCATCCCATGACATGACATTGCTTTAGCTGTTGCCATCAGATCCCACTGCTCCGTTGTGTGAAAGGTTGCAATAATGAAGACATGCTGTGGTAGAACCGGGGGCTTTCCTGGGTCACCGAGCCTCCTTTGTAAGGTGAGAGATGCTGGGGGAAGGAGAAAAAGCTTAACAGAGCATATCAGGTGATATAACAATCTGTTAGCCTAATCTTGCATACCAGCAGCAGAGAAACTTTTTGAAGATGAAAGTCATCATTGTTTCATCATGCCCACAAATTCCTGGATTTTTCTAGTGTAGGTCATTTGGATTTACTTTTTTTTAAATCTCACATTTGTTGTTTACCAGCATTTACTTTGAGGAGTCTATGCTCAAAAAGTTATATTTGTTTGATAAGCAATGAGAGGTTTTGTGTTTTAACATTTGCACTGTGGTCAACCACTATTGCCAGGAGGTTTACTGTGGTGGGTTAATTCTAATGGACATCCAGTTGAAATGTCCGTCCAATCCAGTGACGAAAGATTCTGTCAAAAAGACAGGACTTGTGATTTAGAAAGTTTACAACAATGGGACTGAAGTGATTTTTTTTCCTCTGCAAAGTGAGACAGATGCACTCACGCAATTTGAACAGAAATAATAACCAGCGGAAAAGCCCATGGGCAGCATTCCCTGAGAAAAGCTGTGGACAGACCGACAGTGAAAATTTCACCACTGGGCCAAAGGCGTCCTAATCATACCTGCAGTACTCCACAGCCAGCTAATGGCAATGCAATTTGTGACACAAAAGACGTGGGTGTCAGGATTACCGTGGAAGCTAGCCGCCCATTCACAGTGCTCACGAGAGCGGTTCATATCAGGGCATACATATCAGACATATCAGTACAAAGAAAACAAATTCTGAGACGGTCACTAGAAATGAATTGCTTCGTTAAGATAATTGCAGACCCGACAAAATGCACAGTGAGACATTGCAGCATTTTCCAGGTACAGTGTTATTAATAATCCCCTGTTTTTTTCCTAAGGTGTGGCCTAGCTATTGAAAACCACAAGGCTCAGTGAAGCACCAGCACAGTTTTCATGTTATTTCTTGTTAGTGATAGTAGAGGACAAACTGTCCCACAACTATGCTACATCACTGATTTTACCTTCAATCCAGTAATCACTTTTTTCCAGAAAATCATACAATTAGTCATTTGAGTGTCCGAAATCCTGTTACATATCAGATACCACATTGAGGGTATTGCAGTTGACCACATCAGGGGCAGAGGTCTCTCTCTCTTTTTTCCTTTCACATGAAGTCACTGAGTTTGCTTTGTGCTCTGTTGCTGGAAAATGAGTTGACCCCTATTTTAACTGTAGCAGCTTTTTATTGTGCTGGCTCTTGTGTTACTGATCATCTATTCATCCAAGTAGAAGTCTTGTGATAGGTTTGATTTGCGAGTTCAGTATTATCATTGTTTCAGGCAACTCATACATAATGACATGAAGCTAATTTCAGAACCTAATTTGAGTATATATGACCATCTCAAAGGCAGAGATGTCTTCACCCCCAAAACGCGATGGATTAGCTCAGGAGGTTAGAGCAGTCTTCTGGCAGTAGGAAGGTTGCCGGAGATACACAATTGCTGGAGATACACATTATAGTAAACCAATAGTTGAAAAAGCTATTTCAATACCTGGCAAGCTTCAGAGCTTCAGTTCCACAATGCATTGTCACAGTTGTGTCAGGTCTTCAGCACCTGCTTCTCCCCCGTAGTATTATGGAGCAGATTCATTGACTGACTGACTGACTTAGTAAAAATAAATAAAAATGTATTTTAAGGAAAAAAAATACATTAATATAAAATGATTCTCTTATGGCTTTTGGTTGTGTTGACCAAGATTTGAAGTGCCTGAACCGAGGACTTCAGAGAGAGAGGTCATTTGATTGCAGAACTGGAAAAGTTCACCAGTGTCCTGCATCACACTAGCACGTGTTACCAGTAAGACGACTGAAGGAAACCTGCTGCCAGGCAGAGACGTGGGAACTCCGCTAACCAAGCATTAACAGACAACCCCTCACTGTGCAGCGCCATACTACTTACTCCAGCCTTTGGGTTTGTGCTCCTGCCAGACCAGAGAAACCAAATATTATTGTAGTCTTACAGTTCTGCTGGTTCTACACAGAGCAAATACAGGCTGATGGAAGAGCAGGCTACAGCAGTGGAAACAGGGAAGGTAAAACAGCATTAGTGAAAAATGAAACAAAAACGTAGTCTCATTTCTTCCATGTTTTTGTCATCATGTTCTGCATATCACCCAATCATCATTGTGGACACAGATCATGTTCTGCATCTCTCCTGTTTCCCACTATAGATAGATATCATGTTCCACTTCTCTCTCATTCACCATTGCGGACAGTGATCAGGTTCACCAGTCCCATTCTCCATTGTTGACAGAGATCATGTTCCACATCTGTCCCATTCTCCATTGTTGACAGAGATCATGTTCCACATCTCTCCCATTCTCCACTGTTAACAGAGATCATGTTCCACATCTGTCCCAATTTCCATTGTTGATAGAGATCATGTTCCACATCTCTCCCATTCTCCATTGTGGACAGAGAGTGTGCTGTGCAGCAGCTAAAATAACTTGCTGAGACACAGAGCAGATTACTCTAGTATGCGGTACTATCTTAAGTTTGTGATCTGCTGTGCTGCCATCTCAACCCTAAGGGAACAATGAGGGATAGGATATATCCTCCCACAAAGATTCAAACTTGTAAATTACACCTTTACAGAATTATGTTCAGTGTAATTTAAAGTCTTGTAGTCTAATAGTAATCCTATCAGTCTCATATAAAAACACTGTTAGAATTAATTTAATCACTGACAGAGTTTATTTAAAATAAAACATTCTGCCTGGGTGCAATATGAATAAGACCTTAATTTAATCACTAAACGCACTAACCAGAAATCAATTTGTACCTTTCTACATGATGAATACTGTTTTCAGGAAGTATTTTTTCAGCTTTGGTACAAATAGATTCAAAAAGAAAAATGTAAAAAGTGCCAATAATCTGGGGAGATTTTACTGCTGTCTAAAGGATTAAAGCTTTTTAGGTAATGATTTAATCTCAGGTCTGGTTGATATGCAGAGTGAATGCAATGTGTCTGTGTGTGAGAGCCATTCCAGGTACATGAGTAGACTCCCATCAGCTTCTATTGCAGTACTGGCATTATCCTCCAAAATGGAGTGAGTCAGTGATGGTGGATCAATATTGGGATTACTGCTGTCATGTATCTGTGACAGGTATACTTTCCTAGTTCACTTGAGGATATCCGGTTGTCCTGACATATCACCTATCTTCTTAAAAGGAGAGAATATATACAATAGAGATCACAATTGAACAATAATACTTTCATAATTTGTTTGTAATAAAATTCCCCCATAATGGTCAGTGACAGGCTTCAGAACAATGAACTCAATAGCGAGACCACAGAAATTCAAGTCTTTATTAATCTTTTGGCAGGTCAAACAGGCAAAGGTTGATTGCAGGCAAATGGGTATATAGAAGACTAGGAAGTTTGCAAACGATAATCCACGCTGGGGTTTGGTAGCCGAGCAAATCCAAAACGTAGTCGTGGTCATGGCCAGAAGGTCTATAACAATAAGGCAGTCCAAACAGGAGTCATACATGAAGGGAAATCCAAAAGTGAAATCAAAAACAAAGAAATCAGACACGAAAACCACTGGAGAGAATGTAAGGGGGGGAGCAGCCGGGGTGGAAACCCAGGAGCGACATGACAGGAAACTAAAAGCAGGTTTAATAAACAAAACAATAACAAAGGAACAAAATAACAACTCCCCAACAAAAGGGGGGAGGAAAAAAGAGAGTATAACCTCTCGGCAGCGGCAACAGAAAACAACCCAAAATAACTGGCCAAACTCGTAAGAAACGAGGAAGAGAGAAAAACAAAAGGACCTAGCTAAATACCAACCTATTGTGGAAACTAAGAGAGATAAGCTGAAGAAAGCCTCCACTACTCATGCTAAGGAGTTCAAAGGAGGCGGAAACAATTGTAGGGGTCCTCGCACGGGACTCCAAATTATGTAGGGTCCTCGCACGGGCCGCCAAATAACGCAGGGATTTTACTCTCTACGAAACCGGGGCGCCAGTTAAACGTTGTGTAGCAGTATAACTGCAAACAGTAATCAGTCTCATAAAATTACTATTATCAGAAATATCTAACCACAAATTTAGTATTTTAATTAATAATTAAAGTAACCAATATTAATGATTAAACATACCGATAACCTGAAGGTTGGAAGTTCTTCGAAAGACTGCTTTAACTCGGCTCTCATGTCTATGTGATTCCAAAACGGACACCGGGGTTTAATAAAATATATTTATTAAACAAACATACAAACACATAACAGATAAACTAACGGGAAGTTAGTAAGGAAATTTAGTTGGGTAAATTAGTAGGTTACGTTAGGGCGTGTATGTGTGTGTGTGGGCGCGCGCGAGCGCGCGTGTCGCTTGAACAAAGGAAAGGTGGGAGTAGCTAGCTTGAGTAAGCTAGAGTTCTGGATATGGTAATGAGTTAGAGTTAGCTGTGAGATGGGACTACTTGAGTAGTTTTACTCTATATATGCGCAAAAGACGGCGAATCAATTCACGTACATATATATGTAGCTAACCAAACACATTTCAATAGTAGGATGGTAAATATAGAAACACAGATTCACGAAAACAGTTAAGACTAAACTAAACACTGGCTATGCCTGAATGTTTGTTCTCTTACTGAGTCCATACGCATTGGATCCAAAAGACGTGCTGTCCTTATAGGAGCCGCGATGGTGCTGTGAATGCGTGTCCTGGAGAGATGCGCAGGCTGGGGCGTCTTAGCCGCGCGCTATCGTCTGGTCCACTCGGTTGCTGGAAGGATGTTCGCTTGTCCTTTTTCCGGGTGGAAAAGTTTGTTGCTGTTGTTCGATGGTGAGCTTTGCAGGAGTAAACTGATGTAGCGTTCCGCGTACACCAGTTTCCACTCGCTATAGGCCACGAAGTTACCGCGAGGTAACTGGGTGTGTCCGTAGGCCTGGTAGTGCGCTGTGCAGCATTCAGCCTCTGTCCGAGTCTCGGAGCAGATGAGCTGAAGCGAATGCCCAAAAAGGGTGCGTCCAAGAGAAGAAGCAGAAGAGGCAGAAGAAGCAGAAGAGAGATCCCAAGAACGTGTCTTGCTCTTATACGGGACCGTTTATTGCTCCCGCCATTACGGGATTGGCTGAACCAAGTTAGACGTCATTCGTGGTGGACGTCGCAGAATTTTCCTGTGGGAATGTGGAAGTTGTAGTCCCTACATCCCCCCTGTGGTCTCAGGATGCGGCTGAAGCCAGTGTTCCTTGAGAGCATAAAAGTCAGTTCACAGTCCACAGGTCAAGTACGTTGGGTCGGTAACACAGTTCACAATTGACTGACAAACATCCAGGCATTTATCAACAATTAACTAAACTGGTCTAAGACACATGATACAAACAATGTGAAACACTAAGGTCGAACAGTGAATACATTGTCACAAAACAAAAGAAACCTTGGTGAAAGGGTTAGTCGTTTTGTTAGTTCAGGTGTTTTGTTAGTTATTGGATGGTGTCCAGAAGGTGGAGCACCAACAGGAATGACCCAGCCATGAAAATTTTCAGATGATGTAGGGGTCTAGGATGGAGAGGCTGTAGTCTTTTTGGAAGTCTTGTTCAGACTGACCAATTGTTCTAGTCCCTACAGTCAGGTTGCTGACGAGGGTTGTCATCTGAAATATGTGGGGACATTTTCAAATTAGGGCAGCTTTCTGTATCCAAGCTTAACCTTATGGCTGTGTCATCAGGAAGGAAATGGAGAGGTGGTCTCATTTCTAAATGATGTGGTAAGCTCACAAGTGGTCTTGTCTTGCTTGGGGAAGAGGTGGAGTAAGGCACACTGGGGTGTGGCAATATACTTGTAAAGATTACACTGTAGTTTCTACATGCAATACTTTACGATGGTTCAGTAGGTATAGAAAGAAGCAATGAACGTTTATGAGTTATAGCAGATGTCGGATTTAACTCTACAGTACCTACTTACGATCTGCGTTTGCTGCTGCTACATGCAAATCTAAGTGGCTGCTATAAACTACCAGTTTATTTTGCCACCCCCCTTTGGTAGGAAAGGTGTGCAAAAGAAAGTGGTCAAAGCATCAGCTGGGAGTCTGCCTGTGAGGAGACCACGGCTATAGATCAGTCTTATTCAACGTCTTTTGATGGAGGTTGAACAAGACCAGATAGCTCTTTGGAGTGGTTACTCAAGGCATACACACTACTGAACAAAGGTTAGAGGCTTTAGTTGTCCTCAGAGGAACTGAAGAAGCTCTCTACAGACAAGGTATCTTCCCTATCAGAGTCATGCTGGTGACTCTGAGGCTTGGGCCTACCGGGTCGGTCTTCTCTCCAATTCCGGCTGGAATCAGAGTGTGAGAAGCGACCACGGTGGCTCTTAACCGGGAACTTACTCACATGCCGTTGTTTTGAGCCATTAGATTTTAATGGGGCAACTTGGGAAGTGCCGGCGGGCTTGGTTGGAACAACGTGCTTAGCTGTTTCCAATACCTCGTTCCTGGGCACAATCCTTAAAGTGTCCCAGACCATTTGGGCTTCATTTCTTAATTCAAGGGCTGAGTGTTGGCCCCTTGAAAACAGTGAAACATGAGTTCGGACGCAGGGGTGCAGGTTGTGCACAAAAAGGGATTTGAAGGCTTGATCTTCATCTAAGCCTGGTCCGTTTCTGCCCTGGAAAAATGCATGTTTAAGTCGTTGGTAAAAGTCTTTTGGTCGTTCTGTACGGCTATGTTTAACCTCCACAGATTTGATCATGGCTGTGGCCTGATCAAACCGTGGCAGGTACTCAGCTACCAACGCTTCACAAACCTTGGGATAGCTGGAACGAACCTGTGGTGGAAGTTGTTCCATAAATGTATGGATCTCTCTGGTAGAGGTTTTCCATACAAGTCGTACCTTTTCTCGATCGGTTGCCCTGGGCAGATCCGAGAGACAGTAGTCAACTTCTCTCAAGTAACTCTGAATGTTAAATTCGGAGTCCTTGGGGTCAAATGTGTGGACATACTTCGCCATGGCCTCTAGCTCCTCAAAGCGAAGACCATGTGAAGTTGCACTAGTTTGCCTGTTTGGAGAAGGAGAGACTGAAATCACATTTGAATGTGAATGCGTTTCATGCGGAGCTCGACGTCCTCGGTTTGGTTTAGGGGGCGGAGCTACAAAACAGTCATTCTCACAATGGTTGGCAGAAGATGAATTGTCGCTGTCAGTGTACTGTACAGAGCTGTCACCTATCCTCTCAGTTATAAAGGGAAAGCTAGCGGGATTAGCGTTGCTTTTTGTGTGCCCAATTAATAACGTTAGATCTCCTCTACCGTGTCCACGGGAGGGTTCCCTGACCTCCTCATGAGAGGGGTGGGCATGGAAGGTGCAGTCCTGTACTTGCCTGACTGTTTCTCCCTTGCGGAGATGGACCACCATTGGGATGGAGTCCCCCCTTTCCCTCTCCAGGGAAGAGGTGGGCAAACCATTGCATGGGTGGTCAACAGCACTGCAATCTGAGGAGACTGACGAGTCTCCATCAGAGCAAGCTGTGGAACCGGGATCTGACAAACCCGAATCAATTTGTGACCCCCCTTCCCCTGCCTTGTGGTGTAAGGAGGAAGCAGGAGAAGTTGGAGTTGGGCAAGCCTGAGAAAGCAGGCTTACAGAAGAGAGTGGATGTGGTAGCTTGTGGCATCCACTCTTCAACTGAAATAATTCCTCTCTGTAGGAACAAAGATCTGATTCGGCTGAATGCAGATCACGCAAGTATTGTACTGCTTTCTTGCCAACAGTTTGAAGCTCAAGTAAAACACTGGTGTGTTGTCCTCTGAGGTATGCCATCTCTGAGTCTAAGTTTTTGTTGCTCTGAAGAGCAAGACTAATCTGTCTGGCAAAATTCAAGACCAGACAACTTAGAATTGGGTCTTTTGACTGGGTGGGGGAGTGACCTTTCTCGTTGATTAAGGAGAACATTTCTTTCCTACAATCAGTGAGGTTCATCTGATTCAGGAAAGCTACGTAGCCAGGTGCTAAACCTTGGGCTAAAAAGGAAAGGTACTCATCAATAGATATGGGTTCCATATCTCACGCCAAATAAAGCTAAAAGCTGAATCAGTAACTTAAGAGGGTACTCTTGAAGTTAACTATTTCACAAGGGCCTTGAGCTCCTAAAAGTTGGCAATGAATTGTTCACCAAAATCACAATCCAACATACAAGTTGTGATGAAGGATAAAGAATTTAAAAGGCTCTTTGAATATTCTCTAACTATAGTACAAGGTAGCTATAGCATCACACAGGGACTCGAGTTGCACTAGCGGTACTGCAATGCAACAACAGCAAAATGACCGAACTTATGGCGGATATTAAGACCGTAAAATAGGAACTGTGATGCTGATCACATTAATCCTAAATACCAGAATGTGATTGGTTGAAATTACAATTAAATTTGGATTTAAATGTAAAATTCAATTAATTATTAAAATTACTTTGACAAAGTAATTATAATTAATAATACAGTGCGGCTAATAATACTATTATTGATAATACGTATTATACCGGAAGGTAAATGCCAATCAACAAACTACCGTGTAAGATTACGAATGTAATGCCACAATGTTACACGAGGGGGCAGTATATTGAGAAAGCGGCTCATGCAGGCTTTCAAAAATGGTACAAGGGTGACATCTAGCGGTATTTTCAAAAAAATGCACTGGTGGCAATTTAGCTGAGAAAGAATGTCGAGAATTCGTTCTGGAGTCACGTGACATGAGCCAAAGCTCGTCTTTCTCACGCAGAGCTCCAAATTAGGAAGGGGAATTCGTTATGAAGTCACAAGACATGAAATTTGAGCCAAAGCTAGTCTTCCTCACACGGGGCGCCAAAATATGTAGGGGTCCTCGCACGGGACTCCAAATTATGTAGGGTCCTCGCACGGGCCGCCAAATAACGCAGGGATTTTACTCTCTACGAAACCGGGGCGCCAGTTAAACGTTGTGTAGCAGTATAACTGCAAACAGTAATCAGTCTCATAAAATTACTATTATCAGAAATATCTAACCACAAATTTAGTATTTTAATTAATAATTAAAGTAACCAATATTAATGATTAAACATACCGATAACCTGAAGGTTGGAAGTTCTTCGAAAGACTGCTTTAACTCGGCTCTCATGTCTATGTGATTCCAAAACGGACACCGGGGTTTAATAAAATATATTTATTAAACAAACATACAAACACATAACAGATAAACTAACGGGAAGTTAGTAAGGAAATTTAGTTGGGTAAATTAGTAGGTTACGTTAGGGCGTGTATGTGTGTGTGTGGGCGCGCGCGAGCGCGCGTGTCGCTTGAACAAAGGAAAGGTGGGAGTAGCTAGCTTGAGTAAGCTAGAGTTCTGGATATGGTAATGAGTTAGAGTTAGCTGTGAGATGGGACTACTTGAGTAGTTTTACTCTATATATGCGCAAAAGACGGCGAATCAATTCACGTACATATATATGTAGCTAACCAAACACATTTCAATAGTAGGATGGTAAATATAGAAACACAGATTCACGAAAACAGTTAAGACTAAACTAAACACTGGCTATGCCTGAATGTTTGTTCTCTTACTGAGTCCATACGCATTGGATCCAAAAGACGTGCTGTCCTTATAGGAGCCGCGATGGTGCTGTGAATGCGTGTCCTGGAGAGATGCGCAGGCTGGGGCGTCTTAGCCGCGCGCTATCGTCTGGTCCACTCGGTTGCTGGAAGGATGTTCGCTTGTCCTTTTTCCGGGTGGAAAAGTTTGTTGCTGTTGTTCGATGGTGAGCTTTGCAGGAGTAAACTGATGTAGCGTTCCGCGTACACCAGTTTCCACTCGCTATAGGCCACGAAGTTACCGCGAGGTAACTGGGTGTGTCCGTAGGCCTGGTAGTGCGCTGTGCAGCATTCAGCCTCTGTCCGAGTCTCGGAGCAGATGAGCTGAAGCGAATGCCCAAAAAGGGTGCGTCCAAGAGAAGAAGCAGAAGAGGCAGAAGAAGCAGAAGAGAGATCCCAAGAACGTGTCTTGCTCTTATACGGGACCGTTTATTGCTCCCGCCATTACGGGATTGGCTGAACCAAGTTAGACGTCATTCGTGGTGGACGTCGCAGAATTTTCCTGTGGGAATGTGGAAGTTGTAGTCCCTACACAATAAACAGAAATAAATTACAAAGAACCGCAGAGTTCTTGTCAGAAATACAATAGCTAGTGAGGAGTATAACCGACTTCAGATAGTGGCAAATAAGACACTGAAGTGCCGAGCTATGACTTGGAAGCGTATAAGTAGACCTCCCACAGCTGAAACAAATGACAGTAATCAGTGAGAGGGAGCTGCCAGGTAAGCGACCACTCGGCAGCTCTCAGGCAGTAGTAAAAACCCTGACAGAGAATGGCAGGAGCACATTACAGTCTGGCAAAGAACTTACAGAACAAGCAGGTTTAAATAAACAGATAATGTGGGGAAACAAGAATCAGGTGAGTACAACAATCAGGAAGTGAAAACAGATTAAATTAATGAATGGGAATGAATGAAAGGCAGGCTATGGAAAGCACAGAGGGTAATAAATGGTGAAACGGGGAATAGATAACGGAAAACACAGATCATGAAAGGTAAGGTAAAGATTTTTTTCCTCAGCACTGCTTGAGTGTTTTTTCTATTCCCACTGAGTTTTCTTTTCCCAAATTTCCTGTTTTCCTGTAAAGTGTCCTATTTACAACCACTATACATTACTATACATTCACTGAGCACTCACTGAGCAGCAGTCCAATGCATACAATCATGCAGATATGGGTCAGGAGCTTCATTTCAATTAATGTTCACATCAACCAGGATGGGGAAAATGATCTGAGTGACTTTGACCATGGAATGATTGTTGATGCCAGACAGGGTGGTTTGAGTATCTCAGAAACTGCTGATCTCCTGGTGTTTTCACTTACAATAGTCTCTAGTGTTTATAGAGAATGGTGCGAAAAACTAAAAAACATCCAGCGAGCAGCAGTTCTGTGGACAAAAATGCCTTGCTAATGTGAGACGTCAGAAGAGAATGGCCAGACTGGTCAAAGCTGACAGGAAGGTGGCAGTAGTGCAAATAACCACACATTACAGTGGTATGCAGAAGAACATCTCTGAACACACAACACATCAAACCCAGTGGATAGGCTACAGCAGCAGAAGACTTTATAAGTCTGAAAAATAACTCTAATAATTGCTCAGCGAGTATACAAATGAAACTGAATTGATTGAGTTGGCCGCATCTCATTTTCCAGATTAATGAGATTAGATTTTGGGTAATTTGGTCCGTAAGGCTCTCTTTATTGTCCTACCACTAGAGAAACCTTCCGTTTCCTGTTTCATTTCCTCCGGATTGCTCATAAATCAAAGGAAATGATTTTAATTGTTGAAAAGGACTTTTTTTTTTTTAATCACTGCAGTTCCTCACTCTGATGCAGTTGATTGGATTGAAGATGTCTGAATATGTCCACCCGCAACCTGCAGAATAAATGTTGTCCCTCCCTATTTATAACATACAATATGTCATGGACAGTTTCACCAATTAGGTGAAAGAAAGGACATATTACACAAATAATCTATGAAACAGTATGACAGAACAGACAATGGACAGACCCACAGTTCAAAGACTGGGCTGCTACATTAACATTCACCACTGGATAATCCACCATAGTTTGTTTTGATTTTTCTTTTGTGTCCCGCTAAACTGGCAAGGCCAATCCATGTTTTTCAATCCCAGCCAAACAAGGGCCATGGAAATATAATTATGTTGTTTCAATTCAATTCAATTTAGCAATGCAGCTCTATATGATTAAATTCATGGGTCATTTAGAAAGATTTAATAGACCAGTACTAAAAGTGTTTACACAAATGCTTCATCTGTAACTGGGAGCAAAAACATCCTTAAATCCCAGAGTGCAATGGCGAATGCTCATGCAATCCAATCAAAGCAACCATAAGCATTTATAAGTATTGTATGATTTTGATTGTGTATGACTGTTCAAGTCAATGACAGCATGCTTGGTAAAACTGTTTCATATTCTCTCAGTGAGAAGTCAGTTGAGGTAACGTATCAGGGAAAATCATGGGAATAATATAGCATACTGTAATTACTGACCTAATCCCTCCACTTCTGATCAAGTCCAATTATTTAAATGGACAAATACCTGCAACTTCTATATAATTGTTCAAGAAATAAACAGATCAGGTATCAGGATGTTCAGGTATCCTTGAGCCTGTGTCATGATTCAATGGTGAAGTCCAATTGTCCTTTGTGTCTCATGTTTAACAAGCTTATTGGTGGTGACATGATGGCTGTTCTGACCCACAGGAGAATTTCCTGCTACACTGCTTCCTTGAAATTCAATCCACTGATATTAACAGAGGCATTTAAATTCATCAAATGGCCAATTGAAGAACAGTTTCATATTTTTACAGAAACAATATGAATATGAGGTTCAATACTGTATTTAAATTCTATATTCAAAGTGTCAAATTACAAAACAGACATGTAATTTAAAGACCACCTATTTTCCAGTGATACAGTTTCACTCTGCTTTGTACATTAGATGACAATAGACTACATACTTACAGTAACTGCATTTCCACACATTATTCAACATTAATGACAGTTATAGTTAATACAAATTTAATCTCAAAATATACATCCATCCATTATCTTAACCCGTTTATCCTGAACTGGGTCGCAGGGGGGCCGGAGCCTATCCCAGCATACATTGGGCGAAAGGCAGGAATACACCCTGGACAGGTCGCCAGTCCATCGCAGGGCACACACACCATTCACTCACACACTCATACCTATGGGCAATTTAGACTCTCCAATCAGCCTAACCTGCATGTCTTTGGACTGTGGGAGGAAACCGGAGTACCCGGAGGAAACCCACGCAAACACGGGGAGAACATGCAAACTCCACACAGAGAGGCCCCAGCCAACCCAGGACCTCCTTGCTGTGAGGCGGCAGTGCTACCCACTGCACCATCCGTGATATACAATGCAGTCTCAGACTTTTGGACTTTTGGTATATGCTCCATAGAGGCCATGGGCATACACAGTATATAAGGCTCGTCCATCCATATTTAGCTTTACAGAATGTGGAGCATTATTAATGGAGTAAGACCATTTTCTCACAGATTGTTCCCGTTACACTGAGTCATAATACCCCCAATAAGAGAGACATTGCCTCATCAAATGTAATCCTGAACATCTGTAACATCTCTTTTTTTACAGTGCACCCAAATAAGCCAACTGGGCAAGTACTTTCATCTGACACTGTCTATTACAAGGCTTCAAAGCAGAGCAGATACATGAGAGAACAGAAAGCCGCTTGTGCAGCTGTTCGGTGGCTCATCCTGTTAAGGCATGCTTCTAGTGTGTGGACGGGCCCCACAATCTACTATTACATCCAGATTAAGCCAATGACAACTGGTAAGTGGGATCCGTCTGGTCAGCTTGGAAACTACAGTCACCCTAAACAAGTTGCACATGAAGTGTCCTCCTCCATGTCTGTGGGCTCATTCCGATTGTGTATTTTGTCCTTCCCTGTCTCTGAATTCCTTGACTGACCCAGAAATTGATCAAGGCAATCTTTAAGGCTATTTCAACCCATTAAATGCTCCTTGAAAGAGCTGGGAGCTCAGGCCCTGACATCTCCCCATCTGCCATGTTTGCCATTGACATGGTTAAAAACCGATGTTTGAAAGAGCAAGGACATTCCGTGTGACTGATACGTATTTCCTTGATGCTTCTGTCCTTGTGTCCTTTCCTCACTGCCTTCCGTTGCCTCCTCTGACAGAGCTAGGAATGAGGAAAGGAGGCAAAGAAAGGAAACAAGGAGGTAAAAAGTAGGAGTAACAAAATTTTTTTTTTTAAGTTACAGCAGATGATATACAGTATATGCAGAGCGCATATACATTCTGTATGAGCCACTGCATGACATTGGCTAGGGCACCCTCTGTGGGCAGGGAGGTATAAGAGGGAGCATAGAAGCTAGGAGCAGGAGAGCTGGGCAGATGGAGCTGGCACCGAAAGCTCTGAGGAGCCACAAAGATGCAAGGGAACAAAGACCCTATCTTCAATAACGCATAATGTGAATGGAATCCATGTATTAGAACAATACAATGCAATACCAACTTGTCACATAGGAAAAGAGGGAATGCTGGAAAAGTCGACAGTGCAGCAAAAAAAAAAAAAAAAAAAAAAACTGATGAAATTCAGGCTGACACTGTGTGTACAGAGCCCTGGGTTTTCCAAGAGCAAAATGAGGTCACCCTGTGTCTGCAATTAAGTTTTGAACAACCTCCAAACAACAGTCTGCGCAAATGAGACTGGGCTTATAATGAGCCATGTGTACAATATCTGACACAAGGGAGTACCTGCTAACTCCGAACTTCTGTGAAGCAAAGCATGCTTTCTCCCTCTCATTTTGCTTTACTTGGGGCTGAGAATAAAAGTGTTATGAACCCACTGAAAAATTCAGAATAAGATCAATCCAATTAGGCGATATGCACTACTGAGGAACGTGGGAAATTTGGAACTATTCTATTCAGCTCTTGGCAGTGTGAGATGAAAAATGAAATTTCACACTGATGAAAGGAGGGATGGTTTTATGAAACTATTATAACTTTTTGGATAGAATATGGTCTTCATTTGACAATTCAGGTACTTTAATGATGGGCTGGATGAAAGGAAATAAATAGTTATCCCCAACATGGCTGTATGGGAGATGGATAATGCTTAACATTTCCTGTAGATATTATAGATGTGAAATGCATGAGCATTAGATACTGTACAAAAACATTGCCTGTACTTGTACTTGTGCTGTTTTTGTAATTATATTATCAATGTTGAATAATCTGGAAATGAGAATGGCCATGTAATTTAATCATATGTAGCTTGGATATTTGAAGAACTTGCCTCTTTCTTTATTTTTGAGTTGCTTATAGTTTAACTCATGTTAAAAAACTGTCATCATTAATTGTGAAAACATAAGTATGTGTGCTTACAATAGTAGACATGACACAACATACTGGTGGGGCTCCATGATCTCAGTAATCACTCTATCCTGCGCATGCTAGCAGAATATTACATTACATTAATGGCATTTGGCAGACGCTTTTATCCAGAGCGATGTACAGTTGATTAGACTAAGCAGGAGACAATCCTCCCCTGGAGTAATGCAGGGTTAAGGGCCTTGCCCAAGCAAGTGTCATTTTTAGTTTCTGAGAGATGCAATTGTCCTTTTGTTCTGTCTCGTGCCGTCACTGTTAAAATAGCAAATGCTCCTACTTGGGAAAGTTGGGTGTTAAATGAGGTGTGGTCATGATAATTCTCGGCATATTGCTATTTTGATGTAGCTGATCAAGATTACAATGTGAAAGTTTATGATTGTGTATTTTTATTTAAAATTGAAATAGTAAAAATAAACAACATCATAATGGATGGTCATAATATTTATCTGAACTATACACACAATAAAACTGGCAAATGGTTTAAATATTTACTTTAACAAGCTGGTGCACAGGTCTACCAAATACAGTCCTCAGTGAGTGTATACTGTAGTGTGTGAATTGTCATTCAGTGGAGAACTCACACTGCAGCCTAATAGAGAGGTGTTTTGTAGTTGGCTGCTGAAAATGTGCTTAAGATGATTGCATAAGTCAGGTGGAATATTACGATACAAGCCCCAGATGACCGGGACATCCTTTGTGGTCTGTTGTGCGACACATTAGAGGACAAGAAGGCATGGTGGTTTATTTGATTGAATAAAGTCCAAGACATTGTCCAGCAAATATTGCTTTAATTTGGACATTTAAATCACCTGAATGCATTGCAATGTTTTTTAAAGACGGATATTCAGGAGATTCACAGATCTTTGTATCATTTGGATACAATTAAAAAAAAACTGGATTCAAACATTATGAACAAAAAAAATCTTCCAGTTCTGTTGGAACAACAAACCATAAATACAGAGAAAATGCTTGTATAACTCCTATGAATATGGTGGATTAAAATGAATAAATATTGAAACTTTGAATTTCTCATTAAAAGCATGGGTACAGAAAATATACGAAGCAATTGTGCCTCATTAATTCCTAATATCACCCATGAAATCCAAAACTAAATTCTATGGTTGAATTCCAATATATTAATACATGAAAAACCATTTGTATGGCTACCCCATATGTGTAAAGGATGACTTTGTGTAAATTATATTCTTGTTACAGAAGGGAAAGTTTTATGTCATGAAAATATGACGAGTTTTATGTCAAAAGAATATGACGAGTGCTGTTCACAACACAATTACAATCAATTAACAGCAGCAATTCCACCTTTGTGGAAAAAACGTATGAAAGCAACCTGTGTAGAACTGGTTCGCAGATCTAATATTAATAGTATGCATAGTAGCATCAGTAGTATGCAGAGGTATGCTACAAATGCATACTACTAAGTAAAAATAAATAATGTATCGGCTATTCCTATTATAACTTCTTTAACTATTGCCATTTAATAGACCAATTTACTGGCGACAATTTTTTTCACCAACTAGAATATTTTGGTTCAAATTGTTTGATAATATTTTACCTACAAATAAAAGGCTTTGGGAAATCAAACAATCTCCTATTTTTAGATTTTGTGGGGAGGAAATCGAGGATATGCTGCATATTTTCTGGTATTGCCCCATATTTGCTTTTTGGAGTCAGGTTCAACAATGGGTTATGCACCATACTGGCTATTCAACAGCCTTAAATATCCTGACTTGAGTGACTGATGCCCTGTAAAGTAACACAATAATACTTATGGGGAAGATGTTTATTGTACATAAACAAACAGTACCAGAATTGACTTTGGTCCAATTCAAAAGGTTCCTTAACATTTGGAAGGCATTATCAAAAGAAGAAACAACAGAATCAGCCAACACTTCAAGAAGAGGGAAATAATCAGTATAGGTGAGGGTTGGGATTTATTAGTGCAAATGCATATGCACACTATGTACACTATGTGTATATGTATAGTGTACGTATATAGGTAGTTAGGTCTGTGTACATTGCTTTTTGTTAGTGGAGCTGTGATGGCATTAAGGCTCTTGACTACTGCATCTTGCCGTACCTATTCAGGGATACTATGAAGCTGGGGCGAAGGTTTTGTCGGGGGGAGGGCTATCTGCAGCACTATTACAATAATTTTACTCTCATTCCTCTCCTAGCCAAATGACTGATACGTTGCGGTTCCTTTGAAACCTCCAGGGATTAGGCATATATCTGTTTTATCATCAAACTGGATTTATAGCACAAGGGATTCACTGAAGGTCAAATGAAATATGAAAGTAAGATGTAGAATAACATCTATCTGCTTCCAGCTGTGCGATGTTCCTTTGTACTTGTTCTCTCAATAGTACAGCCATCTGCGTTCCTGTGTTGTGGTCAACATGAGGTATAATCCAAGGTTTTTCTTACTGATAAGGGTATCTTTCCCAGTTTCTCAGTTTCTAAGAATCCTACCTTATGGAAAACTGTCTCGCTCCAGAACATAGAAGAAGAAAGCAGAGTAAAAAAGTCAATAGCCTTGTTTATGTGGAGAATATTTCTTCCGAATAATTTGTTCTGATTAAAGATTTCAAATGCACCCTGAATACATTTGATCCGATTAAGGTGTGTGTTTACATGCCAAGCATTTCATCACAATAAAACATTTTGACAGGCGCAGAATGATCACACACATCTCCCAATGTGCGTTGTATGTTAGGTACAATAATTGCATTTCTACTGTCACTTTTCAGGTAGCAACGTGAGCTGAATATAATTATCTTGCAAGTGTATGAGAGAAGGCGAGTGCAAGAGCCGCTTCACCGCAATCTCCATAGGTTCATCCGTAAGTTCTTAAAATTGAAAATTGGCTGGATTTCAACTTCTTCTTCTTCTTTTAATGTTTAATGTTGTTTGCAAAATAAAAAAAGTGAGTCTCCCAGACACATTTGATGATTTCCCTGGCTGGGTTGAAACTAGGTGGCATCATTTACCCTGTGAACATACATAGAATATATAGTATATATAATATAAAGTATATATATTTCATCAGTATATATATTTTATCCAAAGAAAGTAGTTGGTTTAAGTGCTTACATGGTATATAGTCACCAGTTAAATGGATTGTTGAAAGGTTTAGACTACCCATTTTAAACCAAATAAAATTTGAATTGGTATTCAAAATTTTTATTTAAAAATGATTTTCTTTTTTTTCCGATTGAGTGCTTATTTGAGGCATTTTTGGTGCAAGGACCCTGGTTCCTTATTCTGATGAGGACTGTGTCCTTCCACACATAACAAACTTACAGCATGTCTATTTGGACTCGGAAATACAGACAAGATAAGCGGTGGACTAAAATGGCCCATTGTGTTCATATTGAGACTGATTGTGGATGAAGACACTGGAGAGGAAGAGGGCAAGAGGACTTTTTCCTTGAGAATGAACCGGAATAAGTGGGTAGACCCAGGGCTGTACACTCTGGGAAGAAAACACAAAGAAAGCCACACATAAACAGAGGACACATAGTGGATGAATCAGCCTCATGGAACAATGTTCCAAAGGATAACAAATCTGAGTGTTCGCAAAACCACATGAAGACCATGCCTTTCTACACTCACTTTGATCAGTGGGACATTTAGGTTGGAGCTCTGCATTACTTTGCCTGGAGTTCATCCAGAACCTAGAAGTCAAAGAAACAAAAAAAACAGAAGCATCTCCATGGAAATGGTACTGTATAATTTGTTTGACAAATTCCAAGAGCCGTGAGAAACTAGTTCATTTCTGTCTGGAATGGAACGCAATGCAATCAAATACAAAATTGATTTACCACATATTTAGCCTCAGGTCTCTTCAGGAGTCAAGTGACAGCTGAAACAGGTGGATAAGATAAACTTTTTATGGATCCCTCAACAAATCAATTACTTAAATTCAACAATATTGCTCTCCAGAACACAATTTTGTATGTGACATTTATCCAGTTACAGTATGTGGTCGGTTTATGAGTTTAATAAATTATAACAATACATGAAGTGAAAATGGAGAGAATTTCATGTGGGTCATATTTTAGCATTCACAATGATTCCCTGATTCACCGTTTTGAAAACCGGCTCCTGATCCCGCCGCCCCCCCAGGCCCCGTTCCTGGCTACGTTCACCCAGGCCCCGGCTCTGGCCCCGTCTCCACCTCAGGACCCGTCTCAAGCCCCCGTGCCTTGAGGGGCCCAGCCAAAGATCAAACTTAAGCAGTTCACAGACACTTCCCATCCAATCTGACAGAGCTCTTTCTCTATATATATTCATATATACTTATATATATTCATATATATATATATATATATATATATATATATATATATATATATATATATATATATATATATATATATATATATGAATATATATAAGTATATATGCTCAGAATAACATTACAGCATGTTACATATTCACCATGAATATATAATGTGGGAACTATATAGTGATATACCTTATCTTGCGATATAAGTATTAATAGGTTATTATTATAGATACTGTATGTATTTGCACCACACATGTGGAATACATTTCAGAAGGCCCTTGAACTTGATGCACTGATGTTCTTTAGACAATTTAAGGCCTTAGTGGTTCGTCTGATAATTGAAGAAACTGCATGCAAGTGCTTTGTATAATTTAATTACTTATTGCATTTGTATTTGTGTTAAATGTCTATAGACCTTTCTATATTTTAAATGTATGTTCCTGCACTTGTATGTATAAGATCTCTGTACAATGCTCATATGAAATTGTATGTTCTGTAGCGCTCATCTGCAAAAGGGACCCTTGGTCTCAGAAGCACTTAAATAAAGGTTCAATAATAATAATAATAATAATAAATGAATTCAGAGCCCTCTGGACTGCATGGCTTAATTGTTAAAAATCTCTCCAGGGACTTTCACTAAAGAACAATGTAAAATTGTTCTGCTCTGTTTTTTCTGCTGCACACTCTCTCACAACCTCTCGGACGCACTCTTTCCTCCGGTTTCCATGAACTCTGGGAAGTCCCTTGAACTTCTCCTGTCTCTCCTGTCCAGATGGATGCACTGCCAGCATCTTCCCCTCTGGCAGTCTATGAAGGGGAAGTCTCTCTGTGTTTACACATCCTAAAATTGAATCATGGACCAAATAACCTCCTCTATCCCTCTATTAACGAGGAGATGATGGGGGTGGGATCGACGCCCACACCATGCAGGCATCCCAGCGCCGATTTGAACATTCGAAGCCGATGAAAGCTGAAGAGCGGGGGATGTTTACACTGAAAACACGTATGAAAGATGGATCAATTGGTGTGAATTACCACAGTGCCTTGGGCTGTAACCTCAGGGCCGCAGTTATGCAGCAAAGGTTTGAACCCGGGGCCTGCAAGGGAAAAAGCATATTCTTCTAACACAGTCTTACCCGCTATGTTGCTGGCAGGGACCCCCCTGTCACCACTAGGGCTCAGTTAGACTTTCTGAGAATTTGTAGAAGCTGTTGAATTCTCCCTCGGAAAAGACCGACGTTAAGGTGATGAAATTCATTTTGGTTAGTGGATTATGTGCTTTTCCTCAGATGCTTTTGGGTATGCCCACAAGTAAATTAGTACGTTATGGTGATGGATGATTATTTTGCTTTAAATTATTATGTTCTTTAATGCTTTTCCGACTGTTACTACTATTTTGCTGTAACTGTATCTACTCCCCTTCATATGCTGATTTTGGTTGTTCCTGGGATGGTGCCTCCAGTAAAAATGCACATACAATATAGGTATCTTGGCTTTCACATTATGTGGTTTCTTCCATGGGGGTCCAAACCACTGGAATGCACAGATTTGTTCAATTCCAGCTCTTGCAGGGCCTGTCCCAATTTATCTCTATATTTACCTAAATAACAAAATGTAGCTAGTTTTATTATGCAATTTGAGGTTTCCCTCTCACATATTAACCTTGACACTTAATGCCTTGCGACCATGAGAAAGTGAATGCAACCAAGTTAGCAACTTTGCAAGATATTGTATAAGGTTGAGTGGTTTTTCAGAAGAAGTCAGACATCCTTCATTGCATAACTTTTATCCCAACTGATATTCCACACACATATTCCCCGCCTCTCCCATTGATATCCTGTGAGAAAATCTACACAAATGGTGCTAAAGCGTCACTGGAGGATGATTTCATTAAATATTCCAAGTACACACCAAATAGCCAGCGAAACAGACATTTACAAAAGAGTTGGAAGTCGATGCACATTCAGAAACTGACAAAGTGCTAAACATTAGCATCTTAATTTACCATTACTTACAGCTTTAATTGTGTGTTGCTGAAGTATTGACTCATTGTACAGAGCCAGTCAACTTCCTGGCCTGGATCCCGCTCTATCTGTGTGAAAGTGTGGGAAGTATAAAACCCCTAGCCGTATAACTGAAGGTTTTTTTATTGGTTCAAGGTGAAGGCCTTGACTGTAGAACTTGTGTTCAGAAAAGGACATTAATTGAGTTCCATAAGTGTGGTTGTGTAATAATATTGCCCTGGGTGACCGCCCCCCCAAGCTTTCATATTTTGTTTATAACAATAGGCTCAGCGCATAAGAGTATCCGTAACACGCAGCTGGAGATTTAAAAAAAGGCTTGATCTGTCTGTCAGTAGTGAGAACACATTGAGCGGTTGTGGGCTTTGGCTACAGTCTGCATCATTCTGAGGCAAAGTCACACTGCATAAAATAGTTTGTTGACCTTTATTGGCCCTCATGGGAAAATTCAGTGGCCTTCTTGGCAGAACATACATAGAGAACAAATGTGACACAACGCATGTTCGAAGGGGCATATTAGCAAAATTTTGATTTTGATTTTATGACAAGAAACTAAAGTACAGATTCAGAGCTACAAACGTTTTAGCCCAGTTGTTCTGCGGCATTGTTTTTATTGGCATGGCCAATCTGAATAAATTAGCAAACACAACAGATGTCATTAAATGTCCCTACATTTGTTCGGTTTGCTTCGATTCTTTTGTTAGCAGGGATACAGCTTGGATACAGCAGCCTGGCTGAATCCCAGTGGAAATGCATCATAACTATAGCCCAATACTTTGGTTCCACTCGTGGGTTCCTGGACTTATGTTCTTATGCTTTGGCCTACAGTGGAAAAGAGGATCTTCATTTTTATCAGTGACATTTTTCTTCTAGCTTAAATTGCTCCTAAGGAATGGACTTTGGGCTGCAAATTGAACACACTCAGTCATTTTCCCAGTCTCTTGTAAGCAAATGGTCGGCAAGGGTGAGTGCAAAATTGATGCTTGTCCCTATTTATCTCTATTTAATTGCAAAGCTAATGGATTACTGTAGTTATTGTTAACACAGAACATTTAAAAGGAGTTAAAACAAAATGTAATGTCTCTTATTACTCCTTTGGCATACAGTACCTGACTACCATATACAGTACTATACTATGGTGGTATAATATCAAATAGAGTGCCCAGCAAAATTATGGAAACAGTCGAGTGAAAGTTATTTTTGCTATGTATGCATGGCATTTGGATTCGAGATCAAAAATGAATGTCAGACAAAACAGATAATCTGATTTTATTTCCTGGTATTTACATGTATATAATATGTTTTACCAATTTACAGAAACACCTATTTTGGTGTTGAATTTTTTCAGCTGTGAAAAAGTAAGGCTGAACTTAAAAGTAAATCAAAGGAACAAAATTTTAATATTTTGTAGCATAGCCCTTAAATGCAGTAACTGCATCAAGTCTACAATATCCCATTGACATCACAAATAATTTGGTATATATGCCTTTCAAGGTCTTTACTGCAGTCACCTTCAGTTGATCTTTGTTTTGGGAGGTTTCTGTCTACAGTCTCCCCTCCAGTAAGTGAATTGTATGCTTGATTGGGTTTACATCAGGTGACTAGGCCAGTACAAAAATGTCCACTGAGGAATGCTTTGGTTGTATAGACAGTGTGTTTGGGGTTTGGGCATTGTATTGCTGCAGGACAAGGTGCTGGCCATCCTACTGCTTCCATCATCTGTTATAGCATCAATAAAGACGAGAGAACCTTTTCCAGAAGCAGCCATACCCAAGCCATGACACATATTTCATAGATGAAGGGGGTGCTTTGGACCATGGTCTGCGCCTTCCTTTCCCCTTTCTGCCGTTGTGGTAATGGTTTATTTTGGGCTCATCTGTCCATATGTCCTTTGTTCCAGACCTCCATTGCGTGTTGGAGTTTTTTGGCAAATTCTACTCTGGCCTTTCGTTTCTTACTCTTGGTGAGAGATTTGCACCTTGCAGTGTAGCATCTGCTCTGCGGTTGAACTCTTTTGTGTATGGTGGTTTATGATATTTCCACCTCTGCACTCTGGAGACTGTTGGTGATGTCACTGACTGCTGTTTTAGGGGTTTTCTTCACAGCTCTTAGGATCTGTCATGAATTTCAGTTGTATTCCTTGGCTGGCCTCTACAGTGTTTTATTTCCAGTGGATTCAACCAGCGGTTCCTTTCATGATGATGCAGGTCTGCTGACAATCTCCACAGATGAAAACAAAGGCTAATTTCAAGACTAGACACTCACTCACTGCTCTTTTATCTGTGAATAGTCCATGCAAAACAAAATGCCCAAGCAACATTTAACACCTGTCACTCATCTGTGAGCTTGTTTTTGTAGAGGGATTAATGGAGGGACCCAACACAAAAATAGCTGTTTCCATAAAATGATAAAACATATACACATGTAAATACCATGCAATTAAAGCTGATTGCCTATTGATCCCAGATGCAAATGCTGTAAGGCTGGTGGTGATACTGGATGGGGGACTGGGCATTAAAAATGAAAAGTCTAATGCCTATCAATAGCTCACGCTCCAGCATTGCATTTGAACATATGCCATTCAAATATATGCCAATTGATGAATACTTTTATTCAAAGCACCTTACAATACCATGAGCTCATTTATTTTTCAGGATGGAATTGTAACCATAACCTTGGCAGTGTTAGTGGTGTGCACTAGCAGTTGAGCTACAGGACTACTATATAGGTCCCTACTCCGTTAGAGCACTAAAACTATGAAACCAAGCCTTGTTATAAAAATATCCGTGCGCTAAAAGAGAAATCTCCATAACTGAACCGTCAGTAATGTAGTCTACCTAAGCACAATTACAGACTGGCTAACGCATGCCACACCTGTTGTCTCAGTTTGCACCGCCACAAATGTTGCCTTCGATATTTCCTCAGCCAGCTATTTTCAATAAACAGTAAAAATACAGTCAAGCAGCTCATTTTGACTAGTCTCTGAGGGTGTCTTAAACAAGTGATCAGCTAACAGGCTATCTAAAAGAGAACTGATCAACGAAGTCTAGAAACATATGGTGTAATGATGTAATAGTTTCATCCTACCCATCGCAAAGCTAACAAAAAATTTAATACAATCCACAATTTGTGACAGTTATTGGGTTTTCCGTTATGTCTCCTCTACGATTAGCTGACAGGCTATGTTAGCTTTACCCAGCATTGACAGATTGACATAATTTCCGATATGAGTTTTCAAATCGTGCTTCCAAATTTTCTCCAATAAATGTTTAAAATGTGTAACGCCTTGCTGAGTCCATGATTTTGACGCTTGAACTGCACATCGTTTGGCCCTCAATCTCTTTATCTCGAGTTTCTCCTCCAAAGACATCTTCGAAAACAGATGACTAGCGAAGTACATAGTCCTTGTTCGTATTTGTGCCTGCCAGCTCATTAATTCACCACTACTCACACGCCTTGAATGGATAACAAATTGAAGGGACGTATCACACACAGACCTTCAGACTGTAATGGGCTGAATAAATTGATCCCAAATGGATAACAAATTGAAGGGGCTTGTCGCTATATGTAAAGCAGGTCACACACTTGACACTGTAATATGCCAAACGGGGGCTGCAAACAAGTAGCCCTGTAGCTAAAATATTGGTCATATATTGGTTTCTTATGACCATTAGGTGTATTCTTGGTTTCACCATAATTCAAACTAAACAGCTTCAATTCATCTATTGACATGAAATAAGAAAACAAATGAGACTTACCCAAGGGAAACTTTTAAAAATTTCACATCCTTTTCGTGAAAAGATAGGGAGGGCTTAGCACTGTTAGCCCATTTATACCAGCTGCTACTGACTGTAAGTATATATCAAATATAACAAATTGTTAATTTTACTGTTAGCATACTTTTGGCAGGCACTGTACATGGAGTGGAGGCTTTTGATCTAATGTTCACCAGGAAATGTTGTTGTATTTTCAAAATACAAAATATTGTATTACTGTACCGTTTTGATCCTTTTTTTGATTGCAGTATTTTGTAGTTTATTTTGGGGTATTTTGTATCAAAATAAATGTGATGTTTTTTTGCCCATCCATGATTTTAAGACTTTTTTACATTTCTCATTCTCTACCTCTCTTTGTGAGTCCCGCCATCCATCTGTGACTTCAGTACCTTAACAGTTGCTCTCCATTACATTACATGACATTATATTTAGCCAATGTTTTTATCCAAAGCCACGTACAAAACACATCAAGTTCATTAAACAAACATTCAAACAGGTTAGACAAGATAAAATTGATATATAATTGGTAAGGCCATGAACATAAGTCTAGTACACAAGGTAGATAGGCAGAGTCTGTAACTACCATACCAAGGCATTTACTACTTCAGGAACTACAATGCCGAGACAAATACTAATTCGAAAAGTCCTAGATTAAGGTACAAAATACAAAACAATTGATGAGAACGATTGTATGAATATGATATTGAATACAAATCTTAAAAATTATTGCATATGAAAAAAAGGAGATGGAGAGCAAATACCCGGAGTGATTTTCTTTGCTTGTTATATTACTAGGATGTTATGCATTCCAGCTTTGGAAGCCAATGGGGCAAGTCATCACAGAGACAGCCAGAAAAATGCATACCCTGGTAAAAGCAGTATTTTTATGAGTCTACTTGTTTGCATTTTCATTCATTTATTTATGTTTGTTGCTGTTTTCTTTTAGTGTTGCGTCTTATTTGTGTCTCCCTAGAGTAATGCATGACCGCATAAACATGACATTGCACTTTTTTCATGCGTTAATATTACAGTAAAGCTCTTGTTTCCATCTGAGTTCCAGTGTCCACCGGCCCAGGCACCATGGGTTACGGGAAAATGGAAGGGGTGACACCGCTGAACAAATGATGAACTCTGTTGGCTGCTTTTATTGTTCTGTACGTACACACACACACACACACACATGCACACTCACACACACACTCTCACTCAGACACATGTACACACACACATCTAAGCACACACAACCACACAGGCACACGCACACACACACACACACACACACACACACAGTAATGATCTCAACATTCTGTTCCCAAATTAAATATTTTACTTTAAATTGATGAAGTTAATTGGTTTCAATAGAATATTCCCATCCTAGTTCTAGGACTTAACATTGTGTGGAGAAAAAGATTGTTAGAGCACAATACTCAGTTGTAATAATTCAGTGTCAGATTGGATTTTAGTCAGAACAACCCGAAGTATGCAAAGAAACTATTCATATCCTCGTGACAGTTTTGGACTTGATAAAAAAATTGAAATGCAAAACAGCTCCACGGATGCATTCCGGCTTTCTCTGTAAATCAGCTTCCCAGCTTGACTGTTTTAGAAACCGGGGTCTGGTCATAAATCCAGCATTGGAACAGGGCATCCAAGCTCTTGTGCTTCTGTTTCTGAGAAGTGGAGCTAAACCTTTCACTTCTCGGAACTCAGGGCCTGCCTTCATTATCCCTGTTAGATAAATTTGATTGGTACAATGTCACACCACACAGACATTACACATGATTGCAAAAGTACAAACCTAGAAACACTATCTCACCATTTGAAAGTGTGCTCAAGCCTTCCCCTGTCCCTTAGAACTACAGTCAAACTCCAGTCCTGGAAGACAGGTAGAGTGTCTACAGGTAGTAGCTACTTAACAATGAGATGGAGGGAAAGAATACTGCAGTGTTTTTTGGAAATCGTGGAATGCTTTTGCTCAGGGAGGGGGGGGGGGGGGGAGGGAACAGTGAGACTAATGACCGCAGAGGATGGCCAATGAGAACACACAGGACGCGGGAACGGTTCACACAGGCCCATTCCAGAATGTTCCGTGTGAGGCTGAAGGGTGGTCGGATCTCCGTTCCAATTAGAGGCTTCAGAGAAACGCTTGAGGTTTTCCCCTTCGCTGGTCACATGGAGATCAAAGGCGAGATGCACACCAGGTAACGCGTGACGGAGAAGCCCCGAAACCCCCCCTTCCCCCCCTGTAAAACCGCAGCTCCCTTCTGGGAAGAGGGTTGTGGGTGGTATGGCGTGGCTGTTGTGTAAGAAAACCTCTCGCTCGGTCACGGAGGTGAGCAATGTTTTTCTCTCCGTCTCTCTCTTCCCCCAGAACACACACTGGAAGGTAATAACCGAGGAGGACTCTCACCTGATCCCCAGGATGAGCCCGGCTTCCCGCTTAGTCATCTTCTGCTCAAGCCCTCCTTTGTAATACGCACAGGAGGCCTGTGCAGCAAACAGACATTTTCAGCGCCTGCAGATTCCTAACCCCGGCGTTCTTTAATGACAGGCCTGAATGCAACGTTATCTAGGGCCTGAAACAGCCAGGCTCTCAAACTTATGTGCACTTTGACCTGCTGATGGAATGCAACAAACAAGCAGGGACATTTCCAATAGCATAAAACAAGAAGCTGTTCATCTTGGGTGATATTGGCTTAGGAGGTAAGAGCAGTCTGGCAGACGGAGGGTTGCTGGTTTTATTTCGCCCCGGGGGGTGTCGAAGTGTCCCTGAGCAAGACACCTAACTCAGAGGTGACCAACCCTGGTCCTGGAGAGCTACCTGGAGGTCTGCTGGTTTTTGTTTTCACCTTAAAATCAGCACCCTGTTGAGACCCAGGTAACCAGGTGAGGTAAGTTAGCTGTGTAATCATCTGCTCTAATTGATGAATTAAGTGCAGAGTAACACAGAAAACCAGCAGACCCAGTAGCTCTCCAGGACCAGGGTTGGAGACCACTGGACTAAATACTCCTGACGAGCTGGTTGGTGCCTTGCATGGCAGCCAATCCCCGTTGGTGTGTGAGTGTGTGTGTGAACAGGTGAATGAGAAGCATCAATTGTCCTATAAATGCAGACATTTACAATTTTTCTCTCTAACTTTCTTATTATTTACAGTTCAAGATACCAGCATATTACATTGCCTAGAAAGAGGTGAATGCAGTAGTCACGTGTTATCATTATACATATCATCGATTCCTTCTTTTCTATCTCTTTATCACCTTAACTCAAATTAAACCGACACACCACTGCGCAACTGGCCAGATATTGGCAACCTGGATATTCCTTTCCCTAGCTACAATATTTGTACATGCAATATTTATGCTGAACTCCTAATATCCGTCCTCCCTCCAGATGCTCGCATGTTTGCGGTCTGGAGCGTTTGATGGGCCTTTTATCCTCAGCAGCCTTTGAAAAGGGTTTTTTACGAGCGGCTCATTCCCGCCGTCTTTCAAGGAGTCCCCCCCCCCCCTCCCCTGCTGTACATCTTTCTCGTTTGAGACTCCTCGTTCGACTCTGCGCTCCTTCCCTTAAAACAGAAATGAAAGAAACGCGCGAGCGGCTCATTACAGTAAGTCAGTGGCTGCTTGAGCCGCCAGTGCACATCGCACCCATCTGGAAAGACTTAGCACATCTGGCACCCCCCAGACCTGGCATAACACGTTCTGGCACGCGTACATACGCATTTAAATTCAGGGATTTCGCAGATGCTTATATTTAACGTTTTTGCATGCAGTTAGTTTATATGGCTGGATGTTTACTGACGCAACGTGGGGTAGGTAGACCAGATCATACTCTAGGGACAACAGCAGTACACCACCTGGGATTCGAACCTACTACCTCTGAGTCGCTAGCCAGATTCCATAAGCCCTATGCGTGCTCGCTCGACCACCTGCACACTCGTTCTCCCGCCTGCTCACTCGGTCAACGGGGTCATGTTTGTTAGCTCCACATTGAAAGTCAGCTCAAATGTGTGTGTGTGTGTGTGTGTGTGTGTGTGTGTGTGTGTGTGCGTGTGTGTGTGTTGGCTCTAGGGACAGCCTTCATCCCATTTCCCCTTCTTCTATTGATCTCAGAACAGAAACATTAACCTTGGCCGGGTGAGAGCTGTACTCTGAAAGGAATACTGAAGATTGTCTGTGTGATATAGTACTCAAAAAAAAAAAAACGAATTGTTTCTTAGGATGTTACTCAACCTGTAGTTTGGAGACAGACTTGGCAGCGCAATAAAATGTGCAATCTTATAATATATTTCAGTTTTGCAAATTTATTTCCAGCTGTTTTATGCAAGCTTCTTATTTAACTCTTATTTAAAGACGCTGCCTGTTGTAACGTGAGGTTCATGGTCTCTGCTAAAACTTTTAATGCTGCAGCATAAAAATTTAACAATTGCATTATTAATTGAAAAAGTGGAGCCCATTTTATTTCATAAGAAGAAAGATTATTGGAATATGTCATGAAAGTTAGAACCTTGACAATTGCCTCTGTTTGGCTGGTGTTGAGTTTGCTGTATTTACTCTGTGTCTCCACAAGGTGGAGGTAAGCTCCTATTCTGAAACTGTTCTCTCCCATTGCAGTCCGACCAGCCGCAAGACCAAGATGCGACTGACCCATAGGAGAATCAAACTCTTAAATCATCCAGATAAAGGTCAACGGCTGACTTCTCCACAGAACCGGCTTGTGTTGGATATCAGTTAAGGCTGTTCCCAGCATCTCCATCTTATTTTAAATCAATATTTTCAGAGCAGTAATGAACATTTAATGAGCGTGAGAAGAGATTTGCTGTTTATCCACCATTGTTGTCTGATTGTGCTCTCTACAGTTTAAGATACAGACATGATGCACTTGCCTAAACAGAAGCTTAATATGGTCCACCTGACTGAAAATCTATGACAAAATGTTTATTGCAGTATTAATATTCTTACATTGTAAGCCTTCTACAGTGAAATAAGGGTATATGGCATAGGACACACAAACACACACATACACACTCAAATGAGGTCTATAGTAAATTTTCCTTTGACATTCACATCAATCAAATTAAACAGTATGCCTTCTACATGCACTGCACTACTCATATTGGATATTAACAGTATTTTGGGCATTTTATATATATATATTTTGTCATATTGTATGGTAAAAAGACTGCATTTAAGGAATTCATAACTAGTGTATGTTCAGAAAATCTTAGTTAGTTTGTTAGTTAGTTTAGACTAGGGGTGCATAACTCCT
The DNA here is from genome assembly GCF_963514075.1 of Conger conger. NCBI lineage: Eukaryota > Metazoa > Chordata > Actinopteri > Anguilliformes > Congridae > Conger > Conger conger. Next base: position 57,016,671 of record NC_083762.1, read on the forward strand.
CGAGGGCTAGTCTGTGTACTGGTTTTTGTTCCAACCAATTGCCTTGTTTATAATTTGCTGACAGCTCCATAAATTAACCTGGTTCAAGCCTGTACTTGAGCACAGTAAAATCATTAGGATACACTTGCAGTCTGCAGCTGTAGCCGGTACTCATACACATGTCAGACAAGATATGATTGAGTCAATTCAATAATTAAGAGCAGAAGATGGCACAAAAGGGTGCAACATCCACAACAGCATCAGGTCATTCAGCCGCGGATGGGATCCTTTCTATGCATCCGTGGACCGCCGTCATGACGCGGTGCGTGCCGGGGCCCCGCCTAACGGAGGAGCTCACTCCACCGACCGCCCGGCTCCCCCCGGTGGCAGCATGATGGATTAGCGCCCTCCCCAGGCCCCCGCTCTCCACCACCTGGCTCCGCCTCCGTCCGCTCTCCCTGATTTACAGACTTCGCCATCTGGAGGAAGGCCTGTTCCAGCAGGGCCTGGACAGCACCGCGGGAAATAGGTGTCAACACGCGACAAGCTGTCCCTGCGCTCGGAGGGCCGATGACCAGAACTGGAGCGCAGCGGACCGGGCTGTCTCGCACGGAAGGTCGAGCGTTTGCAGGTGACTGTACAGACGACCGGCCGATAACCGCGTCCGTGACGCGTGCGGTTCTGTGACCGTGAAAGTATTTTAGACCTAGGTCAAATACGTCATTGTATTCTGATTCTTTTCTGTGCTTTACAGAGCTTGTCTGGAGTATTTGAAGCTATTAAATCCCTGACTTCTGGTCCTCTTGGTTGGCTCAGTTGCACCAGGCAAGATCAGTCAAGTACAAAAAAGTATTTGAATCCAAAACAATTGCATGTTTGACCCAGGTCTGAAGCAACAGACAAATGCAATTTGCCATGGCTAATGCAGCCTAAATGTGGAATTGCCAACTCAATTGGCCTTTTCTCCTCAAATTCCCTGTAACCGAAAGGGTCATTTCTGAGAGAAAAATGGTGTGCTGAGACCATAGAGTTAGCAAGCAAGGGAGCTGGGAGTGAGGGAGAGAGGGGGAGAGGGAGAGAGGGAAGGAGAAGTGTGTAGAGCCCAGACATCCATCATTCCTGCTGCTTTACTACATCCCTCTGCTGTCTGTCCCTCCATCCTTCCCTCCCTCCCCAATCCTTCTCTTTCTCCCTCCCACCATTCTTCTCTCCTTTCTTTCTTCCTTCCATACATCCTTCTCTCCTTCCTAACACACTTGTGTTCAGACCAGAGATGGGGATGGCGGGGATACTGTACACTGATACATATCAGTGTATTTTTAATGAAACTGTAAAAAACTGTAACCCTATTTCTACCAAATGGGATTGCCGATTTTAATGTCTGTCCATGCTCATTGCCATTACCTCTTCTATGGTTCACCAATTAAGCTCACACAGACAAGGAGTTACAGTTACACTTTATGTACAGCATATGCAGACTGGCTGTTGGCATCATAATGACCAGAGGGGGCGCTGTCGTGCAGCAAAATGCAATCATCCAACCAACTGAAATCCCTCCCCCCGGTCGACTCTGCAGACCCCCCACATGGGGCTGCTGGCCTTGGCTGGCACCGGCATGGTCTGGATTTGGTACCGGTCCATTGGGTCTCATCCACACGCTGGTACATGGTAGAAGAGGGATCATTAACTCTGGCCCTCAAATCCAAATCCAGCCCTGGTTTTCTGCTCTCCTGGGTAATTACCGCTACTGATTGACGAGACTGACTTCATGCCTGACTCCCAGGTAAAGGGGGGGTGGAAAGCCAGTGGTTCTCAGCCCTTGAGGAGTGCAAGTTACCGATCCCTGCGGTAGAGCAGCGCCTTAGCGGACTGAGCCCCCAGGCAGTCCCAGCAGATGCCGTTTCTTGTGGTTCACAGCCGTAAGTCCCAAAGGCTCACTGAACAAACACCGGCTGTCTTGGGAAAAGCCCTAGCTTTGCACACCAACCACCAGCACTCCTTGCAGATAGACAGAGCTTCTTTTATGGCCTTCTCTTTCCTCAGATAGGAGCATGAATACAGCATCAGGATGTATTCTTCAGTATTAAAATGTGCGGCAGTAACATAAGCCGGTGGGTCTTAACCAGACAGGAAAGGACTCTAACTGTAGAATGACAGAGGCCTAACGTTTTGGATAGCTGCTGTGAGTTTAAAGTCATTTTTTGTTTGAAACAATGTTGCTGTGACCGTATATGGATTTCTGATCCTGGTGAAGGTGGTGTGTGTGGGGCACTGGCTGTCAGTCCGCTCCCCCTTCTGAAAGAGAAGGGACGTTGCATATGGGAGAGAGAACACAGACTGCAGACATTTTGTTGTTGAAAAGCCTCCAGTGCTCCTACAGCTTGCTTTCCTTATTTGGTGTCTAAGATCATTGAGAATTATGGTGGCTTGACTGGCCCTGCTTCCCTCAGGCTGTTTTGCCCTTCCAGGAAGCTTCACAGGACCTTGGCTGGAGGGCAACACAATATAGTTTCCCTGTCCCTGTTCCTTGAAAATGAAAAATCTCGGCAAATAATGATGCAAAAAAACTATTCCATGAGCAATGCATCCTCCATTCCGGGACAATCACTAGCTTTTGCTTACTAAAAAGTAATATCACTGTATGATTGTGCCAAAAAATTGTATAGATCCCAGATACAGTAGTACAGTAGTTCCGTAACTAAACGTTATTGGTCACTGGAGAGTGAAGAGATTGCCTTTGTTCACCTCAAAAATAGGCTTATAGTCATGGTCACAATCTACAAACCATATTTGAGTGGGAATCATGCACATAGTATTTTGGCTCTTCAACCCAAGACTGTCACAGTTCAGCCACTAGGGGACGACTTCTCCTTTTGAAGGACCCTTGCTTATAGCGAGCTGGAACATTTTGTTGCAGATATACCATATTGCATGTCTGTACTGTTGGTGCACTCTTTGGGACTACTACGAGTGTGTCAAGAAGGTAGTCTGTAAATGCAGTGGATTACCGAAATTGAGAATTCTAAGATAATTTCTTTGGAAGCATTACATTATTTTTGTTTCTATGACAGTTTGTATACTCTGGAGTGTGAGGACCGCACTGTGAAATTAAGCTAGATGGGTAGGTGTGTGTTAGTGAGTCAGTGAGTCAGTCAATCAGTCAGTCAGTCAGTCAGTCTGACAGTGAGTGAGTGAGACAGTCAGTCAGTCAGGGAGAACAGAAAATCTGTTATAGCTATTTATAAAGACTTCTGAATAAATGTTTGTGTTTGACTTGGTGACTAATTTTTCTGCGCAGTGTGTTTTTACTGATGCAGGAACACTTTTGTCATTGCTTGTCGCTGCTGCTCTGCTGACTCCTCTGTTGGCAGGCCAGAGATGCAGGGACAGGATGTGTGTGTCCTGAACCACTGATAGATGGCCTCATGGATAAAAATAATTTAACTTATTCATGGATGAAACGGCAGGTCAGAAGGCCAGGTCTACAATCACCATACTGCCAGGGTCTCCACACGAACCACTTCTTGTGCTGGCCAATCAGGTGGCACCACATACTGAGAGTCTGCCTGAAATGACCAATCTGAAAGCATGTGATAAACTGCCATTTTGCGTGTACCAGTCACAGAGCGACTGGTTTCCGATTCTGGCTTGAATTAATAGAAAATAGGCTTTGTGCTCAAGGAGAAGGGAAGGATAATAAAAAAATAAAGATGTAGTTAAAGTGCAGCACCTGCGATCAAAAACAAGCTATTCATTTTTATATCTAAAACATGTCCAGCATATTAATTCTCATTGTGAGAATTTGGGAATTTAAGTGTTATACAGGTTCAAGGTGGTAGATTTGTCACTGGCTCAGGTGATGTCCAGCTAAATACAGTCTGTGCATGTGTATACATGCATGCATATATGTATGCATGTAACAATGTACTGCACACTGAACAAAAATAATGTTTCAAGATATAAACCTCACAATTTGTGTATGTTTTAGGTTTTCTTATAACCTACAATTTTTAATTTCAGAAAGGTGTAACAAATTGATGTAGAATTTTACGTTTATCATTTTTTTCACAACTTTTTTTGTTATAACTGTCTATAAAGAAAGTATGAAGTATAATATATTAATCAAACAAAGACCGAAAGCACAACTAGGAGGAATCTCATGCAAATTAAAAGAAAATCGGTTCAGTTTAACTGGATTGAGGTTCATGTGATAAAGTCAGTTATGAGAGTGAGAAATATTGTTTTTTACATAAATAAGTGTACCATACTGTACAGACTCAGGTTTGATTTGCCTGATTACTTGAGTATTATAGGGGCCAAATGCCTTGCACTTGGAAATAAGCTTTATGTCTAAGTTTATATGAGCCTCCACATCTGTGTGTCTTTATGCGTTTTGCTTCTTTTATGTATTTGTATCGCTCTGTTTGACTTTTGCAGGTCATGTGATATTCCATTTTCCATCTCAGATTGATGATGCAATATGGAGTAAGTACCCCCTTTGATTCAAGAGAACCATATTTCACGCTGGTATATTTTTACTTCTGTTGACGTAAGACTCGTAGGTGGTCCCTTGTTCCAATAGAGTTCCACACAAATGTTCAGTGTAAAGGTTTCACATGCTACTCTGTGAGCAAAATGCATGTATTTTTGCCCAGAAATTAAATCTAACCCAGTCTGTCTGATCTGCAGTGTGGGTAAACTGTAAATTCGTAAAACCCTGTTCTGATAAGTCGCATTTTCTGCTGCATAGACTGCTTCTTATTTCAGCTGTGTAGTCCCCTGTATTATTCATGTTATTTTTAGGGTCCAAGAAGGTTCCCGAGCTTACATACAGCTGAAGCTGTGTTGAGGCCTCGGCCTTTGCGGCTGGCTACGTTTTCCCTTCCCGCTGCGGCTGTAGCTATTTTGAGCTTGTCCCCTGGCTGTGAACGGCAGGTGGATTTCACCAACAGGCCAGCCCTCTTTCCGCCAGGTGCATTTCCATTAAAAAAAGGTGTGAGAAGTACAGGATTTAAGGGAATAAAAATTACATTTCACTGAGCCTCTGGGAAGAATTTGTTTTGTTAGGCTTGTATGAAAGCCATTGGTGGGTGATTGGAGGCTGTGTGAATTATTTTGGGAATCTATTCAAACTCACACCTCATAAAACTGACTTTTAACCCAGTATGGAAATCTGGCAACATTGCATATTTGTAATTCCCCATAATTATATCAACACTCCCTTTATAATGACTGGTAATTACAATGAGGCCAGCATGGGTCATTACAGTCTAATGGAGGAGATTCTTGCTGAGAACAGTTGGAATTACAATGAGGTCCTAGCTCTTCAGGATGTGTAGGTAACATAGCAACATAGTTGTCCAATAGGGGCAGTATTCTCTCTGTGAGAGAGTCAATACACTGGATAGTTTTACAACTTTATGACTTCCTATAGTGAAGGGTTCATGTAGTTCTGTAAGGGTCCTTAAGGCTTCTGGTCAGACCTGGGTCTTTCTGTACTCTATTAATATTGCCTGATATAACTGAGCCAACCAAGAGGACCAGAAGGCAGGGTTTGCACTTGGGAGTATGTCATTGGTTCCAGTAGACCAGACAAGGTTCTGGTTGTCTGGGTTGTGTTTTCTTGCTGTGGTCAGGGTGCACTCAAACCCTTAGAGGGCAAAGTGATGGACAGTCCTTGCTTAATGGTACTCAGCGATCGTCTTCTCCCCACATGAAAGCGTTCATTTCCTGTAGAAAGGGCTGTCTATATTGATGGTCTCCTGAGTGGTTTATTAAAGGCGGTTCACCATGAGCGCATGGATGGCCCTACTTTATAGTCACAGTTTACTTGACTGGTGGCTCTGACCTTTGTCTCTCTTTCAGGAAATATTTTCGTTTATATTTGTTTCATGATAAATCCTGAGGAAGACAGTGAAAACAGCTTTGGCTATACAATAGATGGCATTTTCATACTCGTGGCCCCGTTTTACATCAGTGATTATCTAAATACATTGGCAAAATATTGTATTATTTTTCAGTATGGCTATAAATAAGGAGCATATTAAATAATCAATATCATGTGAAATTGTGGAATGTGTTTGACTTGTTGATGGGGTATTGGGTATTTGTCAAATACAGTCAATCAATCAATTCAATGAACATATTAGTTTACAAGATGTTATTATTGTGATTGTTGTATGTATTTTTTACAATCTTCTCAACCTATTTTCATCTGAGAAGAGCACAATGAGAGGGAGAGGTGGGGGAGGGTGGCAGGAGGGGGAAGTGCAAACACTTTTACTTTCAGAATCAAAAGTGTTGCAGACATTAATTAAAAAGCAAAATGCAGTATTTTGCACGTCGTGAAACCCATAATATAATTTGGTTTCCATGTGTCATTTTGGAGTCTCCAAGTTTTTAGGTAAAACTGCCTAGACACAGCTTAGAAAAAACAACAGAGAATGCTAATTGTTGGTGATATTGTCATCAAAAAGGGGATTTGTCCAGTGTTTTGGTTGTGGCTCTATTCTGTTTCTATGCACACCAGGCACAGCCACAATAATCTGTATCCACTCAAAACAGAAAATCAAAAAATAGTCTATTAATGGTCATGTATATCATTATGTTTACACCTTAAAAAAAAAAAAAAAATCCTTCATTTATGTTGAAACAGATTTGCAGTTGTGTTCTGATAGGTTACTTTGGTAACCCAGAGGAGACCAGTTGTTGCTAAGCAACTGTTTTTTTAATGTGATGTCAAGATTAGAATCTTAGTGAATGGCTTGCTGTTAAGTAATACCCTCAAATGCACTACCACTGAGAGAAGTAAATAAACAAATGTATTTCTGAACTCTGTTGGATGTCCTCCAAAGGCACAAGGGCAATTTCAAATTTCAAAATTTATTTTCGTATAGCATTCAGAACACATGTATAGCATTCAGAAGATGTTTTTAAGTACCTTTTGGACAACATTTCCATTCCCACTGAGTGGGATTAGGAAAAGTAGTCACATTAGTATGTAGGATGTGGGGGGAGAGTTTATATGGACATACTGTATACAGTGTACTCTCGGAAGAAAAGTGTTTTTGGCATGTGGTCAAAGAGGAACCCTTTTAAGTTTTTCATCATAGGTGTGAAGTGTGAAAGCTCCCAGATAAAAGAACAATTTTGGCTGACAAACAACCCTTGAACTAGATAGGGTTCTTCGATAGAATGAAAGGGTTCCTTTTGGAGCCATTATTTTCTGAGAGTGTACTGTATATCGTAATTTCACACTGAAATGCTTGACGTTTAAAATGCTGTGAACTGTTCCTTCACCCCAGTAGGCTACACCTAATTACTGTAGTTGCTCTTGAGTTGCTTTGTTTTCAGGAGCAATACCTTGCTATTTCCACTTGTATTCCATTAACAGAGCAGGGGTCAGTGCCCTTCACTCACTGGCTTCGAACTGGAGCTGTGTTCATTGGCATGCACAGAGGTGCCTTTGTGATAGCAAGGTTGAAAAATAACTTTACCATGCCTTCCAGAATGACTCATTTTTACTGCATCCATCTCAGTACCCATGTAATTTAATGACAACATGTGTATGCAATCTCCTGACATCAGAAAAACTAAACTATTTAGCTTCTCTTCACTTTGATGAAAATGATGATATTCATGACGAAGGTCCTTTGAAACGTTTGCTGTTTTTTATACTTTGTGTGATGCACCTTGCACTGTGACACTTTTTTTTGCACCACAATACTTGAATAAAAGAAAAAAAGATTTTGCTAGCTTGGCTTCTTCAACCCGCTGAGACCTAAGCATATTGTAGCTGGTTTTCCCTCCTCTTAGTTTTTAACTCATAACTTTAGTCTGTCTTTTCGTCCATAGTCAAGCCATGGCAAATGTTTCAGAACACAGCTCAGCTACATGGATAAATAATGAAACAGTCATTCCATTGTATCACGCAACAGGGCGGCCTGTAGCGTAGTGGTTAAGGTACATGACTGGGACCCGCAAGGTCGGTGATTCGATCCCCGGTGTAGCCACAATAAGATCCTCACAGCCGTTGGACCCTCCTGTAAGGCCCTTAAACCTCCACGGGAGGATTTTCTCCTGCTTAGTCTAATCAATTGTACATCGCTCTGGATACGAGCATCTGCCAAATGCCATTAATGTTAATGTGTGAACTGCAACCATAAAAGTATTTTATAACACAGTCAACACCTTATGTGTTCCAAGACGTTTTATTCATATTTCTGTCTCTCCAATGTCTTGGCATGAGAAAAAGTAACCGGGCAGATAATAAAGGAGGGTAAAACTTTCCAATGGACTTCTCTTGAATTATTTGTGGTATGTGAGTCCTCTATTTAAAGAACACCCAGTAAGGCCCCCACATCTGTTACGTGTTTTCTAATGTGTAATTACGCTCACCTGAATCCCATTGTGTCTCGTTATCTGTGTATATAATCTGTCTGTTCATTGCCAGATTGTTATGTGCCCTGCTTCCTGCCTGCTATATGCTATATGCTTTTCTCCTGGTAGCTGCTCTTGCTTTCTGTTTACCTGTTTCCTGCGCGGCTGTTTCCTGCCCCCAAGTTCCTGCTTCCGTATCCCATCTCCAACCCTCCATCTCCTCTCCAGCTCCCAGTTCTTTCCCCGTTCCTACCCGCATTGCATTGACTTCCTGATATCAACCCTCGCTTGCCGTTCTGCCTGCTCTGCATTGCCCTGTCTGCCCGGTTTTCCACCCTCGCCTGCCCCACCACCACAAACTGCCTTACCTGTATCCTTCCTGTTTGCTGGCTCTTGAACTTGGACTGAATAACTGTGAATAAACATACTTGTTCTGCCATCTCTGAGTCTGCACTTGGTTCCGATTGCCTGTCCTGTGACAGTTAACAAATGCATTAAATAATAAAAAGGAAATTTAATGTTTAATTAATGTATTTGTCCATCATTAATTCATGTTAAAAACTACATTAGCCAATTCATGAACGTTATTGTTAGGTGTGACCAAAAGTAATTTTATATGTCTCTCGGATGAAACATAAATCACTCACTGGTCATTAAAATCCATCTCAAAGAATGTTAACCCTGGTGTTCAGGTCAAATTATCACAAAACTAGCTCTATACATGTACATAATCATCACTCCCTCCATCTGATAGGCTATATAATCTCTTATATTTCCTATTCACTTAACTCCGCTGCTGAAAAAAACAGCTTGAGCTATGTTTTGAAACAGCTGCTATCTGGTTGACCAGTTCAACAAGCTACATACTCAACGTGGTTTGACCAGCTCAAGCTATGTTTTGAAACAGCTGGTAGCTGGCAATTTGAAGCTGGTCATAGCTGGATTTTATACCAGGGTCCCCAGGTCACTGCTGCAAACGAGAATGTAATTATTATTTGACCCACCTGGTTAAACATGAACATGCATAATGATATTTGGGTGGAACATGGGTTATTATCTTTGGCACTCCCAAACTCCCAAATTTGCCCATTCTCATCTGGATGCTGTCAGTACCAAGACAATAGACCCATTCAGGGCACCCGAAAAGCCTTTTTCTCTGCCCTTGTGATGAACGGGGACAGGGAAAAAACAATAAAACGAGAATTGGCAAGCGGGGAGGGATCCATAATGCACAAAACAAGCCAACACTCAATCTGACTGTGTAAACACCCCATTGTGTCTGTAACAATGTCTGCATCCATTCATTATTTCACTGACTAACGGCTTGCAAAAAAAAGCAGTTGTACGAAAAATATGTCATACCTTATTTAAAACCCTGTCTCGAAAAATAAAAAAAAATGATTTTTCAACGCGATTTGGGGAGCTTGTGCATAACTGAAACTGCATCCTCTTACACTCCGTGCTCCTGTTCCTTGCGCTTTGTTTTCTGCTTTTATTCTCGCGTTTCTTGTCCCTGTGCATTTTCCGTAGCCCTTCACTCTCCTGTTTCTCGTTACCTGTTTCCCTGCACTCGCACCTGTTCGTCATTTCAGTTAATTTGTCAATGTTTTATACCCACCTGTTTGTTCTGTTCCTTGCCAGATTGTTATGTGTCTCAACCATGAGCAAAGTAGTTAGAGGAAAGGCTAGCGTGAGGAACATGCTGAAATAAATCTGAATAAAAGACATTATAATATAATACTTGAGGATATAAGGGGAAAAAGATAAAATATTTCAGCTTTCAGATATTCCAATGTATTTATTTCCCACACACAGTATTTACAATATCTTGCAGCATATTCAGTTTCCTGACAGGAAAGAGCTAAATCATATATTGAGTTCATGCTAATGTGTATAAGAACAAAGACAGAAGCAGCATTGGAAATGTGCGGTGAAGTCCATCATTCATGTAAAAATGGGAAACCTCATTTTTATTGCCCATTCAGGGATAGCGTTTTGAAATTGAAAGGAACTCATGCTTTATTTATGTTTGCCTTGCCTTACCTGCATTCCAGCCATAGTAGTTGTAGTTATTTTTCCTTCTCATTCAATTATTATTATACAATAATGCTCTGGGCCTTTCGGTAGTGTGCTTCCCGGGAGGTGTGATCCCTTATGAAAAATGAAAGGTAGAGGAATGAAAGGAAACTGTATTAGATTCTAATTAGTGAATGATTCATTTGACTGCGCCACAATGAAAACTATGTCATTAATCTCCTTTTTAAGTCACATTTACAACAGTTTGCATTAAGCGTATTTGCATAAATAGGTATGCAAAACTGCAGGGCTGCATGGTCTGCTGGTTTTTAGCATGTTTTTAGTGTGTTTAAGACATTGATTGGCTTAGGAATCCATGTAACTTATTTCCAGGGCATTAACTGGCTGCTGATTGAATGGAAACCACAAAAACCTTCTGATATTGCAGTCCTCCTGATTGGAGTTTCAAATAAGAACACTTAAAAGAAAACATGCTTTTATGAGCATAACAAGGATAAGTTCAAATATACTGTGTTAATCATATGTGCAGATGGTTTTGCAGCAGGATTGTTGTGAAATTGTATATTGCTTTGTATTTTACTTTTTTGTTTTGTTTCTAAAGTTTGGGCTGTGCTGCCATCATAACACACTACACTACATTACATGAATGTTTTATATTTTTGTGAAGTTCTTTCAGGGAGACTGAATTCATTAGAAAAGCACTTGGCTGGTTCACAGAGAAATTACTGTAGCAGTGGTGCTTAATATTGGCTGAGAAACTATAAAATGAAGTCAGTGCGAGGCCAGATCTTTGATGTCCAAAATATTGTTTTACTCGCAACATTTTAATAACTCAAATCTAATCCCAGATAAATCGTAGCGGTATGTCTGATACTAAGAAACAGCATTTAAAAATGATTTCTCCAGCATCGGAAAGGATGAGAGATAAAATGCCTCAACAGCCATGGAAAAATATAATACAAGAATATATTAAAATGCCTTTTACAGTTATTGGGCTGCAGGGAACATTCAATCCAACCAGCATGACATTCTATGAGATATGGCTTTTATATACTTACACAATGTTTTTCATTTATTTCAGTGGCTGCTTATTGTGTGATACGCAAGAATATTTGGGGAAAATTTTTGAACACTTGGGCCATGTTCTCAGTAATTGTAACATTGTGGTTCAAGCCAAATTGGAAATGGATAAGATTTGTCCAAATCAGGTCTGAATCTACACATTTAGAGGTAGCCTTGGTTGGATTCTGCTGGTATTAGATTTGAATGTAAACATTGCATGTGAACTCCCCTGACCATCCAAAGAGTTTGTTGGTATGGAGGTGCCATTTTATGTTCATTTTTAGACTTTGTGACCTCATGATACAACCAATCTCTGTGATTGGGTTACTCCCTCCCTCACCATCTTCCTTAGCATCAGTGGGGATAATATGCACTTGCCTCCTCTTCCTGGTAGGTTTTCAACAGTTCCATATGTTTTATGCCTTTTTACAGTGTTAAGTGGTATGTTTAACCATTTATGTATTTTTTATACCCATTACCCGACCTGTGATAGTCAATTACCATCTGTGTTGTCTGAATTGACAGTTCTTTGACGTTTCCCTTGCTAATCGTTGAAAAAGGGATTTTGCATGCTTGTCACCTCATTTCTATACTATATATATATATATATAGTGAAACAGGATGTGATGGAATGACACTATGTCGTTAATTTAGCCTGAGATTAACAGAATTAAAGTAAAATTGTATTGCCAATTTCACTTTGTTAGATTTTATTTGCAATAATTGTTAGGGGTGCCAATAATCTTGGCACCTGTGGTTTTTAGAAAAAATGAGACAAAACATAATAAACAGGAGAGTAAAAGTGCTGAAATAAAAGTATATCATTTTCCTGTATGTTTGAACATAATATACATATCGTTATCCATGATGTTTCTTATATTCCTTTATTCTAGATTTTTATTATCCAGTGGTCCAGGGGGCAAAGCACTGGTTCTGAATATTTTAAGTTTTTTAGTTTAATTAAAGCAGACTAATTCCTCTTTGTTTCTGTTGGGGTTGTGAGACCTTATCCTGTGCCTTTAATGTCTGTAGGGAAGTTAAGGTGATACCTCATAAAAGCAACCAAAACAGATTAAAAAAACACAAGAATCAGAAAAAGAAAAATGTGTTTAGAGACTGGGAACATTTTGCAGCACCAAGCTTCTCCCCACATTTCCTCTGTCTTGTGAGTCCTCATTAAAGCGACAGAAGGAATTAAAGATTGCAGGCGCGAACGCACAACCTCCCTCTGTGGAAAGAGCCTATCCTTCGCCTCCAGAACCTTCACACTCCACAACTGTTTTTAGTGAACTGACAAAGCCAACAGAAATCATTAGCTTTTAATCAAAACCTCAGAGATTCAGAGAAAGGTTTGCCGCCCCCTAGAGCACTGGAGATCAAGACAAAATAAATAACTCACTCCTCGTGCTTACAGCTTTAAGCAGAAAAAAGCCATCAGAGTTAAACGAGCTGGAGCGCAGAAGATTTCAGTCTGCAACCTCCTACAGTCATGACGCAAGGACAAATTACTGCTCCACTCCGGAACTTTGCAACAATTTCACACTTACAACTATAATAAGAAATAGTCTATAGAATAAGCACAAAGGGGCATCAACACCTTAGCACCTTAAAGGCAGACTCTCCATACAATATTTGATTGAACCTACTGGCACAGCTCTTGTTTACGACCCAATTAAAAGGGATTTGAATTGAGATCCTATTAGAATAATGTTGTCAGTCAATCTCTCTGAAATACTCACCACTGTACTACAGGGATTCCAGTTTATTCTCTTTTTTATTATTTGTGTCCTGATTGTTTCTGTTTGAATTGTAACTTTTTGTATTATTACAAAGTGCATGGTGAGTGGAGTGTATTCATTCAGAAAATTTTAAAAAAGCTGAAATGGAAGATGTTTGTCTTATGTTAAGCCCTGAAAAACGTCTTTTAACCACCTGCTTGGATGACAAAAAAGTAATTACTCTAGAAAACAGTTGTAGGTTACGATGAGGCAATAGAAGCGCTGCACTTCTACAATGTAGTAGAAGCTACAATATGCTGCTAGAATTCTGTAAATGCAGCTCGCCATTGACGGCAGCCGCTCTATACATTCTGAGACATTCCTGCTGAAATCAGGGACGCTCGATACCAGCAGTGTCTAGCATGTTACATTTCGGTTCGCTACAACTGAGGTCACCATATAATGTCTTCCCATTATCCTCTCATCCGCTGTCGTGGTTTGTCTGTGCTACCATGGTACAGAATAAAGGGATGCAGAGCAGCCTGTTAAAACCACAGGGAGTCTCCTCTACCTTCTTCTCCATCCATTATCGACAGTGTGTTTACTTCACAGCCAGTGGGGGAATTGCAAAGCATCTGGCACAGTCTCAGGGAGAGTGCAGTAATCAGTGCTAGCTCTGAACAAACATGTCCGATCCAGCGCAACCGTAAAGTTAGGTGTGAAGCCTAAAGCCAAGGCTCCGAGGGCAGATGCTATTGATTGTTCACAGAATTTATTTTAGACCCAGCATAGGTTCCATTACGTATTCTTAATCGTGCAAGTTCCGGCTTCCACAATTAAAATAAATATGTTTCTTCATGGAACTGAGTTGATTTTCAACACATTTTCATTAGTTGAGAATCAGTTATTTTCAACTCACGTACAGATATTCTTCAAGTGAATAGCTGAAAAATAAAAATAGACAAAGGCAAAACATTTTAGGGCCAAGCTCTCATCACTGCCATTCACTTGGGTGGATGGTTTCCACTTATGTAATTCAGCAAGGAGTCTAAAATCAGTTTTGACAGATTTTCTCTTTTAATGTGTAATTACTTAGTTATACCTCTCAGTAAGAACCAATTTTTTTGTCTCCTGTCTTCATTGAAGCCAAAACATTCAAATTCTAAGCATCTTTTGAAAATGTACTAAAGGATGTTCCAGTGGCAATGGACATTTTGCATTGTAATAGGTCACTGGTCACTGGACCCTTGTCCAATCAGAAAATGAGACAGAAAATAATGAGTATCTTAATCAGTGCTGATCACATTCAGTGATCATGGAATAAAGCAGTCAAAAGAGTTTGAATAAAAACCTTTATTTGTTAAAAATAATTTACACATGTGGATACTATACTTAACAACAAACTGAACACAAACAGAATGTATATTACATACTTAGCATACAGTAAAAGGAAGAAAAGAGATGGTTCGCATCCCGAATGATCAAAAAAATGACACGTCCTGGGTAAATATGCGCATTCCAAACCGGATCACATCACAAGTTGGACAGAGTGCGTCTGCAGTGCTGAAGCACTGATCTCAAGGAGAAGGAATTTATCGGCAAGGAAAAAATCCCTCGGAAATGTACTGACTGTTTTCAGTTTTTGGTAAAGGGCACAAAAAATATAATTTTAAAACTGTGAAGACTTGCCTCAAAGCATTTGCATGCTTCAGAAGTCTCTCCCAAGCAAGGCGGAACCGTGTCTTAGACGGAAATGTTATGCAATCAGCCTGCAGTTCAAAGGAATCCATTCTGAGTATGATAACAAAGTATTTGTCCTGGCATCCTGGTTTCCATTTTCTGCCCTCAGAGTCTCAAAAGGTTTCCATGGGGTTATCACACGGAGCCTTCCCCTCCCTGCAAGTGTGTCGCCCCCGCCAAGGGCCTCACATGGACTGGATGCCCTCAAAGCCGCAGAACTTCCAGCGTTTTTCCAGAGTGGCTCCCACACCGCTGAACTCCTGCTTGAACATGCGGGGCAGCCGGATCATTAGCCGTTCCAGCTCAGCCGCTGAGACCTGAGGAGTGTGTCATAGGATATGTTCAGGAGGACAAGCACACTGGCTGCATCCAAAATCAAACACTACACACTACGCATTATACATGTAGACTATCATTTGGCGTGCATAAGGTGGATGTAGTACACAATGCAAAATGTAAGATGGATTTTCAGACATTCGATGCGGTCATAGAACGCCGCCACTTTAAACACAATGCGTGTTGGCGACAGCGGCTAGTTGATGTGCCTTTGTGTAAGGAAAGATTTGAAACATAAATATATCCATTGATTTTGAGGATGTTCTGCTTAGTTAAAGGTCATACTGCCATTTAAATTGTTCAACACTTTCACCATTGTTTTGGTTTGAACACCACCCTTCTATTTGCCTGGGTCATCACCTAGTGCAATGCACTATGGGATACATGTGCCAGCATAGTGTCCAGTGTTTGCACACTTTCATATTTCACCAAATGTTGTGTGGCATCCAGGTAGCTTTAGCACACTCATTTATACAGCTATGGTTTTGTACATAGTAATACTATTTTGACATCCTAAATAGTAATAGTAAGTAAGATAGTATGCAATTTCAGATGCGGCCATTGTCTACGGCATGCATGCATACTGCTTTTCAGCTTGTGAAACAAGGATGGGAACCCCTGTTCTCAGATGGCTGTACGCGTTTCTGGATATCATGCCACCTTATCAAGGGGAAGACTACTCTTGGGGAGAGTGTGTGGCTTATTGATTGGGAAACTAGCCTTGTAATCAAGTTTTTACACTCCAGAGCCAACAGCAGAACCTGTATTGCTTTGCTAAAAAAGATACATCCAGTCCTTTTCCAATGGGAAATCTGGTGTTCAAGCAGGAACACATATAAATACGTAGTTTACATCTGTACAATTGATCCTCATGTCTGTACATCATTCACTGAGCACATTACTGCTGACAATTGAATGAGGTCTCAGTTCAAAATGATCCAAACGGATAATGTCATTCAATCTAGTATTACAGTGTAAAATGTCTGGCAGATCATCATAGAAATGTGAGAAGAAGATCATCACAGCGTCAAACAAACCTCAAAACAGAGGTAGAAAAGATGAAAAGTTTTTTTTTTACTTTTAAAAAAACTGAGGCAGTTCTGACAATGATGTGCAAAATAATGAGCAGAATGTTCTTTGTAGCAGTGAGACTTGCTGGGATGTCTTCTGCTCAAGAGAATTGTACACATTGAGAGATGACAGTCTTTCGGAAAGCTCCCCAGAATTACTGGTAGCTTTGTAGTTTTGATGTGAAAAATGGATGTAGCGTGGCTTCATTATCCGTCAGTCTGAGGTAAAAAGATCAAGTCCCTCTGGACTGTCAGGAGCCCATGTAACTCATGCACATACTTTTTGGGAATTTCACATCAGACGGTGACTGATAAATTAACTAGGTTAAATATATACATTTGAACAGACCTGGGTCAAACATGTAATTGCTTTGGATTCAAATACTTTTCTGTGCTCAATTGACGTTGCCTGAAGCAATTGAGACAACCAGGGGGACCAGCAGGTAGGGTTTGCAGTTTTTAAGACCATTTTGTCAGTTCAAATACACCAAACAAGCTCAGTAAAGTGTAGAAATGTGTTTGAATCCAGAACAATTTGACCCAGGTCTAGAATACACATTGTTTATCTAAATGCACTAGCATTTAGTTGCTTTATAGTGTGTAGATAATCAGTAGATACATGGCTGATTGACAGGCTGCTTAATATTAGCATGGGGAAACGCAGCCCTGTACCTTTTAAAATATGGGGATATTTTACCATTGTTGATGTTGACAATGCAATGTACATTAATAAACATTTTTATCCAGCAAAAGAACAAAACCAAAAGCGCAATGACATTGTGGGGCGACATGGCTCAGGCAGTAAGAGCAGTTGTCTGGCAGTCGGAGGGTTGCCGGTTCGATCCCCCGCCCGGGCTGTGTCGAAGTGTCCCTGCGCAAGACACCTAACCCCAAAATGCTCCTGACATTTACATTTTAGTCATTTGGCAGACGCTTTTAATCCAAAGCGACTTACAAGTGCATAGGTTCTACCATAAGTCAAAGCATCACATCCAGAAACTAGCAAAATACACAGGAAATGCTGTTCTAAACATAGTTGTCATCAGAAGTTTATTTTTATTTATTTTTTTGGGGGGGGGGGGGGGTTAGACAAGGATAGGGATCTCAGAAAGGAGGGGCAGGGGAAATCAGGAGGGAGGACAAAGGTAGAGTTTTGAGTCCGCGTCGAAATAGGGGGAGGGATTCTGCTGTTCTGACAGTGGTAGGCAAGTCAGCTGGTCGACGAGCTGGTCGGCGCCTTGCATGGCAGCCAATCGCTGTGAGTGTGTGTATGAATGGGTGAATGAGAAGCATCAATTGTACAGTGCTTTGGATAAAGGTGCTATATAAATGCCAACCATTTACATTTCTGTAAATGTTGCTACATCAAACATTTTTTTTAAAATGCTTAGCTGGATAAATCTAAAAATTTTACATCAATTTGTTCTACCCAGTCTCATGATAAATATACCTCTGAGCACTTTTTAGAAGATGGAAGATTACGCTATCACAGGGATTTTTGCTGCAGTTTTGAAATTAAATTTAGACCTTAAATTACTACAGAAATTACTGAGCACTTATGCTCAGGTGATGGGCAAGACAACTCCACTGGTTTAGAGTAGTGGTTTAATTGAGCAGTTAGCATGTTAGCTTCTCCAGTTTGCGATCGGTTTTCAAAAACCACAGTTATGCAATAATATATCGGACTGCTTGCCATAAATACAACAAACTATATTACATCGAAATTAATCAAGCAGGAGGGTCTAAGGAAAGTCTTTCAAATGTTTTTTCATTATCTTATGTTCTGTTGTTAAATTCTAACAGCCACCACATGATGCCAACTAGTCTATTGTATACTTTAAAATGAAGTTCCGGAGGATTTAATAAATGCTCGTAAATGTTAATAATAAATGTTAATTCCTTAAGTTACCACCTCTAGTGGACATTTTGTTTTAACACTGCAGCAAAGTGTACCTGTGGGAATGTAGTCTTCGTTCTGCAAAAAAAGTACATTCTTATATTCCATGAGACTGGGCTGAGTTTGTTTGAATTAGAATGAACCTAAAATTTAGAAATTGGGAAAACCTAAAACATATAGGTGAACGAATTTTAGGTTTATCCAAATAAGTGTAGTTAAAGTATGCAGGTTTACCTTTGCGTCCAGTCTTTGAATGTATGACCACAGATACTCTATGTTAGCTCCAAAGGGGTGGACGTGGAGGAAGGTAGATATTATCCCTGCGGAAGAAGAAGCAGGCTGTGACCGAGCATTTCTGTGATTCAAATGCAGGGCTTGATTTAAAGTATCTGGCAGATACATATATAGGGTATGACTGAATGAGTCTGACTGAAATATGGACTTGGTTTAAAGCAGTGACCTTCATTCCTGGTCCTGAACAGCCGCAGGGTCTGCTGGTTTTTGATTTTGCCTTAATAGCAGCAACCAATTCAAACTCAAGAAACCAGGTGAGGTGAGTTAACTGTGAAATCAACTGCTTTCATTGATCAATTAAGTCCTGAATCACAAAAAAAGCCAGCACACCCTGTGGCTCTCCAGGACCAGGAATGGAGACCACTGGTTTAAAGTGTTTTTGAGTGAATAAAGACTTTCAATTTGTCTGCGACTGAATTGCAGGGTTTGATCAAATGGCTATGTGATTGAAACACAGGTCTTTTTTTGGCTGTGCCTTTGAATGAAATACAGGAGCTTTAATTCTGTCTGTGACAGAAACATAAGGATAACTTACTGAGTATGCTACTGAAATATAGGGTTTGACAACTATGATGAAAAAAAACATCTGGTAGCTGATTAACCCAATGTGATTGTGTGTCTGACTGAAATGCGGGGTTTGACTGCACATATCTGAATGATTAACAGTACCCATTCTGTTGTGTACTTAACTGAAATATGGGCTTTGTTTAAACATCTTTAACTCGAATAGAGTTTGAGTTTGATGTGATGGGTTGGGAGCCGTGCGCCATCGACCGGGCACAAAATAATACGGTCCACGCACGGTCCTAACGTTGCTGACCGAGCAGAAAGAAGCCACTTAAGCTCATTACACTGGAGAGGTCCCAGAAGGGTAATGCCACATTGCTGGACGCAGGGAGGGAGCACAGTCCTATCTCCTGAGAGCGGCAAGCCAATATTTATTTCCTTGATTTATATGCCGTAACACTG
This sequence comes from Conger conger, assembly GCF_963514075.1. NCBI lineage: Eukaryota > Metazoa > Chordata > Actinopteri > Anguilliformes > Congridae > Conger > Conger conger. Next base: position 57,036,152 of record NC_083762.1, read on the forward strand.
ACAATTACAGGAGAACCTAATTCAATTCCCTCCCTGAGACCTACTTTCACGCACCGCCACTTCCTCCAGCTCGAGGAGGGAACGGGGGTGGGGAGGAGGTGATTAGGTGACGTGAAGGTGCCAGGACTAATTTTAAAATGAGGAACGCAGCAGCAGCCTCGACACTGGCGCTAACGTTTGGCTCAACTCTGCCCTATAGCGTTTAGCTGTTGCTAATCCGCTGATTGGCGCTATCTTGCTTCACAGTGCTCCTGGAGTAAAAACATCATTATTTGTACACGATCGATTGTTTGTGTAATTACTGGCACTTGCGACTGCATTTTAACACACCACTATGAAGCCATTCGTGCAGCCTTATCTTTCATCGGCGTTAAGCCTGTATATTTGTTTTCCACAGACAAAATCAGGGAATAGATGGAAATGAAATAGATGTATCTATTTATACAGTACGTAGGATGGTATGTATCACCAGGCAGCTAATACAAATGAATCCTTGAGGTTGTTTGTGTCCTGAGTAAAGAATAGCAGTTCTGGGACTGGGGGCAGAGACTAGAGAAATTTGTCATTTGTGTTTTACTGACTCTTCGCTCTTTTTCTCTGGAAATGAGTTTTCCCTTTTCTCTCGTTCTGGCTGAGGGGCTTTGAGTCTGCCTCTTGCTCCTTGGTTCTCGCAAACTGGAGTTTCTCTCACCGAACAAGGCGGCAGCAGTGGTGCATGTAGCCGCAGGACATAGGACAGCCATGTGTGAGCGTGTGTGTGTGGGCGTGCGTGTGTGCATGTGTGTGTGTGTGTGTGCGTACGTACAAGTGTGTGTGTGTGTGTGTGTGTGTACAGATTAGAGGCCATCACTGGACAGCAGCATAACAAAGGGGTTTAATTCAACAGCCTCTCAAACTGCTCACTCCAGTCTGCCGAAGAACCCTTATACCGGTGCTACTCAACTCCTCGTCCTGCGGGCCGCAGTATCTGCAGGCCTTTGCTCTGACCATGCGCTACACCACCAATTATTTAACCTGCTTGGTTCAGATAATAAGCTAATTAGTGAAATCAGGTGGTGTAGCGCACAGTTGAAGCAAATGCCTGCAGACCCTGCGGCCCACAGGACGTGGAGTTGAGTAGAGCTGCCTTATACTGTCACTTTCCCTGCCATTGTGCCTTATTCTTGTCATCTCTTCATTTCCCTGTTTTATGTATTTGTTTGTTCTATGTTCAGTTTCATGTTTTCCTTGTCATGTCCTCTGTCTTAGTTATTTTCCGTTTCCCCATTTGTGTGTTCTCTGTGTTCCTGTTTTCCCTTTCTCCCAGTTACTTGTCTCCACCCCCACACCATGTATGTATTTTCTCTGGTAAATGTCTCTTCTCATTGTCCCGTCGTTAGTGTAGCATAAATGCCTGCCTGTTTCGTTGTTCTGTGCAGGTTTTGTTTTGTTTTGTTTGCTTGTTCCCAGTGGTTCTAGCCTCTGCTTCCCTGTTCTGTTACCTGCCTGTTCTTTGCCCTGCATGTTTTGGTTTCTCGTCCTGCCACCTGCATGCTTCTCTGCCTTACCCCGGATCCGACCCTCACTCACCTGGACCTCCCTCTGTGCCCTGGACCTATCCTCCAGCACCCTTCTTTGTCCGACTCCAGCCCTACCGTCTTGATCCCCTGGCTTCGACATCCACCTGCCTGATCCCCTGTACCTTCACTTGGATTCTGACCCGTGCCTGGACTTGACTACAAACTCTGTTTATTCCTGCATTGTCCTGTTTCTGCCATTCCTTGACCCTGTTCTGTCAACCTGTATTAAAAGCCTGCCGTGTCACTTCATTCCGAGTCTACGATTGGTTCTTCGGTCCCTGCCCCTGACATACTACTTCTCCATTTTCTGCCAGAGCAACACTCAAAAAACCCTCCGGATCTCTTCTTTCGTACCCCCTACAGATGGGCATGCTGTGTAGAGTGTAGATGTAGAGATCAAAAGGCCAAGTGCAGAGACGACGCATGATTACCAAGCAACAGGGCCTCCTTCTCCGACCTCAGAGGGCCACGGACTAAGGCCTCCATGCTGTTTTCCTGAGTGTGACAGGATACCACCATGCACCCATTCACTGCCTGCAGACACACAGGGACAGAGCTCACCATATGAACTATACAGTACAGAAACACATTCTCAGACTTCCACACATGCACACTTGCATGCACACTGGCACAAGCATGTACAGATGAAGACATCAAATTATACGCCAAACACATTTCTCTCTTTCTGTCTCTCTATCTCTTACACACACACACACATACACATATGCACACGCAGACACACACTGAACTGCTTTGTACTGGGTTCTTTGCACTTTGTAATTGCTGTCTTCCTTGTGAATCAATGGAGAAAAAAAACTCATTAAAGTTACAAGTCAAATCAAACACACAGTGAAGCCGTGTAGCATCTCTGGAACGCTAAGAGAGTGCGCTATCTCCATAGGGCTGTTTTCTTTGTTCGTTCCCTATGGCAGCCCGCACAAACCCCCCCGGGTGCTACCCCAACTGGCCGTGCATTAGTGTGCATGAAGCGGCTTTACATTGGGTGATGCCTGCCAGCTCCATCCCATGCGATCAATTTTAATGCAGGCCTGTAGTATGTTCAGCGCAGAGCTACACCTTGGACTGGATCCGGGGTTAAAAGTTTAAACCCTACTCATGTGGAGAACTCCAGATGGGAGTTACGCGGGGCACTGAAATAGCAAAGTGCTTTTTGCCATTCCTCTGGGAACCACAATCAATCTAAAAGGATCTGGGAAGTACATCCATGACTTTCAGAAGGAAGGCAAGGTTAAGGCAGTAATGTGGCTTTCTATCCTGGTTACTTCCACCAGGGATGGGGTGGGGGGCTGTACAAAACAAGTACAAACAGAACCAGTAACCTTGAGCTTGAGCTCTTGTTAGCTCAGATGAAAACTGTGACTTTGGAGGAGACAAATCTGCAACTTCCAACAACAAAAAAGTATTTTGAAATTATTACTGAGAAAAGACATCCACATACAAACTGTTCACAAATTCAATAACAATTTCCAATGAGAAGAGCGTCCCGGTCTGATTTGAGCATCGCCACAGATTCCAAAGCCTCATTTAGATCCTGCATTCCTACTCTCCGACAGGAGACTTGGACTGGTAGTAGGAATTTCCTTTGCTATATCACGGAATGGAACGTCCTTCACTGCAGTGTTGCCCTTGGACATGCGCCTGAATTTTCAGAATCATGAAGTTAGATTGTTGCAGAGTTAAGTATCTGCTGGGCTTATAGAATCTGCCGCGTTGTCTCCAGACTTCGGTCAATTACTTAATTCGGAATAATTACTTATTCAAATATTTTCTGTGCTGGACTGAGCTTGCCTGGTTGCAATTTTTTTTAGTATTTCAATACACCACCCAGCTGAAAAAAACAGCTCAAGCTAGGTTTTTAAAAAGCTAGTAGCTGGTTGAACAGCTCCATACTCAACATGGTATGACCAGTTCATATCTGGACTTTAAGCTCAGCAACGTGTAGTAAAGTATTTGGATCCAAAACAATTATGTAATTGAATCAGGCATGGTTGTCTCCTGCCCTTCTGGTAAGAGGGGCAGTCTTACCTTCTCAGGCCCCTCTGTGGAGCTCATCTCTGTAGCTTCCAGGCCATTCAGAAGCTAATAACAGAGAAATAATATAACAGGCAGTCAGTGAGCCAGTCGCAATAGGGTTCTGATGCGCATATGAAAGATTGATTCCACACAACATGAAATTGGCATGACAATTCAAGTTATCTTAGATAATTATGTAATGACTAGGGTCAGCATTATTTTCAAAGCAGTTTTCTCACTTGCATTTCTGTCATCCCTCCACATTAAATCTCATTAGAGCCTTCTCTGATCACATATGTTAGACAATTATCATACTACACCTCCCCAGTTATCAATGTCGATAAGTCAATTGCACCGTAACGATGATTGACAGCAATATTCCCATACATTCTGCAGTCACTTCAGTTACTACAACTACAGACATATTTATACAGTGTTTTTCTTTAATCGTTGCACAGTAGCCTACACACATGAAAAGTATGGATAAATTGTCTGCACAAATGATGCAAAGAAAGCTATTCAGAATAATGGGAATGGTATCTAAGTTTGCATATGTTCTGTAGGAGTTTAACTGGTAGATACGTATGTACCTTGCTCTGTTATCAACAAGTAACTTGCGAAGTAAATGAGAAGTAATTAAAAAATAAACAAATAAAACATGCAAAACATAATTGTCAGTGCCATCTGTTGACTCATCTATGACCCCACGCATGCTGTCAACTGACTTTAACAGTTCCTTTATATTTTATTTGTGTCAGCAGCTGTAGCACATACCATTGTCTGAGCCTGAGTACTACTTCAGAATTGTTTACACGCTTATTGAGAAATGCATATAATATGGGGTTAGCTTGTTTTTGTCGTCAAATGTTTGCACTCAAAAAGGCATCAATCAAATGGTGGATGACATCTACTTACCTGCCACTCAAAGTGCTCCTATGCCCTACTGACTGCTCATTTCCCCTTGCTGCTGGTCTCCATACATGACCGTAGTTGTTGTTTTGATTGTAAATGTCAATCTATTTTTTGTGTGTATGGGTGCATAGAACTGCAAACTATGAGGAATATATAGACTCCTTTTGTGTGCAGTGTAGCAGATGGATGGGCACAAATTTTCAGTGGCACAAATTAACCAGTAATTTTATCATTAGTCAGTGTGCTAATCCAGTGTCCATGGGAACCTCACAAGGATTATTCTGAGGCTCCCATAGGAGCCAAGATTATATTAATTGTAGTGCAAATTTGAGTCATTGTGGGTCACATGCTTTATTAGACACTTTTGTCATGCCCTTTTTAAACCCCCTCTGGAAAAAGGCATGTGCTAAATTTAAATCCTTGTGGGACATGGCAAATCTAGCAATGACTCCTACTATCAGTTCTGACTCTGATAGCTTGATATTCACTCTGCACTTTGCACAACCTTTTTGTTTGGACTTTTGTAAGTCCCTTGGGATAAATGTACGCGCTAAATTATTAAATGTATTGTGATGCAATGTGTGCAATGTGTCTCTATGCTCCCACTTTCACCATCAAGATAAAACACCAGATATTTGAAGAATTCGGATCATTCTGAGGTTATAAAATTACTTCAGCTAAGTCCATTCTGATGCCGCTGCATACTGCTGCCAAGCTAACATCACGTCTAACATCTTTTCCAATACAGATACAGCCTTCTGGCTTTTCATACCTTGGGATCAAAATTCAAAAATTCAACCCAAGTAGAACTTAATCAGTGAAGAAAACGTTTTGGCAACACTGGAAGAAGCTAAATTGTATCTCGCAAAATGGTCTCCTTTGATTTTTCTTACCACATATAAACTACTTATTTTCCGTGCTTCCTCTAAAACCACTGAAAATGTATTTTGTGATTTAGATACTTTGTGTAGGAACTTTATCTGGAGCAAGAAACGGTCTAGAATACGTTTTACAACCTTACAGCAACCGATACTGGCAGATAAAGTTTCACAATTGGTCCTGTCAGCTACGACCCCTCTTAATTTGGCTGGCCCCTAATTCTCAAATCTCATGGTGATCTATCGAAGAGGCCTTCATTAAACCAGTATGTATCCAAGAACTCCACTTTTCAAGCATTAAGCATAGGCATAAATGTCTCTCACTTTGCATAAGCTTGATTATCATGTATGGAAACGTCATAATCAACGTCAATGTCTACCTGGGCAAACTCTCACCTATTTGGAATAATAACTTTATTCCAAACCCTTTATTTTTCAGATATTTTTGAAGGTTTACTCTCCTTTCAGGATATGAAAGAGATGTGTACTCCCTTCTGGGCTCTTCCTTCTTTCTTTATTTAAGATTATGTGCTGCATTAAAAGCCTATGGCGTGCCTCCCCTGGGTTCCCATCCCTTAGCCGAGGCTCTGCGCTTATATAATTTGACTAGGGGACTAGTCTTTCTGTATAACAAGCTCTTGTTAGCTCAGATAAAAACAGTGATTTTGGAGGAGACAAAGCTGCAAGTTCCAAGAACAAAAGTATCTTCAAATTATTACCGAGAGGAGACATACACATACAAACTTTGCGAATTCAATCACGATTTCCAATGTCTTTCTCGGGATAACACATCTCTTCCTGTAACATTAATAAGGGAAAGGAGCTTGCAATAGATTGCCAGTTGGGACAATATTTGGGAAAATATACTGCTCTCATCCAAGAACTGGGCAGATTGGTTTATCCAATATCACATTTTTCAAATGAAACTTACAGATGATAAGTAATGCAATAGATGTTCTTTTGGTGCAGTTGGAAGATTTATGCACATGTTTTGGGAATGTATATTCCTATAGCTCTGGATTTATGTTATACTAATCTTATCCAAATTACTATATAAGGATCTGCAGATGTCTCCCAGCCTGTGACATTTTGCAGATGATTCACAGATTCATTTAAAACAGTCGAAGAGACATATATATTTGGCGGCTTTAACTACAACTAAGAAAACCATTTTAAAAGGATGGGTAGACTTGGGGCCAAATCTTCGGTCGATATGGCTGCATTACTATTTAGACCTTGTTTTGGAGAGATCTACTGCCCAAATCAATACTGCTAAATCTTCAAAGTTAAATGCCTGGGCCCAGGCTATAGATGGTATCAAACACCTGTTGTGAATTGTATAATTTTTATATTTTACGTAGGGATTATATGAGCTGTCTATTAGTTGTCTAGCAGCTATATTTGTTTGTGTAAATTTTTCTCTGCAACTCCACTAAAGTAAAGGTATTTTTGTCTATTTTGTTTACTGTCATTTGTGAATCTTGGCTGTGTTTGACTGTGAGTTTTGTTAAGCTGCAAAAAACAATGAATATTTGTTCAAAATAAATAAATAAATACCTAAAACACCAATGCAGGGGTACATGCTGCAAATCTCCCGTTCTGCCATGTCCCAAAGGTCATTGGATTCAGATCTGGTGACTGGGAGGGCCACTGAAGAACACTGAACTCGTTGTCATGTTTATGAAACCGCTTTGAGACGACTTGTAGTTTGTGACATTATCCAGTGCATTATCATGCTGGAAGTAGCCATTAGAACATGGGGACATTGTGACCATGAAGGGATGGACACGGTCAACAACAATACTGAAATTGGCTGTGGCATTCAAGCGATGATTGATTGGTATTAACCAACCATTCCCCACACCATTACACCACCACCAACAGCCTAGACTGTTGACACAAGGCAGGTTGGGTCCATGGATTCATGCTGCTGGTGGCAAATTCTGACCCTACAATCTGTATGCCTCAGCAGAAATCGAGATTCATCAGACCAGGTCAGACAGAAGTGGGACCTGACATGGTCTTCTGCTGTTGTAGCCCATCCGCCTCAAGGTTCGACGTGTTGTGCATTCTGAGATGCTTTTCTGTTTACCGCAGTTGTACAGATACCTTAGGTTTTCTGTCAGCTCAAACCAGTCTGGCCATTCTCCATTGACCTCTCTCATCAACAAGGCGTTTCTATCCACAGAACAGTGGCTCACTGGATGTTTCTTTGTTTTACACATCATTCTGAGTAAACTCTAAAGACTGCTGCGTGTGAAAATCCCAGGAGATCCAGCCAGCCTGTTTGGCATCAACATTCATGCCACAAATCACTCAAGATCACATTTTTGCCTATTCTGATGTGAATATTAACTGAAGCTCCTGACCTGTATCTGCATGATTTTATGTATTGCACTGCTACCACAAGATTTGCTGATTAGATAATCACATGATTAAGTAGGTACTAATAAAGTGCTCAATGAGTGTATATAAACTGTGCTCTATGGGATTTTGATTCACGCAAGTTGATGTCATCACTTCTAATTCAGTTACAGTAATGGAAACCATTTCTTATGGATATAAAGTGGCTACAGAAAGTATTCAGATCCCTTCACTTTTTGCCTTTCAATCTACACTCAATAACGCATAATGACAAAGTGAAAACATGTTTTTAGAGATTTTTGCAAATGTAAAAATCTAAAACTGAAATCTCTAATTTACATAAGTATTCAGACCCTTTGCTGCGGCACTCCAAATTGTGGTTGAGATTATCCTTGAGATGTGTCTAAAACGTGATTGGAGTCCAGGTAACTATTCCAGTTACCAGTTACCTATTCCAGAGGAGTTGAAGGAGTAAGTAACTTCTCCCATGTTACAACGCTTCTGATTTGATATCAGCCCGGTGGGGGCAGATCATAGCATTGCTGTTTTTGATTGGCTCACTGGACCCTCGTCGGCTGGTCTCTCACCGTCTCCCTCAGAGCGCTGAGTTCCCCCTCCAGGCTCATCTGTTGATCTCTGGCCTGCTCCAGCTCCAGCTCCTTCCTCTTCAACTCCGCCTGGAGGCCCAGCAGTTGCTTGAAAGAGAGCAGAAGCCAGAGTGCTGGGTTATATACTGTACATGGAGCAGAACTGTAATGTAATTGTTTTGGATTCAAATACTTTTCTCTGCTTGATTGATCTTGCCTGGCGCAATTTAGGCAACCAGACCAGAAGGCAGGTATTGCATCGGTTTCAATACCTGGCAGGCTTAGTAAAGCATAGAAAAGTATTCCGAAACAATTATGTATTTTACCCAGGTCTGACGTGGAAACAATGAGAAAAAAAGTCAGGAACATATTTAATGATCATATATATTCAAAACTTGTATGAGCAAGGATGAAACCGGAAGTAGTATAGACACTAGAGTAAAATGTATACATTTATAAGAGTCCAAATGGGACCACACTGAACACAATTAAACACTGAACATTTTACTGTGCAGTTATGCATTAGCAAGGATAAAGATAATATATGCTTTATTATCTTTGATGAAAAAAAGAGAGAAAAACATCATGGGTAAAATGCAAAAACTGTGTATGTGTCAATGAGTGTGATTATGACTAAATGAGACTAAATCTTCAAGCTTTAGAATGTTCACACGCCACAAGCACACAATAAAGGGAGAAACTTTCTAATGCACCACAGAAAGAAAAACTACTGAAGAAGCAGGACCGACACATTATAGTGCATTAAACCAGATGAAAAAAATGTTTGCGGTTTGTAGCGCCAGCATTAGCATCACTGAAATCACAGGCAACATTGAGAATAGTGCATCAAGAAAGAGCTTTTCAAGTGTATCCTAGGATCTAAGAGTGCCAAAGTACTGAGTGGTGGAGATTCTGCAGACTAACCATATGGCCTGCTCCGCATTCTCAGCACTGTTTCTGGAGACCCACAGAGTCTTCTCATTTTTGTTTTCAGTTACTCTAAGCGGGTTTATACATACCAGCCCTGGGGCTGTATGTGTAAAGCCACTCAGAATTACTCATAAGAATTATCACCAAAAAGTATGACCTAAGTGCTATGCATAACAGCGCTAAGGCCATTTTTTAGCACAGAGTAAGCAAAATTCTTGGGTGCTGATCTCAGTTGAATTCACAGCACACTCAGGTGTGAGTAAGAGAAGACTTCACGGAACAGCCCATTGCATAAACTGGAACAATTAGTAATGCCCTCCTGCCTTCTTTCAGTTTATATTAAAATGTACAGACACAAAATTGATTTTGTCCCACGTTAAAATTCATGTTTTCAAATTAATGTCTGCTCAAGATATCACCCCTAATTGTTAAGAGTTGTAGCCTAGACTATGATATAACGTGGTATCTTAAGATAATAATAGATTCAACAAGGCGAAAATCTGAGCGCAGAATGAATTTCATGCTTCAAGTGGAGCAAGTATTAAAACAGAAGAATAGCATAGATCTAAGTGTCATACATTTGACTAAATAGGCATTGGTGGCAAACTAAATGGAATGTTTATTTAAAATTCTTCAACGGTATTTGTATGGTGCAAATATAGTTCCCTGTATTTGCTGTCTTGAACGTACATCAGGTGTGTAACTGCCTGGTTGGAACAAAAGCCTGCACCAACACTGGCCCTTTCTGAATAAGATTGAGGACCCCGGGCTGCATGTTCTGTTGGTATTTGCTCCTACCGTGTGTTACACTACCTGATTTCACACAGATAAGCTAATTTGAGAAATCAGGTGGTGTAGCGCAAGGTTGAAGCAAATGCCTGAAGACACTGCGGCCCACAGGACGTGGAGTTGAGTAGCGCTGCTGAAGAGGATCTCCCAGCTGAAAAAAACAGCTGAAGCTGAAATAGCTGGTAGCTGGTTGGCCAGTTCAAACCAGCTCCCAGCTCAACATGGTTTGACAGTTTGGCTACAGTATTTTTGGAAACAGACATGGTTGACTGGCTCATACCCAGCTAGACCAGCTTATGACCAGCTCAATTTTCAAGATGGTCAAGCTGGTTTAGCTGGATTTGTGGAGAGGTACCTGCTGCATGTTATGCAGGGTCTGCTGCAGCACGTGGTGATGGTGTTCCTGGGTGTGGTCGTCCTCGCTGCGGTAAGCCTTGCCCTGCTCCTGCTTCAGCAGCTCCACCTCGTTCCTGTAGGCGTCCAGCTGCCAGCGTAGGCTGTCGTTCTCCTCCCGCAGAGCGTAGGTCTGCACCTCCAGGCCTACACGTCAGCAGAGAACCATTACAATCAATCAATTTCCTCCAGAGGCCTCCTATCGTTTTTTGGATGATAAGAATATGTTGAAACTTTACTTAATGTCTTGTAGTCATGGTTGGATTAAATGGCCGGATGACACGAGGCAAGCATTCTTTTTCAGGCCTTCCTCCTCACCAAATGCTCCCGCACTTGACCATGTTTTATCCCAGTGTACTGTATCAACATTCTCTTCTGTTATAGCCTCTTACACAATTTATTATTTTTTAAATGCAAAGAAAAAGCACACACACTTTTAACCATCATTTCATATTTTGTAAAATGTAAAGTTTCCAAAAACAACGTGTTAACTTCACTTTTCAACACGCCAGGCGAGAGGAACTTCTCCATTGCATATTTTTGCTTTTGCTTTTTTGCCTTTTCATGTTCCTTTTCTCCCGTTTTAGCCGCTCCTGAAAGCACTGAGCTAGATTAACTCGAGAAGAGGCTCTTGACTTTGCAAACAGTGATGTAGCACCAAACGGCTAGTGATCTGAATGCAATGAACTGGAAGTTTTTGAGTAGCTTATTGAAAAATATTTTATATATCTGTGATCAAAATTTGTTGCAAAATCTTTTTCATCACTCTATCTGGGCCCAGTTCTGGCATGGGGCCCTATGCAGCTATCTAGCATGCCTGTTCTAAATGTGCTTTGGATGAAAATAATTTACGCTTTACTGAGCTTTCATGTACAGAAACCTATGAAATACTCTTAAAAAGTGAAAACCCCGCCTTCTGGTCCTCTTGGTTGGTTCAATTGCACCAAGCAAGATCAATTGAGCACAGAAAAGTATTTGAATCCAGAACAGTTGACCCAGGTCTGATATATGGTTCTGGAGATTGAGAACAAAGACTCAAACTGAATTGCTTAGGACAATATAGAGATCTTCACACTGGGTCTGACGGTGCTATAACAATTAACCAAAAAAAGAGTTGGCAACTCTCACGCTTTTGCCGTGAGACTCAAACTTTTAGGCTCTGTCTCACACCATCAAATTGTGAGGGTAATGCATCTCACGCTAAAAATACAATTTATTTCGGAGGGGAGCATTTAATCTCAAGCCAAGACAGCCCTGAAAGCGCCAACTCTGAAAATATAAAATGGTACAGCACAATCCGGTCACTTGCCTTCAGTTACATAAATCCACACACAAGAAACCATGATTTCAGCTATTCTATTTCAGAAATTGTATAGACATAGCAGTTCTGTTATGCAAATATATCACATTATTCTAATTTTACACACTCACACTTGCATATATGTACACACTCACAAATTTAGACACACTCCCACACACTCATGGATGTAGATATGCAAACACATGCCAACATATGCACTTGATGCATGAGTAGTACACGCTTAAATGCAAAAATACACACAAAGATTTACATACATCCCTTGTAAGAATACACCCCCAGAAAATATACACAATGCCTAGACTATGCTGTTTTGAAATTCGACTGAACATTAAAGTCACTCATCAGCAGCTATGGCATTGGGCCAAAGCTATTAACAGCCTGTTACTAGAATGGGATGATCCGATTGATTTTTGGCCTACCAAAAAATAAGCATGCCTTTAAAAATGTCTTGTTTATCATTTCACTGGAAGAAGAGATAGCTGTTGTTTTCCCTCCTCCCACAATGTTCGAACCCAGAATCATATTTTAGGCACAACTGTCAAAATGAGGCAATGCAGCTGTCATTTTAAGAGGCATGAAAATAAATTTCAGTTGGGGGTTGAACCATAATTGATTTGGAGGACTGCTGAATAGCTTTGGTTGCTGTAGTTTGTCTGAGGAGACATTTCATCTGAGCTGATAGATATTTCTTATTGCCATTACAAATGCTTTCTCTAGCATTCTGAGCCTGTGTGTTATGGTAAAAAAACAAAAAACATATACAGAGTATGCCTATATAAAAAAACATGGAATCAATATTGTTGAATTATTTCAGTTATAATTAAATAATCATTACAATTGTTTTTAATTGTAATTGCAGTTATGGATGCAGGAGAAGTTGAAAGCAAGTAGAAATTAGTAGTAGCAGTAACATTATATATAAGGGGTAGGTCAGCTGTTTTGAACCTTTGTATGGTGGACCAGAAACAACATTTCAGTAAAACATCCATCAGTCCAATGAAATTGTCCATCAGTCCATGGACTATCCGCTGGTCTGTGGAAAACGACCATGGGTGTATGTAAAAAAGCCCTCGGCCTATGGAAAATGGCCCTTGGTCTATGAAAACATCCTTCAGTCCACGGAAAACATTTGTTGGTCAAGGGGAAAAGTCCTTTCGTCAATGTAAAAAAAATCGATGGATTCGTTAGCAGCAGCATGAAACTGTTGAAAATAACAACATAGTCACTGTGTGGCCACGTGTAGCCACGTTGGCAAGCTAGCTAGCTAATGTTAGCCACATTAAAGTTATTGCAGAGGTAGTAATTGAGTGTGTGTTCAACAGTATAGCATTGCTATTTTGTGACTAGTTAGCTATCCACTGTTATCTTCATGGGTGCCGCTCTGTTTGTTTATAATTCAGAGGAGTTGCCATAGATCTTCCCTTGAGCGTAGCCTGGAACCGGAAGTAACCTTCAACAATTTGAGGAAACACTTCAGTACAGATGAACTTGTACTCGGCAGTGTCAACCAGGCAGCGGTGATCAGAATATAATATAACCTTCACAACCTTCGCATGTTTCATTCTCTTAATTCACATTGTTCAAAATTCTCTCAAAAAAGGATTACTCAACGCTTCCTAACATATCTGCATCACATTTAAAATGTAACTTTATTTAAAAATTAGGTTAAGCAGAGCCCTTTTAGCTCCATTAGCCAGTACAATTACAGGTTTACATCTATACCCAGTCCAAATCCTGTAATTAGGCACATCTGTATATCTGTTCATTCTGCTATGCATTCTGCTAAGCTTCAGGATAGGAAACCCCATACACAAAGTGTGCCATGCTGTAGATTAGTTCGGTGCCCAGCAAATATATTGTTCTCTTGACAATGGCTGAACGGATTACGAAATAAACTTCAACATTAGTGAGAAAACAGTCGTAGCTTCATAACCAGGTGGGTTATTTGGTTCCATAAATATATCTGTATAATAATAATAATAATTAGCAAAACAAACATATTTCTACCAAATGTATTGGCCGGACGTGCAATAAAAGTGAGCTCAGAAAAAAATGTTTATTCATGCAACTTCTGAATTGTATATTTATATTCTTATATTGGAACAGGATTTTTTGATCTAGATAAATGGTATCAAGCATTGTTATAATATGCCTCTTATTGTCTGAGTTTGTGGTGAGGTGAGGGTTATAAACAGTGAGCATGGCAAGGTGGAGGCTGGAGTTTTATTGCCCTGTTTTGCAAATAAGACACTGATACGCATCTAAACTGCTGTTCTCGCTAGCAGAGAATCATATTTAATAATATGTCAATGCTGTTTTGTCACAGTCTTTTGTATTATATAAATAAAAACGCAACAATAATTTGGGATGTTGATGACTCAACCCCAAAACCAGACAATTTTACTTTAGCAGAACATGCAACATTAAGATGTTCGACAAAAGGATACATCTCTCAGGATTGTCCATGTTTACTGAATATAACATTAGGTAGGAGGAAAAGAGGGAGTTAGCAAATCATACAGACCCAGGATTTGTCGAGCATTTAATTATTATCATTGCCGATTTGGATTATTGCCACATTAATGTCTCATAAGGAAGACATTAATGTTGCAACTTAACTGAACTGGCTTTCTAAAATAAAAGGCACAGTCACATTGCCCATTTGTCAGCCTCTTTCATAATCAGCATCACCCTCGTTAAACAAGGCAACTTACAAACTCTCAGTCAAACTGTATTAGTTGACCTTTCAGTAGTCGATGTCACAAAATAAATTTGCATGGACTGAGGGCAGTTCTCCATAGACCAAGACCTTTTTTCAATATACCCAGACATTTTCCGAAGACAGACAGACAGACATTTTCCATAAATGAATGACGTTTCTCTTAGTTTATGGACATTTTATGGACAGTCTCAGGTCCACGGTACCTTGTCCCAAGCGAACCCCACCACACAGCAAGAGGTACAATTAGCCACCTGAGCTAAAGACCAAGGTCCCTTGGCAAAGGGAATTATTGTGCTCTTATCACTTCTCCACTGGATATTGTTACAAGGATATTGCAGAAGCAATAGTTTTGGGAATTTGGGAAAAAATATATTTCTCCAATACAAGCAACAAGCACTGAGCAATATTTACATTAGAGAATATGCAAAAGGAAAACTAAATGCGTTTTCAAGAGTCTTCAAGACAAAATTCCATTCAGAGAAGAATACCTCAAATTGAGAGTTGTCACACAAATGCATGATTTGTTTTCCTTAATTTATCAGCAGCCTATGAAAAAATGTTCACTGAAATAATGCAGGGGAAGGTGTTATTCAGGTCAAAAACCATGATTCTGTTGATTGCATCTCAGCCTTAGAGTTGTCTGTGTGGATTATTTGCCAGCGATTACCTGAGTCATCTAATCGCATTTTCTTGCAGGGATTTTCATCATCATCATTGTCAGACATGTCCATCTCTTCCTCCCGTCGTATACCCATGATCTCTTCACTGTGCGCGTTCCTCAGCTCCTACAAAAGCAGAACCACGTTTTCTATTGAACCATTACTCAAAATGAACAATGAGGTAAACAAAGAAAGAACATTGTAAACAGGCAGGGTGCAATCTACGGGGAGCCAGAGGGAGCTTAGCTCCCCATAATAAGACATGAGCTCCCCTGAATAGATCATTTATGAAATTTTGAGTTTCTAGAATATGAATTGCCTGTTTGTTTTAATATTTTTTTTGCGTTTATGTTTTACTTTCCAAATCTTTAAACTCTCATAATGTAGCAATAAAAATGACACTTAAACATCTATAAATAGTGTGCGTGCTTTCAGGTTCATGCATACTGTTATTCATAAATATATAAACCTAGCTATGCTGTTTGAACTAAGACCATTCAGACATGGCAGGCTTATATTATCCAAGCTTACACATTTGTTTTCCCATTTCAGCAAAGCTAATTGTTCCTTTTTTCTATTATTTTTCTCAATTACACCAAGTAATAAATTAAAAGAGTCAAAAAAAGAAAACAATGGAGATAAAAAATAAACTGAATTTGGGTGATAAAACTGAGGAGAAACCACTGGCAGAGGCATCTATCACAGCTAGCTTGACAGCTAACGACTGTCACTGAAAAAAATAAAAACGAGCTCCTCCAAATGTCACGGTACAGATCACACACTGTGAACAGGTAAGCAGAGTATATTATAACTACCACACACAGGAACGTGGTCTCCCAGGGCATGGGAGTGTGTATAACCTCAATGTATTCCCAATACTGCAAATCTGAGTTAAGGGCCTATCTGTCATAAAGAAGTCCAAATCACACACACTTACTTCCAACACCAGCTTTATGTTAAAGGATAAGCTCTGAAGAAATAGTTGTACTTTGATAAGATACAGTGGGCTCCAGAATTATTGGCACCCGTAATGAAAATGAAGAAAAAAGGCTGCATATAGTAAAAAACAGTGATAATGATCTATATCTAACCATAACATCTTTATGTTCAATGATACAGAAAACTATATACTTTTATTTCAATACATTTACTCTCATGTTTTTTAATCTCATTTCTTCAAACCACAAAATTATCCCTAATAATTATTGTAAATAAAATCAAACAAAGTGAAATTACAATTTTACTTAATTTAGTTAATCTCTCTCTAAAGGAACAATATTGTGTCATTCCACCACTTCTTGTTCAACTAGAGTATAAAAATGAGGTAACAAGCATGTTAAATCCCTTTGTCATCCATCAGCAAGGGAAAAGCCCAAGAACTGTCAATCAAGTATAAAATTGCCCCACCATACAAGCAAACTATTTTCTCAATTTGCAGTATTTCACAGAAGTACTACAACATTAATGAAACAGCAAGAATTATCCATGCAAAGTCATCTTTCTTTACAGTATGGCCTTACCTCTGGATGCACTGAGGACTAAAATGCAAATTGTTCCTTTCAATTGCATGAATTCACTGCTGACAAGGGTAACAGACTTGGGTCAAATATGTATTTGAATAACTTTAAATGCTGGTAAAATCTTAAAGCTGAAAGATTCTCAGTGAAATATTCTATTACTAAAACTAAATATACAGTATAGTCACATGAATGACATTTGCTGTAAAAAAAAAAGTTTCTAGTATTTACAATTATTATTTGACCCAAATCTGAGATGTGAACATGACAAGGTTTTGACATTCAAAATTATCATACTGTACTCTGGACCTAATCAATAATCCCACTCCACCCCTCTCCTTATTGGCCAATTCAACTGTCAGTCACTTTGGGGTCCAGCAAGAGCACTTTGTTTTACTCTAGATTCATGTCCATATATGCCACCTCAGAGAGGTGCTCGGTGAAAAGTTTTAGAGTGCTAGCCCAGAGAGGACATACATATTCAAATAGGAGACGAAAAACCACAGTACAAGTTTGAATGCATTCACTCAAAACCTATTTATCATATCAGTCTGTTACTGTAATGTATGATCATGCATTTATTATTTATTGTGCGTGACTACACATTGACTACTCAACATGGGATGTATTGAGCTGCTCTAATTCAATCCGGAAAACAACATCCCCAGTCTACAAGGTGAATAATTCTGCCAATGAAGAACAGAGCGGTTTCCCCCCTGACAATCATTACCTCCCTGACAAATCTCCCCTGCAATGAATAATTAATTTTAGCTCATCATCGATAGCTATCATCCTGTACCCCGCAAGCAAGCAAGCAAGCAAACGTTGCCATGGCAGCGCCAAATGTATCCCCCGGGAAGAAACAGCTGTTAAATTTGGCGAGCGGCTGAAACGCATCACTTCGAGCCCCGAGCTGGAGTGAGACGTGACGCACGGACGCCCGCTAACCTCTCGTCTGCGCGGCGCAGAAGACATGACAGGCACCGGGAGCTGAGGGTGGGGTGGGAACATGAAACATCTTCACATGAACACGCCCGCCTGCGTCGGGGGGGCTGGGCTGAGGAATCGGGCATGACAGGAAGTAAAAGAATGAGTACCAACCTCACACTGCTTTCGCCACATGTCTATGTTCCTGCGCTGCGCTTTTGAGAAATGGTCCCATGCCTTTTGCCTGGTGGCGGCGATGAACACAGCCGTAATCTGCTCGACTTGTGGGTGGGTAGGGAAGTCAGACAAGACAAGCCGTTTATGCAGGTGCTCCGTACCACCGGCAACCGAGCATCAGAGAAGCCAGGAAACCTGAGCTGCAGATTCGTTAGACTCGCCAGATATTCAGCTCTGAAGGAAGCCCCCATAGACACCCAAGGTTAAAAAAAAACATCATTAAATTATGGGGAAATCCATACTCTCGGTTTTGCGATCCATATGTTAATATTGCTAATCTGTACCCTCAGCTTTGCCAAGGCAACCCAAACACAAGGGTATGGATTGGCAAACCGAACACACGGATTGCAAAACCGAGAGTACAGATTTCTGTGTTTAAATATATTTTTTTGGTCTAGGAGGGCTCCTTAGCTCTGTGTTCTTATCGTCACAGATTTGTCTCTCTGCTGTTGAAGCAGAAGTGTTCAATTCAATGCATCTCATTAATATTACTGCTAGACATGAGTAAGCACAATACTGTGGAGATGGATGTTTTGCACTGTAATATAGAGCACTGGACGTCATGTGATGAGTTATGCTTACGCCGCCATTTTGGCAGTAAAACTGTCAGGCAAAATGAGTGAAACTGAATGGCATTGGCAGTGTCACGTTCAAACCTTTGGAGTGCACAGCACACATCAATCAAAATGATATTGATCGGTACATTAAAACACCTGACAGACTAAATATTGGCAAGCCTTATCATGCTCCTGGGGTGTTTTTTACAACGATCGAAACTACAGAAAGGGGAACGTTCCTGACCTATTTTTAACTAACGTAGACTCGCAGTGTTCCGAACAAAACATTGGGAGGTGGCCGCTGAATGCATAAGTTAACCTCCATTCAGTTTTTCTCCTGATGAATGTGGTTTATGATTGTGGTTGCTTAATGACTCTCGGAGACGCTAAAACACTGTCATTGATGTGAGCCCCCCGACCCATCCTGTCACAGGTAAGCTTCATTGCCTCATCATCATGTGCTGAAACAGATCACATAGCCTAGGTGTTTCAGACAAAGTTTTTTATAGAAAAGAAAACAGGAACTAAATATGCATTTATTTGTCATGAAATGTGCAGTGTTTGGAGAATTGTGCAGAAATTTGGTCTTCAAAACACTGGGAGTCTATGTTGCCAGATAAACCTTCCCTCCAGTGACTCTGTTCAGGGCTACAATTGGACAAAGACTGGATTTGTTTTGAATGTTCCTTTGGAACACTGCACTGTTGTTATTGGAAGTGTCATCTGACATTAGCAGCGGTGAGCATCAGAATAAGGGCTACAGTGTTTGTCTGACAGTAATGCTAGCTCGGTTTTAATGTTAGTGCTACTACAAACTCTGTATTCGGTTAAACATGGGTTGTTGGTGTAAAAGGGTTATTTTCACCCATTAACCTAAAATGAAAGGACGGTTACCTGTAAAGCTAACACTATGACAAATAGCTGTCTTAATCAGGTTAATCAGTCAGCTGTAGTTACAAATACCGGAAATCCATTAATTTTGCCTTATAGGATCATCTCCCTTTTCCATGCCCCCTCTTGTTGTGACATCCCTTGCCACACCAACTACAGTGGGCTCCAGAATTATTGGCACCCTTGATAAAAATGAAGTAATATGGCCGCATTTAGTAAACAACACTTATGTTGAAAAATACAGGAAAACTATAAACTTTTATTTGAATACATTTACAATCATGTTTGTAAAAGTAATCTAATTATTGTCAGAAAACAATTGATGATTGTCACCCTGAATAATTATTGTAAAATGAAACGAAGTGAAATTAGAATTTAATCTTAATTTAGTTCATTTCAGTCGAAATGAACAATATTGTGTCCTTCCATCACTTCTTGTTTCACTAGAGTAGAAAAATGAGTTAAAAGGCAAAACCCCATTGTCATCCATCAGCAAAGGAAAAGCCAAATAACTATCAATCTTGGTGTCAGCAAGTCTGAAAAAGAACCATAAAATGGCACCTCTTATGAACTAACAACTCTTTGGAAGGGTGGAACGAAGACAGAGTTTACTGAGCACAAAAACAAGACCAAGGATCTGGAGTTTGCCAGACCTCATTGGAATTATGACTGGAAGAGAGTGCTATGGTCAAATGAGACCAAAATGGAAGGTGTGTCATTGATGTTTTGCTTCCAGTGGTCCAGGGACATTATTTAAGAGCAATGGTACAGTGAATTCAACCAGGACATTTTGGCAGAATTTAGCTGAGACTCGGTCATAGGGAGATTGTCCATCAGGGCAATGACTCCAAACATACATCACAATCCACACAGAACAGGTTACAATAAGTGAAAAAACAACCATATTCTGCAATGGCCATTTCAGTCTCCCAACAACCTCATAAAAACCCTGTGGTCTGAACTGAAGAGGGGGGCTCATTGGTGCATACCCAAGGATATCAATGATTCTAAGTTCTGCATGGAGGGTTGGCCAAAAATCCCTCCAAATGTCTTCTATAAACTTATCATAAATTATAGGAAAACACTCTTTGCCAGGGGTGTTTGCACAAAGTATTAAACCAGTGGTGCCAATAATTGTGAAACCTGTTTTTTGGGAAATACATTTTTTATTTGAAAAATGTAAGACTTTGGTTGATTCCATTGAATTAAAAATAACATTGAAAATAAAGCTTATGTCAATAACTGTATTTCTTAGTTGACAGTATCGCGTCTATTTATCAAAGGTGCCAATACTGTAATTCATTTAAAATCAAAGTAACAACTATGCTGAAAATAATTGCGCTGAATCACTGGTGCTCTTGGATTCCTGCCAAACTGGCGTTGTTTTGATCAAGGCAGATTGTGTGACGTCAACTACCGGAGCTCTATAGCACTGGAAAATCCTGTTACCAAGCTCCTGTAGTTAAGAAGCATACAAATTCAAGGAGGGTATGAAGTGAGAGAATGTTGAAGCCCAATATCTGGTCAGTCGAGAGTACCTAAATGCATATGTATTTTCTGTTTCCTGGAGACTCTCGGATGCTCAGTACAGTACTTACAGTTTCACCTGCAGATACACTTCCTTCTGGACTGAGATGGCAATATTTTACCTTGAGTGGCAGGCTGAGAGAAATAAAAAAAGATTTGTGCCGGAATATTCCATGATACGTAAAGTAAAATCTCAGAAAGGGTGAAAATTCCCTTTAATGCTAGAAATTATACATTTTAAAATAATATATTGTTATTTAAATATCCCCACCTTTAGTAAAATGTTGCCTTAAGGTTATTTTCATGTTTCATTTTCTTGTCACATAACGGTTCTAAAAGTAGGGTGATCAATTAGACTTACATTTTCAAAATTCTCTCTGATTATCCTGGACATATTTCTGCATATTTTATTTGTTTGACAGCACCATGGAACTAAGTCAAAAACTGTCACACTCCTGAGAGCAAATTGCCTTTTAACAAACTCCCAGAATTACTCCAGACTCCACTACCTTCTGATATTCCATTTTGCATCCTATATCAGTGCCTGGGGCCATTAATGATTCAGCAAAAACATATCGACTGCATTTCATTCTGTTTTCCTTTTCTGCATGAAAAATATGCGCATAAAACTGAAATGTCCATTTTCCATCTACAGCTCAGTATAAACACTGCATTTCAATAAGGTAACTGTACAG